>NC_141557.1:115898000-116524500 GCF_036417535.1 Chlamydotis macqueenii | reverse complement strand
AGACCTTACCAAGAAACCATTACTCTTCTCCCTGTCCTTCTAGAGAGAGGGAGATAAGGGACCCTCATGTCAATCCCCTTGGATTAACACTGCGGGGCAATTAAAAATATTATATTTGAGCTGCATCCACCACTATATAACACCTAGCCTCAGCAGCCACAAGGTTTAACTAGAAACTATAGACAAGGTAAATATTATTAAACTTATTAGTCTGTTTTCAGAACAAGAGTGCAGCAGAAAAACTGACCACAAAATAAGAAAGAACTTAAAACACAGAAGGAAAAAGGCTTGCAAGCCTTCTGTAAGAGTACACTGCCCACTTAACTTTGAAGTCATTTATTGCCCTAGCAACATGAAATCAAATATAAAATAAAAGAGTAACTTAAAAAAAAATCTGGTGTATGTGAAGTGCTGAATGGCCAGGTTACACATTACATTTATCGAGTCTTGAAACATACTTACTGTATTTTCAAATTATTTTAAGCTTGCATGAAGTGAAAACTTGAATAAAAGAAATAAATTGTATTGTGAATTCTGAGCTCATGTGTTTCTTTACTTAATCTTTTGTTTACTTATCATAAGATAATTTAATGTGGTTAACATAAAATAAATGTATTTCTGAAACTAAAATAAAAGAAGAAAGTTTTATGACTGGCAGAAGAAGGATGAGGCAGCATTGGGAGAACAGCTGCTTCCTCTGCATATTTTTCTTTTATGATGTCTGTTACCTTAAGATGTCACTTTCTATTTCATCATTGGGTATGGGTAGTCACAAAAGCTTTATGTAACCAAAACTTGCAATGAAAGCTGCACCGTATGTATGCCCTCTCTTCACACACAGCCATGGCACCAAAGGTGACACCTCACTGCTTCTTGGCTCTGAGGAGAGACTTCTGTCTTCCAAAAGTCTCTGGACATCAGTGAGGTATACCTTCATGCCTTCAACATCTACTGGACAAATTATTTTAGGAAGGGATAATTCCTTCTTCTTCCTCATGGCTGAGCAGAAAGGACACAGGATGCCCTTGTTTATGTTAAGAGAGCCAGCATAGAAAGGGTTTTTTTTTTTTTATTCTTTTAAAAGAGAGATTGATTACATTTTGCATAGCAGATGGTCTCTTGGTATGGAACTATCTGTTGAATTGAATGCAACTGAACACAGAGCTAAGGGATATAAATATTTTACTACCTTAAAGAAAAAGGCTTATTTTTTTCCTGTTTTTTTTTTTTTAATCTAACTGTGATCTGACTACCCTAGTGCAGAAATATATGTACATGCATATAACTGTGTTCTTCAATAGCAATTGCACACTAATTGCATCTGTTTTCATGTTGAATATATTAAACCAGCTATTTAAAAACCAACTGGCAGGTTTCAACGAATCCTTTCTACCCTTCCAGAAGCATAAGTTGCATTCCTGGCCTGCTTCCTTAGCTAGTCTCTGAGGGAAGACAGCAGGCTGTGCCCATATGCTGCTCCCGCCATAGATGGTTAGATGGCCTCAGTGACTCGGCCTCAGTGACTAATCCTGAATATACTTGAATTAATTTGGTCAGATTTCTTCTATAAGTTCAGCATCAGTGACAGGATCTTTCTGAGGTGTTGCAGTTAAAAATATCCACGTCTACAGTGGTTTGCATTTCCCTTTGACCAGTTCTCCGTGATAGATGCTTATTAAAGGCAGATACTGTCTGGTTCTCTTCCTTGAAGAAACAAAAAAAAAATTGATATATTTGCATTCAGGAAAGAAACATAGAGCTTTAGGAGAGGACTGAGAGATTTTTTTTTTATTTCATCAGCTTTAGACTGTCTTCCAATTTGTCTGCCAATCAGTGCAGGACAGTATAACTTGCCTCTGCTATAGACTAGCAATGAGGAGGCAATTACATCTCAGAGACTTGCACCTGAAGGCACGTATCTCTCAGGGTGGTTCATCATATACATTATTCCTTGCTCAGGGCTGTGCTGAGAGGCACAATTTAGCTCACAAGTATTCGAGTTGCCTACTGGGTTGTCTAGTCCTCTCTTACACCAACAGAAGAGGGCTCCCTTTGATGTATTCTGAAATGCTTTGTCCATTTCCTTTACGAACTTGACAGCATAAATTAATTCCTCAATTTTGCACAATTCTGGCCATAGTAATGAACATTTCACTTTTCAGTCAGTCCTCATTTGAATGCAAACTCTGCTCTCGAGATGTGCATGGCTGATCTTGATTAAGATATTCTCTTTTTACATACATAATCCTTTGAAGTTCCATGCATATGGGGAAAGAATAATATTGGAGTGGAGATCTGCCTTGCACATCTGAGAGGAAAATTCCAACCTTTTAATTAGGGTCATTCTTTTTGAACATGACATAAGCAATTCAGTAACCTATATTGTATCTTCTACAATAAGGGAGAAATTTTGCAGTCACTCTTATGGGATGGGCCAGATTCTTTCATGTCTAGATTGCCTGAACTCTATTTATAAAAACAAAAATAACATGAGCTGTCTCACTGACTTACTCAGATTATGCATTCATGTACATAAAAATGGATCTGATATGTTTAAGAGTTGATTTCAGTGTAGGCAGAGGTGTGTGTGAGAGGAGCCTGCTGAAGCTATAAAACATGTGGGACAGATATTTAGTCCATTAAGAAATTCTGAACTCTGTTCAGTAAGTCTTTCTGTTTGGCCTGCGAATTCCATGAACCCATTTAGCCAAGCTGGATTGATTGCAAAAGGGTATTGAAAATGCCAGATGCAAATATCTCCCACAGTGACAGTCATCAAAGAAGTTACCTCCGTATGCATATCAGAATGAGCATTTCAGCATAGTTGTACTCAAAAACCCTAATGTTGCCTAAGAAAAAAAAAAATCATCATACTTTCTGAAATGCGATGAAACCAGATACAATATTATTAACAATTTTTAAGATTGTTAACCACATTTAATAAAAGCCTATTTCCTGTTGTCAATATTTAATATAAAAAAAGGACAGTCTTGGTTTAGTGATTCTAATGCTTAAAGAGTAAACTAAACCACTCCAATTAAACATTATAACTTTGTAGTAACGTGCAATGTCACAGTAGAAATCTCACTGCTGTGTACTTCTGGTGACATTCAAGCAATATTACAAATTGCTGTGCCTCCTTCTAAATCATAAACCCCACACTATCTCTTTTAAAAGGAAGGGTTTGAAATCTAAAGGACAATACTAGCACACTGCCCTTCTCATAAGAACAAGACGGAGTTTCTGTCAGCTATGATATAAATCCTAACGTTGACCCAAAGAAAGTCTTGGGAGACATAGAAGTTCTCCTACTCTGGGAAACCAACACACAGAATTTTTGTCTGAGTCTGGACACGAGACCAGTTGCTGGTCACTCCCTCTAGTCTGTGAATGAGAGCACGGGGAGGTTCAGCAATCCAGTCCTTTGCTTCTAATGCTCCAAGGTGCGGACTCCATTCAAGTAAGATCTCCTTTACCACAGTGGTTTCTATCAAATACATAATCTACTGTAAACAACTCTTTCTCATCTCTAGGCAAGTTCAGAGAAATGTGAGTAACTGCTACCATCTTCACAGCAGGAAAGAATGTTATTGAGTAATTAAATCAGTAAAACCAAAACAACAAAGCTTTTGGGTCAACAACTGGTAAAAAAAAATTAAAATGCAGATTTTCAATTTCTTCAAACATAGCCATTTTTATAATCAATATATGGGATACAGCTGTTTTGTGTCTTAGAAAGACACAGCCTCACCAGCGCACAAAGATAAGGCTCTTTCAAATTTCCAAGTTTTAAACACTTCATGTCTATCTATTTGTCATCTTACCAGAGGTTCTCAGGATTCAGAAGAAAAAAAATCCCATTCCATATTTATCTGAATTATCAGATATCTAATTTATCTGAAAGTCAATCTCAAATTCAAGGGATCCAGAGGATCCTAGGGGATGCTTTCCCATAACTTTCATGTGCATAAATATAAAATGATATTCTGCAAGAAGTCTGGTAAGCAGAAGTTCATCAATGTGACATTTGGTAACAGTCCTTTTCCAGAATAGAGTCAGAAACAGTCCTAATGTAAAACTATAAAAATAAAGCCAGAATGTACAAAGGATTTAATAATAAGTTCCATGTGTGGTTTAGTCCTTATGTATCTCTGATAAAGTTCTTCCGATACAATATTTTCAGTATTTGCCTGTAAATGGTATAATTAAAAAATACCTGGGTTATGTGCTGCTTGTGTCAAGAAAAAGAATTCTCATGTATCACTTTTTCCTCAATTGTGAAAAAAAAATCCTAAAATCTTAAAGAGAAACTTATAAATCCCCTATTTTTATATGTATGGTTACATTGACTCTTTTTCTCTGCACTTTTTAACTGCACTTTAATAAATCAAATAACAGTGACACCATGTATATAGGGCTCATCATTGTTTTACAGCTGAAATCACCAGAATTAACTGGATGTTTTCCAGTTATTAGTAAAATCCCTCCAGCAACCTCACTTCATACAGACCTTGAAAATAGCTTCTGTACGTGTTCTGAGATATAAATCTATTGCTACATGAGGAAAGATGCTGGGGTTGTTTCACAATCTTGAATGCTAATGACCACTACAATTAAAATGCTGCACATAACACATTATGCATGTCTCCTCCATAAACACAAGACTTATTTGTGAATCACAGTCACTAGTTTCATAACAAGCCAATATTAAAATAAGAGTAAAAATGCATTATTTATCTGTTGTTTGCGAACACAGGTAGGGAAATGTAATTTACAGTATGAAATTCCAGAATGGATGCTTTTAACTGACATTCACAATTCAATTATATCATTCCTCTCATTTAAGTAGCCAGAAATGTTTTATTTTTCGTATTTCAAAATGGCTGAAATAAATTTCTTCTTTTTTTTTTTTCTTCTCTGCGTAACACTAATACACTGCAATAACAATGTTTCTTAAGAATCTTTTTAAAGGTGATAATTTCATTAAGTACATGTGCTATGTTAGTATATTAAGAATATTCCACTGTCATTGTTCTGCATTAAAAGCTTTCCTGCACTTGCTCTCAGAAAGGAAGAGAGGCAGAAGGCAGTTGCTGGATTTCTTTACGCTGTCTGTTTGCTCAGTGCACTAAATTCCACAGGGAAAAAAAAAAAAAAGTATTTTAATTGCCCATTTCCTGTAGTATTAGATAGGTTTTATTGACTTTGGTGTGATTCTTTGGGAGCACTAGAGACAGTGGGAAAACTAGTGTGTTCTGGGGTGATTATTTACATGTTGAGTCTTTTTCTTTCCCCAGCAAAGTAACCATGAAATGGCACTTCCGATCCCTACATGTGTGTTTGATGTCTGCTACCATGGTGAAGAAAATCTTCTCCTCTGAGGATGTATGCATCAAGGCAGATTTTGTTAACCAAAAAGAAACACAAATCTCCTCAGTTTGGACTTCACAGAAGGGTGTGATTATTTAAAAATCTGAACGAACTATGTCATTTTCAACAACCTCAGTGAGTTTCCCAGAAAAGCTAGGCTGAAAGAATATTCTCTTCTGTGGTTTCCAGTTGTTGTTGCTGTTGTCTTATGCAGTTGGATTTTCCCCTTGAGTGAACTGTCCCATGTACACTTAGACATAGTACCATAATAGTCTGTCTACTGTGTTAAAGTAACTCATCTGCTTCATATTTAATTATTTATATTTTTAAATATATATTTTTTTTTTTAATATTAGAAACTGAGACTTTTCGGCTTGCAAAGCTCAGTAACTGGGTTCCAGCTCCCATATCAAGTTCATGAAATGTATTCATGAAGAAGAAAAAAATCAGGCAAATGTTCCATTTATTTTGAGAGTAAATTTTGCAAATCAGAACACAAGATATCCATACAAAAGTCATTACATAAAACCACTTCATTTAAAACATTAATCACTGTGTGCTGCAGCCAAAGTGGCCACTACTAAAAAGGGGGATGTTCTTAAAAATGACCAGCTAATTGTTTTGTCTTTTCTTGTCAGACCACTATACAGACCTTGATATAGACAAGCAGTTAAGCACATGTAGACATGCAGTTAAATACATATTTATTTACAGCAAGGTGGCCCTTGAGTAACACTTTCATATGGGCTGCTTACCCGCTTTCCTCAAATAACTCTACAAATATTCAAGATCAAGGTTTCAATAGGATATGTTTATTACATTAGCAAATAATACTTTAGAAAAACATGTAGGACTATTTTTTTTGTGATTATAATGATTTTTATTTAATTTTGGCTTTATTTTTCTTTTATAGCAATTGCTGCCTTTTAGCCTTGCTCTTTTGAGTGGCTCTGCTTTGTGCCTTGGAGTACTGCTGATTAGAAGAGCAGGAAGGAGGGAAATGTGGAAAATGAAATTGCTTGACACAACAGGATGAATTAATTCAAGGTGAATTTAAGTACTGACCTCAGACTTAAACTCATTCAACAGCAATGTGCGTATCACAATTTCCTAGTGGAAGAACCAGATAGAGAAGAATGGTGCCATCCGTTAGAGTAGGAAATTACAATTTTGTTCTTCTCTCCCTCCTCAAAATGTCAAGTGATTTTTGTTGTTCCTTTGGAGCTGTGAAAAGGTTTCGAACTGGTCAGTATCAGCTTCTCTCATACGGGAATTCAAATCAAAGCTACTCATTAACTGCTTTTGAAAACACAGATCAGGTATTTTTTCCACTTTTAAAAAATATTTTTGTGACAAAAAATCCTTTTCAAGACAGGCAGATCTTCATACACTAAAAGCAAAATCTTTGGGAGTTCAGCTGATTTTTTTTTTTTAATTTTTCATATTTTAAAAAGGAGTGCCACTAAACAAGAGGAAAGGAAAATGTCCCTGTTATTATTTTTGATTGACCTTTTTTTTGCAAGACTCTGTTCATTAAAACTTGCAAAAATATGGACTCCCTAAAACAGCCAAATAAGGTAAAGAACTGTTTGGAAACCCTATAATTGGAAGTGTCTGTAGGTTTCAGAATGCGCTGCTCAGCTATCACTGAGGTTTGCTGCTTTCATTGTACTTTAGTCTGCCAGCTGTATCTGATCCAAATGTACAGAAACAGACTTGTTTAAACTCAGCCATTGTGTAGCGTTTGTGATGTGTGCATAATGAATTCTGAATGCAAATATATGCTGTAAAGTGAAATACTGAAAACCTGTATGACAAGCAGTAGAGCTGCACAACACAAAATATGGTTTTATAGTATAAATATTCACTTGTGTCAAATATATAGGAGCTGTTCAAAACAGAGCATTCTAATTATGCACAGTTTGTTACTCACTCAGTCTCAGCTATTTGAACTCCTTCCTTTGAAGTGTTTGACCTTAGATGCAAGAACAAAACAGAAAGAGTAAATATCTGACTTGTAAGAGTCACCCCCCAATTCTGCAATGGCAGAATATTTTCCACTTAATTTTGATACATCTAGCTCCCAGAAGTAATTTGGAGATGATAGCTGGGAGGGGTTTTTTTGTGTGTGTTTTACTTTTTTTTTTTTTTTTTCAGTCTGAAACAAGTAAAAATGCCACTCCCTGAAAATGAAAAGATGTTTCATATCTGTAGGAACATGAACAGCATTTATCCCAGGCTGATTGATAACGTAAGCCGAGCAATGGTACATGAAAAGGCAGAGTTAGACATATAAGGCTCTGGCTTGTATTAATAACTTTAGAATTTAATATGCATGAGACTCCAAACTTTAGTAGAGCCTCAAATAACCCCTTCCGCTCTCTTGGGTTAGTGGGCATACTGTGGGTGCAACTGATGTCACTATGGCATTCTTCTGAATTGCTGACTTGCACCAGTTGTGCCTCTAGTTGTTTGCAGTTTCAGATCTTGAGCTTGAAATTTGTTCCCCAAAGGTATTTTACGATGCTTTCTTAAAAAAAAAATTAAAAAAATAAAAAATAAAAAAAAGCAGCTTAAAACTAGGTGGGAGGGGTGAGGAGGAAAGCTTAGTTGATCTGTTCAACTTAAATCAATTGTACATGCGTATGAAAGGAAGTAGCAACTCATGAAATAATCTTATTCTACCTGCTCTTTGACTATAAATGACCTTTTCTTTAGTTTAAGAAGTGTCACAGTAATGTGTCAATTCATCTGGAGATACATAATTCTTAAAAAGAATGGAAATTAACATCAATATTTGAGAGTCTAACTGAAATGCAACCTGCAGAATATCCCAGAAATAATAGAAAAATCAAACCTAGAAAATAAGATAGTAGCATTGGTCTGTAGAATTTCTCGTCAACAGCTTGGAACTTTACCAACTACATTCAGTTCAAATGCCATGAGCAACCTTGGTTTCTTATTCCTCTTTGCAATAAAAAAAACCAAACCAAACCAGAAAGAAATTGAAACAAAGCCTGCTTGGTTGTTAGAAGAGAGACACATAGACAGACACATAGACAATGGCAATTATCTGCAAACAATGACACACAGAGGACACACTGGACCGGATTCTGCCAGATGTTTATGTGCAGAGATACTATCAATGTTGTAGGGTGTGATAGTAGCTGCTCCTGAATTTTGTCAAATGCCTCCTCTAGGGCAAGAATATGCCCACTGGAATACATAAATTCTTTCTGCTTCCTGTGACATCAGGGCTGTGGAGCTAAATATGGGTGGACCAGACACTACAAAAATTTTACTCACATTTAAATCTCTAGGAAAAAAAAAAACAAAAAATACCCAACAAAAACTACCACCCTATTACACGCCTAAATATTGTTAAAGTCTATAGGTTTTCAATGTTGTGCCTAATTTTCCCAGTGGTTAACTGCAAAGCAGATTGTCTACCTTAAATGTGTTTGAAGGTGTTAATGTTAAAATATGCAAACTTACTTTCTGAGATATTGGTCCAGATACAGGTTCTTTAAAATAGGTAAATTACATATAAAATTCTATCTGTAGCTATAACTTACTGGAAAAAAAAAAAAAAGGTTTCTTATCTACTAGAATGCAAAATCATCTTATCTTTCATCATACTCTCATAAAAACAGAAAAGTTGGAAATGAAAGAGACTGTGCTATACGTGTTGAAGGTCAGGAAAGCCATCTTTAATCAGTCCTTTGAAGGAGACATTGTGATACATAAGTCTTTTTCAGAAAATATTTTTTTTCCAAAGAATTTGCCAAATTGCAGTAATTCCAAGCCCCTGTTTTGCGTAATACACAGTGAATATGAAGTGCTGGAGTAAGACTTACAAAAGGTATAAGTTAAGTATTTTAGTTAATTTGATAGCTAAAAGTTCATAATATGATTACATGCATGGACAATTTTGAATTGGATTAATATATAGGTATGGAAGATACCTAATCAATGGAATTGTCGACTCAGATGTCTATATCCTCTGCACCAAACTTAGAAGATCATGACCACTGAACAAACTTTCCTAATTCCACAGTTTCCAAACTGTTTGTGAATTATTTGTTCAGTTCTAATTGGAGATAGTATGTTGTTTCTGTGCTAAAAAACATACTTAAGTCTTCAAAGCTGTCAGAATGCTTCTTTTCCTGAGAATTAAATTCATTGAAAAATACAACTTAAAAAAATTAAATGCCAGCTAAGCCTGATATTTAATGCTGCACTTCATGCTCCCCTCCTGCTCTTAAGGGATTGAAGCTGCAGAAAACATTCAGATATTGCTCATGTAAATACTCTGTGTACATTCAGAATTTTACTGTAAAATAAATCTATTCATGGTAGATAAGGACTGTAACAGTTTTTTCCCAATTCATAGAATAATATAGTGATTTTACACAATTAAATATTCTTCTTTGGAAATACTGACTTTTCAGAGGCTCCTTTTCACATGCAGAGCTACTATTGCATTAAAAACTCAAATGATCCATTTTCTAGCAATTTGTTCCCAATTTTACATTTATACTTTTGCTTTCCAGGTAGCTGTTTCTTTTATGCTTGGTTTAATATGTGAGGGTGTGTGAAACTTGTGTTGATACCAACAGGACTCTAGGCAGAGAATGGGACTTGAAATTATATCTATGGTTCATGCTTTCTCTACTGTTTCACAACGGTTCCCAGTTACATGCTATCTCATTTTCTCTTACAGGGTGTTTTTGTGGTCATAGGAAGTGTTCAACCAGTGTTGTTTGTGCACTCTTTCTTCATAGTGAACACATTTATTTCCTAGTAGACTATTTATTCCAAAATTTATCTTTATGTGTTACTTCCTCTCACTTTTTAATTTATCTCTATATGTGCAATAATTTGACATCATCTTAGTTACAATATTTTTCATTTTCTCCTTCAGAAAATTCAACAATTTTTGACTTTATCTTCCTTTCCAGTCTGTGCTGCATTTCCAAACAAAGGCATGACCTGTTTCCCAGTAATAGCTACTTGGGGTTTTTTTTGTAATTTTCCTTTCATTTTCTCTGCAGATACTTAATATATTTGTTGCCACTCCAGCTTACACCCATGCAAATCTTTGTGAGCCTTTATATTTTGCACATTTTAAATTTTTTTTTTAATTTTAGATAATTTTAAGATCTTAGTATAATTAACACCTATATATTTTGCATGGTTTTTTTAGACAGTTGATTTGCATTAGCAGTACTTAGACAATTGGAAATGAAAGTCCAGAAATTGGAAATGAGAATCCAGAGGAAGGCCACGAAGATGATAAGAGGACTGGAGCACCTCTCCTATGAGGACAGGCTGAGAGAGTTGGGGCTGTTCAGCCTGGAGAAGAGAAGGCTCTCGGGAGACCTTATAGCGGTCTTCCAGTACCTTAAGGAAGCCTACAGGAAAGATAGGGAGGAATTCTTTAGCAGGGCCTGTTGTGATAGGACAAGGGGTAATGGTTTTAAAATAGAAAGAGGCAGATTCAGACTGGATATAAGGAAAAAAATTTTCCCAATGAGGGTGGTGGAACACTGGGACAGATTGCCCAGAGAGGTGGTAGATGCCTCATCCTTGGAAATATTCAAGGCCGTGTTGGATGAGGCTCTGAGCAACCTGATCTAGTTGGAGATGTCCCTGCTCTTGCATACGGGTTGGACTAGATGACCTTTGCATGTCCCTTCCGACCCAAACTATTCTATGATTCTGTAATTCTACAATTCTATGATTCTAGTTTTCACCTTATTGCCTCTCTGTTATGACAGTCATAGAAGTTATATTTGTATTTCCTTCCAGCATATCCACTGGGTTTCCATATAGTAGGCTGTGTACTTTCTATTCCTCTGTGTGAAGAAGAATAGTTACTTCAGTTGGAGTCCTGTTCTTGAAATTAGTGCAGAATATTGGAACAGAATTGCTTCTGACTTGTTTTGAGTGGAATATCTGCTCCTGCTACTAACCCCTCTCATTATAAACTCCAATTTATAAAGCATATTCTGAGCTTTTTATGGAATCGGTAATGATAGTAGTCAGTATTTTCATCTGTGTAACAGAAATTGGACTCTAGCCTGAAATCTTAACACTACATTATGATTTCATTCCTTACATTCAGTGCATTTTCCTCAAGACATCAAGATATCTTTCCTCAAGATTTGTTGGATAGCATTTCTTTTACATCTGCATTATACTTCACTGAGCATGTCTTTGGATATTCATTATTTGTAAGACTTTCAGCTTTAAAATTCTTTCTTTTGGTCCTGTGTCTAATGAAAGCAAGTGATTGTTGAAACTTTCTATCAGGGTGTACAGGTCATAGCTTTCAATTGCTTCTTTACAAACTTGACAACACTTCCTATGGCCATTTTTCAGAATCTTTATTTTAGAAATGTTTTAATCAGACCTACAGGTTACATTATGCTGTGCACAAGAATACTACTGCAGTCAATCATACCTTAGCCATTGCCCAGAAAATTCCCTATGATTCCAACATTTCATCCAGAAGAAAAAGTTGAGTCAGAAAATAAAATGCAATATCTTATTTGTTTACATAGTAAATGTCAAGCAGTTATACTTGTGCTATAGAGCTCAAAGAGAAAAGTCAATTTGCCTAACTCGTATCTAGGAACACAGACATGGGAGAGTGTTAGAGGGCAACATGAAGGACACTGCAAAATAATCCCTGCATTGTATGGCCCAGACACTCCTGTAGGATAAAGAAGAATGAGCAATAAAAGTCTGAATTTTCCACGGCAATGAAATGGGAGTATGAGTCTTGTGTGGAATATAGAACAGGTAATGGAGAATTGTGGGACAGTATTTCCTTTAAGGAGTTCTAGTGAAGCTGTGAACTGCACAAGTAAAAATATAATTCCCAATATGTTTATCTTTTTGTCTTACATAATTCATGTCTTGAGCAACATCCAAGCTGCAGGACATTTGCATTTTCTTCTGTTTGACTAGAGGACAGGACAAATACATGCAAATCAATGTTCTTTTTTTGGTTTATTTCTGTTCTCTCACTCTTCATTTGTCATGAAGTCAAACAGCTTGACATTTTGACAGCTGACATTATATTCTTATGGGCACAAGCCAACAGATTAAAAAAAACATACCTGGCTTTCACTATCTTTCAGCTAACATTGCTGGTAGAATAAATACATCCATTATAGTAGATTATTAAAATTTTTACAGATGAATTTACTTCTATATTATTCAGGTACTTTGTGATGTAATTCCTGTAAACACCAACATTTGCTCATGTTGTTTGTGCTGTGATTCCTGTATTTTGGTAAAGTTTGGTTGTTTCCCAATTACTTCACAAAATTTGTCGGGTCATGGTTTGGAAATACAAGTTGATTTTGCTAAATTGCATTGTTTGAGAAAAAAATTGGGAGGTGTAAGAACTCACAGAATTGATATGTCCTATAATATCACATAGGTTAAAAAATTCTTCTTAAATATAGAAAAGAGATTTGTTTTGGATGTAAGACAGCCAAACAGAAAAACTAGTGTCTTAAAGAGTTCAAGACCCATATTTCAGAACAATGTTGTAAGTACTGGGCTGGAAACTACTCCTATATTCAAGTATATTAAAATATTCTTGCCAAGAAAAGCTTCTGTCAGAAGTTGCAAGCTGTATCTGCACATCATTTTATGACACAAGACAGCTTTGAGGAGCTTCTAGGCCTGCTGAAGTAAAGCAATTTTTTGGCAGTTGCACCCTTCTGTCCATACAATGTGTTCACAGGACCACTCCCAGATCTTATTTTGACACTGCACAGAGATGTGGTGGTGGGCAAGTGCTCAGTTCTGGGAAATTTGAAATCTTCCTGTACCTCCCAGCAAAGGAATAAACCCTTTTTGCTAAGAGGAATAACCTTCTTAGTCCCTCTGTTACACAATTAAAAGGTCTGATTCCATTCTTCCCTGTGTTTGTTGTTTCAGAATACACTGAGGTGGGGATGCTGTTTATGTCTACTTCATGTAAAGACTTGCTGAGCCAGAGAGAGAAAAGAATTGTGACTAGGATGTTGTAGGATATATCTGAGATGGTATAAATCCTCAGGTGCCTTACTCCAAGGAATGGCTTATGTAATTGTAGGAAGTAGTTGCTCAAAAACATCTAAAACAGGAAAAAAAAACAGAACATTTTTCATTGCATACAGATTCAGGTTTTTTTCTTCTGTCAAGAAATTTATTTTTTAATTAAATTCAATTTGAACTAAACTGATTCTTTCCCCTCCATTTTCCACTTTCATGCCTCAAACACGAAATCAGTTATTTACAGTGATTTAGTTGGGAATTATTAACCAGGAATAAGATACCTCAGATTTGACTGACTCTGCCAGTGTATCCAAGTCTGTCATCTTGGCCTTTGCAACCCAGTGAAATTTCTCTTGTCCTAATTGCTTATTTCTCCCTTCCCTTCTGATCTTTCATCCTTTTCCCTAGAGCCTGTCTCACTTTTCTTCTTATTTTCTTGTATAGCCTATAAAATAATTTCTACAGCTTTTATATCACTGTATCTCAATATCTTCCCCCTTCCAGCTCTGTGCAATTGATTTTTTTCTTAATCTCTTTTCTCTCTTATTTTGCTTTCTCAAGATTCTTTTCCCTCTCCTTCTGGTTCTTCCTGTTCTTTATCTCTTATTTATTTTCCCTTCCCTGCTGCTCTTCATGCTCTCTGGTTACCCACTTTCACTTTCACATCACTCTTATCGTTCCACCGATTTTTACCTCTTTCTACCTCCCACTCCTTCTGTTTTTTTCAGTTACTTTCTCCGATGCCTCCTCATATGCCCTGTAGCTCCTCTGCTTTAAATTCTTCTCCTCTGCTTTCTACTTTCCAGACTTCTAAAAACTGATCCTAAAACCCTGCAGCCTTTGTAAAATAGAACATTCTTCAACACAGTTTCTTTTTGTATTTCCTATTACATAGAACTGTCTTCCCAAAATCAGTGCTTTGAGAGAGATAAAGCAAGAAAACAAATTTCACCCCAGCTATGAAATACAGGACTTTTACAGACTGGAAGAATTGCCCCAAATCTCATTTTAATAAAAAAAAACCAAAGAATTTTAAAGGAAAATAGCACTTCTAGATTTTTTTTTAATTTCCAATTGAAAATTTTATGCCATAGACCAAAAAAAATTATTGTAAATCAAGCATCCTCTTTCTGTAATTAGAACAACAAAAAGAAAAAAAAAATAAAAATCTTGTTGTGGGGACTGATATGAATAATTACATGTGAAGATGCATCTGTTCACTCCAGGTCATTTTGATGTAGACATTGATTGTCCAAGTCATCACAAAATTAATGCTATTCATTGCTTTTCCTAATGTTTATCAGAGCTTGTAATGCAATGGCTAAATGTAAATATACAGTACTAGCAGTGTAAATAGAATGCAAGTAACATCAATACCATATTCAAGTACTGCACAGCAACACATGGAGAGTCAGTAAAATAGAAAGTTGAGCTGGTAAAACTGAGCAATTAATCTTTCAGAACTCGAATATGCAAAGGTGAACAATGCCTGCATCCTCTCCCTCTTGTGTACCTCCATATAACATTTTCTGTCCACTGATTTACTCATTAAATTTAGGGTTTTTATGCTTTAAAGTGAGCAAAAAGTTCTGTGGCTCTGATGTAATTTACTTTGTGTGATATTGCATTGCTTACAGAGCATAAAGTGCATCTTCAGTCTTAACAAATACTTTTGTCAAAATCCTGAATCTGCACATTTCTGAGAGTTTCAGCTATAAAAATTACAATGATTCGGAGAACAGGATTTTCATGCAGCCTTCCTTGATGCCCAATAGGCATCTATCAGTAAAATTTTAGACGAACAGTAGTGGTGGGAAAACAGAAAGAAATATTCATGATACCAGCACTAGATCCTTGCAGCAAGGTGACATTGCTGCTGAGTAAAATTAACCACTTTCAGACAGCCCTGGCCATCCCCGTGACAACCTATGCCTCTTAAGGCAGTGGAATTCCTCACTAACTCTTTTGTTTTCTCTAAGTATGACCATTCTCCTCAGAAGAAAAACATACTAGTCCTACATGGCTTTCAAGCTCTTGATAAACAACCTGTAAATCTGAAAAACAGTGTAATCTTACTGTAGAAGCAGTAAAAAAAAGTTAAAACAGCAGAATTTCTGCAATAGTGTCAGTCACTGAGTGCTAAAGTTAAGGTTTATTTTTTAAATAGGATAAAAAGTTGTTGGAAGAAAAAGCTATTGGATATGAGAAATAGTTCATGGAGGGATTGGTTGGGGTTTTTTTTGAGGCTACCGATCACTCATGTTCTTTAATAAAACTGGTTTTATCTTATTGTCTCCTTATTAGTTCTGATCTATGCATCCCAGCAGAGTGTAATGATCTTTATTTTTGTGTGTGTGCTTAGTACTTAAAGGCGGGATATACTTCGGAAATTGAGGTTTAGGTATTTGAAATCTTACCTGAATCTGAAACAATAACCATTCATTTCCTAAATCTGTGGTTTACTTAGTTCCCCAGCTCTGTTTGGAGCTGACATGTTCTACAGAAGGCCCTATCTGAGAATCAGATGTCTGTGTATTGCCTTGGGTGCTGTTGTACGACTAATTTAGACAGATAGGCACCAGACGTGGTGAAATCAATGCCCTTTTGCATAAATTGGTGGCTAGGAGGCTTAGCCATGGTGTAGGAGACTTGAGTTGCAGGACCGTTTTGAGGCTCTGTATCTTCAACTTATATGTCCAATAAGTTATGCTAAAAAGGGATTTCTCTTCCTGTTATTATGACCACTCTTCTTCCTCTAGCCACAAATTGGACTGGTTTAAACAGATCAGCAGAGAGATCCCTTCCTCTGTTCAAACTCTGCTTCCTTTCCTGTCTGCCTCAGAATGAAGAGTAAAATTTCCTTTGCTCAACAACTTCTCTACCCTCCAGGTTATCATGTATAAAATGAGAGCACAGCTGTCTTCAGCACTACCTGTTTTAAAAAGAGACAGGCCTCTTTCACTGCAAATTTTATTTCAGGAGAAATCCAGATAGAGTAGATCTTAAGGGGAGGAAGGCATCTATAAATATATAACGTGTTTCTTTACCTTCAAGAGGTTCTTACATCTTCAAAAGAGAGAAGTGATTGTCAAAGGATAGTTTCAGGATCATTTTCTGGATGTCTCCATCTCTGATAACATCTTGGACAACTGAGGTCACCCACTTCTTCTCTCTCCCCTACTACAAGAACAGATAAACTTTAGTCTAAGCAATGGATCCCATTTTTTTTTGTTGTTCCACATATAAAAAGTCAAATTGTTTTTTGTCTTAAAATAGTAATTTCAGAGCATTTGATGTTCTTGTGCTTAAGGCATCAGGACATCTGGACTCTGTCCCAGTTTTTCAGAATCAATATCAATTGATGAATACTGATTCATAGTAGATTAACGAAGTAAAAAAATAAAACCCAGTATTTTCAAGTTATTTTATATAACTGAGAAAAGGACAATTTAGTGCAAAGATACATATTATTACATTTCTTTTGAAGAGTTGTCACAACACCAGAATTGAACCACTCAGACCTTGCAGCTTAAGTGACAAGACAAAATATCTCCAAATCTAGAAAACAAGCCAGAGTTTACCTTTCCATTTTTTTTAAGTTATATATCGTAACACTCAATACTTGCTGATACTAGAGCCACTGAAAAAGATCCACATTTGAGCTAGCTCTCTCTTAGAAATGAATCTAAACGTGATTTTATATGCAACTTAATTAGTTCATGACCATTATGAGTTCATGTAGGTTATAGAAAAAGCACAGGCTCCTCTCAGTGAGAACTATCAAAGATTTGACTGTCATAAACTTATTAAAGGACTTGTTCCCTGTTAATTAAACTAAATGAAGACCATATCATATTAATAATAAGAACAAAAAATTATTGAAATACCGTATCTTTTATGTTACAAACATTATTGCAGTTTTAATTACATATTGGCATTAATAAAACACAAAAAGGAACACTTAAGAAGTTAATGTGGTTTTTTTCCAGCTTTTTTGTTTCTGCACATTTTATATCTTTATCAAGGTCATCAACTCTCAGATAGTGTAGCTAAAAATTGATTTCTGAATAGTCTCCTGCTGTGCTTGATGTCGTTTTCTGTCCTTATAAAAGACAAGACACTCCTGGAAGAAGGTAAATTTTGTTTTTTTTCACAAGAATTTTTCTTTTTATATCATATTGTTGCCATTTTTTGACATGCAGATTAGTTTATCTGATGATCCAGCCAGAATAAAAGTTATTTATTCTTGAGTTCAGTGTTCCTTTCTAGAAACCTATCATACATGTATTTGATAATCCCTTTTCAAATTAGTATCTTCATGTACTGAGCATGAAAATGTTCAAAAACCTTTATGAGGCTTTGTTTTGGTTTTTTTTGTATTTTTTTTTTCATTTCATTCTGTTACTTTTCGTGAAACTGTTTATTTATGATTTGATTTTTCTTGTCTCCCTCAAAGAAAACACACAAAAATGTCTGTGATAAAAAGATCTTGATCTCCAAAGTGTTATAAAAGCAACATTTGAATTTTAGTTGATCAGGAAGCCAAAAAATAATGCATAAATAAAGATTTTTTAAAGAGTTTTATATTTATGCTTTAAAACAATAAGTCAAAAGCACCTACAGACACTGCCATTCTTTTTTTTGTCCTTTTCCTTCTGCAGCAAATGCAAAACTGTTACATCTCTTCCTTTACATTGATCCTTGTAGCATCATGCTTCTCATAAACTTGCACGTAGTGTCCTGCATTGAGGTGGAATCAGTTGCTAAGTCAGAACATGGAGCAAGCCTAGTTTAAGTCAACATCTGAAAAATGTTTATTTCACAAGTTATTTTTGTTGCTACTTAGATAAAGTATCCTAACATCAAAAGCTGTGAGTAGAATACTAGAAGAATGCTAATGAGTCCTGGGGAAGGGCAACAACACTAAAATGGCCATATGACAAGAAGTAAATGTAAGATTAAAAAGACTTGTTGAAGACTGGAAACAGCTAAAATAATTAAGTCATGGAAGAGTCTTTACAGTCATGCTAGGAAGCCACAGAAAAGAAGAAAACAGCAATTTGAACTTTGCAAGAAAAATGGCAGACCAAGATAGACAATAGCTTTATTATATTCCTGAATACATATACATTAACTCTGGAGCAGGCTAAGATGTACATAGTCCAAGAACACTCATTAAGAGTATTCTAAGTATACATTTTCTCTATCGATAAATGGCTGGTTTCAATTTTTTTTTTTTCTCCAACTTCAGTGCTTCAGAGATGATTTATGCTGTAAGACAAAAGCATTGTGACTCACCCACCTGACAGACATTGTTTTCTACAGTTGTCTTTTGGAATATGCAGCAATGCAAGTACCTCAGTGCACATTTCAGAAGGTGAAGTCTGTTGAATATATACACTTGCAATATCATATGCTGTAAAAACATCTTTCTTGTGAACCAGCAATGATGGGGATGGGGGATGGGAGTAGGGGAAGAGGCAAAGGTAGTGAGGGAAAAGGAGGGAAAGAAAGGAGGGAGAGAAAGGAAGGAAAGATAGATGGAAGCACTATGAGGTAACAGAACTGTATTTAAAAATCTTGTTATTCTCTAGGAAGAAGAGTTAAAGTGATATTATTTATCTCAAGAGAAAATAACGAGAAGCCAAGATAAAATTTTTACATTAGATTATATTTACCATTGACTTTTTTCTCCATAATGTTGACCAGTGAGTGGAAAGTGAACCACTATTCTTAAAATTTGAATTAAGGCGCATTAATGATTAAAAAGACCAACCAAGAGCAAAAATGCTACATATGGAGATAATTCAACAGATAATGGACCTCCTGACTCTGCATGCAAATGCAGGGATTCATTTCGTCTGTCTGGATACAGGACAATACTAGGATAAGAATGAATAATCTTTTCTCCTGGTTTTGTTTAGTGGGGGTGGTGGGGGCTACAGTGGCAGCTTCTATAAGAAGCTACTAGAAGTAGTTTCCCCTTTATCTGGTGAACTCAGCTGGGCCTAGCATGGACCCACTGCTGGCTGGAGCTGAGACAATTGGTGGCAGAATGTTCCCTGATAACGCCTCTGCGATAACGTATTTAAGAAGGGGAAAAAAAACAAAACAAAACAAAAAAAACAGAAAGAAGAAATGAAGAAGCAGAAGAGGGGGTAGAGAGAAGGAGGAGCGAGCCTTGTGGGCCTTGTGGCCCTCACCCTCTGGCCTCCTGCTGGGTGGCCAACTGGGCCCAACTTGACCTGGCCCAGCCAAGGGAAGTGAAGAGAGGAGATATGAAGAGAACCTGAGAGGCATCTGCCTGAGACAATTGTGAAGAATTTTTTGTGAGTGGAACGGCTGCAGATGCCAAGGTCAGTGAAGAAGGAGGGAGAGGACTAATATTTCACTGGGCAGAGATTGCCCTGCAGCCTGTGGTGCAGCCCATGGTGGGGCCAGCTGTCCCCCTGCAGCCCATGGAGGCTCACGAAGGAGCAGAGATGCACCTGCAGCCCATGGAGGACCCCACACTGGGACAGGCAGGTGCCCAGAGGGGGCTGTGGTGGACACACTGGGCCAGCTGGTTCCTGAGGGACAGCACCCTGTGGAAAAATGACCTGCCCCAGAGCAATTCATCAAGGACTGTACCCATGGGAGGGACCCCATGCTGGAGTAGGGGAAGAATGTGAGGAGCTCTTCCCCTGAGGAAGAAGGCATGGCAGAAGGTGACATGTGATGAACTGACTGCAAATCCCATTCCTTATTCCTCCCCTGCGCTGCTCGGGATGAGGAAGGAGGTGGAGATAATTTGAAATGTAGTTAAGTCTGGGAACAGGAAGGGGTGAGGAGAAGTTGGTTTTTTTTTATTCTCTTTCTCATTATCCTGCCCTGGTTTTATTATTATTATCAATAATAAATAAATAAATAAATAAATAAATAAATAAATAAATAAATAAATAAATAAATATTTTTCCCCAGGTTGACTCTGTTTTGCCGATAACGGTAACTTCAATGATCTCTCCCTGTCCTTATCTCAAACCTCGAGCTTTTTGTTATATTTTCTCTCCTCCATTCTCTCAGAGAGTGACTGTGTAGCTTGGTCCCAAGTGGGGCTAAACTACATCTTTCTAATAAAATAAATTTAAAAAAATGGAAATTTTTCACCAGTGTTATATGCGTGTAGAATCATGTTGAAGGAATTAAAAAAAAATAGCATGGAATATCAGCTGAATATGAAGAATGGGAAACAGAACAAGTGAAAAACATTAGAATCACAAGGAGCTTCACTCAATAACTTGTACAATCATTTATATTTATTTTTTTTCTTCATCAAGTCAACTGGGATTTTATGGGACTTGGCAGGTTATGCCTGACAATGTTTGAGATGGGATTTCCATTGCATTTAAACATAGCATGAGCTTTATTGCAGTTAGAATGCAATGATAAAAGCGGCAGGATTAAACTACGTACAATCAGCTATAGTGGCAGTGTGTATACAATTATTCATTCAACATGGTGACAGGTACACATGCATCTGGAGTTATGAAGATGGTGTAGTTTTGATTACTTCTTTACCTGAGAAATTTAACGATTTAGCAAAATAGATTTCATAGGAATTTGCAGTCACATTTTCAAAACTAAAAAGATTTATTACAGGAAAATCCCAGCAGTGGTCATGAAGGGAAAAGCATAAGGGGATAAAGGGCTTTGTACCTATGTTCAGACTTTGGCTTAGATGGTTCATATAGAATAAATACTTGAAAAAAAATGAGACATGACGAGTATTTATGGCATAGGTACTGAGAAGCTAGAAAAGCAGAAGTGATCTCAAGACCAAAAATTAGGTTTCAAAGGCAGTAGCTTGGGCACCAACTATGTAAGTTTGTGAGACTTCCAACCTTACAGAAGAAAAATATTGAGCAGTCAGAAAATATAAAATGCATTATTTAAGAAAATAAGCATATAACAAAAATAAATTTAAAAATTGAATAAAACCTAATCAGTACAATTAAGAGAAGGAAATGAAAGTTTCTTTAGAAATAAAGGTACCAGTTAGAGAAAGTATTAATTCAAAGATGCATGGAAGGAAGAAAAAGGAAGAGGTGGTGAGAGAGAGAACAGAAGAGAAGAGGAATAACTGCTTGGAGATAAAGCAGGTAGAGTAATTTGTAGGAGTGACATTCAGGTAAAAAAATTTAGAAAGGAACAGGTAAATGTTATTTCTGCAATCAGACTGTGTGTGTCACTGACTTTCAAATTAGGGTCAACGGTACGTAATAATGAAAATAATAGAAAATATTCTTCAAAAGAGCACTGACAAAGTTGTGCCAAAAGTCTCAGTGTCAGTTTTGAAGGGAGGGTGTATTTTGTTTTAAAAATGTCCATCTTAGAAATATCTGTCTGTGATGCTTAAAGCTTCCAGGTACCAGTGTCATAATTCTCGTCACTGATGTAAAAAAAAAGGTGTTACAAGGCAAAGTGTCAGTACAACCTAAGAAGCAAAGGAAGGGATCTGGTATTTTGTTTGTTTTTTTTTAAACAAATAACATTACACTAATAGAATCTGATTATCTTAGGAGGAGTAAAATGTTTATTGGCATGGTAATTTGGGGAAAATAAGAAAAAAAAACCAGTTAAATCTGTTGCAGATCAATCCACTTTGAGTTTACAAATCTTTTCTTAATTAGTCACAAGGATAGAGGTGAGCATGTGCCCAAACAACACTTTTGGATTAAGTAGGAACTATGATGTACTAAATCTGTTAAATTATATAATGATAACAGAAACTCATCTCAAAGCACCTTGGATTTTTTTCTTTTTCACTAAAGAAAATTACATTCTTTTTTCTTTCTGTTCAGCCAAGAAAATTCTGCTCTTTCTACATAGGGAGTTTAATTGTGTGAGAATTGTGTTTATTTCACTTCAGTTTTGATTTTATAGTTTTAACAAAGGTGTGTTAAAACCACTGGCATTGTGCAAGCTTTGTATGAGTCACCATTTATAAGTAGTTGCATTTAGAAGATAACAAAAAGTCTCTTCTGTGCTTTTTCAAAGCAGGCTCAAATAGACTAGCATCTCAGGAGAAGAGTAGTCTGTCTCCATGACACCTTGAAATACCCAGTTACCATAGCACCTACAATTTTAAAAGATTGGTCATTCTAAATGTATTAGTAGGAGTATGAAGGAACCAAATCAGAATGAATTTAAATGCTCCAGTATCCCATTGTTCCAAGTAATAGCAAATTTTTACCAGATAGCAAAGGCTTTGCCTAATAGCCTTGTTAGTTGCTGTTCCCTTTGTAGTATGACATATAGAATTGTAGAATACGTTGAGTTGGAACAGATCTTTAAAGGTCATCTAGTCCAATTCCCCTGCAAGATGCAGGGACATCTCTAACTATAACCAACTAGACTCTGGGCAATCTGTTCCAATGTTCTGCCATCCTCACTGGAAATTTTTTTTTTCCTTTTATCAAGTCTGAATCTACCTCTCTGTTTTAAAACCATTACCCCTTGTCCTATCACAGCAGGTCACGCTAAAGAGTTTCTCCCCATCTTTCTTATAAGCCCCCTTTAGGTACTGGAAGACTGCTATAAGCTTCCTGGAGCCTTCTTTTCTCTAGGCTGAACCTGAATTAAATGATTAAAAAGATAAACAATATGTTCTCTTTTAGGATATTTATAGGTACAGTTTTTAAAGTACCTCAGCTCAGAAAACCAAAACCATTCTTTTTCATTTATGTGTTATATTCTACCCTAAGAAATATTTCAAACAGTCTGTCCATGCAATTTTTTACAAATAGTTTTAAGCAAAAGGAGTGCATTTCTCAGACAATTAGAAGCTATATATATTTCCTAAGTTTTCTATCCTATTTGGAGCTGCTAATTTCCAGATCAAAAAAAGAAGTAATTATTTAATTCATTATTAGCTACTTTATACTTTTTTACTTCAATCCTCATAGTAACATCTTACAAAAGGACAAAATTGCGGTCTTCCAGTACCTCAAGGGGGCCTACAAGAAAGATGGGGAGAGGCTGTTCAATAGGGCCTGTTGCGATAGGACAGGGAGTAATGGTTTTAAAATAGAGGGGGGTAGATTTAGATTAGATATTAGGAAAAAAAATTTTACAATGAGGGTTGTAGAACACTGGAACAGGTTGCCCAGAGTGGTGGTGGATGCCCCATCCCTGGAAATGTTCAAGGCCAGGCTGGATGAAGCTCTGAGAAACCTGATCTAGTCGGGGATGTCCGTGCTCCTTGCAGGGGGGTTGGACTAGATGACCTTTGAAGGTCCCTTCCAACCCTAACCATTCTATGATTCTATGGTAAAATATTTGATGGAGAAGACTCTGGGATATGCTTCAGAATGACGAGTATAAATTGAGAAGCAATAACTCTGGAAAACTTCTTGACAAAAAGAAAAAAGGATCCTGCAGAATTGGAGATAAATAGCAATGAATAAGAATAGAAAAAAAATCCAATAAATTATACTGAGTGGTTGAAACTGCTGGTGAAAGTAGTTAAGTAACAGTCCAGCATTCATACTTTAAGAAACACAATGAAAGATTAAAGTTAGTGAAGAAAAGGTATTCATATATAATATAGTGGCTTAAATAAAATCTTTACAGTAAAAGCTACAGAAAGGTCGATACGTTTAGATTATCAAAGATAAAGAGAAATCTCAGATGTTTTAAATTAGTATCTTCACAGATACTTCTCCAACAATGGTTAAAGGAATTCAAGAGATGTTAGTTGGTAGAAATTAAACCCAGATACATTCAAGTTTTGTGACAATATACGTATTCCTGATAGAGCAGGCTGGTGTTGCAGCATCTGCGAGGGAAATAGCAAATTCTGTATCTTTTGTTAGCTTAAAATCAACATGGACATAATTTGTTAGTGCAGTCTTTTGCTGGCCCATCCCCCACTGAAGTACTGATCATGATGTTTATGGCATGGAATACTCTCTTTGGCCAATTTGGGTCAACTATTCTGGCTATACCCCTCCCAGCTTCCTGTACCTGGACATTAGTAAAACCTGGAAAGCCAGACAGTGACCTTGGTCTCATTAGCAACAACTCATAACATCAGTGTGTTTATCAACTTTCTTCACATATGAAATCCAAAACACATCAGCTACTGAAGGGAAAATTAACTCCATCCTAGTTGAAACTAGGACACCTGCAAATACTTGCAATTTGGTTTTTGTTTTTTTTTTTTTTTTTATCTGCCAAAACAATACCAAGTTAACAGAAGAAAAAGTGACTTTGCTACACAAGTAAAAAATTCACATACTTCTTAGTGTCTAACTACCCAGTAGCAGCATTGTTTAACCTATACAGCCTTAAATAGTTAGTATATAGAAGCCAATAAAATATTTATTTCCTGCCACAATTGAGAGCAAGAAAAGGTCATGAGTTACTAGGGACTGTTGCCTTAAGCATGATACAGATGGTAAAGAGCTTCCTCACTAGAGGCTGGGGTGTAGAGCTCTGCAACTAGCTCTTTAACTTTTGGTTGGACAGATTGTAGGGCACATTAGCAAAGACAATTTGTACTGGGAAGCGTAAGTTTAATTTGATTCTGCTTTAAAGGAAAATAATTGCATATAAGCTCGTAGTATTATACCATCCATGCATAAAAATTAAAGAACTAGTTATGCAGAAAGTTCAATTGCTAGTTTAGAGCTTTGGATTGTGTAACTGAAACAGGAGTTATTACACATAGAACACTTCTGATTAAGCACGCACAAATGTCTTGGCATGCCTCTTACACAGAAGAAATATAAAAGGTGTGGGTTTTGCTATAAACTACTAAAAAGTAATTGAAATATTACACAACAAATAAAACAACCTTTCGCATTTGCAACTGTTAGGTATGAAAAGTAGAGACAAGTGACCAGAAAATTACCTTAGTTGACCCTAAATTTTTAAATTCATAAGCACAACTGAAATAGAAAATCCTGCTGTGCAATCTAGGCACAGATTCTGAAATTCAGAGTCCCTGGCAGGTGAGCTGCCAAGGGCCTGTCTGGCTTTTGGGTAAGTGAAAGAAATCTGTGGGCTTCCTTATTCTTTTGCCAATTGGCAACAGTTCCTAAAGTGATGTTCTCTCAATCTGAAATTGCGACAACACAGGAGCTCTTAAACCACAAATTAACTCCTTACAAGAATTCACACCATGATTGTTCTTGCTTGATGAGGCAAGTAGTCAGGTGTATACTGTTGGCCTTTGGGAGTTTCCTCACATATCGGGAGCATCTAGTTGTCTGTTCAGGGAAGCAAATGTAACACATACAAGCACAGCAAAAGTCAGGAGCTCAAGAATATTCTTTGCACTATAAGCGTCTAATATGTTAATGTGCCTTGAAATTATAGTAAACTCAGAACCCCTTCACATATTAT
Source organism: Chlamydotis macqueenii (assembly GCF_036417535.1). Taxonomy (NCBI): domain Eukaryota; kingdom Metazoa; phylum Chordata; class Aves; order Otidiformes; family Otididae; genus Chlamydotis; species Chlamydotis macqueenii. Next base: position 116,498,685 of record NC_141557.1, on the reverse strand, counting down.
GGATTACCAAAAAACTTAATTATTCCAGAATCTTAAATTCAATAGATTTCAGTTTTTCTTTATGAGGTGTTTTCAAACCAGATAATTCCACAAACATAAGCAAGTTTGAGTGATAGTTACCTGAAAGAATATTGAGTGACTAGCAGTATAAACTGGATAGCAGTTAGTGAGGACTGGCAGATGGCAGTTGAGGACAGGACTGGCAGTGGAAAACTGCAGAGCAGACAGCAGTGCTTACAGTGATGACAGATTGCCTGACTGCAAAAAAGCTTGAATGCTTTTGTGTTGTTTTCCCCAGTGTTGGACACAGAAGTTCAAAATTAGCTTTACATCCATCTTTTTGAGAGATAATCTAAATTGACACAATACCTACAATATCTTTATATATTTTCTTCTGTCATCAAAATGTAGCCCCTTTCTCCTATGATTCTGATGCTTAACAAAAGTTTGCAATAACACGGGGAGTGCAACCCCATGGTGGGGACTTCTAAAAATACGAAGCCAATTACAATACATAAATTAATACATGAACAAACAATTTTCTAAGAAAATGTCATATTCCCTAAAAGTGTAATTCACTGATAAGGATTATATTTTGTTCACCAGCAGGCCTCATTTGACCCCTTATTCCAGATAAACTTAAGTCAGACCTGGCCTCCATCCTCTCCAGTTCTTTGAGATGTAAGTTCATCCATAGCGTCTATGTATGGACTGAAGAAAAAGACTCTAAGACTTCTCATAGTTAGGTCGCCTTTCCCAGTTGACTTTATTAGTATTACAGTACTTTTCATTGTTTATCTTTTCGATGGGAAAATGTTAGTTATATCATTAATGATTCTTCTATTTCTTTTAAATTAAATCAGTTCATGATCTCTTTCATCTTATGCATTGTTGTGTGATGAAAGCCTCAAAATTACCTTTGCTGTTTCCAAAACCAAGTGAAAAACAGCAGCATTCAGGTAGTTCAATGAGTATTTGGCTAAGAAATATGTTTGTCATCATATTCGATTACTGTTTATGAAAATTCAGGGTGGATCAGGTGGTCTTTAGCATTGATCTTAAAAAATATTTCTATATTCCGTATACAGGTCCATTTTCATTCTCCAAAATCTGTAATCTAATCTCATTACTGTTTTTCATTTCTAGTGAATAGCTGATTTGCAAAACTTTCCTACAAATTTTCTTACCTAAGTGTTAGATACTTCAAGTTATGGTTGCTTGTTGAGCATATTTTACTCTCCTTCCTATAATATATGATTTTATCTGTGGTACTGGTAGTTTTAGTGTAATTTTGATATATAAATATCCTTGAATCAGAATATAAATGTCTCAGTTGTTTCTCTCTGACTTTCGTAAATACCTTGCCAGGTGGAAACAAACTTTTATTAATTATATTGCTTTTGTAAATGTTACTGTCATCAATATTACAAACTTCATTGTCCATTCTGCTTATTTATGCCACTTTAGCCAATGCTGTATCTTTCCTAAGTGGACATACTCTTCTCTATAAGCTAAAATAAAGTGTGAACACAAGAAAAAAACCACAAACCTATTTTTAAGTTCTTGATGGATAGTTACTGCAGTAACTATGAGTTTAAAAAAAATAATTATTGTTTATTAGATGTATTTCTAAAGTTTTCCATTTAGCACATGACTTTTGGTGTGTTTATATTTTTGAATTAAATTAAGTTAATTCAAATAAGATTTCTGTAAACATAAAGCTTAGGAATTTGAAATCAGATTTCTGTTAATAGCTTATGATATTTGTTCATGGTTCACAATTTCTGTCATAAATCAACTGTGCAAAATTGGATTAAAACAAGGAAAAACTTTTTGAAAGCTCTCAGAGAGAAGTTGGCATTATTTTTCTAGTACTCTTCAGGATGGAAAAATACCAACCCTGAATTATCACAAAAATGTATTTTGTTAGGCAAAAAGTCCCTATTAATAAAATTACTTTTTATAATCAATTATATATTATGATCAATTATATATTATATATATATCAATTACAATTATATGAGGTAGAAGAACTAGAGAAATACGATCTCTCAATTAGTTTGATTTGAATTTTTATTAATACAGTATATTTTAAAAGTAAGCTACATGAGCAAAACACACTGCTGGCTTACTTGTGTATTTACGTGTAAGTGTATGCTAAGTGGTTTTGTAAGGGCATACAAATTGATGTGTTATATCTGTAAATTCTGTAGACATCTAGTATTTTATGTAGACATGGCCTTTCATCTTCATTTTCTATCTGTTAACAAATCCTATGTTTTAAATAAAAGTTTTAAAAAATTCAAGCAATTTATGTTTGAAAGAAATATATTTAAGTCAATGCTAATTCCAAGTCCCATGTATTTGACAGCTGTCATCCTTGAAAAATAAATAGTTATGTTGCCAAATAATTTCTCTTTAGTGTAAATGCACAAAACATTATGCACATGGGAATCTCTGTATCTCAGTTTTTCCTTGGATTTTCTCCCAGAAAAAAAGACATTATACACCTACATTGCTCTTGTAACCATATGCCTAAAATCAAATGCTTCACCTTAATTAGGAACAGAAAAGAACATGATGATAAGACACACCTCTAACATGATTATAATCTAGTATTATAGATTATATATATAGTACTATAGAGTTTCACTCTGAATTTTATAAAAATGTTGCTGAACCTCTTTTTAATGAAGTAACATATGGATAAATTAGAAAATAAATTGATGGAAGTAAGTAGGTATGACCAAAGATGAAAATTACAGTTACTAGGAATAGCTGTAGTATGAACCATGCTGAGAAAGAAACAGAAAATGTTTCCCTTCAGGGTGATGAGTAGAGAGGTAGCAAGATCATCAAGAGTAGAAAGATCTGCTTGTTGACTATTCATCAGGAAAGACATATCCTTCCTCAGCCTCAGTTTGGGTTGTTTTAAGCCTTTCCCCTCCATACTAGGTTTTCTGTAGCTTTCAGACAATTCAAGATATAAATTAAACCATGCAATGCAACCTATGGTGAAATTTCATATCAGAAATGTACCAGGCTGACTCCTCATCTCTGTGAAGGACATAAAAACTGGTACATATCAATTTTATTAGATATCGCATTGCACTTTTGGGGGATTGGTGCCTTCCGTATCCTTCCTTTTTGCAATTTGATATTAGTTTTGTCTGCACGCTGTTTCAAGTTTTCTTTTTGGCAGACAAACTGCCAGTATTACTTTTAGTATTTTCTTTTTACTGTATAATCACTTGCTGGACCAGTGTTTGAAGATTGGGAAATGGACATAGGCACTTCAAATCTTAATAAAAGTTTCATATTAACAATATCAAAAGCACATTAGACTATTAAAAACTAAATTGTTAGAACATACCAAAGATGTGCTCTTCTTGTGTGTTTCTTCTCATACTGCACTTATTTATCTTGTTTTCTTTTTTCCAGGATACTAGCACATAATATTTCCCTTCCCTCCTTCTCCTACATTAATTTCCAGATTTTAAGATACAGCTGCGTGGTGCAACTCTGAGGTTTTATACGGCCATCTACATTCAACTGCAGGTTGATAGGGCAGGGGAAATTTTTGCTCTCCTCTGCCCATTTCTAGTCAGGGGCTACTTGAGCAGGTAAACCTTGAGTTCAACTCATCCCTTTGGATGTTCCTGTGTTTTGTCCTGGAATTCACTCCCTGCACCAGAAATATACCACCACACTACATTTCCTTACTGTGGTGAGATAAACCTTATGCTGACAGGTTCTTTTTCATCTGGACAAATGTGCAAACAGACTTTATGATGTATCAAACTACTTATATGGGCTGAGCTGTATTAGATCTTCCCTCCTCTCTTATCTGTACACTTTGAATCACAGTTGCTTTAAGTTTCTGTAACATGCTTTGATTAGGAAAAAAAGAGTATCATAGTTTTACCCTTTTATATAAGCTCAAAAAATCATCTGGAAGGTCACTGGATCTATAGGCATTTGTGGAGAATAACTGATGAGAGAGTGATGAGAGGGGAGGTGATGAGACAATTCAGTTTAAGTCATAGGACATAAGCAGAATGTCACTACAGTCCTCAAGAAGCATTGTAAAGGACCAACTACTTCACTAAAGGGATAATTCCTCTGGAAACTTCTTATATTATTTTGAGAAAGGATACTTAAATTATTTTTAAAATAAAAAACTGACCTTTTGCAGTTATTCCTCTTCTGGTCAATATGGGAATATCTTATCACTCATCCCTCCCTTAATGCTTACGAAGAAATAATAGTCTTGCAAAGTACGCCTTCAGTGTAATCAGGTTTATTGCACAGTGGAGAGCAGCAAGTTTTTATAAACAGAAAAAAATATTTCTTTTGGAATAGCTAATGCTATTTCCATCATCATTCTGCATTGAACACGATCCCCACATTTAATTATTATTCCTTTTCCATACTGGCCACCTTCATGTAACAGCAGCACAGCTTTCACTGCTGGGAAATCACTGAATTTCCAGAGGAACGTGCTGGGTTCTTAACTCTGTAAATATGCATAAATTTCCACATAAAGTTTACTCAGGTCATAAAAGAAAATGAGTAAACTAGGTGTTACTGACTTCCAGAGTCAATACATGGTTATACACAAAATAAAAATATTTGGTTTCTTTTAATATGATCTCACATGTTTATTCCAGTCAAATGAATCTGTATTTTTATATTACTTATTTGTCAAACCTTTCAAATTCGCTGTCAGTCTAATATCTCTGTAACTATGTTCAAAGGTAAAAATACAACTGGCGTACAATCAAACTTCATAGTTTTAAAAGGTGCCACTAATTATAAACATTATAACAGATTTTCCCATTACATGTTATAACTATGTTACAAACAGAAGTAGAGAAAAGCTTGTAGTTTTTCTCATGTATATTTCCAGCAAAATTTTCAAGTTGGCATAATGTGATATACTTTTCAGCAACGACAAGAGATTCATATCACTACAAAAAGGGAGTGCAGAAACAACTAGAAGTGTTTATTTTCTTATCAAATAATCTCCTACTGTCTGCACATTGGTGGTAGCTTGCGTACAAGACACGGGCTTGGCTGCAGGTTGTATTTGGAGCCCTGAATGGACCACTCTGGTGAAAGGAGAAGATTGGTGATGTTGTGCAGTGACCAGAAATGCTGGATCATGGGATGTTCCTGAGGAAATCAGAGGATCTGAGAAGAAAACTAGCAGAAACGTACACGAATGCTCTCCAGAGCACAGCATGTGAAGCAAGGCAAAAACCAACAGAGAGTCAGCAGTGACAAAATTCACAGTCATTCAAACCTGAGGAAGCCCTCAGCAGCTCTTGGACCATGATACAAGTATCACTTCAGGCATATGAACTAAGGTAAAATTTAAAGGCTGAAGTAATAAGCTGTATGGATAAAAACTTACAAAGTCATTACCCAGATGCTTGCAAGTTGTGATGTAGTAGCTATTATAGCTGGGGAGCTGTTGGAAAGAAAGGTGGAGACCTTGTGAAATATTTGTGGGGGTGGAAGACAAATTCTCACTTGCTGTGTACTGGCACCAGAGAAAGCCACTGCGTAGGCACCTTAGAACTGAGATTGTGTATAGATTTAATTTTATCTCAATGTTTAATAATTCTGTGCTAAGAGACAAGAGTTACTATTGATGGGATAAGAGCACGCTTGACATTTTATTTTTTCAGACTTTATGCAAAGATTCATATTGAGAAAATAGATATAGAGTAAAGACTTTGGATAGCACATTCAACATTGAATGTGACAACAAAATACTGTTGCTGTTGTCTTTTCTTGGCATGCAATTTCCTGCATATGTATTGTTATGCCTTACAATGTATATCCAAAGAATAAAAAGTAACATATTTTTGGCTACTTCTCATAAATGTTCAATTTACATCCCAAGTACAAACATCTGTTTCAAAAATATTTTTTAATATAATCATCATTTTAATAAGCCAATATTTAAGGATTTCTTAATATCCGTTAATTTGCTCTTCCTTCAGCATTTTTCTCTATAGAGGGAATGTTTTGTTAGTAGAAAATTACAAGCAAAATTACGGACATAAATTAAGAACAAGATCTGCCACTCCATATTGACATAAAAGAAGCACTTCCCAGAAGCCTGAAATCTAGAAAATGCTTTGAGGTTTATCCTCCACATCAACTGGAAGTGAGTACATAAAATCTTGTGGTGTGAAAAGCAGACTATGATGTTTAAAATGAGTTTACTGTTGATCACAACTTGTACCAACACTACAATACAAGACACAGTTCTGAACAACTCACAGACAGTGAGGACATTTTCAACATGAATGAAGATACACAAACTTACTGTACCAAACTTTAGCATGTCAGTCATAAGATTAATATCTGTAAAGTACATACTTACATGACAATCCTTAAAGATATTTAATATCTTTACCAAATATCCTTAAACTTTGTGGAATGGACAAGTAAAAGCTGGAGTAAATCTTTAACATGCTTCTGGTTTTTGGAAAGTCATATTCCGAAACAGAGAAACTGACCCTGTGTTTAGATAATAGGCTAAATAGGAACTTTTTAGGAGGTCCTTTCTAGCAGCCTTTTACCTTTCCATTTTTTTTCTGTGCAGAGGGAAAAGTGGTGCTTCATATTTTTAATGCATGTTCTAAGCATATTTAGGCATTATGCCATGGAAGCACCCATGGGGAAGGAGTTTGGTCTGAGAACACTGCTTTGAGGTACAGGAAGGGAGAAATAAGATAAGAAGTGGCAGTACTGACTGACTGGGGCAGACAGTTTCGCTTTTAAAAGAGAGTGGAAGATTCTTCATCACTTCAAGCACAAAGATAAAAATGTACTTCCTTTTCCAAAGCTTTTTTTTTTGATAAATTCTATGGTCTGTTATTTAAATTATATTATTTCAAATTGTAGTGTGGGTTTTAGTTGCTTTTTTTTTTTTTTTAGAAATCACAGATAATAATACAGAAAAGCATACTTTTAGCTCAGAAGCATGGTGAGTCGTTACGTGAATTCTGTATAATTTGTTAAAGGTATCTCAAACTTACAAGAAAATTACACCCACTTAGCTCAGCTAAGAAATATAGATGAAAGGAGTTACAGACTATGAGAAGTTAAGAAGTATCAACAAGTTGATGCAAAGTCAACTAACATAAATAGGAAACTTTCCAGTCATTCAGTATGTCAAGTACTGGTAGAAATACCTGCAAAAGGCCATCTCACAAAGAAGGATGCATGCACTCAGAGCTGAAGGAAACAGATGGAAATGAAGGAGGTAGGTTGTTAGTATACCTTTTTCTCACCATCCGTGCATGGCTCTATAGAGACAATAAAAACAATGGTACCAAGATCTGAATACAAGAGCAGCAAGTTCACCATTTGGGTGCAGTCAGCCTTAACCAGTGTGCTTTGCAAGTAATAGGTGTGTAAGATCTCTTAAGCAATTGTGCCAGAAAGTCTTACTTAGTCAAGTATTCCAGCCAGAAAAAAAACCTATATCCTTATATCTTTCTATGAGGACATAAATTCCTAGCCAGTAGCAGGGACTTCATGAGGTAATGAGGAGGGTAGCTCTGGTATACTGTGAGATCCAATATCAATATCCAGATCACTAAAGTCTGCTGCAACCCTGGCAAAACCAGAAGAGGTCCTTAATGGTGTATTATGCTGATATGGCAAAAAGAGTGGGACAAGATCAAAAGCAATTGAACAACAAGTCACTGCTTCGTAACTGCAAAGTCCCTGCTGATGGCTGTGTGCCTGTGACCTGTCAGGCTGCTCCACTCAGTGACAGAAAGGATTTCAATTTAACTACCTTCATGCTTCTAGCTTACATACATACTGTCATGCTCCTTAATCACTCACTAGCTAGAAGTTGATATTTTAGCCATGAATCCTATACTTTTATGAGTGCTTTGTAAATAAATACTCATTTTTTTCTTACATTTTTATTACTCCCAAAAAAGTGAATTATTCACTATTAGTATAGAAATCCTGATTTGATAGAACTGTTGCAACTATGTAGCCCTGTAATACAGTATTCCCATTGCTATTAACAGGCCATAGTTCTGTGCTCTATTTGCAAGGCTTTGGGTCTGAGGCTAATCAGACTTGTTCTGCTTGAACATATCCTAAGCTGCCCGCAAATTTGTGATAGAAATTTTGCTAATTGTCTTATAGTTAATTTGTTTTCTTGTTGTTTATCTTTATGTGGTACAAACAATGCTTTATATAGATTGCAGTAAACACAGTTATTCTATGTAGAATGAGATATTTACGACTCCAACATAGCAATGCAGTGTGGAGAGACACATGATGCAGGGTAGAGAAGTGCAAGGAACGGATGGGGCACAAGCTTGGCAATAGAGACCCCACAACTATGAACAGCTCATCAATAGTTAATCAAAGAAATGCAGACCTGGAGCTAAGCACAGGTAGTTTTAGAGGTAACAAAGTGAACAAAGAAATAGTATCTCCCACAGTTAAAAGGCACTGTACATAGCAAATTCAGATATATTGTGGAGCTGCAGATAGATGAAGAAGGAGCAAAGGTGTAAAAGTATGTTAGTAAATGTCTAAAAATTACCCCAAGTGGATCCTAGAGGGAGGGAGAAGTCACCAACATGAACATCATGTTCCTCCCAGTGAAGCACTCCAGTTGCTCATGGTAAAACCCCTGACCTCCACCACCAGAGTGAAACCAACTATTGCACAATGCAGAGGAGCAGGAAGAGAGTGGGCATAAAACCAGGAAAAGGGGAGGAAGCTAAGCATGTAAATTGCATTGTTATTCTTTCTTTTCCTGTAGGAATCAAATCTGCACCAATAATGATGACACTCCTCAGATTTCAGTTATACTAACAGTAAACTCTTGGCTTTACTTGTCTGTGAGGTATGCTTCTACTTTGCCTGTAAACAAGATTTTGAGCATAATACTGTATTGCCTCAGGGTAATTCAAATGAGTCACCAATTGTGGGCCTTAATCATGTTGTGCAGAAGTAAAGAAAGCAGTCGTTCCAAATTACTTTCTTGTATGACTCCACAATCTGTCGTCTATTATGATCTAGTCTAGTTATGGGAAGCAGCTTGTCAATGCAGACACTTTTTCTCCCAGAGATGCTGTGTATCCACAGGATGACAAAACACTGACAAGATTGGAAGAAGAATGAAAGAAATATCAAGGGAGAGTAACGAGGAGGTTAGGCTATTTTAGGAGATAGAGGAAAAAAACAGATATTGGAAGAATAGAAGGCGGTTTTGGCAAAGATACTGTGTCCGGGGGAAAAAAGAAAAGAATAGAAAAGAAAAGAAAAGGATGTTTGAAAGCAAAAGCTTTTAGTGTAAAATAGGGCAAAGCTTCCAGCCAACCAGGAGGAGCTATGGGAAGATAAGCTATGTATGGATTGGTGAACACTATGTCTAGAGCCTGGGCTTCTCATAGTTCATACGACTTAATTACCTGCACATCCCTACCTCAACTTTAGCCTGTGTCAGGTAGCATTCTCACAAACAACAAGCAGGCACTGCTCTGGGAACAGCAAAGAAAAGCCACTTGTCCCAGGAGGTAGAATGGATAAGGCCACCCTGCTTGGAGGAAGGTGGAAAGAGAAAAGAGGGATTGAGGCATATGACGACAGCCTGTGACACATCGAGCCCTGGACAGAGAAGCAGCTTAGACTCAGGTCTTTTTGTGTACTATTCTAGATGCAGCCTGACATGCCCACTGAGAATCCTGAGAGTGAAAAGAAAAAGATTTTGTTTTGCTTTGTGTTCCTTGAAGGGCAGATGCTGTAACGGGATGCACAAAATAATGACTATTTTAAAAGGTACCTGGGAAGACTGGTATACAGCTGTGGCTTGCAGAAAAATAAATTTGACAAAGGTCACACAGTACTAGTTCACATAGAACTAGAAGTAGACACTATTTGGTCCATGATGTAAAATTTGTTTAGATGTCCAGAGCAAGTCAGAGTTATTGCAGATGGCCTTTTTTAATGAGAATAGATCACATCATACAGGAGCAATTGGACTTACAGCTGTGTAACTTGGAACTGTATATACCAGAACTCTGATTTTTATTCTTTCTGTGAGTGATTTCCACAGAGCATAATATTTATGTACTCTGAAAACCACAATGCAGCTTGAAAAGAATTAGATACTAGTTTAATATACTGTAAAAAGAACACTGTGAAAATCTGTCAAGACTTTTCTAGTATGAGTGATCAGTTGTTGTAGCAGATTATGAAGTGCAGAAAAATACTTAAACAACTACTACTACTTTTTTCCAAAATTACAATTCAGGAAAAAAATAAAAGTGAAAAAAAAGAAGAAAAAAGAAGTGTTGAGTTTAAAAATCAAGTCCTATGATTTGATTAGTCTTTATTTTTCACTAGAATCTGTATTGCTTAGGATGTGTTCCTTCTTGTTTTGTCAAATACAGCCTTTTTTAGGTGAACTCAAATCTATCAAATTAATATTTAGTTGCAAAATAATTTTAACGTATCATCTTAAGAGAAAACTGACAAAAAAAAAAGTCCTGAAAGATAGCTATATATGTGATGTTATGAGTGCTGATGGTGATTTTTGTCTCACTAATGATGTCATCCCATGAATCTTTTCTAAAGTAACAGAATGAAAGCTACAGCCCCATAAGGTGGGTAAGAAATTGACTGGATGGCCACACTCAGAGAGTAGTGGTCAATAGCTCAATGTCCAAGTGGAGACCGGTGATGAGTGGCATTCCTCAGGGGTCGGTGTTGGGACTGGCCCTGTTTAACAACTTTGTCAGCAACATGGACAGTGGGATAGAGTGCACCCTCAGAAAGTTTGCCAATGACACTGAGCTGTGTGGTACCGTCGACACGCTGGAAGGGAGGGATGCCATCCAGAGGGACCTTGACAGGCTGGAGAGGTGGGCCCGTGCCAACCTCATGAAGTTCCACCAGGCCAAGTGCAAGGTCCTGCATGTGGGTCATGGCAATCCCAGGCACAAATACAGGCTGGGCAGAGAATGGATTGAGAGCAGCCCTGAGGAGAAGGACTTAGGAGTGCTGGTGGATGAGAAGGTCAACATGAGTTGACAATGCACGTTTGCAGCCCAGAAAGCCAACCGCATCCTGGGCTGCATCAAAAGGAACGTGGCCAGCAGGTCAAGGGAGGTGATTCTGCCCCTCTACTCTGCTCTCGTGAGACCCCACCTGGAGTACTGTGTCCAGTTCTGGAGCCCTCCACATAAGAAGGACATGGACCAGTTGGAGAGGGTCCAGAGGAGGGCCATGAAGATGACAAGAGGGCTGGAGCACCTCTTCTATGAGGACAGTCTGAGAGAGTTGGGGCTGTTCAGCCTGGAAAAGAGAAGGCTCCAGGGAAACCTTATCATGGTCTTCCACTACCTAAAGGGGACTTATAAGAAAGATGGGGAGAAACTCTTTAGCAGGGTCAGTTGTGATAGGATGAGGGGTAACAAATTTAAAATAGAGGAAGGTAGATTCAAATTATACATCAAGAAAAAAAATTTTTACAATGAGAGTGGTGGAACACTGGCACAGGTTGCCCAGAGAGGTGGTGGATGCCCCATCCCTGGAAACATTCAAGGTCAGGTTGGACGGGGCTCTGAGCAACCTAATCTAGTTGGGCATGTCCCTGTTTCTTGCAGGGGGGTTGGACTAGATGACCTTTAAAGGTCCCTTCTAACCCTAACCATTCTATGATTCTATAGCACAGCAGTTAAGGAGGCAGGGGATTTTGTTTTGAAGGGAAGTTACATGTCTTAAAGTTCCAGGTTGGGATGAATTCTGTAGGTTTTCATCCTCCAGAAAATGTTACTCACATATTTTATGTTTTTCAATGCAGATAAAAATTCTTATTGAGGAATTAGAGATTAAAAAAAATATCAGAAATACAGTCATAAAATAAAGCTGAAAGAGAATCTTCCATGGAACCAAAATACACTTTTAGTAGTAGAAAATAAAAAAAAAAAATCTGTCAAAAAAGGCTGATTTTACCTTACTGCTGAGATTTAATTTAATTTAACTTTAAATTAAAAAAAAAGCCAACCCTCTAAAATATTCTGTCTTGACAACACCTATTTTTAAGTTACAAACTAGAATTTTATTTTTCACAATGAAAGTGCAAAAAAGATGTACTTCAGACATATCTACAAGGAGACTGGTCCATTAAACAGACTGGGACAGTGACATATAATAGAAATGCACATTTTAATGCACAAATTTTAAACAAAAATGTAATTAAAATGTTTATCTCTTGATGGCCACAACTTGGTAAAACTAAGTTTGTGTCATGGTACCAGTTTCAGCATGCGAAGTTTCAAACACAGTTTAGAAATATATGAGCACCACAGAAGAGCTCTGCTGCCTGTTTAGTTTTCCCACACAACCAAGACAGTGGTAGAATAAAAGGTCCTGGATGAAACTCTTCTCCACAAAACCAACTCTCTATGAACTGTCAATGAACTGTCAAGCTCAGCAGAGGTGCATCCCGATGAAAAACAAGTCGGGCAAAAAGGCCAGGAGGCCGGCGTGGATGAGCAAGGAGCTCCTGGACCAACTGAAAGTAAAAAAGGAAGCCTATAGAGGGTGGAAGTGGGGACAGCTAGCCTGGGAGGACTACAAAGAGGCTGCGCGAGTGGCCAGGGATAAGGTAAGGAAGGCCAAAGCCCTGGCAGAACTGAATCTGGCCAGGGATATAAAATGCAACAAGAAGAGCTTTTATAGGTACGCAGGGGACAAAAGAAAGTCCAGGGAAAATGTAGGCCCCCTCCAGAAGAGAACTGGTGTCCTGGTTACCCAGGACATGGAGAAGGCTGAGGTTCTCAATGACCTTTTTGCCTCAGTCTTCACCGACAAGAGTTCCTGTCCCACTGCCCAAGCTGTAGAAGGTGCAAGCAGGGACTGCGAGAATGAAGAACTGCCCATTGTACTTGAAGAGCAGGTTCGGGATCATCTGAGGAACCTAAAGATGCACAAGTCCATGGGACGTGATGAGATCCATCCTCGGGTCCTGAGGGAACTGGCGGATGAAGTTGCCAAGCCACTGGCTATCGTATTTGAGAAGTCGTGGTAGTCTGGTGAGGTCCCCGATGACTGGAAGAGAGGGAACATAAGCCCAATTTTTAAAAAGGGGAATAAGGAAGACCCGGGTAACTACAGGCCGGTCAGCCTCACCTCTGTGCCTGGCAAGGTCATGGAGCAGATTCTCCTGGAAACCATGCTAAGGCACATGGAGAGCAAGGAAGTGGTTGGTGACAGCCAACATGGCTTCACCAAGGGCAGATCGTGCCTGACCAACTTGGTGGCCCTCTATGACGGGGTGACAGCATCGGTGGACAAGGGACGAGCAACTGACATCATCTCCCTGGACTTGTGCAAAGCTTTTGACACAGTCCTGCATGACATCCTTCTCTCTAAACTAGAGAGACATGGGTTTGATGGACGGACCACTCGGTGGATAAGGAGTTGGCTGGATGGCCGCACTCAGAGAGTGGTGGTCAACGGCTCAATGTCCATGTGGAGACCGGTCACGAGTGGCGTCCCTCAGGGGTCTGTGTTGGGCCTGGCCCTGTTCAACATCTTTATCAGCGACATGGACAGTGGGATAGAGTGCACCCTCAGCAAGTTCGCCGACGACACCAAGTTGTGTGGTGCCGTCGACACGCTGGACGGGAGGGATGCCATCCAGAGGGACCTTGACAGGCTGGAGAGGTGGGCCCATGTCAACCTCATGAAGTTCCACCAGGCCAAGTGCAAGGTCCTGCACCTGGGTCATGACAATCCCAGGCACAAATACAGGCTGGGCGGGGAATGGATTGAGAGCAGCCCTGAGGAGAAGGACTTGGGAGTGCTGGTGGATGAGAAGCTTAACACCAGCAGGCAATGTACCCTTGCGGCGTAGAAGGCCAACCACATCCTGGGCTGCATCAAGAGGAGCGTGGCCAGCAGGTCGAGGGAGGTGATTCTGCCCCTCTACTCTGCCCTGGTGAGACCCCACCTGGAGTACTACATCCAGTTCTGGAGCCCCCAACACAAGAAGGACATGGACCAGTTGGAGAGGGTCCAGAGGAGGGCCACGAAGATGATAAAAGGGCTGGAGCACCTCTCTTATGAGGACAGTCTGAGAGAGTTGGGGCTGTTGAGCCTGGAGAAGAGGAGGCTCCGGGGAGACCTGATAGCGGTCTTCCAGTACCTCAAGGGGGCCTACAAGAAAGATGGGGAAAGGCTGTTTAGTAGGGTCTGTTGCGATAGGACGAGAGGTAATGGTTTTAAAATAGAGGGGGGTAGATTTAGATTAGAAATTAGGAAAAAATTTTTTACGATGCGAGTTATAGAACACTGGAACAGGTTGCCCAGAAAGGTGGTGGAGGCCCCATCTCTGGAAACGTTCAAGGCCAGGCTGGATGAGGCTCTGAGCAACCTGATCTAGTCGGGGATGTCCCTGCTCCTTGCAGGGGGGTTGGACTAGATGACCTTTGAAGGTCCCTTCCAACCCTAACCATTCTATGATTCTATGATTCTATGATAAATTGACATTCCTAAATTATTAGGTTGAACTCTTGTCCCATGTACTATTTCGTTATCATTGAAGATAACTTTTTATGAGAAGTGGGAATTCAGGTAAAGTTCTTTACAATTAAGTATTCTATTTTGCTAAACAAACTTATATTAAATTAATATATTTTTAAAACATATGAAGAGGACAATTCAAATAATCTGTATCTATGATGATCAGAAAAACTAAACAGAGTTCTCAGTTTTGCATTGAAATCCAATGGCAGCCCAGAGGATAAATAAAAGAAATACAATTGAAATAATAGGAACAACATCTCAAATGAAAAGTCAGACATCCCAGGCATCAGTGTAGTTAATTATTCTTTTGTTCTTTAGGAACAAAAGACTACTGTGCTGTCAGATCATGCAGTGCTTGTTTGATGCACCTTTCTTATGGAAGCTGGAAATATAGATTCAAGTCTGACATTTGTAATCAGGGTCAATGTAACAAAATGCATAAAAAAAAGTAGTTAAACAAGTATTGATTCATTAAGAATAGCACAGCCATTTTTTTTTGTTTGTTTGTTTGCTTCATTTGGACTACAATCTTTAAAATTGGATTAAGATTTTTAAAAATCATTGATTATAAATATTTTTCTTTTTGGTCATCATTTTCTCAAAGCTATTCTAAACTCAGATTTTCTCATATGGGTTCTTAGTTGTTTGTTTATCACTGATATGAGTTATTCAAATTTTATTTCAGATTTGTATGCGTATATTGCTAAAATTTTAAAAAAGTTGAATTAAGTCATTCATTATTTGAGAATACATTCTACTTCCTTTCTTCACCTTTACTTGTTCCACCAGTTGTCCATCAGAAGTTCCTTGTAGAACTAACTGAGAAAGAGTTGGTCCCAAATGTTCCTTGTTACAGAATCCCATAATTTGTATATAAAAATTATACTATCATTAAGTTGTAAAACTGAAAGATGAATGCTTTAATTCTCAAACTAACTAAAAGGAGGTTGACATTAATAACAGTTGTGCACCTTAATCCCCTAATCAGCTTTGGACATCTAAATCAAAAAGTCACACTGACAAAATAAATGAAGCAACAACCTACTCATCCTTTTCACTTCCTAAAACCCAGAGAAAAGCTTGAGAAAAGGAAAAATGAAACTAAAGGGTGATCTTACACCTGAAGCTTAGGAGAGCAAAGGTCAGACTGAGCAGCATGCTGCTGAGGGCTGCAGCGTGTCACTTCCCTGGAGCACAACGGCAGTAAACTCAAGTCGTCTGACCAGAGTGACACAAAGTAACTGGAGTCTAGCAGGGAACCTTGCCCTTGTTCCTTTACAGGCTTACACTGCAAGTAGAAATCAGAGATACATAGTCTGATAGTTAGGCTTTTTCAAAAAAAAGATAAATCTTCAAAGTCTATCTGCCACATATGATCTCAGCTACCACTACCAGTCTGTCCTTAGCTTTGTTAGACTGTTTGTACATCTAGTAAGCTTTTAAAGCATCACATAGCTAAATAGAACAGGAAGAGATGTCAATGTGTCCTAAATTATAGCATAGGCCTGAGTCACCAAAATTATACCGCATGTTGCCTAGAACTGTTAAGTGTGTAAGTTCATTTTTGTCAGAAATTTTTATGTCATTTGTACCACTGCCTATTCTGAATATTGTTCAAATTAGAATCACAGATTATTTCCATTTTTATTGAATAACATGTTTTAGTTATGTTAGTTGTCTACGACTAGTAATTTTGTCACCTAAGTTGTATGTCTATTATAATAATCTGATGTTATCGCATGCAATATAATAAAACAATAGCTGCAGTCAGGCTGTAGAGGAACACTTTAAAGCCATTTCTCTTCATCAAAATTAGAGTACATATTTTTGCTTTCCATTTTAAATTTGGTATTCCTATTTCATATAATAATATATACATGTTAAATTTGTGAAAAGTCCTTCAGTCCCAAGAGTTTGGTCTTTCCAACATTGCTGGGGCAATGTGGCTCTGATTCTGACATTGCAGCAAACCTTTGCTGGCAAAGTCAAGAAAGTTGCTTAGGAAATGTCTCTTCCTTGCCTTTAGGGTATATAATGCAACTCATTTAATTCTGGAAAACTCTTCAGAATAACATTATGCATTGAAGGTATTTATTTGTCTGAAACATAGTATAATAAAAATGTAGGTAGTATTGCTAGACTTCACTTTTATGTAATTTGTAATGAAATTACAAGTAATAGACCTCTGCAGGTCCATTCATTCAGTGGATTAATGTATGGTCTCAGCAAAGTGAGTCTGTTAACATCACGCTACGCTCTGACTATTCGTTCATTCGTTCGTTCTTTCATTCAATTCTGAATGTTACATCCTAAGGAAAAAAAATGCTCTTCAGAAAAAGGCACTGTTTCTTCTCTGAAACTACCTCACTTGTCTACAAACAGCTCTCTGTATAATTAAAAAGAGATCACATAGGATATGTATGTAAGTGAAGCAGAAATGTTCACAATACAGATACAGGGGTTTAGTTTAACATTCTACTGATAAGAATCCTTGGAATTCGTGATGAAGCCTAAATATTTGCCTCATCCATACCCATTCAGCTTCACTAGACTATAAAAGTAGCACTGAACCTGCTCTTTCTATATTCTATAAACATGCAGTAGATAAACAAAACCTGATATGTAACAAAATGATTTTTCACCTCAGTTATAGATCACTTGAATGTATTACTGAAATGCATACAAGAACCATAATAGTTTCCTAATTTCTTTAACAAGTCCTGTAAATTAAAGTAATAATGAAGGAAAGAGATATCAATGAGATACAGAAGAAATATTTCAACAAGGTACAGATAAATAATAGAGGCCACAGTACTGCTTACTGGGTGACTATGCTCTGTAATGAGCCTTTGTTAAGCAGATATTTTTCATTTTAGTCTTTACAAAATATAGTCATCAAAACTCATCAGTTTCAGTGACTCTTCATGTCCTTCAGTGAAAAATTCAAACTTATTGTCTTCACCTTTGAAATACTATATAGCTATTCCATGCTACATTCATCTGCTTCCTAATAAATTTTCTGATGGTGAATTTTTTTCATTAATACCTTTTTATACTTTGGCTAGGTATTCTTTTACTCTTATTCACAATTCTTTCTGAATAAATCAGAAAATGTCTTAAAGGTTGACCTCCTGTATATCACAGAAAAGTAGTTGCCAAGCAGGTACCTCTGTGTTATGCTCAACCAGTTATTCTTGACATGTGACTATTCCCCCTCTATTCTCATTCAAAACCCTTTTCAACACCATCTGTTATGTTCCATTGTGTAGCTCCCACTCCCAGCCTAACTTCCTTAAAACTATGTATGTTTGTGGCAGGAAGGGATGTGAAGGTAAAATGTTGGACCGTGTCTGTTTATTTACATGATGCATGTTCATGATTGCATCATAAACACCAGCAATCATGAGATGTTGAATCAGTGAGTACCTTACCACTATCCTCTATTAAATATTGTACAGGATGAACACATACCTTGTCTAAGACATCTTAGTTTCAATATCACAAATTGAAAACATATGAAGTGGACAAATTTTCAATTATTTCCCATATCTATCAATTCTCTAGACTCGGAATGGAAGATTAGGTGGCATGAGACTTAAAAGACTAATAATTTCACCTTCAGATAGTACCTAAACAGCAATATTTTAAAGAAATGAGGTGCCAAGCTGAATCCAAAAGTGATAATTTATTTGCAATTCTGACATTTAATAGTAGATTTTGAAATATATGGAAATCCATTATTGATGTAAACTCAAATTTCAAAGTTAAGGAGTTTGTTTTGTTTAGTGTTGTTTTTGTCCCTCCTGTTCTCTCTCATCCCTCGGGGGATTTTCTTTCTTTTCTTTTTTTTTTTTTTTTTTGGGAAAAAAAAAGGCTTCTTGAAGAATTCAGTCAATACAACAGCAAATCCATTTAGAGCCCTGAAACCTTATAGACTCTCTAAAACACAGCTGTAACTGTAGTCTGATAAAGATAAATTACCCCTTTTTCCTCAACCTTCAGACTACTTATCGTGTGTGCATTAAGCAATTCCTAGGAATACCTATTAACTCTGTGGCACCACAAACTCTGAAACCTCTAACACAGGTTCAGCTGAATTAGACACAAAGGAGTGACTGATTTTAATCATATGTCTTGACTTGAATTCTATTTTTTGACTGGACAGTATTAACAGACTATTATCTCAGACACTGAAAATTAAAGTAAAAAAAAAGTAAAGAACTGCCAATTAAAGAAAATTAAAACAAAGCCCTTGACGCGAGATGAAAAATACCATTCCATCAACTATCAAAACACAAGTATGCAAAAATCTTTTATCAGAGAATTACCTGGAGAATCAGAAAGTGTTAACAAAAGAAACAACATAAATTTGAAGATGAATAGGTCAATAGTTCCCATCAGTCAAAATAATTTATTTTCTTATCATAAGAAGAACAAGGATATCCTCACATATAAGACATTTGAGAGTCAGGATACAGAGATTTTATTTTTCTGGTCTCTTCCTTTTCCACAGATCAGTAAAAAGCCTAATGAAGAGTTTATCAGTGTAGTAATGATGTGAGAGAAGAATTAATTGTCAGGGATGGATACAGGTAGAATTTCCTATGGTTTCCACAGTGTCAAGTAACTTGTGTACATTCACTATACACATTCCATATGTCTTGTATGCCTTCTTAATTACAGTTCTAAAGATTTCATTACGTTCCTAAACCCTTATTACTGTCCAAAATAAGAGAAATGTTATGGGAACATTCCGTATTGTTCCTGCTCTATCTGCAAAACAGTTTTTTGTTGGATAGAGAAAAGCATATACTCTGTAGCTCTCACCACAAAAATGTCAATGATACTGACAGTAATATTCAATAATTACTGACAGTAATATGTCAGAGAAAAATAAGCTGAGAACTGTATACACCGAGAAAAATAATCTGGCTTGAAAAGGAAAATGACAGTGACTGAAGACTGTAAAGCAACATTTTACAAAAAGATCAATACTAAACAGTCCACACCACTGGTGTTATTCATTCTTGTTACTTTGGGTGAACAAACTTCCCTTCTTGCTAAGACTAACCAGGCCTGTACAGAAAATCTGGTGCTTGACAGACTCCTAGGGGAACACTTATTCTCATGGTAACCTACTTATCTCACCTGTGTATGCCCAGGCATTGTACTTTTCTACTGCCTACTAACTCATCACTGAAAAGGCTGTTCTTCAGATAATCTATGTATGTTACCTTGAAGCATTGTCCTGTCTTCGACTGGGATGGAGATAGTTTTCTTCCCAGTAGCTGCTGTGTTTTGGATATAGTATGGGATTTGGTATGTGAAGGATGTTAATGATACACTGATGTTATTAGTTGTTGCTAAGAGATTGAGGAATTGTTTCAGCTTCTCAGGTTTTGCTAATGTGCAAGTAACTGGGAGGGGTATAGCCAGTACAGCTGATTCAAAGTGGCCAAAGGAAGTATTCCATCCCATAAACCTCATGCTCACTGCATAAACAGGGGTTGGCCAGTGGGCAGAGTTTGGGAAATTGCTGTTCCAAGATCACTGCTTGAGATCATGCTGAGATCGCGCTCTGTTCCACTCCATGATCATTGCTTGGGACAGGCTGTATCAGTCACTGACTTGCCAGGTAGTGAGAAATTGTGCATAATTTATTTTGCATATCCTGTTGTTGTTGTTATTATTATTGTTACTGTTATTGCTGTTATTGTTATTACCTCTTCTTATTCTGTCCTAGTAAACTGTCTTTATCTCAGCCCAACAGTTTTCTCACTTTTACCCTTCCAGTTCTCTCCCCTATCCCTGCTGGGCAGAGCAAGGTGGGCAACTGGCTACATGGTTCTTAGTTATCAGCTGAGGTTAAACCACAATGCATATAAAGAATGAAACAGTTGCTAGAATCAAGGAGTTAATTTATAATAAGTGACAAAATCTTGTGTGGCATAGATTATTGGTTTCTGAATAAAATCTGATTTTAAAATACTCCTCAAGTCCCAGATATTGAACATCTCTGAAAGATAATGAGTAATTTGTTACAAAATGGCATTGCAGAAAATGAAGCAGCCATTACAGATGTGCTCAGTAATAAGTCACAGACAATACTGGATATCACAGTGAGTTTTAAAGAGAGAAGAGATGCTGTCCACAAGAGTGCTATTATCTCCCAACTCTTATCTGAAAATGCCTCTTATGATTTTTAGCATATGTTTGGATAACTGCCAGAGAGCTTATTTTAAAATGTCACCTAAAGTACAGATAGCTCTTCTATCAGTAGAGCACTACAGAGTGCCACTTTGAGACTTGAACCTATGACATTGTGTCAGAAGCAAAAATCATAACAAATGAACCAGAGAGAACTTGGCAGCCTACTTCATGACTTCTTATCTTTACACAAATTGGTATGACAAAATGCATTGCTTCTTAAAGAGAAGTGTCATTTGCACCCAAACGTGGAATTGCAACACCTGGTCTTATTAAGTTTAAATAGCTAGAGGTTAAGGCTATGTCTTCTTTGAGAAACACTTAGGTTAATACTTCGAAGCAGGAAAGGGCTCTATGAATGTTAAATACAATTCTAAAAAGTAACCTTAACTTTTTACCTTCCCAGTTGATCTGATTGTTGCTATATGTATTTTCAGAATAGCAGTAATTAATTCCCCTTTAAATAAGGAACTGCCAATTCAAGACCTACTTCTACTATGCTGAACGAAAAAAAAAAAGATAATATCTTACTGTATGTGAATTAATGGCAAAACTCACTAATTCAAAGCTAGGAATTAATGCACATTTCATGGAAAAAAATAGATAACATATTTTACACTTTTTTTTTCCTAGTTTGTCTTAACAGCCACTGTGCTTAACTTTTTGTTTTATTCAGAAGGCTTAAATAGGACCAATCTATTACTCAGTATCCGTATTATCCCCCATTCTCTTGTAGAAGACCCAACTTAGTGATATTTTTCGTTGCATATTAGAGACTAGTGTAAGACTTGACCTTACTCTTTTTGTGATTGACATATAATTATGCAGGCCTTGATTTCTTCAGCTCTCAGTTTAAATAGCTGAAATTACTACAACTAAACACATAGTTATATTTAGGCATAGTCTATGCCTCTATAGAAAAGATAAAGTTTTCACAGGACAGCTATGTCAGCTCTATTGGAAAAACACACCTTCCAGCTGACATGGCTGTGTTGCAAAACTGCTGTATGATAGCACAGTAGAGTTTCCTGTTAATGATTTTTTTTTTTTGAGGTCTTATGTGAGAGTGTAATTCTGATTAATTTTGGAATATCTAGCTTTTAAAACAGTGTAAGAAACTACTAGGCAAGCCCTTATTCTATCACAATCTTTTCCATTTTGTTCATTGTTCTTTTGTTGAAATACATACTTCACATTGTTTCGTATCTTTAATGATAAAATCATACATGTAAGGATATACAGAAAGTTAATTTACAAAAATAAACAATGATACCATATCACCCTGCAAAAACAGTCCTTTCTCTTCCACTACTAATTTCCAAAAGAATATCCAGGGATTAAAGTTATTTCATATATAATTTGCTCATTCTTTTAGATATAAGATTTCTTTAAGTGCAAATCCAAATATTCTGTCATGCCATCAGGCTTATAAAAGGACTGAAATTTGAAGTAGTCCATTATCCTGAGTCCCACATTTAGTTTATGTTCTGTACAACTAGCTCTCCATAAGGTACTTCATTGTAGGATCTAATACAGTGCATGCTTGATACAACCACATACATGTTCAGTAATATATTCTGATTATCTAAATATTTTTTCCAGTTCTAAAAAGGAACACTGCTGTTTGTAAATAGGTTTGACAGCACCATCTACATCCTGACACATAAACAATAATTTACAATGCTTGTGATGTTCTCGACAGCATCCTCCTTTTAAATAATAAAAAGCACATCAAGAAATTTTACATTTAAATTCTGAAACCCCTCAAGCTAAAAAATATTTTGGATAAACAAAGTATATGCCAGAGTGAAGTATGTATTCTACCATACATCTTGAGAAGCAGTAATCATAGCCTGTATTCCCTTTGCACATATAGTGGTTTCTTTCTTTTGGAAATGCTTTTTGTTCTAAGTATAGAACTCAATTTTTTAGCACTCAATTTTGCATTAATTTCTTCACAGATTCCTAATGGACAACTTTGGAAATGAAAGCCCTCTCCAATATTACATGTACAAGCTGTGGAAAACCAGGGTGGTTTAAATTTCTCCATCATTCACCTCTCAGGGAATACATTATTGCTTGGCAAAGAACCTAAACCTCTAAACTGCAGCCTCAGGGTCTTCACTGCAGAAGAGAGATTTCATGATCCAGGTGTAGTTAAACTAAGTCTGAAAATGGAAGATACATGAGTCAGTACAGCTGTAAAAGACTGTGTCAAAAATTTGTCTCAACATTGTTGAAACAGCAAACCACCACGCGAGCAATGGCTTCCCGTTATCTTGCAAGGCAACTCCTGTTGTCTGAATGCAGAGCTGGTTCCGAGAAATCTAGCCCTACCCCACGGCATGTGCCCAGAGATGCATATCGCCCGGTAATGGATCACCCGGTAATGGGCATGCGTATCACCACCAGGTGAGGGGTGCGGCTAGGAAAACCAGCTCTTGAAATAAAATGAAAACAACCAACATAAATATGGGAATATTTTTCAATGGAAGACACTACTTCGAGACTTCTACACTTCAAGACGTAGACTTAGACACTTCTTCGAGACTGCGACACTTCCACTTCTACACTTCTACACTTCACCACTCTTCACTTCATTCAACAGAATACACATTCGCTGGAACACACATCCACGGAACCGACATCGAGACGACCAACACCAAACGGATCGTTCCCCCATCAAGCAAACTGAACTGTCGGGATGCCGCAGCTCTGTGGTGGTAGCTATTACAAACAAAACTCTTTTCCCTCTTTCCTTCCTTTCTTTCCTTTCTCTTCCATTTACAAACTTCTTGTCGGGATAATAATGTTACCTGGCACTTGACTCCATTTTGAGTCTTAATTCTGTTCCTGAGAATATGAACAAAACTATGCTCCGGTGTGTGAGAGGTCGGTCCAACCGCCCCTAGCCTCCCAGACTCGTCTGAGGTCGGCTGGAACGCAAGGGGGCCTTACTCTCATCCGAAATTGGAACGTGACAACAGCATACCTCAGTTAAATAGCCTTTCAGGGATAAGGCTTGATAGCTAGGACTCAGCATAATGATTTATGTTTTCTGGGATTTGCCCTAGTGTTTATCCACAACTTGGAACCATGTTTTGTGAATCAACAATTACTCTGAACCTTACTCAGGGCTGTTCACCTTGTGCTGTGTTACATGCTGTGAATATGCCCTCAGTATTCAGCCAACAGAAGTCAGAATTAGGACAAATGTCATGTGAATTTTATGTTGACCCCATTTACATTATAGTAGGTAGAGTAACATGACCGATTTATTTTACAAGTCAAACAGTTTGCAAGTAGCTGTAAGTTTCTGACACTATTGCTTCAAGGAATTTATTAATTTAATTAGGCCATTACTAGACAAATATGAATGACTGAAGTTGGAGATGAATAACCATTAATTCAAGCTTAATCTATGAGAACTCATTCTGGACTAATATTCATACCATTTAGAATGATACCAAAATGGACTATTATTATCACTGCAAGCTTCTTTTAGAAATGAACGGATGGTATCAGTGATTAATGTTCTGTATTTTTTGTGTGACCTAATAATGGGCAAGGATATGTTTCATGTATTTGATTTCTTTCTGTTAAATTTCCTGTAATCCTAGGATTTATCTTCATTACTTGGTCTGAACCTCTGTTCTCTTGAAATGCATTGTTCATACTCCTAAATATGCTCAACCCAGCTCTTTTTTTTTTTACTGTAAATTGATCATGTCAGGATCACAATTGAAAGCATTTCGTAATGGGAACTGTAACCAAAACGAAGTCCATGTACAAGTGAATCTTTACAAAATCAAAGCTCCACACATTGACCTGTAAGAATGTTCTTCCTAAAGCTTCCTGCTTCAACCTACAAAGTTAGTTTATAGAAGAGCAGAACTGACAGAAATAAAATATCTAAGGAAAATACATTAATCGCATATGGTTTTAATGAGTGCTGGCCCTTATTACAAATAAAAAATATAATAGAAATCTGTCGTGGTTTTGTTAGTGAGGTTTTGTCACTACGACAAAATCAAATGCTTAAAATAGGAATGTATTATTGCAGATTTGTAACTAATTAGCCAAGCAAAAAGGATGCTAAACACTGACAAAGGACATCTACTGCATTTTGAATAAAATACTGTATATTCTCAAGGGGATAAGAAATGAATGTGGGATTAAATGAAAAAGATGATAAACAAATATTAGACCACTCTGACTGATATAAAGTTGAGTAAAAAGAAAAAATAAAAAAGATCAACTCTGTGTACCTTTGCTTCTCTCCCACTGAAATGGTTTATGTTGATCATTGTTCTGAATTTCCAGTAAAATGACTTTTTAGGTTACCATAACTCAAATTTAAATTCTATCTCCTGTAATATAAAAAGAAAAGAAAGTGAAATACACTAAATGTGACTATAAGTGTGAAATTTTAGCATGTGATCCTGCTCGATAGACTCTTGTGTGCATTGCATATCACTTAATTTGTTTCAGTTTAGTATACGTTCAGATTCGGACTTCTTTTTTCAGACAAATGTGAGTTACTCTCTGGTTTAATGCAACTCTTTTCCTGTTGACAGGACTTGATCCTACTTAATAAATTAATATTTTCATCCACTTCTGAGAAGAGAGAAAATTAAAAAAAAATATTTCAGAAAAAAGTAAGCGACGTTCTTTTGTTCTGCTTCCATGCAGTGCATAAAACTATTTGGCTATGAACTACAAGAGTCCTTTTGCATGACATTGCAAACAGATGTGGAGGAAAACATGGTACCCATTTCTTAGACTCAGTTTCTTAAAAAAAAAAAGTGAGATGTAAGTAACTATTTAAGTATTTACATAGTTTTTCTCCATTAGAACACCATAAGGAGAGGCAAATAATAAGATGAGGCCTAAATTCTCATCCTTTCTGCTGTCTCCCATGGCAATTAAAGCTTCAGATAATTTTGTATGTGCCCATGAACAAATTGCTTGTAAACAGGTTTATTTTGAATGCTAATTTGTGATGTGAAGCTGGTAAATAAATGATCTGGTTTCAAAAGCTAAGAAGCTTACCATAAGTGTTAAAGGTTTACTTATAATATTTTTTTAAGAAAGTTGAAAAAGAATTTGCCATTTTTCTCCCTTTCCTTATCTTCTCTGTCAGTTATTCTCTTTTGAGAAATGGTAGATATGTCAGGAGAGGGAAGCACAAGAAGAGTAAGAAGAATGAGAAACTGAAAAAAGGAGAACATTTAATGAAATAATGTTTCTTCCCCTTTTAAATACAGTTAAATTTGTATAATTTTAGGAACCTACAGAATGCATATTTTTAGTGGTTGAACAAAAGTCTTGGGAGACCCAGATACATATTAGACATGGATTCACATGAAGGGTAATGTAATTATACTGCTACATAGACTAGTAGAGATGGATGTAATTAGTGTAAATATAGTGTAATTTTTTAAACTATATCTAAATCCTTACAGGGTAAAGTAGTATTGAACATATTTTTGTATTTTAATGTCCCCTCTCAACTTTTTGTGCACCCCCAGCCTGCTCACTGGCTGGGCAATGTGAGAAGCAGAAAAGGTCTTGATACTGTGAAAGAACTGCTCAGCAATAACGAATACATCAGTGTGTTGTCAACATTGTTTTCATGAAAGATCCAAAGCATAGCACTATACAAGCTACAGTGAAGATTAACCCTGTCCTAGCAAAAAAAAACCAGTACAAAAAAAGTCTGATTGAACTGTCATTTTCTGAATAAAGAAATCAATTTCAAAGTACTTCTCACATCATTAAGTGAAGTCACAAATATTTGAAATTACTGATGCAATGTTATTTTTTTCCAAGAACTGCATGATTTTCAGACAAATTGAATACATCTAAAAATCACTAGTGAGGATCTTGAATAGAATGAAATTAGAATAGGGTAGAACAGAACAGAACTATTTCAATTGGAAGGCACCAAAACCAATCATGTAGTCAAATGGCTCGGCCAATTCAGGGCTGAGCAAAAGTTAAAGCAAATTATCAAGGGCATTGTCCAAATGCTTGGAACATCAACTGCTTCCCTAGAAAACCTGTTCCAGTGTTTGACCACCCTCCTGGTAAAAAAATGCTTCCTAAAGCCCTGTCTAAACCTCCACCGATGCAGATTTGAACCATTCCTGTCACTGAATACCACAGAATCATAGAATCATAGAAGCACAGAATGGTTTGGGTTGGAAGGGACCTTTAAAGGTCGTCTAGTCCAACCCCCCCTGCAAAAGGCAGGGACATCTTCAACTAGATTAGGTTGGTCAGAGCCCTGTCCAACCGGTCCTTGAATGCTTCCAGGGATAGGGCATCTACCACCTCTCTGGGCCTCCCTCCCCACATCCCCTTCTCAGGAAGTTGTAGAGAGTGATGAGGTCACTCCTCAGTCTAACTAGAGAAACCCACATTCCTTAGTTGCTCCTCATAGGACATGTCTTCCAGCCCTTTCACCAGATTTTTTGCTGTCTTCTGGATGCATTTGAGTATCTTAACATCCTTCTTAAACCATGAGGCCCAGAACTGCACACAGTACTCAAGGTGAGGTTGCACCAACTCTGAATACAGTGGGATAATCACCTCTTTTGACTGACTGGTTATGCTGTGTTTGATGCACCCCAGGATATGGTTTGCTCTCTTGGCTGCCAGGGCACGCTGCTGACTCTCATGGTGCCTACTGTTGACCTGCACCCCCAGATCCCTTTCTGCAGGCCTGCTCTTCAGCTACTCCTCCCCATGTTTATACTTGTGGCTGGTGCTACTTCATCCCAGGTGCAGAGTCCAGTGCTTGTTCTTGTTAAATTTCATGCCATTGACAATTGCATAAGAACTCTTAAGCAATAGCTAAAATATTGGTGTGTTATCAACATTGTTTTAATCACAAATCCAAACCATAGATCATACAAGTTACTTTTGTTTCTTGAGAAAGTCAACAGCACCTCCCAGTTTGGTATAATCAGCAAACTTGCTAATGGTGCACTCAACTCCTGCATTCAGAGTGTTGATAAAAATATTGAACAGAATAGGCCCTAGAATTGAACCCTGAGGAACACCACTGGTGTCAGTGGTCAGATCACCAGTCAGATGTGGCCTCATTCACTACAACCCTTTTAGCTCTTCCTTTCAGCTAGTTCTTCACTCAGGGCATTGTGTGCCTGCTCATTCACAATTGGACCACTTTTCCAGAAGGATGCTATGAGGGACAGTATGAAAAGCATTCCTAAAATCCAGAAAAACTACATCCATGGCGTTCCTTTCATCCCCTAGCTGGGTGACTATCATAGAAGGACATCAAATTAGCTAGACAAGACATTCCCTTCATGAACCCATGTTGACTGTGCCTGATAATTGCATTGTCCTTTAAATGACTTGATCTTATCCATAATTTTTTCTGGGTACTGAGGTTAGGATAACAGGTCTCTAGTTTTATATATTGCACTTCTCTATCACATAGAACAAAATTCACAGCTCTCTCTTGCTCTTGTCAGATACTACCTTTAGAATTATTTAGACAGCAACAAGGACTGTTTTTCACAGCTCCTTCAGCAGGAGCTATGGACCTGCTGAAAAGCTTTGCAATTCTGTGTATTGTAGATCTAGTTACAGACTTTTCTTCAACACTTCCCATGTATTTTGTGGAAATTCCTCTTTGGTGATAGTGTCTTTAATGGTCTCTAACGATTATACCTGCATTGTCCTGCTTCAGGAAGCAGTCTAATATTTTGCGCTTTCTCACATCCAGTTTTGTGCTTCCTTGACATCTAGGTAAGGGCAGGGGATCTGGCTTCTACTTTTCACTCAATACCAAGCAAGACAGCTTAAACTCTGATACTTATAAATCAATTTTCTTGTAAGATGTCAACAAAATTGTCTGAGAATGAATCTATAGAATCACTGCCATTAGGTTAGGTGAGATACATACTAATGTCAGGCCAGGACAGTTTACATTGCAACTAAGGGGAGGCTGAGGTATGCACTATGATGTGACAAGGACTTTTTGTTGATGAGAATCAAAAAGGCTTTGGGCATGAAACGTCGGCATGCATTTGAGCTCGAGCTTATCTCACTCCCTCAGTGATGTTTTATGATGTTCTGACCCTTTTCAAATGTCAAGGTGAAGATCTCATCTAATTTCCTAAAGTGTCTACTTGCTAATACTCAGCAAATATTTTAAAGATATCTAAAATGAGAAAGAACAAACAACATGGTAATAAAGAAGTCGTCATCCATGTGGACTTTTTTTTTTTGTGAGAAAGAGGCACATCTAGGGCATAATTCTTCTCTATTTATAGACTTGAGTGTATCTACTTTAGTTAAAAGTGCCAGTTTCTTTTGAATAGTGTCGTAGTTCAGCCCCGAACAGGACCAGACTACACAGTCTCTCTCTCGCTCCCCCCACCCTCCGAGAGAATAGGGGGAGATGACATAAGAAAAACAGCTCAAGGTTTGAGATAAGGACGGGGAGAAATCCTTAAAGTTACCGTTACGGGCAAAACAGACTCGACTTGGGGAAAACTATTCATTTATTTCTAAAATTAGCAGGATAATGAGACAGGGAACAAGATAACCTCCCCCCACCCCTCCCTCTTCCCAGGCTTAACATTATCTCTACTACCTTCCCCTCCCGAGCGGCACAGGGGGGGAAAAGGGAATGGGGGTCGCGGTCAGTTCATCACGCGTTGTTTTACGCCGCTGTATCATCGTCGGGGGAAGAACTCCTCGCATTCCTCCTCTGCTCCAGCGTGGGGTCCCTCCCACGGGCCACAGTCCTTCGTGAAACTGCTCCGGCGTGGGTCATCTCTTCCACGGGGTGCAGTCCCTCTAGAACAGCTGCCCCAGCAGGCCCTCCACGGGCCACAGCCTCCTTCAGGCCTCCACCTGCTCCGGCGTGGGGTCCTCCACGGGCTGCAGGTAGATCTCTGCCCCTCCGTGGACCTCCATGGGCTGCAGGGGGACAACCCGCTCCACCATGGTCTTCACCACGAGTTGCAGAGGAATCTTGGCCAGAAGCCGTATTACTCCTCCCCCTCCTTCTTCACTGACCTTGGCGTCTGCAGCTGTTCCTCACAACAGGCTGGCAGACGCCTCTCAGGATCCTTTTTACATCTTATTCACTTCTCATCTCCTCTCCACTTCTTGCAGCCAGGCCGGGCCGAGTTGGGCCCAGTTGGCTGCCTGGTGGGAGGCCAGAGGGTGAGGCCTGCAAGGGCCATGAGGCTCGCGCCTCCCCCTCTCTGCCCCCCGCTCAGCTGCTTCACATCTTCTCCTCCTCTTTTTCCTGTTTTCCCCTACTTAAATACGTTATCGCAGAGGCGTTATCACGGGACATTCTGCTACCAATTGGCTCGGCCTTGGCCAGCAGCGGGTCCTCCCTAGGCCCGGCCGAGTCCACTGAACAAAGGGGAGCGACTTCTAGCAGTTTCCTACAGAAGCTACCACCTTAGGCCCCCCCTCACTAACAAAACCAGAACAAATAGCTACAAATTGACAGCAGATTAACTAGCCAGAGGTAAACATCTATACTGCAGACACCTCCTGCTTGATGAACCAGCTCTACATAATTTACCTGTAAACAATTTAAAGGAAATTACACAAAAGAAAGTAATATTGTGATATTATTCACTGTTGGAAGATTATGCTGCTTTTGTACTCCATTCTGGGAATTTTTCACAACTTTGCAAGGAATTTGTGAAAGGTCAACAAGAAAACAGCTAAGTCAAGATCTATATCAAAGTACCCAAAAGGT
Organism: Chlamydotis macqueenii; assembly: GCF_036417535.1. Classification (NCBI taxonomy): domain Eukaryota; kingdom Metazoa; phylum Chordata; class Aves; order Otidiformes; family Otididae; genus Chlamydotis; species Chlamydotis macqueenii. The sequence continues at coordinate 116,468,129 of NC_141557.1, read as the reverse complement.
ATAAGTATAATGTTGATTCCCACAGACAAATATAATATTTTTTATTTTCAGTTCTTTTTTAAAATCTCCTTTTCAAATGCAGCAAATAACTGAACTATAACAAAATTTCAGAAGCCCTACCATTTTTTATCCAGAATGTTGGAGGTTCAATGTGCAATCTGTGCTATAAGCTTACAAAAATCAATAGAGTCCAGTATAAGAGAACTGACATGCAATGCATTGATCTCTCCTGTGTTCTTACTAACCTGTAACAAGTTTGACTTTCAGTGATTATCTGCCTAAACAAAGCTGAATTCTTAAAAAAAGCAATTCCAAGAAGAGGAATATATAGGTCAAATATTAGTTAGTCATAAATAATTTAAAACTTCTGATTATAAATAACCTGCAGATTCTATGAACATTTTGTGATTATTAGATTTAACATTGCTAAATACATATGGACAGAGCTATTAATAGTAATGATATTGATCTCTGTAGAACTGACTATATTTTGCACACATGCTGATGATATGAAGGAATAAAAATTCCCTGCTGAAAAGGTTTGCACTCTAACTTGGCAGCATAAACATGTAAAGAAAAATGTTAAACAACTAAAGCCAGCAGAAAATAAATGAGAAAGACGTGTATGAGTATTATTAGTTCCAAACCCCTCACTCTTATCTTTAACACCTCAGTTTTAGAATTTACTTAGTGCCTTAGAGTTTACTTACCTTTAAGTTAGCAACATTTATCTCTATCTACTTGTGTAACTGATTATTTGCAATTATTTACAGTAACTACTACTAAAGGTTTCCAGACTTTTCAATTATGGAACCATTTTTGTAAAATGGGTTCTATTTCCATCAGTATTACGATTTTAAATACCAGCATGAGTAAATAAGTTTCTGTTAGACAAGAAATCCAATCTGTAACCAACACGACTTCACTTGGGTCATGACCTCTAGCATAGAGCTGTTGGCTCAAGTAATGAATTCACAAAACACCTCTAGGCATTGGAGAGATATATATGCATTAAAGATTTGTACTTCAAATAGACATATCCAGAAAAACTCTGTCTTTAGTAATCTGGTCATCTAATCGAAGAAATGCCTCTGTGCTCTGAAGGGAAAGAGATACATTTCTCCAAATAATGAAACTTATTGTGTTATCTTTGTGGAAAATGAAGATCCAAGTCCTATTACTAATAACGGCAGCAATTTCTCACAATCAACTGCTCTTGATATCATTAGCATGATGAGTTCAAAGTTCCAGAAACTACTAGCTTCTGTATTTTAATCGTTAAGTGAGCTCATGTTACTTGTCTAGCTCTTCGAGTGTGAGATAGATCCTGGACTTACAGTGTGCATATAGTGCACCACATCAGACTTCTGAATTAACAACATAATTGCACTTGGCATTCAAGTTCCTTTTGCATCACACAGTGAACAAAGTGAAGAAAAAGACAGCTTGTCTCCAGCACTGTAGGGTAGGATTCAACTTTACTCTTTAAATTTCTAAAAGTCTAGGCTTCCAACAAATACAGAGGAGAGTTAATCAGATATAGTTAATGTAATCTGAAGAGTAAATTTTTTTCTTCAGAATTACATAGGCAGGTATAGATTCAGTTACATTAACATATTTTGAGATGTTGTACCACATTTAAGATTTCTCAGGGGTGTTATTCCAGCATAATGTTGAAAAACATGGTATAGGATCTATGGAAAACTCATCATCTTCTGATTCAGCAGCTGGAGGACAAATAGGACGCTAAACAGCATGTGTCTTTTCAGTTTATGAAAAAAGAAATTCCAGAACAACAGATAAATAAAGAAGAAAATAATGAAATAAACCACCTCTTATGAATTGATAATTTTTTTAAATTTATTTGTATAGATACTAAAGAAAAAGATTGCAGAGAGGTGTTGAAGAACTCAAAGAATGTGATTTAATTTCCTTTAAAAAGTTCAAATGAGCTTATTGTCCAACAAGAAGTCTTTGAACATTACTTGGGAACTGAGAGTGGTCATTAGCTGCAGTAAGCTAACAAATCCTTGGGAATTTGTGTAAATGTATAAAAATATAAATCCTCAAGGATTATTATAACTGAAGTCAAACCAATGATCTTTAATCTTAATTTGGAATTTAGACTCTTCTGAGAGACCTTCAATATCCCATCTATCCATTTAAAATAATCAACAATTGATTCACTTCAGCAGTATGATTAGAGCTACAGATATTATGCACCAGTAATCCAGGCCTTGGCTATGGACACTTAAAAAACCATGAAACCGCTTTTCTTTTCTTTTGCTTTGGCATAATCCCCTGATTTAAAATATTTGTGTTCATTCTCTTCCTGAGGCATTGTCCATAGGAACAAGCAATTTTTGAGGGGTATCAAGTCTAGCCAAGAATAATTATAAAAGGATTTACCGCAAGTAAAACCAGATAAATCCTAGGTCTATAGCAAAGAATATTTTAACAAAAAGATTAAGAAGAAGGGGAAAGGGTTGATGAATGTTGCGCCTGTTAAACAGCAACACCACATTAATCCTGTATGTACTCTGTATGTACTTCATGTGTTGGTCATACATTTACAGGGGAGGATAAAGATAAGCCCACTTAAACTGCTTCTCTTTTTCTTTATAAACATCTATTAGTTTCAAAACACTGATAAAATAAAAAAAAAACCCTGTGCATTAAAAAGCTTTGTGGACAAGCAGCAAAACAAATTATTTGTAAAATATTGTTCTGAACTGTTGTATTACTTCTTCCCCACAAAACCTCCCTAGTGATTTGACATGCTTCTTTCTTATACATCTTGTTTTGACTGAGATATAAAACACATTTTTCCCATATTACATGAAATTCTTCAAATATGTCATTATTCCTGTTCACATAAAATAATTTCTTTCACGGCAACACACCAGTTTTCTCTTGTTGTTATTGTGGTGGTTTTTTTTTCAGCCATCATCAAAAGATCAATCTGTTTGCAATACCATGGGCAAGTGCAATTCATTTTAAAAATAATTTTCAGTCCCAGCTACCAAAGAAAAATCATACAGCAATTATATTTCTGACTTAAAGGGTAATTTATTAGCCTGTACTAATTCTATAACTTCAGGCAAGAAATATCTAATGTTACGACTTTGCCACATAAAGTGTTTCAAATTGCATCCTGAATCCCATATCATTGGGACATAAATTTTTCTAGGCCACATTTTAACAGGTCTACAAAAGTAATGATTCTTTAGGAGAAAATACTCAGGTTTAACTGGGACCCATTGCCAGAGAGACCAAGATGAAGGGCTCCTGGGGGAGGTGGAATATGATGGCTTTGAACCATCCTTATAGCTTCTCAACTCATGTAGCCAAATTATGCCTGCTCATAACTTGAAGCTCTACTTTGTTTCCTGCAGCAGCCAACCCAAAGGGACTAATCTAGCAGTCAGAACAAGAGCTCCCTGGGACTGTGGAGCAGATGTGATGCAGAACAAAATTTGCCAGCTTCATAACCCGGGGGGAACCTGCATGTAAACGGAATCAAAGCCTGGATGTTTGAACTAGTTGAGTCTGTTTTGTAGTTCCATTAACATGACAGGAAAAGATGAGGTTTTGGCTCAATATATAGGAGAAATAAATCTTACAGTTCTCATTTATTAACTTTTGACCTTTTAAGAGATAAAGCTTAGAAATATGAAAAGAAAAGCTAAATGCTGTGGTACCTGATGATAAGTTATGTTTTAACTTTTAAACTAAAGTATCCTATGCAATTTTATAAGGAAATTTAGATTATGAAGAAAATTTTCATAATTAAGGAAGAAAAAACACAAAAACTCAGGGCCAAACTGAAATTAGCAAAATATAATGAGCCTAATTCTAAATTATGTTAGGCAGTTTTATAGTTTTATACTGTTCTACTACCGCAGAGAGGTTTGGAAATACTTGTAAAAGTAATTTATGCCCTTTTTAAAGCCCATTTATGCTGCCAGAACAGTGATAGCTGAGTCATTGAGCGTCTGAGAGTCACAGCAGTCAACATCGGTCAAAAAATTCGAAGTGTGCATGTATTCATTACAAGTGTCTAAAACTGTTATTGCTCATTCACACATCTGAAAAATTACAGTCAGCAAATCAGTGAGGAGAAGCTGTCATGTGAGCCAGGCACCTGATTACAGAGAATTATATTCTGGAATTTTCAAATTGAAAAGCTTTCTTTAGCTTGGCTGGGATCAGAAATAGACTGCAGCAGAGTGGTCTTAAAATTTCCCTTAAGAGAGAGTATGGAACAATTGGAATGAAGTTTGTACAACCTGTGCATAACAAAATATTTGGCCAAAATATTCAATGACCATTTACAAATGGCAAATATTGAAGCAAATGAGATTCAGAAGAGGTGAGTAATCAAATTTACCTTGGCTTAGATGAATGTTATTCATAATAAATGGCTGAACCAGCTCTTCAGAAGAGTTAGTTCTGAAGGAACCGTAATTTAAAAAAAATATTATCACTAGCAGCAAAAATTGACGTACTTCTCTCATCCAAATTTCTGATGCACAGTCATTTTGCAAAAGTAGAAAAAAGTTAAATCATTCTTTGAAGGCAAAATGTATGAAAAAAAGTCAGAGTCCTAAAGTTACAAGATTCCAATATTTTAAAAATAATGATATCTTTTTTCAGAGATATCCCTCTTAAATTTATGTCTTTCCCTCACCTACCTTACCCACTGTTCCAAAAGATCAAAAGTGTTGATTTTTAAAGGCATTTCTAGTGACAAAAACATATTAAGCTTCATGTAATACAGCTGGAAAATTGAAAAGTATCCAATTTATAAATGTCATTCTGTAGCAGACTACTTGTTGAAATTTGGAACACTTTTTAAAAAGCTATTCACATCTAAGAGTAAAGATTCACCATGTAATGATCAAATCCCTGATAGTCATTAAAATTAAGGACCCTGCTGAAGAGCAGCTTCAGATAAGGACTTGCAGAGAATAAAGTAAAGATTATCACAGACAAACACATGGTGCATGTGACACTAGTTCCAAAGAAATTATCCCTTTATTCTACAAGCTAATTCCAGGCATAGCCAGCTAATGAGCCACAGCCCTTGACATAACAGAGGTAGAAGTATTTCTTTGCTTGTCTTCACCTTTTTCAATACTGATGCCAATTCACAGTGCTAAAAAACTTTTAACTCACACACTGCAGGTTTGGAAATTAGAATATGTGCTCCCAGTTTGGTCAATGTGGCAGATTAATCTGGATTTGCATTTTAAATTTCTATCAATTCAAGTGTCTTTAAATGCACATTAGGTTTAGTGATAGCCTTTTGCCTTGGTGATACTAGGACATACTGGGCTGATTGTAAAACTTCCTGTGATAATCTGGTCTGCATATGTGAAATACAATAAATTATCTTGTTATTTTGTTTGATAGGTTTGTTTGCACTATGTTATTTACTAGATACAGCAAGAGCCTCCTTCATCTGCTGGTGCCTTCCCTCTGGAAGGAATACTACACATGGCCAGTTTATTAAAGAATATCAGAGTACACTTTCTAGAAGCATGCATCTCTGTATAACAGAAACTAGTTTTGATATGCCTTCACAAATACTGCATTCCTTCAAGATCATCTACTTAACAGATAATAGAAACAGCTGACACAGACATCAAACTGTCATTCAGGTTTAAAAGAAAGAGATTTCCTGGATTAACGATTATCAAACCATGGCATTAACTGAGTGGAAGGTTGATGAATCTTTCAGATTCTCCTTATGTATATATCATGACTAGGAGAAGGCTTCTCCCTACCTGAGATTACAGGACTCAAAAGTCAGTAGGTGTGTGGGAACAGACTGAGAAAGGAGACGTTTCTATGCTGCATTGGGTCAAATATCAAAATCAAAGTTTTGCATACCAAGATGTGCACCATTCAATTCTCAGTTCTCTGCACATTAAACACACATGAACATCAGAGAGTTTGATTTTCAGTTCTTTAGCCTCTGAACTCAGGTACAGTGTACAGAGCCAATTTTTCTCCTAGGGAAAAAAAGAAAAAAAGCAAAAATCAACGGGTGAAAAATTATCAGTACACAAAAACTTTGAAAATATGATGTATTAAATACGTGCTAAATTTTATGAATGTGAACCTCAAAAGTTTGGAGCCCTCCTATGAGACGACAGTGCTTGATATATGCCCTTGAAATATCCAAAGGTTTCTAGGATGTAGTTCATAAAAGTCTATTCTTACACCCCCAAGAAAATGATTAACTTCTATTAAAACTAATCCATAAATAAATTGTTGCATAATTCACAATTATCAATATTCTAAACAACTATCTCCATTGATCACACCCCTGCTGAGCAAATTACTACTAAAACCTGGCAAATATTAAATATGCTGCATCTAGTCCTTCTACTAGTAAACCCAAATACCATCTTCAGCAAATAACTTAAATCCCATGGTTATCCATAGAAATCAGAGTATATTTCCTTTGTTTATATTAAAAAATGAAGGAAAAAACAGAGAACCTTTTTGTAGCCCAACTACAAGAGTATGCGGTTGCTAATTAATGTTCATTACGGGAAACAATCAGCATGGACTAGACATGGTTATTGGAATCATATCTAAGAGGAATCAGATCAGTGTAAATAAAATAAATTTAGTCTATGATATCTGTTGCTAGCTCTTTTTTTCCCCACTTCTAATCTCAGGCTTTTATTAGCCTTGGTAAAATGTGAGTCTACTTCTTTAGTTCCCAGTTATAAATAATACCTGTCTTTCCCTGTTGCTTTGCTACAATCTATAACATCCACAGCTCTCCCTTACTTGAACTGTTTTGTCTTTCTTCTTCTTCTGATGTAGCTGTAAAATGGGACTATATGAACTACCACTAGAGCACGTCTTATTCCATGTGTGGTGAAGAAGCATATATACATATAAATGTATTAATATACCCACTGATACAAACTTTTACTAGGTCTATGTTGCATCAAGCCTATAAATAGGAAAAACTTTTTGCTATAGAGTGATCAGGTTTTTTTTTGCACAAAGATGATTGTAGCTTTCCTGAAAGGTAATGGCACCTTCAGATATAAAATACGAAACTGAAAATGCTCTTTCTCTCTTAAACTACACTAGTGCTTATTGCCATCAGTGTCCATTCTACTGACCTTTTTGGTAGTAACATTTTTCTTTTGTTTATTTTCTTGATTTCTTTCTTACTCACTGTCACCACATCTATTTAGGTACTTCTTTTTTGTTGTGGAACATATCAAGAAAATGCATTGAAAAATGTACATAAACTGCTAAAATATATTCTTATAGTAATATAGGTTTTCTTTATATCAATTTTATTCTCTTGAGTGGAAAAGAGCAGTGGTGCAGTGGAGGGTGAGAGTAGGTAGAGCTGAAGTATTCTTGAGAATAACTACTTAGCGGTAGTTTAAAGCATTACGTAAATCGTTGGGCCTTATAAGTCTAGTAAAAAATGTGTAGCAATTCAGCAAGGTGTTCAAAAGAAGAACCCTCTCTGCTTAAATGACTTTCAACCAGCAGAAGGAAGGCCTAATCTATTAGTCAATTTGTATCACATGAGGCAGCAGGTATCCTTAAATGCAGTCTTTAAGATTCACTGGGCAATACTAAGGATCTCTGCAGCTGGGGAAATTTTTTTCAGAATTTTATCTACATCTGTGGATTCATATTTTAGTGCTGTGTGCTATCATATCAGCTGTCCTCTATGCTACATTGCTACATTTGATCACCTGTCTTTGTATTAGTTGATACAACAGAACTATTGAACTGTTATTAACCATTATCTAAGAGTTTAGTCATGTGGATAAGTTTATGCCACTCTGCTATATCTACATTTATTCTACAGCTATTGCTGTAGATAGCATTTTAAATCACTGAGAATACTAATATTTCCTTTAAATTATCTTTAAAGTAGTAATACATCATGTTCTGTACTCTTCTTGCCATGAGGGTCAAAATAAATCTATTAGGCAACATTTTTGATGCAGCCTTATATCAATAGAGAAAGTTGAAATTACCATTTGGGAGAGCTGGAATAATTCATCTATCCAATCCTTCTGGCTATCTTTAGTTAAATACAATTTCTCTACAACATAAAAAGTTAACAAATGAAAGATAAAGAAAAGATTGAATGGGGTGAATGAAAAAGAGAAAGAGAGGGGTGAGGAGGAGCCAGGGGGGAGCCAGGGATGTAGTACTGCAGTGGAAATAAACTGCTTAATTATGCGTTAACAACTCATCTCATTATCACTATGACTGAAATATCTCAGATTAGCTAATAGAGATTCATGTATTGTTAAATATGAGATTTCTAAAAATAACATTATCTTTGAAAAGTGACAAGTTATAGTAAAGCTACATTGATATAGTCAACATCTTAATTATATTGGAAGATTTAGTAATTCTTACATTAAAATTTGTTTTCAGGTATATCTGTTGCTTTTTATCTGACAAGCATGAGTTCTCTTGGGCTTTTAATCTATCTTCCTTCACTGAATTCTACACATGCCCATCTGCTTCAGGGCAGCTACAGCAGTTCTGGTCTGGCAGTCAGTGCCTGGTAAGTGTAAAGGAATTCTCTCAAATGCAAGGAAAAATGTAACAAAAAAAAATCTGCTGAGCTGTATTTTAGAAGTACTTTTTGAAAAGTGTGATGTCAACCACTTATTGATACTATATGAAGAAGATTAGAAAAAAATTCTTAAGAAGGTTTAATACGAAAGGGGAAGACAGTGATGGCAAGAATGGAAGAGCAAACTAAAGAAAATAAGTCTCTTTGGGAACACCAAATATTTAAGATCTTCAACATGAAAGAAAGCTGAAATGAAAATTTAATATTTTAAAACTATGCTAGATCACTGTTTTCCAAGGAGGTGGTGTTCATTGTATAAGGGATTGGTTGCTACAACCCCATGACAATAAATAGATCAACTCTTTCTCTAGAACATGACGACTGAAATAACCAGGTGGCTGGTTGCCTTACATTTGTAGACAAAGATGCAGAATTATGCAAGATTTTTCATTATTGAAGTGCCTTATTGTATTCCTAATTGAACCTGAGTTGTATTAGACATACTTCAGACATCAGATGAGACACACAGATATCAGAGATTTAGATGTCACTGTACAGACCATAGAAAACAAATTAACAACAAGAGGACTAAGAGCAAGCAAATTCTTCATCCAGAATTTCATTTTCATAGCTCAATTAGGAAAATTAGATTAAAAACTCAAATAATTCAGATGCTTCAGTGGGTCATGCCCACAATTAGCGGGATATGGTTTCTACCATGTTTGCTACAAAAATGGAAAAAAAAAACCAAGCACACACACACAAAAAAATCAGAGTACATTGTCATTTACAGATAAAACATTAATCTCAACAGGAATATGAAAAAGGCTCATTTTGTCCAAATAGATGGGTTTTGCCAAAAGTAAGAAGACAACACTGATTTAAAAGAAACCAAGTGTACATCCACTAGGAGAAAATAAATCTCTAACAGACTTCCAGAAACTTGAAAATGTAAAAAGAAGAAACAAGTTCTAAGTTTCATAAAGTTTCTCAGCCTGCAGAGGTGCCAAATTTTAGCAGTATCATGTGGCTACAAGGTTTCCTAAAGATACTTTAAACTGAGCAACATCTAAGAATAATTCTAGGATGGACATGCTTAGAACATCAAAGCCTCCTCATGCACATCCAGTTGTGCTTCTAAAAGCTCAGCATGAAACTTAAAATTTATATTTAAAAATTCCAAAAGGAGATGGACATCTCTGCTTTACAGAAGTGAACTGAAAACTAATTCTTTAAAGGAAGAGTGAACTTAAGTGAAGAAGGTACTGCAACAATGGAATTTTAATTCAGCAGGAGGCTGAAAAGAAAGCGTTGAAAACAATCTGAGAAGCAGTATATAATTGACTTTTAGAAGGGAAGACTGAAAAGATGTGGTAACTCACAGCCTCAGAATACAAAAGAGAAATACATGTAAATATAGTCAAAGAGGAAATTAAATGGATGTTGTAAAGGCTTCATAAAAATGAGACAAGCTACTATCCAGCTATCTTAGTCATGTCTAGCATCAATATCTATCCTCAAAATACGTAAGCATCAATTTTAACAAACTCAACCTTGTTTCACATTTTATTTCTCAAGGACTCATGGAAGCTGATGTGTACAGCTTATAGCGTTCTGCTTGGAAAAGTAATTACACTTCATAGACCACAGGAGACATAGAGATGTAGGCAAAATAATAGAATATCAGTGCACATATCCCTACCTCTCCTTTCTCATTGTCCTTACCTGTTCTTTCTGCTCGTATTAGATTTTTTAATGAAGCCCAGAGTCCTTCTCTTCCATATTGCATCTCATCTGTCACGTCCTGCTCCTTCACTAAATCTTGCTTTCTTCTGCTTTATGGATGGGGTTTTTAAGGGATATTTTGTTTGCTTGTTTCATTTTGGATTGGGGGGTTTAGGGTGTTTTTTAGTTCAGTGTTTTTTGGGGGTCTGGGGTGGGTTTTTTTTTGTTTGTTTTGTGGAGTTTTGTTTTGTCTTCTGTTTCTATTGCTTTAAAAGCAATGGAGAAAGACCATTTTCTTCATAACTTCATGATTGTTTTCTTGATCCTTTTTGCCATGCTGATACATTATTTCAGTGTGCAAGACAGTTTTGAATAATATGGTTTGCACTGGTGTGGTGGGTTAACCTTGGCCAGCTGTCACATGCCCACCAAGCCACTCTATCACTCCACTCCTCAGTGGCACAGGGGGAGAAAATAAGATGAAAAACTTGTGGATCAAGATAAAGGCAGTTTAGTAAAGGCTACACATGGCCTTTGATAAAGGCAAAGGTCACATATGGAAGAAAATGAAAGAAACAAAAAAATATCCTTTACTTCCCATCAGCAGGCAATGTCCAGCCACTTTCTGGGAAGTAGGGCCTCAGCATTTGTAGTGGTTGCTTTGGAAGACAAACACTTTAATAACAAACATCTCGCCCCGCCCTAATCCCCCTCCCCTTCTTTTTAAGCTTTCTGTTGCTGAACATGATGTCACGTGGTGTGGAATATGGCTTTGGTCAGTTGGGATCAGCTTTCCTGGCTATGTTCCTTCCCAACCTCTTGCCCAGCCCCAGTCTACTGGCCTTTGGCGTGGGGTTGGCAAGACAGCCTTGATGCTGTGTGAGCACTGCTCAGCAGTAGCCAGAACACTGGTGTGTTATCAATACCCTTCTAGCTACAAACACAAAGCACAACATTGAGGGCTGTTATGGGGAAAGTCAACTCCATCCCCGCCAGACCCAGTACAAAAGTGCAATTCTTTGTCTACATGACCGTGAAGGTTTTGTAATGACCATCACCCCTTGGATCAACAATCTAAACAGAGCAGAAAGAAAACAATCTTTTTGCTATTTGCCTAGCTAAGAATAAAGTCACCTGTGCTGCTCTTAGAAAGAAGCTTCAGTACAAGTGAGCAAGTTTTCTAAGATCAGATCATTTCCCATTTCCATAAGAATCTTTTTTTTAAAAAAAAAATCACTTTTGAGTTTTACACTGGGGTTTGAAAAAAAGCACTCAACATGCATGTAGAGGCTGCCATGCACTGAAGGTGCACATCCACCCCAGGTTTGTGTTTCTTTGTCGGGCACTGAGGAGCTGTGTGTTGGTACTTTCAGTGCTATTTTAAAACATCAGGTATCACAGCTTGCCACATATTTCAGGTTTTCACATATTGCAACAGAGTTCTCGGGAAGCAGCAGAAGGAGACTGGGCCACGAGGTTCAAGGACAGAGGAGGTGGAGGTGGCAGCATGGCCAGTAGAGTCGTGCCTTCAGCCGCACAGGTGCAGACTGTGGTACCTCAGCAAGAAGAGGAAAGTTCTGCTATGCCAGTCCTGGCCTTGGGTGCAGACAGCCAGGCCCCCGAGTAGGAGAAGCTGCAGAGCCAGGTGGTGCGTGCAGGGCCCTGACTTTCAGCAAAAAAAAAAAGAACCTATAATTGTTACAGTACTGTTTTGCACAAAAGATAAAACATGAAATGCATATTCAATGCAAATAAAGAAGAAATGGTAGAAGTCCCATCATAACATACACCCTGAGTTGCATTTCTGCTGAGTTAGTCTACAACGCAAGTTATTTGAATGGAGAATGCCTTTTTACTTTTTATAAAACTGATAAACATATGCAGTATTCTACAAAATATGGTTCATTTTTTTTTCATTAAGAGGATATGAAGGGTGATTTTTAAGTTTGCATATTTATCTTCTATTTTGTCTGTTCTCTGCACTCCTAATACAGAAAATCCGCAATTCTCTTCCCGTGTTCACAGGCACACATATATAATATCCCTGAGTGATATTTTTACCTTTCCAAAACAGTAGCTGCTAAACCTGTTCTGGTTTGTCTTCCCAAACTTTTAATAATACTTATAAAAAAATATTTTCAATATATTGTCAGATTTGGTAAAGGTTATAATTTTTTTTCAGCATAAGTCTTTTGATTTAGTGAAAAATCACTGCCCTAACAGAATATTAGAAAAATCCAACCAATCAAAAAACCACCCCTCGCCCCAAGTAACCACGTCTATATCAGCAGAAAAAATATTTTCCTAATACATTTGATTTTATTTGAAAAACTAGTTTAAGCTAATGCTGTACTAGTTTATCTACAGAAGTAATCTCTTTTAAGTGTTGGCAAGATTGGATCATTCATCTCTCTTTTCTTGTTAAGGCACATCCTAAAAGATATTCAGTATCAGTCACTTTAGAATAATTGCTAATTTTAATTGCCTGCTAATTTAAGAATTTACCTGTTTCTCATGATGTATTTAAGTATATTTCTATCTTAAATTCTTTGCCCTTTGCTATCATTCCAATAAGAGGTCTATCATGTACCTTTAGATACACTGAGGGAGTAAAGATTCATAGAATCATAGAACGATTTGGGTTGGAAAGGACCTTAATGATCACATAGTTCCAACCCCCCTGCCCTGGGGGACATTTTCCACTAGACCAGGTCTCTCAAAGCCCTATCCAACGTGATCTTGAACACTTCCAGGGATGGCACACCCACTTCTCTGGGCAACCTGTTCCAGTGCCTCATCACCCTCACAGTAAGGAATTTCTTCCTTGTATCTAATATAAATCTACTCTCTTTCAATTTAAAGCTGCTACCCCTTGTCCTATCAATATAAGTTATCACAGCTCCATTCTCTGCTAATAAAACTATTGTCAGCACCAATTATATAGATTTAAATATGTGAAAGCTAGTAATATTGACTCTGGTTTTAAAAGAATCATAAAAAGAAAAAAAAAGTTGCTAATTGTTAAAAAACACCCAGCTGATATAACGAGAGAAAATATTATGCTTTTTAGGAAAAAAGTAGTAACTAACTCTTCTATGAATTGTGGAAATACAGGTATCAATCTGCTGCCTAGTTTTGAATCCTGATTTCATATGTGGCATTCTTTGCATGTTCCTATCCTTAGAGGGAAGTTGTGGTTGTAAGGGTGCAGATGACAAGACCATTGCACTCTCTCTGGGAGAAAGATGTCGAGAGAGCTAAAGCTAAACACTTACTAAGGTGTGAATTACTGCTGAGCATAGGGAACAAATCTTAAATAAGCAAATAATTTACTTTAGTAATATTGTGAAAATTATAAAATCTAATGACAAGCAGTTAGTTTGAAGCCTCCTGTGCTGGATTATGGCTGCATCAGTTTGGTCTGATGAAAACTCTTTTTTCAGACCAATGCAAACACTATCTTGCAGACAGGCATAGTTTTGTTACATATGCCCAGGAGAACAAATAAAGAAGTAGAATACTACTGGCAATGGATTTGCCATCCCACAGAGAATAGTCTGAATTTCAGGCACTGCTCAAAGAAACAAAACAGTTTGAAAGCATGAGATTAGTTGAATTTTTATATTCGGGTAGCAGAGGGTGTGGGACAGAAATAGTGCATTACACCACTTTTGTATTATGCACTGATTCATAATGTCTCATGTGAATGATGGATGTGGGAATGTTTTTTTTTTTTTGAAAAGTTATGCTTCTTCCATTATCTCCCTTTCCCAGTTCTCACAGTTGTTAAGTGTTACTCTTGCGTAATGTTTCTTTGCACCATTGCTTCTGGTAGATGTCAGTACCACATTCTGAAATCTTACAATGGTTTTGAAAGAGCATCAAATATGTCTTTCTACATAAAAACTGGAAACCAGCTTTTTTTTTTTTTTTTAGAAAATGAATGTCTTGCTACTTAAAGTGTCCTAGAAAACAAGGGGGTTCTGGAAACTGTAGGCTTTGAAAGCTCCAAATATTAACTTGAAATATGTGTCTAGAGAAAGCAAGATGTTACTCTCTAGTCTTTGCAGGGATATTCACTGGAAAGAAAACAAATAATAAAAAGTTTTTCCAAAATGCTTCCCAGTACCCTTTTTAATCATACAAACTCTCACTAAATGACATATAAGAGCAGGAAAGAGAAGTATAGTAGCTCAAAATACAGAACAGAGGGGAGAGGGGTGGCATTTGAAAAGACTTTGCATTTAGAATTTTAAAAACACTAGTTCATACAAACAGTTACAAGTCAGAAAAGGATACTCCTAAGATAAATGATTAGCTAGATTGTTTTCTTTTATTCATAAATCAATCTAATTCTACAAACCAATGAAATATGTGTTAAATATTATGATTCAATCTTTTTTTTTTCGTGTAGAATAATGCTGCAAATAAGAATATGATGTGATGCACCCTGAATGTAGATATATTACAGCATTCTAGTCTTGCCTGTTAGGTGAAAATGTTAGGATAATTCATTTGTATATTGTAATGATTTCCTTTTGCTTCAGAAAACATTGTGCATCTGTACACCTGCAGATAAGTAAGTGAGATGGAGATGGCTGTTAGAAATCTTCTGTGTCCTTGAGAGTTCTGTAATCTTTTATTCAGTATTAACAACCTTCTTCACAGTTTTACAGGTAAGGTCACGTGGGAGATACTCAGATCCTGAATTTTGTGTACCCACTTTGAAATACTACCAGTCTGACTGATTTCTCATTTTGTCAATGCCTTTTCACTAAGTATGCTTTACTAATCTCTTATCACCTTTGTGCAATGGGACTTTGAAGTATTTGGGAAAGGGTATCTCTTGTTACTTGCACTTAAAAAGGAGGGGAAGATCAAACTATTGTTCAACATATTAAGATATGGAAGTACATTGTCATCTGGATATGGATGTATTTGGAGTGTGATTCTTTTCAATATATGCTATACCAATCACATTTCACGAAAGCCAATTACAAAGAGCAACAGTTTAGTTTGCATATATACTAGATAAATATGTAGTCAACATTTCTGGAATATAGACACATGCACTAAAAAGTTTTCTTATCTCTCCGCTAGTTTTCTTTTACCAGTGCTATATTACCAGGGTCATAATTTCACTTGTACTTCTGAACAGGATATTCTCCCCAGTCAGTGTGTGTCGAAAGGGATTTGTATCCTCACTTTCAGATCATGTAGACAGTGTAGCTGGGCTGGAATATGCTTTAGTTGTGTTCCATTTCAAGATTCTTTTTTTTTTTTTTTCTTTTAAAGAATTGAATGTATGCAAGGGCATCAAGGAGCTTTTTAACAATTTATATATTCCACTGCTGAGCAGTTCCTCCTCTGGAGAAAGTACAGCCAGAACTACCCCTCCATACTTCTAGTCCAGACCTTGGA
Source organism: Chlamydotis macqueenii (assembly GCF_036417535.1). Lineage (NCBI taxonomy): Eukaryota > Metazoa > Chordata > Aves > Otidiformes > Otididae > Chlamydotis > Chlamydotis macqueenii. Next base: position 116,452,396 of record NC_141557.1, on the reverse strand, counting down.
CTAGAATCAAAGACCTTAAAACTGTTTCAACTCCAGGCTTCAAATTATAATTTAGATTAATTATCTGATAATTCTCTTATATTTGGGTATGAATCCATATTAAAGGTCTTTGGATCTGTTTGGAACAAATGGGAATGATGAACAAAGCTTCTGCTCAGATTTGTTAATAAACTGCTTTAGCAGTGCCTGCCTGTTATTTCTGTCCTTTTGGTAATTTAGGTTTTTCAGGTGTGTTTGCTGAAGTGGTAGAAAAATGACACCTCCTTTGCCCTGTTGAACGATTTAGTGGGAGATGTTTTTTGGTTGTGGTGATCATACTCCTTTTCTGTATACTATTACATGCAGCATAAACTCTGATATTTCAGCTGAAAAATGAGAAAATACCTGGGGAAAGGATAGGAGGAAGAGTCTTTTAGGCTCTAGAGGCAGACATATGATGGAGTGGGAGTTTCTATTTAAGGTGTGAAACATTAAGAGTGTTAAATGAGGGCCAAGTATCAACTGTGTAAATGGGGATAAAGGTAGATGCATATATTTAAAACTGCTTTGAAATATATCAAAAGGCTATTCTGAAAGCTATATGGGAGAAATAAGTCTGTTTTCAAATCTGCTTCAAATACCTTCTGGTTCTATATAGAGTTATTCACACTTGTCTTGCTTGGAAAAACCTGTGATTGCCAGTGCTTGCATTGTATAGTCCAAGAGCTCCAAATCTTTTATAACTTTTTATTATTTTATTTATTTTATTGTTTCATATTTAAGATTTTCTGTTAGTCAATAAAAACAAAATTGTTTTATTTTCTCCTGGAAAAGTCATTGTGCTACGTGAAAAAAACATACAATTTAACCAATTTACTGGAAACAAAATGTACTTTTGTAAGCCACACTGCATTATTGTGACTGATACTAATGAATGAAAAATTATGAAACATTTAATAAGAACATTTGGTTTGGCTTAAAAATCCTCTGATTATGATTTGCATCTGCCTGTGTAATCAACAAAGGTGGCACAATCTATCATAACTGAAGGAGGACACTGATAACAAGTAGTTATTAAAATTATCTTCTGCAGTCTTAAAAGTTAATCTTCATAGTTCTGAGAAAATGTCACATAAGAAATCTACATATAGAGCAAACACAATGCGATCCAAACTAAAAATAAAGATATTAAACATTCAATATCAGTTTTAAAAAACATTATGCACAATTATTCAAAAAAAGCTTAAGAAAAAAAAAAAAGCTGTTTTACAGACTTTCTTAAAATAGTCAGTTTTTAGTATTCCTGGTATATCATTAACTCAGTTGTCTTTTTTTAATGTTTGGTTTCTCCTTTGGAATTTATTATCTTTTTATATTACCTATATCTTATAATCCACAGCAACATTTTCAATATGTTCACAATGTTGGTGAGTGAAGGAGCAGAATATCCTTATCTTCCTTTTGTGACTAGCACAGTATGAACAGTGAGCACATACTTATGTATACATTTTGCAGTGCTCTGAATCAATATACAACTGTGACCATTGTATATGTTCTTGATCAGATAATATATGGAACTGTACAGCCATAATTTCAGTGGAAATTCAAAATGATGAGAAATACATCCCTTCTGGTTATGTCAGTAAACTGAAATTGTACTTTGAACATATATTTTAAAATAGAATTTTAACATGAGAAGAAAAAGACAGAGCTTTGACTTTTTCACTTGGTATTTTCCTGCTTCAAGAAATGTATAGATAACAGAAAAAGAGTATTTGTAAACATTTCTCTTAAGAAAATCTGTTCATCTTATTTTACAGTATTCTATAGACTTTTTGGCTTATGATGTTTGTGGACATCTATGTGCCTGGTTTTGAAGAACTACTGCGGGAAGAGAACAAACAGCAAGATGAGCAAATATATAACCTGACAAACAATGTTGTTAATATGGATTTGTTTGAGTATTCTGTCAAGATATTAAGACGGTCTTCTTGAAACTTTTCATAGAATCATAGAATCATAGAATGGTTAGGGCTGGAAGGGACCTTCAAAGGTCATCTAGTCCAACCCCCCTGCAAGGAGCAGGGACATCCCTGACTAGGTCAGGTTGCTCAGAGCCTCATCCAGCCTGGCCTTGAACGTTTCCAGAGATGGGGCCTCCACCACCTTTCTGGGCAACCTGTTCCAGTGTTCTATAACTCACATCGTAAAAAATTTTTTCCTAATATCCAATCTAAATCTACCTCCCTCTATTTTAAAACAATTACCTCTCGTCCTATTGCAACAGGCCCTACTAAACAGCCTCTCCCCATCTTTCTTGTAGGCCTCCTTGAGGTACTGGAAGACCGCTATCAGGTCTCCCTGGAGCCTCCTCTTCTGCCTCCTCTTTTTATTGGTTTAGAAAACTTTCTGTCTCGGAGAAGAAACAATATTCTCTATGGATGAGTCTCATAAAAAATAAAGAGAAAATTATAAAAAAAAAAACTTTCAAGAAAAAATAATTACTGCACGAAGTTCACAAACAATCCACAGACAGCAAGATGCTATTGCATGAGTTCAATCAATCCTCAATATTTGTGACAATCACAGTAAGTAAACTGCAAACTTACAAAGAAAAGGACACATTAACTGAGTAATTATAATTAGTATGAGTAGTTTTGTAGAATTTTCTCATTCCATTATGCATAATTTTTAATGAAAATATAAATGCTTACCAAAAAGTAATGCACAACATTAGGAAAATGACTGAAAATACTGCAGTAAGTAGACCAGAGATACGTTCCAGTAATTTATTTTCGTTATTAGGTTTAGACTAGTCCATGTCTCTGAAAGGAACAGAAATGCACAACATCAGGTGCACGTATTATATCAGCCAACGCATGCTGAATGAATAGGCTTAGCCTGTAATAGCTGTAATGCTTGCAACAACACTATCTGCACTGTTTGGTTTTTTTTTTTCTGTAGACATCCTTGATAAGCGAGTAGCAACTCTGTAACTTTATCTACTGAGCTTCTAATTGACGAATGCATTAGCAAGTGCTAAAATTATTAGAGACTTAAATCCCAGGGATTTCAACTGTACTTTAACATGTTCCTATGTGTATAAAAAAACTACAGGGAAACTGTGAGAAGAACATATAGTATAAAAAGTATAATTATGTGTGACCTGAACAAAGAGATCTAGCATCACTCTGTGTATTCTTAAATACCAGATAGTCCACACTGGGGGAAACCCATACAGATACCTCAACCATAGTAGGGAAGAAAAAAAAAAAAAAAAAATAGAGCAGATGCTCTTCATTGCTGAGATGCTAAACTCCAGGAGACTGTGCTTTACTCATTCCGGTGCTCATCTAGCCAGTTTTGGTTTAGTTTTCAAAGAACAGATTGCCTGAAAACTTTGGGATTTTAGAAGACAAGCTCTATGACTGAAAAATGTTACAGAATGCCTGTTAAAGTGGAATAAGGTTGTTAGAACTAAAATATAAGCAAAAGATTAAAAGTATCCTTTTATACATAAAGTGTTGTTCAATTAAAATAAAAATAAAAACATTTAACACAGAATTTGTCAAACAAATCAAGTGTCCACCAATTTCAGATTTTGTACTGAAGATGCCTCCAGGAATTCTAGAAGAAAGTCCTTACTAGAAAAATATGGATTATTGCTCTACAGAGAAACACTTCAGTAGAAGTTTATATTTTCTACATTTTACAGTAGTTTTATTTTTATATATTTAATATATTTTGCCCTTAAAGATCAAGTTTGCCAATGGATTTCAAAGTTAATTTTGAATTAAGTAAATAAGTATTTTTCTTTTTTTCCTTTTAAATTTTATTGGATATTCTCTTCTCTTGATGCATGAACAGGAAAAAAATAGACACCTATCTCACTGTCTCTTAATCTTTTGTAATTCAGCTGTTCCCTATCTGCTTGCATCTCTGATGATTTGCTCAGGTACTTCGCTTATCTCAAAATATTAATCCAAATATTTTAGCCTTTTATTCATAACCACTGTTGTTCATTCAAATACATATTAAAATATTTTTTATTGTTATTCACAAGTAATACTTATTTCTTCACTTCTTGAGGAGTACAGATTAAATACTTGCCCCTTCATGTTTCAGTGTCAGCATTTTCATCAGACTTTGATAATGCTTTCATAGCGCAGAACTTCATCACGGAGGAAGATGGTCAGTCAAATATAAATATTGATGAAGGCCCCTTAAACTTTCTAACTGTGAAAACTGCCATAAGGCTAAAGTTGGATAATTTCCACAACATAGACAGAGCAGAAGATGAAGGTTGAGAAGGGGAAAGGAAGAAGTAGGTCAGAGATAACACTCACATCATTTTTTGATGCCAAATCCCAAACCATCTAAACCACAACATGGAGCAATCTGGCAGCATTATCCACATATTCTCTATGACTAGGGTCTTTAGGATGATTCTGTGCTATTCATCTATTTGATGACTTAATAATATCTTCAAGATTACTTTCAAAACACTGAAATTTGTTACTGTTTTGTACTGACAAAATACACAGAAGAAAGTTCTTAACTGAAATGCCATCCATGTCTTCTTGTGGACAAATAAGAGGTGATTTAGAACCAGTAACGTGTGTCTACATTTGAAGTACATTTTTCTAACAGTCATCACTCTACATATATTGTCAGCTATTATTTCATGAGTCCAGTAAAGTACTTTCCTCCTAAATTTTATGAGCAATACTTGGACAACTGTAGATTTTGGGTTTTTTCCCCCATGTTTTCCAAGAACAGATAAATAACTCATACTCTGCTGATTTCTAGAGAGGAAATTTAAGGTGGTCTACTTCAACATTAAAGGAAGATTACCTCTTTTGGATTTGCCAGTTTATAGATTAGTCAATTTGTAATCCACAATGGGTTTTTTTTTCAGCAATACCTGCACAACTTCTATTTACCCTATGAAAATGCAAAAGTAATTTGTCTGAGATACTAGTATTATGAGGAAAATTGTATTTTTTGCTCTACGTTTCTATAAGGTATCCTACTGCAGTAATTTCACTGTTCTACTCATTTAGTCCTATGGAACTTTAGGATGAAGATGTCAAGATCTGAACCTGCCCCCACATCTGATGTTTTACCTTCAAAAGTAGGCCAACAATGACATTAGTAAAAGCATAGATAAATTTGTCAGATTTGGAAACAAGTAGTGGATTATTATACTGTTGTTGGGTCAGTAAAGCTTCAAGTTCTAAAGGCATAAGATTGCATTTGAATCATAGAATCAGTAAATTAATCATATGTATCAACCCTGTATCTTCTTGATGAGCTCCAGTAGTATTCTAATCACCTCCTGAATTATCAAATACTTTCCTTTCAACTCGTTCAACCACACATAGTACATAAAAGAGCCAAATAAAAAGCATCAGCAATAAGTCACAAAATTTGCAATATAAGATGTCACCATGTCCACTAATATGGCCACAGTAAGTTAACTTAGATAATATGGAATGATATAATGCTATCTTGTCAAGCATTTCTGCTATAATAAAAAATTCTGCTATTGCATAAGCACTTAGGCTTTAAGATAAGGGAAGGAGTTAAAATGAATGCTCTGAACATGTATTCATAAGTGCTTACTGAAAATGTATTGCAGCTTCTATCAGCTGTCTCTGCCAAACTCAATAATCAAAACAATGTTGTATGGTCAATTTGTGCACAAGACAGCTGTTTTGTAGAGTACTTGTTATGCCTGTAGGGAGCTGAGTGACCACAGCTACCAATCAACAGAGATCTAATATAACATCCTAACATTGCTTTCCTCTACAGGAAGACTTAACATGCTACAGACAATGCTAGCAAGATTGCTAAGTTTTTTTCTGAATTGTTACAAAAATGTATGCTGAAATTGAATGTAAGCAGAAAAAATGCCAGTGGAAGTACAAGAATGAAATGTTGCATTACTCTTTCATTTTTAGCTAATCTGTGAAACTGTCTTCATCCTGTGCCAGTCTAATTCAATCAAAAAAAGATTATAGTACACAAATTCCTGAACATATATTTACTTCTTCTTACTAAGCGTGCACTTCTTAGTTCTCCTTTCAAAACCAGTCCATACTATGTCTCATGTATACAGACTCCACCATAGAGAATTGTTCAGCCTTGGTGATGGCAAGGAGAAAAGGTCTCACAGATCTCACAGAAGGACTCAGGAGAAAAAGATGATTGCTGACAGAGGAACTCAGACTTAACATTTATTTCATGAACCAGAAATTTATTTCAGAAATGCAGGATTTTTCTTTCTCATTGCTGCCAAATTTCATTTCTTCACAGTTTTTATTTTGTTTTCATTTCAGATAGACTATTTAGATAGACTGTTGCTTACTTTGTTTAGATAGTATGTTCACATTTTTAAAGCAGAAATATTATGAATTTAAAAATAATAAAAAAATAAACTACTTATGTTTTCCCTCAGAAATTTCGTTGCCTAAGACTTGTCTGATAGTATTTTTAGGATTTTAAAATAATCTAGGACAAAAAAAAAAAGAATGAAAAAAAACTAGGCTTCTTGGCATGCAAGAAATAACAATATTGGCTTGCCACCGCTTGAGGCATAATTGAGTATTATAGCTCCAAGACAGCACAGCCTTAACATTGCCTGGCTCTGGTTTGTTTGCTTTAGCTTATTTGAATATGTTTTTGGGTTTTATGTTATTTTTTTCCCAACACATTAACTTTCAAAGAGTAAGCAATACAGCAATTCCAATGTAATTGGCTGCAGATTTGACACTTGGCTAGTACCATAGAATCACAGAATCATAGAATGGTTTGGGTTGGAAGGGACTTTTAAAGGTCATCTAGCAGGGACATCTTCAATTAGATTGGGTTGCTCAGAGCCCCATCCAACCTGGCCTTGAATGTTTCCAGGAATGGGGCATCTACCACCTTTCTCGGCAACCTGTCCCAGTGTTCCACCACCCTCATTGTAAATATTGTTTTCCTTTTATCAAGTCTGAATCTACCTCCCTCTATTTTAAAATCATTAGCATTCATCCTATCACAATAGACCTTGCTAAAGAGGTTCTCCTTATCCTTGTTATAAGTCCCCTTTAGGTACTGGAAGACCATTATTAAGGTCTCCCCAGAGCCTCCTCTTCTCCAGACTGAACAGCCCCAATTCTCTCAGCCTGTCCTCATAGAAGAGGTGCTCCAGCCCTCTTATCTTCATGACCCTCCTCTGGAGCAGCTCTAACAGGTCTAAGTTCTTCTTATACTGGGGACTCCAGAGCTGGATGCAGTACACCAGGTGGGGTCTCATGAGAGTGGAGTAGGGAGGCAGAATCACCTCCCTCGACCTGCTGGCCATGCTTCTTTTGATGCAGCCCAGGATGTGGGCTGCAAGTGCACATTGCTGGCTCATGTCAAGCTTCTCATTCGCCAGCACTCCTAAGTCCTTCTCCTCAGAGCTGCTCTCGATCCATTCTCTGCCCAGCCTGTATTTGTGCTTGGGATTGCCCCAACTCGTGTGCAGGATCTTGCACTTGACCTGGTTGAACCTCATGAGGTTGGCATGGTCTCACCTCTCCAGCCTGTCAAGGTCCCTCTGGATGGCACTCCTTCCTTCCAGCGTGACAGCTGCACCACACAGCTTGGCGTCTTCCTTTCTTATTGTGCCTCTGCTACCAAGCCTGTTTATCATTTCTCTCCCAATACTTTTTAAGCATGAGGTGAGACAGAAAGAGCTTTCCCAACCAGATGAATCTGTAAAAAGTTTATCAAAGGTTTCAATTGGCTTATTATTTGTTACTTTTAATTTTTAGTAAGTGTACTACATATTTCAGTCCTTCCATGGAACTGGATTGTTTGTGTTTTACAAGAGGATATTTCTATCAGTTTAGGAGAGTATCTTCATAGGTTTAGGACAAAATAAATCAGAAAAGGTTAATCAGAAAGATTCATACCTCTCTTGTGTTTTACAGGCTTGGCAATACGTGAAATACCTCTGCAGATATTTTTCCAGTTTCCTTCAAAATATCTAAAATCAGAAGCTTCAGGAACCCATTGTTCATAGAAGAACCATCCTTTGCTTCTCCAAGTGAGGGCTGGTTGGATGCAGTACCGAACAGGAGTCATCACTAGCAGCAATCAGAAGGGACAATTATTACAGTAGAAGACAAAATTTAATTCCCCATGATGTCATCCAGAGTGTCACTGGACCTACCATGTGATGTTTATATAATCTTGATGAATATAATTTAAAGAAAGTCATGTTTTATTTTAAATATTACGAGGAGTCTTGAGCATAAGATATATGTCATTATTTTCAGTGAAGTTCTTCCAAACTGAAAAGCTGCACAATACTTGTTCAAACAGCAAACTGTTATTCTTCTTCAATTATGTAATTTGCAAGTGGCTGGACACCAAAATTTCCTTTTAGAGAGGTTGCTTCTAATCTTCTAACTTTTGTGCCAAGTCTGCAAATTTTTAGAACCTAGAATAACAGGGTTTACAATGGAAACACTGACACTCTTGTGGTTATAGATGTGCCAGCTACAGCTGTAATAATCAGTAGATAATTACTTTTAGCTTTACCTCAGTAAATAAAGACAGAAGAAGTTTTTCATTAAAAGATGGGTTTTGCTTTGAGAAAGTTCATTTCAGGACATGTCCACAATAATAAACTAACGGCAGCGCGCTCTGATTTCTCCATATTTTTTGTTGGTGGTTATTTTTTTTTAATTCAGGAGGACTAATATGGATGAAAATATTCAGAATGAACAGTCAAATAGCTAATCACAGCTTACTTGTCCATTAAACATAACCCATCAATGTAGCGTGCACAGCTCAGTGTGAACAGATGAAATAAACTGTGATGTGATGAATCAGTTCATGTGGAGAGGAGTCTGCGGATGTTCTCAAGAAGCTCTAAGGACAGCTTAATTTCTCATACCTTCCTACTGAACTTCAGCATGGATTGCCATTTAGGAAAAAAAATATTCCAAATCATACTGTATGTCTAACAGCATGAAAATCATCCAACCTACTGTATTTTATAGGAATATTGACTTCTAATAATTTAATTTTTTTTTTTTTTAGGAATGAAAATAGTTATCCCACCACCACCACAAAACAGTGATTATCATAACTATATTATGGATTTTAAGTTCCAAAATATTTCACCACAGTTAAATAGTCACTGTTATGGTAAATTAAATAAGAAGGAGTGGATTTAACAAAATACCTTCTATGGCTACCATTTACCACTACTTCCATTAACTAATCAATGCTCAGAATATTTTCTTCGAGCATTAATTTGAACCCAGGATAATGTCCATTTAAACTCTGCTAGATGGTGATTTCTTTCATCATGAGAGTAGTTCAATATTTTGTCTAGAAAAACATTCTTTTTACTAAAATTTTCAGAGAACAGACATGACATCATTAGATAATTCTTTACTATTATTTTGCTTCCCCCTTTTGTTTTCTAACTTCATTTGATCCCTTGAAGTCTTCCAGGAGTGCTGGGGTCAGGGAAAAAAAGAAGAAATAGGCAAATGCTATATATTGACATCTACTACTTTCTGTTTTCTTATGTACTGATACTAAGTGGCACGCAGCAGCTCAGAGCTATTTTAAAAAATATTTACAGTAGATACAAATAAAATCACCTTGCATTTTCACTAGCTTAGGAATGTAATTCTACATGTAGCCTTATTAACAATTTTTTAATAATTTATATGGTAATATAGATAGCTTCTATCTTTGAATTTAAAATCATATGCAATTTAAATCACTTGGATTTAAACTTAGAAGGTCTCAAAATGCTTAAAAAGAACAGCTGCTACTACTATAATCTGGTTTTATTTCTCTTCCTACCTCCAAACAATATAAAAAGGGATTCTCCATTTTCTCCTCAAATTCCATCCATCTTTTTTTCAATTAATGCTTCTTAAAATAAGATATGGTCACAGTGACTGGAAAACCACTGCAATGAGTTTAGGAATCGGATTAAGTCAAATTGAGATTGCTAGGTGAAGGACTCAAGAAATGGTGGTAACAGAACTGGAAAACTGACTATGGATACAATAGGTTTTTAAAAGGCTATAATGCCATCATTACGTTTTCAGTTACACAGTGCCTCATAACTCATTATTTTCTTTTTTCCCCCTTTTCTTCCTCACTTGCTCTGCTCTACGAAACCTCCAATCTATAAAGTTATACATATAAGAAAAGTTGTCTTATGTAGACACTCAAATTGGAAAAGAAAGATTTTTCAGAATTCAAATTATAGACATTATAACTATTATTAAAAAGAAAAAAAAAAGAAAATGTCTGGCTCTTAAAAACAGAATAAAAATTTCACCCTTTCCTTTTCTCTCTTACACTAATTCATTGGAAATCAAATTAACTTTTTTTTTTAATCCATGTGTTGGTCTGAACATTTTTAACTACATCTTATGAAGTCTAGATAAAATACCCTACTTTCACAAAATGGACAAAGTAAATTTAGGATTATATACTCTCTCTAGTATAAAGATAGATATATATATACATACACACATAACAGGAAATTTTCAAGAAGGACAAAGAACTTTCTTCCCAAGAGAAAAAGAATTTTTATTTTTAGACACTACTCCTTCTATAATATTGGAGCAGCACAAACAACCTTTCATTGATAACAAATGAATAGAACTAATATATATGTTTCAAATGAGTGAATGACCTACCACAAGAGTGCTATTCAGTTTTGCTAGGTGTGTGTTTCTTCCTATTTAATTTAACTGGAAGGTTAATTTGTAAACTAGTTTCACCCAGACATAAAAAGAGTCTGGGAAAGAGCATGAACTATTTCACCTTTCTCTTGCTTATGAAATGTTTCGAGAAGAATGAGTCATTTGAGATTATGCTCTTTCAAGTTATCTTCATGAGATACTAGTTGTTTTTTTTTTCATTTAATTGCCTTCTCATCAAGGCAATTACCTACCCCAGACAAGCATATAAAGGCCCTATTGCTGCCTTTTGTTTGTTTGCTTGTTATAGTTGAAAAAGTAGACGCCACACACTCACCTACTGTCCGTGAGATCCTTTCTCATTCTACTAGACCACAGGGAGCCATTAGTGTTGACTTGTCCAGTTTGTCAGAGAAAGTAATGAATGATAATTGTCCACTCTTTGCTTGCTCTGGGTTTTTCCTGATGGACCATTGAAGTTGATCCCTGATACTTTAACTCAGGTAATAAAATTATGCTGATGTTCTCCTCACATACATGTAGATGATTCCTGAGGCTTATGGACTAAAACCAGAATGTAACTTGTTTTTAATAAAATAATGTATTGACCTGCTGATTAAGAAGCTGTGATTTTGCTAGGGAAGTTAAGAAATACTGTGTCTTAGACATTTTAAAGCATCTGAAAATAAAAAGGTGAACTGCAAGCTTTTAAATATTTTGTCAGACTCTAGAGAGATTTATCATGCCTAACGTCTAAGAAAAGGAACGGAGTCTATAAATTAAGTTGTAATACTTAACAATATTAGGATGAGGTACATCTCTGTGCACTTTTTCTTAAATCTGCAGCAGTCTAAAGATCATGCTTATACTAATAAAGCATAATGAAACTAGTTGAATTTCCAGTTAAATCATTTATGTAAATTCAGCAATTTTTGGCAAGCAAAATACTATACTTGTTGAAAGACTTTATTTGGTCAAATAATTTCACATTTGTCATCTCTTTAATGGCAAATATGTTACACCTATGGGGATTTCCAGTAGTTTTGTGATTTCAGTTGAAGCTGCTTAATTTACTCACTTGTATTAACTTAAAAGAACAGTGCAATAAACACATATGCTGGATATTAGATAGATTATTAGATATACACAGTTTCTAAAACACATTTGTAAAATCTCTGTCTTGGAGGCATTTGGTTTTCAGTTTAACTCAAAGATATATGCATAGGTACCTTTCTTTCTTTTTGCACTTTTCACATGTGAACGGTAGCATTTCAACTGATACTGGTGTGAAAAGGATCAGACATCTAATGAAACTTAAACTATCAGGCTGTCACACCACATCTCATCTTTGTTCTGTTTTTTTTTAGTGAGGGGGAGCCTAAGGTGGTAGCTTCTGTAGGAAACTACTAGAAGTTGCTCCCCTTTGTTTAGTGGAGTCGGACGGGCCTAGAGCAGACCCGCTGCTGGCCAAGGCTGAACCCATTGGTAGCAGAATGTCCCGTGATAACACCTCTGCAATAACATATTTAAGAAGGGGAAAACAGGAAAAAAAAAGGAGAAGATGTGAAGCAGGTGAGTGGGAGAAGAGAGGGGGAGGTGCGAGCCTTGTAGGCCTTGCAGGCCTCACCCTCTGGCCTCCCACCGGGCAGCCAACTGGGCTCAACTCGGCCCAGCCTGGCTGCAAGAAGTGGAGAGGAGATGAGAAGTGAATAAGATGTAAAAAGGATCCTGAGAGGCATCTGCCAGCCTGTTGTGAGGAACGGCTGCAGACGCCAAAGTCAGTGAAGAAGGAGGGGGAGGAGTCCTGGCCAAGATTCCCCTGCAGCCCGTGGTGATGACCATGGTGGAGCAAGTTGTCCCCCTGCAGCCCATGGAGGTCCACGAAGGGGCAGAGATTCACCTGCAGCCCATGGAGGACCCCACACTGAGGGAAGTGGATGCCTGAAGGAGGCTGTGGCCAGTGGAGGGCCCGCTGGGGCAGCTGTTCTGGAGGGACGGCACCCCATGGAAGAGATGACCCACACTGGAGCAGTTTCACAAAGGACTGTGGCCCGTGGGAGGGACCCCACAATGGAGCAGAGGAGGAATGTGAGGAGTTCTTCCCCCGACAACGAAGTAGCGGTGTAAAACAACGCGTGATGAACTGATCGCGGCCCCATTCCCTCTTCCTCCCCTGTGCCACTCGGCGGGGGAAGGTAGTAGAGATAATGTTAAGCCTGGGAAGAGGGAGGGATCGGGGGAGGTTATCTTGTTCCCTGTCTCATTCTCCTGCTAGTTTTAGAAATAAATGAATAGTTTTCCCCAAGTCGAGTCTGTTTTGCCTGTGACGGTAATTTTAAGGATTTCTCCTCGTCCTTATCTCAAACCTCGAGCCATCTTTCTTATATCATCTCCCCCTATTCTCTTGGAGGGTGAGGGGAGTGAGAGAGAGACTGCATAGTCTGGTCCCGATCCGGGTGGAACTATGACAATCTTTCTCTGTGATAAAACAGCATATTAAAGCTGAAACTGGAGGTGGAAATAATACAGAAAATTCTTGTACTTTTACTATATTTGACCATTGTTCCTAACTCAGCTCTTTTACAAATAAAATAAATTAAAACCAAAGCAAGTGTTGTTATCAAACATTTGGAATCTCAATGCGTAAAAAATAGTTTTCAAAGGTTGATAAAGATTGTTTGTAGTGGGAAGTGCTATTATGCAATTGTTATTCAACTGTGGTTAAAAATGAAACAGATATGAACCAATAACATACAGAGTATGTTATTGCATTTTAATAATGAAATTTAATTTTGCAGCCCTTCAACAATAAAAAGTACGTGATTCAAGTTTAATAGAAAAAACTGGGGTCAAAGTGAATGAAATATCTTACTTTTGGGAACAACTCATAATGTAGCAAACGTAAGAGCAATAATAAGTTATAAGAGCAAGACTGACAGGAGAGAAATAATTTTGTAGTATTAAGACTGTACAAAAAAATAGAACTGGATTAAATTCATTAGTGGAATAGTGTCAGTCTGTACTTGAAATCACATTAACAACATGATTTATATGCTAAATTAACACTAGAAAGAATTTTATTTTCTTCTGTCTCTCATTTATGTATATGTATTGGGTTTACATGTCAAAGTTTTCCTAGCAGGGGGGTTGGAGGAGTGGCTTCTGTGAGAAGAGATCAGGAGTTGCCCCCATGTCAGAAAGAGACATTTCCAGCCAGCTGCAAAATGGACCGGCTGCTGCCCAAAGCTGAGCCCCTCAGTGACAATGATGGTGCCTCCATGATAATGTATTTAAGAAAGGGTAAAAACCGCTATGCAATAGCTGTGAGAGAGAGAGGAGTGTGAAAAATGTGAGAGAAAAAACTCTGCAGACGCCAAGGTTAGTGAAGAAGGAGGGGGAGGAGTAATGCTGCTCCTGCCCAAGACTCCCCTGCAGCCCGTGGTGCAGCCCATGGTGGAGCAGGTTGTCCCCCTGCAGCTCATGGAGGCCCATGGAGAAGCAGAGATCCACTTGCAGCCTATGAAGGACCCCACACTGGGGCAGGCAGATGTACACTGAAGGAAGATACAGCCCATGGAGAGCCTATGCTAGAGAAGGCTCTTGGCAGGAGCTGCGGCCCATGGAGAGGGGCTCATCAGGAACAGGTTTTCTGGCAGGATTTGTGACCCATGGGGAGCCACAGTGGAGCAGAGGAAGAGCAAGAGGAAGAAGGAGGTGCAGAAACTAAATGTTAGGAACAGACCACCATTCCACACACATGCACTGCTCAAGGGGAGGAGGAGGCAGGAGTCAGGAGTGAAGGAATGAAGTTAAGCCTGGGAAGAAGGGACAATGGGAGGAAGGTGTTTTAGTTTTGCCTTTGTTTCTCACTATCCTGCTCTATTTTTCATTGGCAATAAATTAAAACCATTTTCACCAAGTTTAGTCCCTTCCCCCTGTGATGGTAAATGGTGAACTATCTTCCTGTGGGGCATGGGGGGTTTGGCATCCAGCCACGGTTAACCCTCCACAGTATAGTTGCTTTATTCTCTGTACCCCTAATAAGGGGTCAATAATTGTGTCTGGACACAGTACAAAGCCCATTGATAATGCAGAGAATGAAAAGAAGCAGTTCTCTGAATTGTTTGCATAGGGTACTATCAGGACAAGATCCTGACTATGGCAGTTGTGAACTGAACAGTGCTTTCAGCATCCACAGGTGCTCCTAAAGGATAAGGGCACTTGATGTATCATACTACCAGGGAGGTGCTTTAAAGCTCTATGACTTTTGCATGAATCTCTGAGTCAGCCCCAATCTTCTATTGCTACAGAAGACTTTGCAGAATTTACACAGATGAACACCTTTATGCAAATACTCAGATATCCAGTTCGGCAAGGATAAAAGTATTAAACTACTTCTGCCTACATTTAAGGACTAGTTACAGATACTAATTTCTATGATAAGACTTTTCAAAAGGGTGAGTTAAATATACAAAGGGGAAGTTAGGATATACTAGAATACTGAAAAGCAGTTTCTCCAGCCACAAAACTACCTGAAGTTTCCTGTTGGTCTAGTTTTATAGCCTTCAAGATTTTCAGAAAACTGCTACCAGAAAATGCTATGGATCTCACTCAAAAATATCCACTCAACTTTTCAGTTCACTGTAGCTCTAGGTGGCTGTCTTCTGAGTTTAAAGATCAATACTAAATTCAAGTTTAAACCAAAAATTCAACACTGACTCCTTGGTACTTTGTGTGCCCCGTGGTGATGTGTCAACTCTTCAGCTAGTGCAGTTAGTAAGATCATGCAGGTTTGCTCTGGCACAATTAATTTAATTCCAAACTCCATGTGGAATTTGAAACATTTTACAACTAACAAGTCCAGAGATTATTAATCTTCTGTATGGTTCCTGGAAGCCACAGTTTGCATCAGGCATGGGTAAATTAAGTTAGCGCTCCAGACAGAAAGTCAGTAGTAGTAGCAGAATAACGTTCTTAAGTACAACAAATATATCCTCTGTATACACCTTCCTGGCTAAATAAAAGGTAGAATAAGAAATAAAGAAGGGAAGTGCAGCAAGTTTGGGCGCTGGATGCCAGCTCATCGAGACCACTTAATTTTTGCTCCAAGGCTCTTGTTTATATCACTTCAATGAGGTGTCTTCATGACAAAACTCAGGCATGACTCTTGGTGTGACTGTAGCTCTGTAGAAGAACTTCTCCCAAAAGGCAATACTAGTGATGTCATACCATACTGGGATGCTTAAACAATTTTCTAGCACTCTTACAGAAGGCTCTGTCACTGTTCACATCTTCAATTATGACACATTTTCAAATTAGTGCTATAAAGAACCAGTCTGGAACATTCTTTGAGTCACTTGAAGTGAGAAAAAACACACAAAAATTACTGTTTGTGTCTCAGCTCCACAGGACCCCAAGACAAAACCAGCGTTTTGTGGCATAACAAGCTTACACCATCCGTAAAGAATGAAAGGCGGTACGTGCTAGCTGGACTTTTATATTTACTTGTTAGGCTAATTAGAAATAACCTTGTGCTCTTTTTATATGCACTCAAAATGTCTGAAAGCATGTGAGTGCATTAGTGGCTGCCAGATCTGCTCCATCATACACATTTTTTGGAACCTGTTTTGAGCATGAATTAAAGCAGCCAGGGCCTCACAGGCTCCACTCCCCCAGACTCTGTAGGAATGAGAAGCAATGAAGGAAAAAGACAGAGTAAGAGAAGCGGGGAAGGAGATTCCTCTCATCTCCTTTCTTCCTGGTTGGCAGCATTATGCTTGTTCAGGCGTTTCTGAATTTGTGTATTTGGCAGTGGCAGAAAGTCAGTCTGGCTGGTGCTGTGTGGACAGCTAAGGCGATCAAAGGCACCTCGTATTGCGGCCAAGGAACTTGCTTGGTTTCGATTCTCTAGGAAGAGCCATACTCAGGGACCTGCCCTGAAGCTACTGCAGAACTGAACTTCGCTGATCTGCGAACTGAGGACAAAAAGCCATCAATTTCTAGTTACTTTGCAAAGAGTCATTTAATCAGCTCTACTAAGTCTAAAAGGCAGCAAAAAAAATACTTGGAAGTGCAAGAGCTAGTTTTTAGTCAAGTATCTCATGCTGTCTAAAATATCAGCTCTGCGTGGCTCAATTACTAATAAAAGCATGGTAAAACACTTGTTTCATCTATCAGACATGGATAACATGAAATTTTGCTCATGAAAGGCAGAACAATATACCACCACTAATAGGCAGAGGAACTTTTTTGGAGTGCTCTGATGAACTGCTCTTTTTCCATACAGATATCATGCAGGGATACAATGCTGTCTCAATATCTAGAGTTTAGTGCTATTGCTTTACCCATACCATGGCTTCTAATCAGAACATGGGATACTGGTCTCTGTGGCAAAGAACATAAGTTATCTAGTCCCAGTTATGTTGCTACAGTGACAGCACAACTGAACATAGTGGTACAAACATCTCTGTAGAATAAAAATCTGTGGGAACTCTTACAGAGAATCACTGAATGGTTTGGATTGGAAGGGCCCCTAAAGATTATCTAGTTCCAACCCCCCCGCAAGAACACCTGCCACTACAGCAGGTCACTCAAAGCCCCATCCAGCCTGGCCCTGAACACTTCCAGGGATGGAGTATCCACAACTTCTCTTGTTTAATTTCCTTTTCTCTTCTAGAAACCACTTAAAGCAAAGAATTAAAAAATGAAATAACAGTTACTTGGGCCTTAACTTACTTAAACCTGACATCTGTAGGCACTATATGTGTGCATATATATACACATACATACTTATATAAAAAACTGAACAAGTCATCACAGTTTAGTGTTCTCCAGTTCAGCCTCCCCATGACCTGAATTTGCAGGATCAGAGACCGTCTTTCTTTTAATCAATCTCTACCCTCCTGAGAGATCTTTTAACCTCTCATGACATCTCTGAATTAAACTGTTATTAGCTCCTCCTTTTTCAGTCACATTGCTTTATACTATGCTATTTTATCAATCTGCTGGAATTTCTGTATTTCAAATAGATACAAAGATACTGATTTGCATTTTTATACCACTTACATTTTGGAAAATATTTTTATTTTCTCTAAAGATATTAACTTCTGAAATGTTAATGTACTTATATTTTGTATATGTATTTAAATAACTTTATAAAATGGGAAATTTAATATGTTGCATCAGATTTTCTCAATATCTTTCAATATTTTGATATATCAGAATAAAACACTGATAAAAATGTGCATTCATAATTTCACTCCCTTTCTTATTATTGTGAACACGTATTCTTTCTGCTCTGTTGCCTTGTGATTTAAACCTCTCTGAATTGTGCAAACTCAGCAGCTAAAGTGTATACAGCTTGCCTACTGCAGCATTTACCCAAATGCATACATGTTGTAGGCATTCTTTATGAAGTCAGATACCAGACCCTCTGTAAGAGAGGAAAAATCCTAAATGGTGATCCAGAGAAAGGAACATAGATCCTGTTCTGGGGGATTGCTATTCACTGATGTTTGGATGCACAAAAACTGCTGGTCGCTAATGACACTTCAAAGAGATGGAAAAAATTCCAAGATACAGCCATGCGAGGTTATCAGAGGACCATAAATAGGCCTGTGGCTGAGAAACTTTGTCAATTTGAAGATCCATCATCTTATTCAACTAAGAGCAACATCAAATACCTTTGGGAGGAAAATTGCTTCACTGTTGTAATTCTTTCCATTTCAGAATGTCTTCTTGTGCTCTTTCCCTTCACTTTCTACCTCTCACACAAGTATATATCTATCACCTCTCCCCTACTTTGGGTTTTCTGAGTCTTGATTTAAGGACAAAATCTCACTCTATGGATACCGATATTGCTAGGTTATTATCACCTAGATTTATAGGTGATTTCAGACTTATTCATTAGTCTTAGAAGCACTATTGAACTCAAGCACTTGATTTCTCTCAACAAAAATGTGATAAAAATGAGATGTTATCTCTGGTTTTTACCTTCTCTGCAGTATAGTAAGACATTATGTGATACATATATTTCAGTAGCTTATAAAAGTCTCTAATAATATCACTTTTGAATACCTCTAATTCTTCAATACTATATTTTACATTGTGAATATAGATACATAGCCTGTATTCTCTACCTGACTACCTGGGCTAAAACTTGCTTTTCAACAGGAGTGCAGTGAACTTTCTGCATTTCGAACTCACATCCATGCATGTGCTTATCTGTTCCCTTGTTTACTGTAAAAAGTACAGTTAAGACATACGAGGATCTTACATACATCTAGTTGTCTTTCTAGAGGAAGGACACGTTCTGTGGCACTACATAAAAATGTGCCTTTCATTTTCTGTAGATGCTATTGTAGCCCCAAGACTCTGATCACTTTAAGTATCATAGACTTTTCATAATTCCTCTCCCTCTCCTAAAAGACATGAAACAATAGGAAAAAAATCTCTCAGATGTAGTACTGCATCAATGAACAATATATCCTTCTTAGGTGACAAATTAGCTAAATATGAAAATGAAGATATTCTGACAAATATTTCATAAAGGAAAACACCACCAAGATAAGTAGCACAGTCCCCCATTTCTGCTATATCAGACTTGTACCTTTCCCCGGCTAGCTATGATCACAACGGTAAGGTTTTTGTATGTTCACATATAATCAAAATACCCTAGCTGAATCAGATTTTCACACTGCTCCATCCAAATTAAGCAGCAGAATTCATTACAGACTGAAGCCAGCTCAGCTTCTGTGTATATCTTTTCACCTTGGTGATGTGTTCATCTCCATTATTAACCTATTGATTATTTGTGCTGCTACAACAGACCAATATATTACAGAATTTTTGTTTCTATGCTTTAATAAAGGATTTCACAATAATGAATAATAATGGCCTAGAATTAGTTGTGATTTGGTTGTTGCTTTGGTTTTTAAGATATGTGATTAAGAAAGCTACATTTCTACAAAATAGTTACTTATGTTAAATCCATCACACCTGATTTTGGTGTAGAAGATAACAGCCTCTGAAATTTTGTTAATAAAATCATTATTTGTATTTGGTTTTGGTTCTGGCTTGCCTGTGATACGTTTACTTTGATATAAGCTTGGTATTTGAGATATTCCACTGCAGTAAGAATTTCAATGGTAACTGATAGTTGCAACTGCCTTTCCTCACCCTTAATAGGTTCTAATATTTGCAAAGTCAAGTCTCTTTTGCACAACAACTTCATTTTGGATTTTAGTAAACTGACAGTGTCTCCACCAAAATTTATGTATTAATATTCTTATTCACACAATGTACATCCAGAGTGCAGGTCAATGATCGTGGTCTATTCTTAGTGTTCTTATCGAAACAAAAACTTCTCTTGAGCCATGGCCTTACATAGCTCAAATATATATATATATATAAATATTTTTTAATTTGTAGGGATTTTCCTGCCTTGTACCTTTCCATCTCTTTTGTGCTCTAACTACAAGGTACAATATTTGGAAATTCTTCAGAAACCTCCTTCCTGCCTGTGTGCTAAAAGATGCAAGGAGTTTACTTTGCTTAGTTACTAACTTGGTTATTTCTGATGTCACAGATTATATAATGTTGTAAAAAATCTGATTTAATTTTCCAGACCTGGAGACATTACTGACTCTGATGGAATGATGTTATACCTTTACCTCATCATGTATTCACTGATTTTAGAAGTTATATTTGCTATTTGACAGATGGGTCAAACACATCATCCACTTAGACATGTATACAAATAGCCAGGGTATTCGTTGCCTTTTCATGATGAAGACAAAAGCCTTCCTGCAGTTCAGTTAGCCCATCTCCTCTGTGCCATCAATATGGTTTAGTAACACTCACACGATTAACTCTTCTTCACAATCTAGGTTATTTTCTTCCTCTTGGCTCTCATTAGTAATGGCAAGTTTCCAGCTTACATGGTAGATCTACAATTTGCAAAGTAATGAAAACAGCACTCTTCCCAAACTATATTCCTGCAGTCACATCACTTGCTTCTGTGGAAATACAATGCAACTGCTATTGCACTTAGTTTATATCTGTTCTCTCTTTCTTTGCTTCTTCCCTTATATTTTTAATGTCTTCATTACTTACATAGATTACATGGCAAAACTATAGTTCTGTCCTTGCTACTGTGTATGTCAGCAAAGAATGAAGTCCAACAAAAAACTATGGTATTTTGGAATTAAGATATGGAAATTCTTTCAAAAGAGTAACAAGTTGTATTTATTTTTCTGAAATGTACTATATTAATAAATTTTGAAATTACAACTCAGTACAGTTGAAACACCAACTAATTTAAATAACTGAATCAGTTTGTTCACTTTAGTTTTCTTATATCACGCAAATTTTTATTTATCCTGAGATATTTAGTTTTATTTCTTACAAGAAAAAAAAACCAAGATACAAGATGTGACCCCCATACATAAATTAATAATACTTTTGTGTGTACTCATAATAAGTTATTATTGTTAATGATTGACTGTTCATGAAAATGGAAGCAATACAAAATAAACAAAAGCTGGAAGTAAATGTAAAGGGTGCTTCCATCCAGTTGTTTCTGTGAACACAAGTTTTAAAAATCACACAATTTTGGATCTGGATACAGCTAATAATTTATTTCCCTCAACTTTAAGGAAAGTTATTTCTAAGTGACAAAAGAATATTTGGAAACTCATTTTGACTTTATTCAGTACACATTTGTAACAGCATTATGTCTTACCTGAAGCACTCTCCACATGAAAATCAGTTATTAGAAATGAGAAATTACTGAAAATTCATTTTCAGCAAAGATTAAATATAGGGAAGTGCAAATATCTAAAGGTCAATTGGTCTATTTTTTAAGCCTTTGTGTTTTCTTATGTAGCATAAATTCTGTAATATAAATCATTAATTCAAGGGAGCTGTAGTAGAGTTGTGGCAATAATATTCCTGTGTCTATTGAAAATATCCCAAACATGAACTTAATATTTTTTTTACATTGTATTCAAAGGTGACTTAAATGAAGAAACCTTTCTTTGCCATTACTTCTGCTTCTACTCTGACATTCCTTTCTTTTTGTAGACGGTATATATGAGATCAACATATTTCGCAAGGATTAGATCTGGAGCATATCTACTGAGCATCTTTAAGTTAGTCAATCCAGCAATCATACAAAGTCCCATGTGTATATAAGCATATGTAGAGCAATAACAAACCTGTTGCAAATGGAGGACATCGTGGGTGGAAAAGTAACACAGGAAAAAAGATACAGGCAGCACAGGAGAGGTTACAGGGAGAAACTGGGCTATCAGCTACATGGCTGGAGAACAGCAACATAAAAAGAGGGAAAGAGCAATTCATAACTGAAAGGACCAGACCATTGGGAGAATAAAAGACATCAACCAACTTTTTTTTTTTTTTTTTTTCATTTTCTCTGCAAAATAGTCCAGAGTACAGAGAAGAATACTTCTGAGATACAGGGCCTCAAGAGATAAGAATTAAATGGAGACCTGGGAGTCATGAGTGCGAGCAATATATGGGACTCCCTGACATATGATAGGGTGACTGGGAATAAATTTTTTTTGAGCATAGTTTTAAAGCGTTCTCTGGGTTTTCCAAACTCATAAACAGACTTGTTTACTGAAATTCAACAGAGCATGTTAAAGTCAGACTGAAAAATAGTCTATTTCAGCACAGGGGAGGCCACACTCAGCTGATGTCACTCATCACTTCCTTTCAAGGTGATCAGAAAAGCTGTAAGGAAAGTGCATAGGGAGCCCCAAGACCATGTAGCCCCATCTGAGTGAGGCATCATCTCTCTAACTCCTCATGGCAAAAGCTGTGATAGCTCCATGGCTGCTTACACCCCAATGGCTTGGGTCTGTCAATGAAAAGTTTTCCAAAAAAATACACTTGAGGATTACTTAAAAGTATTATCTATTGATAATTTATTGAGATCCATTATCCATCCAACTTTATCCATTCAGTTACTAAATGGAAGGCAGAGAGTCAAAACTTTAGTGCAGGCAAGCTCAGGTGAAAGCACTTATAAATTTTAAACTAACAAAAAGTGCCAAATTCTGCCAACTTTACATTTGTAAATTCAGAAATTCTGCATTAGATGTGTGTCTCTCAAATTACATGAGTCTTTCTGTTTTATATAGGGCTCCGTTTTCGTAGGTATTTGCTATACATACTCATGCAAATCCACTGTCAGCCACCACCAAAAGTTATCATACTTGCATTTTAATCTCTCTCCCTTCAGCAACCTGTAAAAAAACCTGACCCTAGCTTTGACCAAATGTTATTATTTAACTCCACTCAGCAGTGAAAACACCCCACAGTCTCTCACTGCCCCCTCAGTGGGATAAGAAAGAAAAGCAGTAAAGCAAAGAAGGCAAAACTCATGGGTTGAGATAAAAACAGTTTAAGAGAACAACATAGGAAAAGAAAAACAGAGATGGAAAACAAAATAAAACATCCCAATAACAGAAAATACTTAAGCACATAATTCACAGTACAATAGGTCACAGTGAATCCTAACACCTATCTTCCTCCTCAGTAGCAGGAATCTCCCCTTACCACAGTCCCCACTTTATATAGTGAGCATGGTGTCACATGGGATGGAACAGCCCTTTGGCCAAATTGGGTAAATTATCCTAGCTGTTGGCTAATTAGTAAGCTACCCCAGCTGTATCCCCCAGCCACAGGTGCCTCCAGCTCCTCTTCCAGCTCAGGTGAAAATTAACCCTATCCTAGCTAGAACCAGAACACCAAATTAAACGTAGCGCCAAAATTCTCACCCCAATTTCCAGTGTCTAGATAACTCTACAAAGCCTTGGTAACAAATCCCATCTGTGCCTGTGCATGGTGTGCCAAGAAGGGCTTCTTTCAGTGCTTGTGCCAGCTTCAAGTGCACAGACATATAGCTTGCAAAGGTATATTTTTTCCATCTGTATCATTTCTGAATCTGCCTTCATGCTTGAGATCTTCCTGTGGTCTTATTTCTGTTGTCCCCAGCCTCACAGGTCCAAAGAACATACTAATCTCTTCAGGAGGACAGAATACTCAGAGAAAAAGAAAGAAGAAATGGAAAAGGAGAAAAGATGGATGGGATTTTTTGGTAGCCTTTTAAATTACTCCCCATTTCTCACTCCCTTGAGAGCCACACAACCACACCAAGCTGCTGTGTTGAAAAGAATCTTATTCTGAGAGGAGGATTATTGATTCAGTCTATTTGCGTTAAAATCTTCTTTGCATTTCCATATCTCCTATTCTTAATTCCAGCTAGAGTTTAAAAGTATAATGTGTCATAATTAATCACTATAAGATTTTGTATGTGGAGGAAGATTTTGCCTTTTGAAAGTAATTTCTGAGCATATGAAGGAAAAAATGGTGATTGGGAACAGCAAACATAGGCTGACCAAGGGTGAATCTTGCCAGACAAACCTGGTTACCATTTATGAG
This sequence comes from Chlamydotis macqueenii, assembly GCF_036417535.1. NCBI lineage: Eukaryota > Metazoa > Chordata > Aves > Otidiformes > Otididae > Chlamydotis > Chlamydotis macqueenii. The sequence continues at coordinate 116,428,235 of NC_141557.1, read as the reverse complement.
GAAATGACTATGGGTGAGAGCAGAGCAGTGGATGTTCTTTATCTCAGCTAGAGCAGGACTTTCCTCATGGTATCCCACAGCATCCCTTTATCCATTAAGATCTTAAATAAGGGGACTAGCAGATGGATGAGTATAAGTCTGGGTTTCAGATTCAAAGTGTGGTGGTTAATGGTCTGTATTTTGCCAGTTAGCAGAGTTGCTCAGGAGTCAATTCTGGGACTGTTCAGTATCTTTTATTATGTTCAATATCTTTAACCTAGAAGAGGAGATGGGGTGCACCCTCATGAAGTCTAGGGACAACCACACACTGAGGGGTACAGAAAAGCCATTCAGAAGGACTTAAACAGGCTAGAGCAATGGGCTGATATGAACCTCACGAAATTAAACAAGGACATGCGAAGTCCTGTAGCTGGGATGAAATAATTCTCTTCAGAAAACTTCAGCCAGTATATTGAAGGACAGTATTATTCCCCTCTGAGAAGCATTGACTAGGTCACATGAAATATTGCATTTGCATTTGGGAGCTCCAGGGCAATAAGAGATATGATAAATGGATGCAAGTTTTTCTGGTCAGGGTCTGTAGCACTTATCCTGTGAGGAGAGGCTGAGAAACTAGGGCTTATTAAGCCTGGAGAAGAGATGACTTTAAGTGGACCTAACAGCAGTCCTTACAGAGGGGTCATCAAGAAGATGGGACTAGGTTCTTTACTCAAGTGCAATTGAGGTGAAAGAGAGAATGAGAGACAGCAATCATAAATTGCAATGGGTAACATTCCAACTAGATATAAGGAAAATTTGTCACCCTGAAGGTAATTAAGTATTTCAGTAGATTGTCCAGAGAGTTTATGGAATGGAGGTCCTCTAAGGTTTTTCAAGACCTGTGTGGTCAAAGCCCTGAGCAGCTTAGTCGTTGAGTGTTAACCCTGCTTGGAGTAGGAGGCTGCACCCTGAGACCCCTTATGACCAGAATAATTCTACAATTACAAGGTCCACAGATCATTCCTGAGACCTCAGCACTGTTGTAAAGCAGTAAGAAGCCTGTTACTCTTATTTTGTGCATATTGTGGGGTTCACATTTGTCGAACTGCTGAAGCAGAATCTCTTGTCTACATCTTTTTCTTCAATTTATTATTTGGGAAATGGCAGCCTATACCCCCATAAGTTATGCTTAAATGGTGAAGATCTTATTTGACTGCAGGATTATTCTGTGTGATTTTTCTTTGACTTGTAGCCATAATAGCATTATTTTCATGACTTGATGGTAGATCCTTCAGTCCCAAATCAGATTCATGTTTTGTCTTACCTTGTATTTCTATGTACACACCTCCACTGATTCTAACATCAGCTTTTTAACAGTGAAACCACTCTTATTTTTAGTGCTGTTGAACAACATGTTGACAACTAACAGTTCTTAGTTCAGTGATTCTGTTTCTTAATGTCAGTGTTAAAAACTAATCAGAGCTTTAGTGCACAGACTTGTTAGCAAATTAGGTCTCTGACTGAGGTTTCTAATTACCTGCCAAACAAGGCATTATGAATGCTATCAGTGATGTGCTTAAACTCCTACTTCTCTGAAAGTCACATGAATAGATGTTTTATGAATTATGGTTTGTGTTCAGAATGTTTGGTATGTTGGCATGTTGGTATGTTTCACAACTCTTTTGGGTGATAGGTTTGGTAGATGTTAACTTCTCTTTTATTGAGGCATTGTTAAGTGAGATTACCTCGGGGAAGTGAAAATACTAGTGTAGAAGAAGTACAAAGCTTTTTTATTCCCTCTGCAGACCTCATATAATCTTTATCATGTTTGTTTCAAGAAGGTAGAATTTTCTGCCCTATCAATATAGGTTCTTTTATTTTACCTGCTCTGTAGTTTCAACAAGCTTTACTAGGTTCTTTGATGTATATATTAATTTCAGATCAGTATATGAAGCCTCTGGCTCTTCTCTTTTAGATTTTTTTATTCTACAAGTGATCTACTTGTGTTGCCTTTTTATTCATTATTTTTATTTTCCATAACTTCTAAAGAATTGCATTCTTGTGTTTTAGAGCAAGACCTTATGTTGAGAGAATTTGTAAACTGATGGTACATACTTGAAAGTACAGACTTGACTATCCCGTGATAATAATCTTAATTGCTTTCTGCCAGTACTTTTTCTTATGCCTCCTTACAGCAGAGCGAATATCTCTCCAGGTGTGGACTTCTATTTAAACTAGGAACTAGTCACCTTGTTTGAAACATTTTAACACTGCTGAGGTACAACGTGCACTGGAAAAGACCTTCACAGTATTAAGAAGAGGGCAGGGTAAAGAGCAAAATCAGGGGCGTTTTTCTAGCTCAGCTCTATTTAAGAGAAATATACCAAGAAATCAATCTTAATCTACCATTTACGAGATTTCTTAGAAGTTGTTCCTCTGTTTCCAGGTCACTGCTTGGTTTCTTGCCTTTATTCCTTTTCTTCTCCCCTTAATTTCTTTCCTGTTTTGACTGAAAATGCTCTGAAAGCGTTTTTATTGATGAAGCAACTCGTGACTCATGATGTCAGAGGGACAGACTGACTCCAAGCACGTTTGAAGACCTGTCTAAAGGCAGCCCTATTGGTCCTAGCCCTTGATCATAACCTCATCTGAAGCTTCACTTAGCCATTCTTGTCCCATAAAAAAAAAGCATTATACTACTTCCTTCACATACCTTTTGTTACGATTTTTGGCTATTATTTTCCTTTTGCGTTATATGGTTGATTCAGAAAGAGAAAAATGAAATCTGAAAAGGCAAGATCCTGATACTGCCAAATCATTTAACATAGTTTTCAGTACAGTCTGTGGGTATTTTGTCGTTGATGACACTGGGAGAAGAACTGAGCTCTACATGCTCATTGTAATTCAGTGGCTCAGTTGAAGAGTGCACAGTGTCACTAATAAGCTCCCATCAGAGAACAGTAACGGGAAACTGTTTTCCTGGCACCAGCTGTGTACCTTACTGTGCCCTGCTACTGTTGAAAATGAAAATGACATGTGAATTCTACTGATCAGAACACATTATGGCAACATGCAGAAAGGAGCGAGTTTCATTTTCTACAACAGAAAGGAAGATACACAGTAAAGGCTAAATGTTTCAAAGGACAGGCATCCTGGGTATACTCTGGGTAAAGGATAGGTGTCCTGGGGACACTTTGTGTTAAAGAGAGCTGAGTGTCTGACAGCAAAGCAGGAGCAGTCAGACAAGCGAAGCTGCCTGAAACATCAAAGAAAAAAGCTAATTATGTGTTTAACTGAATTGATGATAAACATGGGATTGTTAAGATTTCCTTATTGTTGTTTTGCTTTTTTGTTCCTGCTGTTTTGGTTTTATTTTTTTTTTAAGTGATTGATAGGCAAAGTCTTGGTCCTGAAAGGACAATCTTATTATTCATCTCGCTCTACACTTTTCACACAAAATGAAATCTCAGAGGCAGGCATAGCTGCAAGCACTCTTTTCCATGCCTCTGTAGGCTGCCTTTTGAAGGTTAGGTGAGCCCCAAAATGTTACCTTTTGTTTTCTTTTTTTTTATTTTCCTGTGTACCACGAGATTCCATGTCTTCTTTTTTTGAAGCTTATGCTGTCTGTTGCTTCTGCGTTGCCTGTATCCCCTTCTAGTCCCCCTTGCTTTTTTTATCCTCTTTTAGCTTTCCTCTGCTCTTCAAGCTTTACTGTGCAATTCCTTGGAGCCTCATGCAGAAGAGACATGACTTGACTGCAAGCTTTCAAGAGTCACAAATGAAATGAGCTTAGGAACTCTGTGTCTCCAGACATAAAGTGCAAAAAACTTTCCTAAATGCTGTGCTTTTGTCAGCCAATTACTGAAGCCTGTGAGAAAATCATAGAGCAATAGAATTATGGGTAATATTGAAAGGAATATCAGAAAGTAGAAACAGTCTTGATTTAATGGAGAGGAGCATTATTGATTCCCACCCTTCACAACAGATCTTGAAAGGAAATAAAATCCATTACTTTCAATGGCAGACATCTTAAAAGCCACTGTCTGTATAATGTTTCAAAACATACCACACTGGAGTTGCATTGTTTCTTTATTCTTTTACATTTCTGTCACACCATGAGCAAAGTTTTGCTGTTACACCATTACAAGAGCTGATTTCCTAATGACTACAATCAGTAGCTCTGTAGATCCAGTTGCACCTGGGTTACTAGCTTCTCAAATCTTATCATCCAAACAGGACTGAGCACTTCAAAATAAAATCTCCAAGGAAATATTAGACCTTGCAGGAAATTATTTTGGACACTTGGAAATCCCTGACTTTGATTCAGCATCTTTCAATCCTCGATGTGTTATTAGGGAGAACCATAATCTTTGAAGCGTCTCTATTTCAACTAAACAAGATAAGATCACCTGAGCTCCTCCAAAAGCTGTGATTAACTTCAGGTCATGTTGTCATCAGTTCTGATTTTTCCTTTTTCTTACACTTCTCCCTTGCATTTTCAGCAACGTTAGAAGTACCTTCCCTTGATTGATCCTTGCTGAATCTGATCTTGGAAAACTGCTGTACATTATCTTCACTTATTCTGCACCTTAATTTTTAAAATGCCTTCTGTTTCTTCCTGTAGTAAAAGACAGAGTAGAAGCTACAGTGCTTTGTTAGCAGATGAATGTCAACCAGCTTTCACCTCTACATTCCTCACCTGAAGAGAAGGTATTGCCTTTTGCATAATGCTATAGGATTCACCTCGCTATCTATAACTATAGGGTACTATCTTCCAGTTCTCTTTCTTCTTCTCCCCTCTTTTATATACTTTTTTTTTTTTTTTGTTTTCCTCCTCTGGATCTTGGGGCTTTGTTTATAATGTATTCTATTCTTACTCATTTTTAATGGAAAAAAAAAAAAAACCCACAACCCAGAAAAACCAGCAATCTTTCAGTGTAAAAACTGGTTATATAGTGCAAACTGGACTGCCTTGCTACTTTGGATTATTGAAGGAAAGAACTGCTTGGGTCTACCAGAGAACCCAGGCAGCTTTAACTCCTGCATTAATCAGTAAACACGATATGAGTGTTTCCAGTCATTTGGCAGAGATAGCTGTGCAGCTGCACAATGAGGTATCTGCATTATAACTAGATCTGACTGGCGATATACTTCCCTCTGTACTCCTGTGCAGGACTATTTGCATGTCTGTTATTTTCAATTATAGCAGTTTTGGGGTTTTTTTTTTGGAGTTGCAAGATTGCATGCAAGGAAGAATGCTATTTCACTTGACAAAAGGAGAAACCAAATTCCTTTCTGCCTTCTCACTGGAAGTTTCATCAGTGAGGGGAGCTTGTCATCCTTCCTGAAGGATCAGTACCAAAATAGGCTGCTCAAGGAGGCAACTAGGTCTATATAGTACTTGCCTGATTTAGCCCTTCTCCAACTTGCTTATTCCTATCCACCTTTGAGAATCAACGAGAGATCTCACAGGCCTCTACCACAAAGGGGTTTGTGAATAATTTTGTGTGTTATTACCTACTCCTACAAGCTTGTTGCAGGGAATTATCAAATAGGCACTTTGTTCCATGTAATGAATAAAATGGAAAAAGCTGCACCACATACTTACTTCTTGGTAGTATATTACAACTTAATGGTAAAAAAAAAAAAAACTGATGTTAATTTACTTGAAATCCTCTTTGAACACACTTACTCCATTTTTCCCCACAGGCCTATTTTTATTTTTATACTTATTCCTATGTTTTTGTCTTAACTGATGAACCTCTAGCTATCAGAAATACTGCTTTTGGAAGTGGGCATAAAATTTTGTGACATCCTGTAATAGTTCAGCCCTGATTGGGACCAGACTACGCAGTCTCTCTCCCTCTCCCCCCACCCTCCAAGAGAATAGGGGGAGATGATATTAGGAAAAATGGCTCGAGGTTTGAGATAAGCACGGGGAGAAATCCTTAAAGTTACCATCACGGGCAAAACAGACTTGACTTGGGGAAAAACACTCATTTATTTCTAAAACTAGCAGGAGAATGAGACAGGGAACAAAATAACCACCCCCACCCCTCCCTCTTCCCAGGCTTAACATTATCTCTACTACCTTCCCGCCCACCCCAAGTGGCACAGGGGAGGAAGAGGGAATGGGGGTCACAGTCAGTACATCACGCGTTGTTTCATGCCACTGCTTCGTCATCGGGGGAAGAACTCCTTGCATTCCTCCCCTGCTCCATTGTGGGGTCCCTCCCATGGGCCACAGTCCTTTGTGAAACTGCTCCAGCGTGGGTCATCTCTTCCATGGGGTGCAGTCTCTCCAGAACAGCTGCCCCAGTGGCCCTCCACAGGCCACAGCCGCCTTCAGGTATCTACCTCCCCCGGTGTGGGGTCCTTCACGGGCTCCAAGTGGATCTCTGCTCCTCCGTGAACCTCCATGGGCTGCAGGGGGACAACCTGCTCCACCATGGTCCTCACCACAGGCTGCAGGGGAATCTTGGCCAGGAGCCGCATTACTCCTCCCCGTCCTTCTGAACTGACCTTGGCGTCTCCAGCCATTCCTCACAACAGGCTGGCAGATGCCTCTCAGGATCCTTTTTACATCTTATTCACTTCTCATCTCCTCTCCACTTCCTGCAGCCAGGCTGGGCCGAATTTGACCCATTTGGCTGCTCAGCGGGAGGCCAGAGGGTGAGGCCTGGAAGGCCCACAAGAGTCGCACCTCCTCCTCTCCGCCCCCGCTCAGCTGCTTCACATCTTCTCTCTTTTTTTTTTTCCTGTTTTCCCCTTCTTAAATATGTTATTGCAGAAGTGTTATCATGGAACATTCTGCTACCAGTCGGCTTGGCCTTGGGCAGCAGCAGGTCCGCCCTAGGCCCGTCTGAGTCCACTAAACAAAGGGGAGTGACTTCTACCATTTTCCTACAGAAGCTGCCACCATACGCCCCCCCTTACTAAACAAAACCAGAACACATCCACTGTTTTCCTTAGTAGTTATTAGAAATCAGAGTTGGTGTTTGTAACTGGTGATTCTTTACAGCAGAACAAGTAAGCTAGGGAAAGGGCTTATAGACTGCTAACATTCCTTTAAGCACAGCTTGTCTTGTTTATCAAAATCGTAGGGTGCTTCTAGGCTTCACAAGCCTTCTAGAAGTGTCTGTTATCCCTATGGATACTTGTGTAAGGTAGTGCAAATTGTCTCCTCAGGATGCATCCACTAAGCATCAAGTCTTTTTTTCAGAGCTTTGTTGGGAGCTTTTTATAAGAGCTGTTAGTCTTTTTCTAACTCTAATTTACTGATTTTATGACCAATGCCTTTTCTGAGCACTGTCTTTAAGTAATGAACTGTCAAAAATCTGAAGTCTTTATTTTTGTAAACTCTGTTTTCTCCTCTACCCTTTTTTTTATTCTGCTTCAGATGGAAGCTTAATGATAACTGCCGGCTCTCTTGCCAGCTAACCTACCCTGCACGCACCGAAGCCCCGCTCCGGCGAAAGCAAGGCATCACACGGATACCGTCAAGGCAAGCCTTCAATTTAATACTGTGCGACACAGGGTTAAATACCCGTACACCCGCTACGCACCCACCCCCTGCACCCATGTATCTATCCGCACCTAGCACGAGGCAGTGCGTCAGCAAGCCCGCGAGTCGTTGCAGTCCGTTCTTCCTGTGCACGTGCAGCCCCGGTTGCAGCACTTCCTGTGCAAGTGCAGCCCAGCCCCACTCGTAGCCTTGTTGCTAGGCTGTAAGTTCTGCCTTGCAACACCCACCAGTTTGCTAACGTTACCCCACAGATAACAACTTGGGAGTGACATACATGGGTGACCTGCAGAAAACAATTACTCTCAGTGTGAGATTTATGAAGAATATAATTCAGTGGGTCACCAACAGCTGGTCCCTTCCTAGTGTCTCAGGACTAGAAAACGCTGAGTCTGGATGTTTTTAACTTCTAACATTAATTAAATGTTCACAAGACTTTATAATTAATTACCTACACTGTTTTTTTCAGGTTTTTGAGTGGTGTTTCAAACATTTTCTTATGTACAAATTAAGAATATCTATTCTGTTATATTTTATGGAAAATTGAAACTATCTGTATAAATTAAGAATAAGAACATTTAACATTATTGTAAACAAGTGTATGTATATATGTAAGTAAACTCAAATGCATACACTCCTATATATACACACACATATGCATATAACCCAAATGTACATTCTTTCCCCTAGATCTCTGCTTGGCATCCTAATTTATAAACCAATAAATCCACTGTAGGTAACAAAAACCCACTCTTTTAGCTAGAACATCACCTTTCCTACCACTGGTATGCATATATGCATTTGTACAACTTATCCTGAGGCTGGAAAAGACCTTGAAGATCATTGAGTCCGATCGTAGACCTAACACTGCCAAGTCCACCACTAAACCATGTCCTTAGCACCACATCTACACATCTTTTAAATACTTCCAGGGATGGTGACTCAACCACTTCCCTGGGCAGCCTGTTCCAGTGCTTGATAACTCTTTCAGTGAATAAATTTATAGAAATAAAATGTATTGAAATAAATTTTGAAAATTAAATTTTTGAAAATAAATTTTGAAAAATAAAATATTTAAATAAAAGAGACATGAACAGACTGAACAGATGCATTTCCAAATAGAACTGTCATAGATCTGGATCAAAATAAACCCCAAATTTTTAAATAAACCAAAAATGTATGGAAATTCTACAGTAATAATACTACTGTTGTCCATTCTGCTACCTAAAGGTATCAGGTAGTTTTTAACCAGGTCTAATAAGTGCACTGATGGTGATGCTAATCTTCCATTTAAAATCTCCCCCATTTAGACTTTTCTCACTGTACGGAACAGATCTCTTAACTTTGTCCTCCATGTAGGAAATTATGACTGTTCTTGGAGATACTTTAAGGACTGTTACACTCTAGTGTGTCTCTAGTCAATCACTCTCAAGATCATCGAGCAAGAAGCTTAATGGCCCTGATTAAAATATTCATCTACCAAGTGTTCTTGACAGCTGAGCTAGAAAAATTGCTATAGAAAAGATAACATTAAGAAGGCTTTAAATGGGACTGCATTTCTAATCAATTTGTCTGTTACAAAACAATATAGAGGCGTAGATAATTTTAGTGTTTATATACAATTACGTTATTAGAGCCATGCTGGATTGATACGGCATGGGTGTGAGAGCTTTGGTGATTACATATATACACTATTTCTTTGATGAGCTTTCCCATCATTGTGCTCACAAATATCCATTACTTAATTTCCTGTGATAGGAGAGGTTCATATTTTCTGTCTTTTTACTTTTAAAGCTGCTTTCTAGCAGTAGTGTTATAATCTGTGCAGAAGAAGTAAGACATACTTCTCTGGAACCTCTTAATTCTGACAACATCTTCCACAGTAGGCCAAAATAGAAGGATTTAAACTTCAAAATGCACAAGGGATTTGGAATTGCATGGAATATTTCTGACTTTGTTCCATGAGGTGCGATGACACAAAAGCTTTTATATAAAATCTCACCATATGCAGCAATTTTAACTCCTTAATCCTTGCTAATAGTTCATTTCTGTAGTGCTCTTCTAGAAATTAATAGACAAGATTAGTTCAGACTGTGACCAAAATATCCAAAAAGCTTTCTACAGTCCACTGTACCCCACAACGTTTACAGTTATTGAGGCTAGTACCAGTGATATCAACCTTTATCTTATTAATATATGTATGGTTTTAATGGGAGATTTTATATTATTTTTCACTGGTTTTAATACTCTAATGTTTTTCTGTTTTCTTGTGGTTCAAATAACTGTGATAGCTTCTTCTGCCTCAGTAATGTGTTATCCAAGTTATTTTAATTACAATTAATTTATTTTGTACTATTAATTTCACTTGCAGCAAAATTACTCTAACTTTAAAAAAAAAATCCTTATATTTATTTCATATATTTAAAAACCAGCATTTATCTTGGAGGACTTGAATTCCTTGTTGTTTGGCTTTTCAAATATCTGAAAAATATTTTGTTCCTTTTTTAAAATATCTGAAAAATAGGTTCATCTCCTTCTGCATCTCCACTATAATGGATTGTAAAGCCTAGTGTGACAATGAGAGTTTTCACTGTCAAATGACAGTGTATATGTATTTTGTAGAAGTGTTGACATTATAGCTCTTTTCCAGCTTAAGGAAACAAGCTATCTATTTTCATTTCAAAATTTTTACAAAGCAAATGAATCCCTTTTCACATTTCAGATTCCACAGAATTAAATATAGTCATAATCACAAAGCAATATATGATAATACTGTGATAGATATGTTATAGTCAAGAAATATTAGTGAGATCAAGTCTTTATCTCCTAGCTTCATCCCCATACAATTGTATGTAACTGGTACTCAGAGGGCTACTGCTGATGACTCTAGTTGCCGCAATGAATTTCTTGTTCTTATGCTTTCTTTAAATAAATAACTTGGTAAAAAACCTCAGTGTCTCCTGGTACTGGAAATGAAGTTATAGTAAATGCTGGACTTAGGAATGTGTTGTGTTTTGCTTTTTTATTAATATTTTTTTAAAATATTATTTTAGATTCCTTTAGAGAAAAATGTTGTCCTCTGAGGAATACTTTCTCACTGCTGCTGACAAATCAAAAGGTGTAATTGACAAAGGAGAACAAGAATCTTCATGGGTTCAAGAAAGGAATTATCCTTGGTGGTGCTAGTACTAATGGAAGGAAAAAATCAAATGCACTGAATAATTTATGTTCTATAAACTTCTTAGTATACAGCAAATTATCAGCTTAAGGCTTTTGGGATTCCAAATGTAGGTTTGCTAAAATTAACAGTGTTTTAGAGATGTGTTCATAGCAAAGGATTCAGTGATAAGTAGTTATATATTTTGTCAGAAACTCCAAATTGGAAGCAAATGTATTAAGGCGTGTCATTATTACACTGCCTTAAAATAAAAATTGCTTTGTGAGATACTGCTCTAATCAAAACAAAACAAAACAAAAAAACAATGAAAACCTCACATATCCCCTCTGAGGGATCTCATGAGGCAAAACAATGGAAACATACATGAATGGCTGCATGAAGTTTAACTTCTAACAATACTGTCATTAGATCTCTACAGTTAAATCTATGAGGCTGTACATTAAAGTTTTCTAGCTGACTTCACTGTCTTAGTAGATTGTGAGATGGTAGGGAAGTGAGAAAGATCTTCAGCATTAAAGAGAATGGGCACTGGCACCTGGAATTTTCCACTATTACACAACACTTGAAGAACACAAAATTTAGTTTGACTAGATAAAGGAAAATAAACATTTTTTTTGGTGCATTTTTAGCTATTTGTAGCTCTAAAAATGTGAGAAAAGATCTGGACAATAGTTCAGCCATTAGGGAACAGACAGAAGCATAAGAATAATTCTGATTTATAAGATACTTAAGTACCATTCTTGAAAATTACTTTTGCTGCCATGCAGTTCAAGTCTGATAAAAAAATTTGGTGTAAGAAAAAATGTCAAAAAGTGTCTAATAAATGTTCTTTAGAAAGTAGAGCAAATGTTGATATGTGAATCTAAGAAATTAAGAATCTAAATGTCGGTTTTGAAAATACTGCCTGGGATGGGGAACACTGGCAGAGAGATTATCTTTATTGATATTGCTACTGGTGTCTTTTTAAATGTTCCATAGTGAACCTCTCTCATGCAAGGCAGTCAAAAAGTGAAACTTGGGAAAGATCAGAAAGCAAACTGAGGGACCTGCATCCTCTTAGATCAAAATTGAAAGTAAGGTCTGCTGAAGGACTAATGAAGCAAAGACACTGTGCCCTGCTCTGTTTTTATCTCAATAGCTAACTGCAATCCTAAATATTAGAGCAAAATATTTCAACAACACATCTATGTGTATATGCTCCCTGGCTCTGCAAAATAGTGGATTTCCCTATTGAGATGCCTGTTCAGCAATCATAGCAAAAAAAACCCCAGAGACTGAATAAATTGTGAGGCTTTCTCATGTTCCTATTTCTGTTAGTTTTCTACTACTTTTTATGAACTGCATATTTACAGTCATGCTCTACATGTGCATTTTCAAAACCAAATCAAGAAGAGCAAGATAACATCTGTAAAACAAGTAGACATGAAACATGTAAGTTGTATCAAAGTTAAGGATTGTCAAATTAGTATTTGGAAGTTGCTTGAGAGATTTTCTAAACAATTCCAAGAGCTGTAGGGTGTAAGAATACCCACATCAATATGGTCATTCTTTTGACATTGATTTTCAAAATATATGCCCAACAACTTGCACTGTGTACTGCATAAATGTCAGTCGGAGGTAGAAAGATGGCCACAAGGGATAATAGTGTTAAGATGTTGCTTAGTATCAAAATCCTAGCTTTGGTGACAAAAAAAAAAAAAAAAAAAAAAAAAAAACAGCAAAGGATTTTAATAAGGACTAAGGGAGTAATGATTAAAGGGGGTAAATTTGACTATTTTACCTCCTTACCTCAGCTCATACTCCCCCCACAAAGTCTTTGAAATATAGATTTAGTGACAATATTAAGTTAACAGCCACTAACAATCTCCCATCTGTTCCTCCTTTATACATTTCTACATACGGAAAGAAACTGTCATGATGCAAAGCCACCAAATGGATCTTCCCACATGGTCAATCAGAGCGAAACTGATGCTACTGAAGAATATGACCTTATAAAATGTCAATGTTTGTTTGCAGTAGGTAAACAAGATGAAGATCTTTGGAGATTGAGATTCAAATGCACTTTAGTCATAGATGCAGTAAATTTGCCTTATGATTTGTAGACATATACAAAGGTTCATTTGGTAAAAATTACAGCTCTTGATCAAGAACAAATTAAAACTAGTAAATTACAAATTTACATGGAAAGCAAGCAAAAAAAAAAAAAGTCTTTTTTTTTTAAATTTATTTTCAACTCATATCATGTTAACCTGTAGACAGAACTTCAATTTTCCCAGATCTGCACTTCAATGAATTTCTGTTTCAATGGAAAGTAGAAATAACAAAAATTACATTTCTTTTTTAGAATAATGCCATTAGATACAGCTCTGCAGTGCCAAAGTTCAATCAAAAGTGCAGTAGTTTCCAGTCATACAGTCATTGCATTTCTAAGGTATGTAAAGGAATTATTTCAAACACATATACACACACACACACTATATGTAGAGAGAGATGTCATGCACACATATTTAAAAAGAGAACATACACATATCTTAAAACATTCTTCAGATCTTTCCAAGATGCAATGTCAGCTATTCATAAATATACATATAATACACATAAATATACATATATTATACATTAAAATTACACAAATAGAGAAGAGCACACAAATATAAACATGTGTATATATGCCTATACATTAATACAATTTACATGCACTGACAGGGAAATTCTTTTATCTGGGTTTTGGGTTTTGGTTTATTTTTTTTCATTTTTACAAATATGGAATTATAAACATAAATGGAAAGTTACCTATGGTTGTACAACAGAATTTCAGTAGTTAGACACATGAAAAATCTTGATTTAATGAAGAATACAGTACCATTGACCCTTCTGCATTTATCTTCATATGGTAAGCTTTCTAATATTTTAGTGAATATAGAAATAGAATAGAAAGAAGTAAATACAGTTTTTACAGATACTGAATTTATGGTAAGTACTTACCAAGTTCATTGTTTAACTAAGTCTTTAGTTCTAAAATCGTGTCTCAGTCTTGTAAAGGGAATCAAAGCATAGTCTGTAGATTCCCATTTGAATTAGCAGTCTAATTTATACTACATTTATTGAATAGCCTTAAGATTTGGTTTATTTTTAAACACAAGGACCATTTTCACTCTTCAATCCATTCAGGACATTTTGGAGAAGACCACACAGGAAATTGCTGGAATATACGATGCCTGAAGTCTTGGATAGAGCATTTATCAGCACATTCTGACTGTCCAAACTATTTGCATCTGTCCTTAATATGACATTTTAATGGGAATTCTAGGCAGAAAATGCAGCCCAGGGTCATTACTAGAAGAGCTCTGAAGCCATCTGCTCCAAGGGGAGGTGTAAATTGAAGGCAGCTGTAGCTGAGGTTGCTCAGAAGGGTAATATTCAGCCCTGATGTGGAATCACCTGGAGCTTTTAATCCTCTCTGAAGTGTCTCACATAAGGCTGAGTATAGAAGCTGTAACTGCACAGACACCTTGTTGTTTCCAGTGAGAAAATAAGCTGAAGATTTATGAAGACCTAAAGGGTTAATAAGAACAGCTTTCTTTGAAGAACAGTAAATCCCATTCTCTTCTCAAAAAGTATATGGAAATACATTTCTTCCCCTCTTTATAGCCTTCTACCATTTACAAATGGAGATATTTATAATTTTTTTTGCAATCATTAAATCAGTGCAGTATATTGGTGCAAACCTTTCATATCAGTTTACAAGGCAAATGAAAGTATACATGTAATGTATATACATACACATATTGTGTACATATATATAAACAAAAAGTTGCCTTTGTTCTGTATCACATGAATTAGGCTCTGGTAATATTTTCCAAAGTAAGCACATTAGAAAATTCACCCCTTGCATATGTATCACAGCCAGTTCTAAATACTTATCTCAGTCTTATGCTATTTGAAATCCATTCATTTAAGTTGATTTACATTGCTATAAAACTAGTAGAATATGAGCTACAAGGAAAGAATCAGGTCAACATTTTTAAATCAGAATTTTAATATTCACACAGTCAGTGTGGTATGTAGGTTAACTTCATAACAGTTCCAAAAGTGAATTGATACACAGTACTGTATCATGCCAACATAACATTTCAATCTATAATTTAAAACTTTTCCTTTGAAACTAGCTAAATACAGATTAAGAAGATTGATGGAAGGAACCTCACCATTTATCAAGTAAATAAAACTATACATCTATGAACACGCATAAGCATTTTTCTTTGTCATCTCCTGTGCTCTATGTGAGTAATACATTCTTAATTAACTGAGAAACTTCTGTAGACTTTTACAATATTATATATTTCATATATTCTATGGAGTAACATAAATTGATGTTTAATTATACTGGCTATATGCCGTAAGAACCATCATTGTCAATTTCTTCACAGAACAATGAATTGGTGCTATAATTCTTAAATGCTTGGTAATAAAATTTCTCCACTTCTCAGCAGGAAAACAAAGCATCAAATACAGTAGTTATGGAGATGATGTTGTGCAGGTGTTTGCCATATGTTTTCAAAGCAAAGGGCTACTACTAACATTTTTTCATGATTTTTGTTCTCTTCCGGAATACAAAAGTTGTTCTAGACATAGGAATTTATAAAAATCTGTTGTTGATTTTTTTTTTTTTTTAAGTCAGAAGAGTTTGAACACTTTTGGTCTGGTTTTGCTCAATGATAGAATAGTTCCCATGCAGAATCCATGTGTGTGAGATTAAGTACTGACATGTTATCTGTTAACTTATGCTGAGGTGATTGGTGTTTTCTGGAACTGTGGCAACAAATGGACTCTTACCAGCATCCTACTGGATGATACAGAAAAATATATGCAGATGCCTTATCTTCTTTCCACTTTGTTTATTTTTTCTTGTTCACGTCCCCTGTTCATGCTTACATGCTCACATGCCCCAAAGGAGACATTCCACATCCAAAATGACCGTTTAAATTCAGTATCCATATTTCCAGTGCATTCCTTGTTTTCTTCCTTCACTGCACTTGCCCTCTCACCCTGAAAAAAGAGTCTTGATTTAAGTTATGCTTTTTTGTGACTCGTGTCATATTTCAATGCTACATAACTATCATCTCCATCTCTGCCCTCAGTGAGCTTAGTGCAGTATATCTCCCCATTTCATCAGTCAGTAGCAGTGAGCATGTATGTGAGAAATTATACTGATGAGCCAGGAGGGAAAGTAGCCTGCTTATCTGACTACCATTTTCTTTTAAGTGGTGAAATAAAGTGTTCCAAATGAAGAAAAATATCGTTCTGTGGTTTACCAGAATATGCTGGCTCTGTCCTTGTGATAAATACGGGAGGTACAAAGTTTATGAAGAGTGCAGCTAACTATTGTATAAACTTTCCTTTTACAATGTGGGAATTCTTCTAAGCAGAAGACTAGCTGATCTATTTAGATACTTTTTGCAGACATTTGTAACTTTCATACCGTTTTCTTGGACAGTGCTGCAAATATCCAAAGAAGAACCACTGTCATTGACATCCGTCTATATTGTCAGTTATAAGTATTATATACCTGTTTATATCAGACAACCTTTCCTTTCTTTCCTTTCCTTTCCTTTCCTTTCCTTTCCTTTCCTTTCCTTTCCTTTCCTTTCCTTTCCTTTCCTTTCCTTTCCTTTCCTTTCCTTTCCTTTCCTTTCCTTTCCTTTCCTTTCCTTTCCTTTCCGCACCTTTCCTTTCCTTTCCTTTCCTTTCCTTTCCTTTCCTTTCCTTTCCTTTCCTTTCCTTTCCTTTCCTTTCCTTTCCTTTCCTTTCCTTTCCTTTCCGCACCTTTCCGCACCTTTTCTTTCCTTTCTGCACCTTTCCTTTCCTTTCCGCACCTTTCCTCACCTTTCCTTTCCTTTCCGCACCTTTCCTTTCCACACCTTTCCTTTCCTTTCTGCACCTTTCCCTTTCCACACCTTTCCGCATCTTTCCTTTCCCTTTCCACACCTTTCCTTTCTGCACCTTTCCTTTCCCTTTCCACACCTTTCTGCACCTTTCCTTTCTGCACCTTTCCGCACCTTTTAAAATTGTAGGCTCTCTTGCCAGCTGACCTACTCCGCACTCACCGAAGCCTCACTCCGGGGAAAGCAGGGCATCACACGGATACCGTCAAACCAAGCCTTCAATTTAATGCTGCACAATACAGGGTTAAATACCCATACACCTGCTACACATGCAAATGCACCCGCCCCCTGCACCAATGGACCCATCCACGCCCACCACGCACCTGCCCCCTGCACCCACGGACTTATCTGTGCCCACCACGTACATGGACGCACCTGGCCCCTGCACTTATGGACTTATCTGCGCCTAGCATTCGAATCGCCGCGGACCGCCCCTCCAGTGTACGTGCAGCACTGCTAATGTTACCCCACAAAAATATTCATGTATTGGGTGTAAATTGTAGGAGTCTGGTAGTGTGTGGTGGTTTGAAGGGACGGTTTATCTAGGGGAAGATTAGGAGTTGCCCTTTGCCAAACACAGGCAGTTCCAGCTGGCTCCAAAATGGATCCACCACAGGACACAGCCAATCCTACCAGCAAAACTAAAGTCACCTCTATGATAATATATTTAGGAAAACACCAGTGGGGAAGACAAGGAGGGAACAAAATAGCAAGAAACAATAGAGGGAACAAAGAGGTCGCAGGAGGAGGTGCTCCATGGCACAGTAAGCACACACCTGAAGGGACTGTCGCCCATGGAGAACCCATACTGGAGCACAGGAAAAGAGCTATGAGGAAAGGTCAGCAGACAGAAACCATTATGCACCAATAGCTGCCTAGCTGAAGGGACCAAGCAAACCGGCAGCCATAACACCAGGGAAGGAGACATGTCTGAAGTGAAGTTGAGCGTGGCAACGGGTGAGGAAAGGTGTTTTGTCAAGTGTCTAAGTGTTTGTCTTTTTATTTCATAGCAAGTGATTCAATAATTTAATGTTTATGTTAACTGGTAAATTAAATTCATAGAATCATAGAATGGTTTGAGTTGGAAGGGACCTTGAAGATCACATAGTTCCAACCCCCCTGCCATCAGTAGGAACACCTTCCACTAGATCAGGTTGCTCAAAGTCCCATCTAGCCTGGCCTTGAACCCTTCTGGGGATGAGGCATCCACAATTCCTCTGGGCAATCTGTTCCTGTACCTCACCACCCTCACAGTAAATAATTTCTTCCTTATTTAATTAAATTTCTTCTAATTTAAATCGATCCTCTTCCAGTTTAAAACTGTTCCCAGTGTCCAGACTGCTTTGCCCATAACAGCAACTAGTAAGTGATCTCTCTGTCTTTATTTTCACTCATGAGTTTTCTCTCTCCTGTTCTTATTGTTTTCTCCCCTGTCCTGCTGCAGACAGAGGAATGAGCAAGCAGCTGTGTGGGTGCTTGGCTGTTGACTGGAGCCAACCCACCATACTTAGTTAGCCAAGTAGTTACCAAGATCCTTTTAAGTGAGCATCCTACCAGTCTTATCAAATTAGGGACTTCTGTCCATTGTGCACCATGTTGATTTGTTCTAGGATGTTTTAGGTTAAATGTAATACCATGCCTATAGTTACATACCTTTTATCTCAATACAGATTTAACTGTGGAATGGCCATTAAAAGTTCCTTGATATCAATTTTATTGGAGGAGAAGGGGTTAAAACACTAACTGACTTGAAATAATAGACCTGAAAGGAAAAGAATTCAAGTCATTGAAATAAATAAAATATAAAAAGCAGTCAAAATTGCCATCAAGTCATCAAAATCATCTGAAGAGACAAATAGCATCAGGTGAGAAATAGTTCTTTAATGAAAACCAAATATCAAAAGCATACGACATTTCATCACATTCTTTCACAAAAATCTACTAGAAAGAGCTGCAACACAAATCACCATCTGTTGAAACATCCATGACTTCAAAATTCAGTCTTTTGATAATGATTTTTCAATATGACCTTTTGAAAAGCAACTTGACCATTATTGTACTTTAAACTCAATTAGTTACTATGCTATTCTTTAATGTCCTTGCTGTCATTACACAGTAAAAATTGTTCTTCTATTTCCAGTGGTTTTAAAAATTGACTTAGCAAAGATAATCTCCCACACTTCTTTGCCAAGTAAAAGACCAGTTGCTTTTTTTGTGTGTGTGTGTGACAAATATATATTGCCCTTTAAATACTTGTTTTAAAAACCACAAACATTAATAAACATTGATAAACAAATCTTCACTGATGCCTACGTTTTTGAAATAGTTTATATTCATCCAAAGAAATGGAGTCCTACCTGCATTATAACATTTAACATTAAATAGTAAACATAGTCTATACTATTTATTCAGGGAAAGGACTCTTATTCCCAGTATAGATGAATGGTTGCCATTTGAATAAAGAAGTTTAATAAAGTTTCAGAAGAAACTTGTAAGAGTCATTATTTAAATTCCACCTTTATCAAACTTTATAGAAATGATGTATTTTGTAATCTTCAGGTTTTTATTTTGTTTTCTTTCAGTTTCAGTTGTGCAGAGCTGCAATCAGACTCTTCTCTCCAAAACTTTTGGAAAAAAAACTTGGAAAGCATTATTTCATGGCTCTTACGTCTTTTGAGCACCAAAAGGGAATTGCAATAGTCTCAAATCCTTTCCTTTGGTTCTGTTTTTTTGCGGCGTCTCTTCTCTGTAAAAAAAAAAAAAAAAGTCTTAATCAATGTCACATTTACCTTTTAGATATTTTCCATTTCTCCTGCTGTCATTTGGAAAGGATTAATTGTTGATTTATTTTTTTCCCCTCTTCACTCTGCACCACATATCTTCTACTCTTGTGATTCTGACTGTAATAGAATTAATCTTCAGTTCCACAGTTCAATAAATGAGTAGTATATTTTAGGGATATTTTTTTTTTTAGGTTGACAAGGAAGATTAATTTATTGTAAAAGTTTATTCTATTCTGCTACATTAATAGCAATGTGAAATTCAGGCTTCTTGACTTCATACATTCCTTCCTATAAGGAAATTTTATGCCTTTATTTCATACACACTTGTATAGTGAGGAGGCCTCTAAGTAAACCAAGATGCACCTTGATTGTAGCTGGAATTCTTAATGCATGTGCACACATGCAGAAAAGCCTGACCCTAATTATAGGTGAACTACGTACTTGCCTGTGTGAGCCAAATGCAGATACAGTTCAGCTACTTGCTATGGCTGAGAAACTAAAAGTCAGGTTTACTGCCATGTCTACTGCTTCTAATGGGGGGTATTGGCCACAGCCACTACTTAAGATGGTCCCAGCAGCAGCAGGAATGGGAATAAGGAACAGCAAGTCCATCTCTGCTGAAATTTCTACCCAGCATAATTTCACTTCCTCATATCAACCTTTCCCAAAATTATCCTCTCTTGCGGGGCTGGGCAAGTGAATTCAGATAGCTCGTTCTTGGGACAACAAAATACAAGCCCTGAGACAGTTCTGTGCAAATACAAACATGCATAGTTCACTGGTTATTTTGAGAGGGAAAATTCTACTCTTCTAGAAGCACTTGAAAGCAGAGCTTCTTATAACCACTCTTTTAGTTTACAGTCACCATGGCAAAATATGTTCCTCTGCTCTGCTAGTGTGACTCTGGACTATGCATCACACAAAGAAGATTAGCTGTATTAGGTGACTCTACAAGACCTACAGAATTTCTACATATTCAACACATCTCTTTAAGTGTGATGCATTTTGTAGAGAAAATAAAAAAGAAGCATGTTCTGACGAACAGTATTGAATGCATTACATTTATTTAGCACAAATACTAGATGGAAGTACAGGCTATAGAATGCAGTTAAATGTATTTCATGTGCATTAGTTAAAATAAAGTAGTTTCAAGAACAATGTAATACATTTGCAAGAACCTAAGGATAACGGCAGGGTCTTTCAGTGGCATTGTACCAAATACCACAAATAAAGATTGGAACAACTGAAATAATTGAAAGGAGAGAAAGAATTGAAGTGGTCTGGAATATTCCCTGATAGTAGTTCTTATTATTGCAATGTGATATTTAGCAAAGAATGAATCAAATCTGATCCAATTTCAAATAGGATAACCAATATAATTAATTATTTTCTTGGAGAAATTATACCTTGTTAAGAACTGTTGAGTTTAGCATTCCACAAAAAAAAGTGTTGAATTCTTCTGGAATTCACCAATTCTAACCTAGAATGAGTATTCTTTTAAAAATAAGGAAAAAACATACCTATTCTAAGCTCAGACTAGATACTCAACACATTTTGTGGAACACTGACATAAGTGATACATTGCCATATGCCTCAAGATTCTCTGTTTAGAGAACCCTGAGAAACCAGGATGAGCACTGTATGTGCAGCGTGTAGCTTCGTTCTTTACCAATAAAATCTGAGCTTGGCTTGAAGGTACGCAGAGAGGGAAACATGGTATCTAAATGAAGTTTTGTGATTTAATTGAGATATAATGATCTGGACTGGTAAATTATCATATCACATAACCTCAAAGCTTTGTGATGTGATTAACTAATCTTGACTTAATGTATGAGGGAAAAAAAAATTAGTCTTTCAAAAACTTACCTTTGTAATTTATATCTGGGCAGATAGCTTGGGTCTTAAATATTTAGAAGGCATTTTAGTATGTTCTTAGATGGCAGGAAATAAAAAAATTCTGTGGCAGAGATCTCAAGTACAGACATTAGGTTGTCATACTTTTCTCTTCCAAAGCAGAGTAAAATTATACTCAAGGGAGTTGTTGACTGATGTGGATAAAGTAGACCAATTTGAGTTCTTCAGACATGGTCTGTTCTTCACATTGACAGCCAAGTGCCCTCCCTGGGCAGAAGAAGGAAAGTTTTGCAAACTCTTCTGGATTCCTAACAAGTGACTCCACTATCTGTTAAAAAAAACCCCTAACTAGTATGTCTGCTGTCCTATCCATGTATGTATGTTTTGGATTATTCTGTGCTGATTGTAACTGTATGTGTCTTCTCAGCAGACAGCCAGACAAGTCTTGTCTTCTCAGCCACAAGTTTCTGTTTTAAATATAATTGAAAATAAACTTTCCCCCCTCCAAAAAAAACCCAGGAGTAATATTTGGCCTGCAGTTTACAATGTTTTTCTCTGATAAAATGTGCTAGAAAACCTGACATTGAGGCAAGAAATCTAGCTTACATGTGTATTATAAAAATAACATTTTGTATGTATATATAACATACTTAGGCACAGAGGAGACTTCTATCCATAGTCACAATCAAGACACAATCCTGATGTCCTCATCTTTTTTAGCCAGTAGGCTATGTTGCAATTTGTTATCCTTAATATTGTGGTTTATACTTCTGTTCTCAATTTTAATCATATATATGAAGTCACAAAATGTATGTAAGAGTCAACACATATATAGCTCATCTTTACTTTAATTTTTTTAAAAAAATAAAAAAAATATTTTTAAAATATAACATTTACTGGAAACATTTAATACTGCCCCATTCACCAAGCCCATCTGCATGGCAATTATTCCATAGACTACTTTCACATGCTCTTTTTAAAACTGTTCCCCTCAGGAAAAGCCTCAGAGAGTAAATGGGCTTTGCAGTATGACTTGTGTATCCGTCATAAGAAGTGCCAAAAGACTGAAAGAGGAAGTGAATCACAGTGTTAAAGGTGCTGGTTGCATGTTGATGCTCGTCGTTTCCATGAGTGGATTCAGAGGGACAATAAAGAAAAAAAGGAAAAAAAAAAAACAAACTCCCCCAAAACTCCTCCCATCTTGTGTATATGAAATGGAAAGTGAATAAGTGATCTTTAAAATGAGTAGAAAATTCCAGCTCTTTTAGTATTTTAGTATTCCAGAAGAGAATGCCAGTACCTTGAATTAAATTATGGAATGAATGCAAGTCAGTAGAGACAAACTCACATGGATTATTCTACAATTTTAGTTTAATGAAACAAGCTCTAGACTCTCAAAAAATAAAAAAGCACAGAATTCTGTTATATATTTTTCTATTTCTTTAACTTTGAAACAGTTTTAAAACACTCATGTTATCTTTTTACAGAGAGACGAGCAGGATCAGCTATCTGAAAACCATTCTTGTTGCACTATATTTGGTTTACTTTTGTGAATAATCTCTGTCAGTGATGAGCTATATACATTAATAAATACTATTTGGATGCTTGTGTGCACTACACAACTTTATTAATATTCATGGTTTTTGTGAAATATGAAGTTCAGCATCTGTATGAATATCCCACTTAGAATTGTGTGGTGCCTCAGGAGCAGAAAATTTTCTCACTGATCTACCAATTCACCAATTATTGTACTTAACAGGTGTTTCCAAGGAGATGAGGATTGTCACAAACCCAGAGGACAAAATATCAGTACTATTTCCTTGTAGTTTCATAACAAAAAAAAAAAGTAGCACTGAAGGAGATTTATGGAATTCGAACAGATTTTATCAAATCCCAAGCAAGGATGTTAGTGATGAGATTAGTACCAGGACTTGCCCTCTCAATGGACATGATGGCCTTTAAGACTACAGTTTAGTATTCTTGCATCCCAAAACATTTTTTCGTTATATTCAAAGGGTGACACTGTGGTTGAGCTTGGGAGCTAATAATAAGGTCTGTGTGAACAAAATCTCTTCCAGAGACTAACATGTACCATATGTATTCCTCAGCAGCGGCATGGTAACACAAGAAGCCCTTGAGGAGTTCTTGTCTCCTTCTTCATCCCACTCCAATTAAGGCTATTCATAGATCCTTTTCCTATAATTTCATATTACAAAAACACTGTTCTAAACCATTTCCATCTGCTTGTGGTACAGAAATAAAATCTCTCATAAAATGTACCTGCCATATACCTGGTCTCTATGCGTTATCTTACAACATAAGTAGATGTTAAAGATCACAGAAGATACTTTCAGGAAACAGCATCAGAACATGACTGGTAATTTCGGAAAAATATTTTTCTTCCATGAGGGCAAGGCTGTTTTTAACAGGATTTGAAGGAATATACTGTTCTAGATTGGATATAGTGTGTCTTCTATGTGTTTCTAGAGTTCCACTTATTCTAGTATGCTTTGAGTAGCTGTATATTTTAAGATATTTCCTGCATTTCACTCCACCTCAGTGATAAAATGTAGATACTTTGGAAATAATTATTGAAAATGTGGTTTAGCTGTATATTTGTATAATGCCTTTTACATATCTCTCTTTCAGGAGAGACAAATCTTACCTTCTTCAGGACTGCTGGACGAAGTTCTCAAGTCATATTCTTAGCTTAAGGAAGGTATTCCTATGACATATGGAACTGGAAAAGTAAATGAGAGATGTGAACCAGGTAAAGCATCCCAAATGACAAAGTAATCATTATTTTATCACTATGTCATCTCCACTGATGCAGATAACTAACAACTATATTTAATTGTAGAAAATCTCTCAACTTTGTGAAACTTCTGTCAAATGGCAAGAGACAGTTTAAGATCAACACTAGATAAAGTAGAAGATTCCTTGTTAGCTGTTGTAGCCATGTGCAGATAGTAGAACAGAATGCATGACTTAAAAAACGCAACATGAACTAAAACAGCAAATGGAGGTTTCACAGGCAAATATTTTTTACTCTGGATCCCTAGTTCTTGATTCTGGATCCTTCTGCTCCCATCAAGAAAAAGCCTCAGTCCTTGGAATTGCAAGCTCTTCTACAGAGGTTTTTTTTTTATGTCATAGACTCACAGAATCACAAAGTGGCTGAGGTCAGAAGGGACCCCTGGTCCAACCCTCCTGCTCAAGCAGGGCCACCTACAGCCAATTGCCCAGGATCATGCTCAGACAGCTTTTGAATATTTTCAAGGAGGGAGCATTCACAATGTCTCTGTACAACTTGTGTCAGTGCTCAGTTACCCTCACAGTAAAAAAGAGTTTAGTGATATTCAGACAGAACCTCTGGTTTTTCAGTTTGTGCCCATTGCCTCTGGTTCTGTCACTGGGTGCCACTGAAAAGTGCCTGGCTTCATCTTCTTTACACCCTCCCTTCAAATATTTATAAACATTGATAAGATCTCCTCTGAGCCTTCTCTTATTCAGGCTGAACGGTGCCAGCTTTCAGCCTCTCCTCAGATGACAGATATGAGGACTCATATCAGTCCTCTCTACCTTCATCTTCACTTATCACACCGTATAAAGCCACAGTAGCCCTTCCATCCAGTCAAAGCTAAGTCTAAATATTTGCTGCTACAAATTTTATTAAAGTGCTCATTAGTATGTAAGTCAGATATATGACTGCAAGCACAAAGAATCATTCCTTGAATATAGATTATGGACTTAGTCAACTGGACTTGAGACACTATTTCCACAGATTTACAACTTAACCAAAACAATTTTTATTCAAATTAATGTCTACTAGTGGACACTCTCACCATGGACAACTCTAACTTCCAAATTCGAGCCAAGTTAGTTACAGAACTGTTTAACAAATATGAAATTATTAATTTCCTTTAAATAATCCTCTTTTTTTTTTCACCTTTTACTAGAAAGAGCAGAACTGTTCTTCCTTCCAAAGCATAAAGAATTCACTCTGAGGCAGAAATTCAAGATAAAAAATAAAAGCCCAAAACCTTCAACAACTAAATTGTGAGTGACGGAAAGGGTAGATAAGAATAGAAAATATTATGAAAGCCTAACAAGCATGTATAACCTTTCTTATTACAAGGATCATACTACTCATCATTGAGACACAGTCTTTTCAATGAGTGTTCTGAAGCAAAGGACAGCAAGTTATAACTTGCTGTGAATAATTCTACAGGTGAATATTTCTATATTCAGGAAAAACTACAAAGGATATTTTAAAGTGACCAACATATTCCTTAAGGTCAAAATGTTATTATTAATATCTTTGGTTTTGGAAAAAAAAAAACAATACTGAGAAATTAAAATTTATTTGTGTAAAATTTGTGTTTACGCAAATTTTGAACTGTCTTACAGAAAATAATTTGTCAAAGGTTTTCTTGGTGAACTATAAAAAATTCTCCTAAAGTTCAGTTGTCTCAAATTGTAATTACCACCTGCTATCATCCCCTGGTTACAGAATTCTTTGGGCTATTAGTGACTGGGAATACCTGCTTTGAATAAAAGCTGTACAGTTATTACTCAGCAACTCTTTTTCACTGCCTGATATACATATAAAGCAGTCAGAGCAGAAAAATATACTTAATCCTTCTGTAGTTACTCCTTAATCACCCTATTACAAATGTGCAAACTATGGTGATCTGAATGGCTGGCTCAACCACAGGTCTTGAGTTTTTTCAAGGTGTTCAAACTCAGTTATGCATCAAAGAGATGAACAAAACACAGGAAGGAAACATTGAAAATTAATATTTTTGAAATTCAAAATTTACCTTTTTTAAAAGTTAAGTCTTCAAATAGATAATGTCTTTTAAGTGAATATGCTTTATTTTCCTTTCTCCCCATATTTTCACTGCTATAATTTGTCCAGGCTCCTACTATGAAAATTACTACCTACTTGTTGTAGGAGTAGTGATATCTCTCCAGCCTTTCATCCCATGCATCTATAGATCATGACCTACCCTAATTAGAATGTAGGGAAGGCTGTTCTCCATGGAGGGCTTTTGCAATTGATTAGGTAATAGATGTTTTGAGCTACTTCCTTCTAGCATCACAAAAGGCTGAAAAATCTGAGGATAACTGCAGCTCAGAAGATCCAGGACACTTTTTATTTCTAAAAGGGTACACTTTTTTCCTAGTTCAGAGCTCACTGAAAACCTAGAAGTTACTTTTACATTTGGAGGAGCACCTCCATCAGTGTAAGTTAATGATCTTTGCAAACAAGCAAGCAGACATAGGAAAGGATTTTGGTGGAGGGAGTATGTAAAATATGAAGGAAATTCAATGTCCAAAACGTTTTTTTTTTCACTTTTTCATAAATCTAAGATTAGAAATTTTAATTTATTTCTTCTGCTTAGCTGGGTACTTAATGGGGAAAGAAAAGGAGCAACTGTATAGAGAAGGATAGGAGAAAGTATAGCCTGGAGGTGATTATTATTTAATCAAGAACAGCTATAAAAATAATTTCTTTAGCCCTTTGCATCCTCAGTTATTCAGAGCAAGGAATGTCTAGCACCTCATAAGAAGAAATAATATTCAGACAATGACAATAAACAGCTGATGCTTGCAGCTGACTTCAGTGAGTCTATTAGTGTAATAACAAATCAATAGTTTGCGTAAGCGTTGTATAACAGGCTCACATGACTGCCTGTAGAAGCAGAAAGAAACCCTGCTCATTTCTAGGTGAGCTAGGCACGGGAATGACTGCTGCTAATGAGCAGGAAGGAAGACTGAACTCATACGTTTTACAAATAGTGCTCCAGATCATGGTGGCGATAATGAGTGCCATTGAAAAAATATGTAACACTTTGGTACAGCAGGAGAAAGAAATCCATATTGCTGCTACTTACGCTGTACCTGTTGCGTGGATAAATACAGCAAAGAACTTCTGTTTTGCAAGGCTGCTAGTCTAGCGATTTTACTGAGTACTAAATTTCAAAGGAAAAAAAAAGCATTTTATTAGTTCACTTATCTTCTCCCTGTGGTATAAATTGCCAGAGTTACCTGGGGTTTCAGCTGCCCAGTTTATATTGACTTTAATGACAAAAGCATGGATAAAACCCTATGCATCTCTATAGAAATTTACCCCATGTGTTGTCCTAATAATATCTGCTTAGTTTACTGACAAAAACAAGTTGTTATTACTGTCAGTTTAGCACAGCCAATGTAACTGTTAAAGAGCAAGCTGAATTGCACTCTGCCTTGCATATTATCAACAAAATTGTCAGCCAGCTTTTGATTGCAGAGATTTTACTGCTAGTGATGATTAGTGTTGTGCACAGCTAAATGACCAGGCAGCTTAGTTTGTTCTGCATGAACACCCAAGAGTTCAAACAGTTCTCTGAACCTTTTCCAAATCCTATGGTTCTGCAAAACTGAGCTGGCATTCTTGTGAGCACTGTGTACCCCGCTAAGTTAGGAGTTCACTAGTGCTTCATGTTGCAGATCAGCTGAAAAACACCATGATAAACACTTTTGTCAGAGTCATTCTGACTCTGATGTCAGTGTTGTTTGCAACAAGGATGTGAGGAGGTTGACAAGCATGGATTTAATCTCAAAACATGTATATGTAATATTTATTAGTGAAAAATGAATTTTATTTGATCTGGAATTGAAGTATTGTCCCCGGTAAAGCCATAGAGAGGGTCCTCAGAAGCAGGAACATACCCAGTTCATGAGAGGTGTGGGTGTCAGGACAGGCAGAGAGTTAATAAGGTACCTCTGTAAGTTTTCTGTACTAGAATGCAGTAGCAATTCTGTCTGATGACTAAAGGGTTATAAAGGAGATCCTCACAGTTCTCATTAAAGCTTTTTGACTTCATAAAATGGTCTTTTCTGCATATTGCATCTGCCTGACTCATAAAGATGTTTTTTTCTGGTACCTCAGAACTAGAGCAACAACCGAGTTTCATCCACCAACACTGCTCTGTGGAAATAACAATAGGATGACAGCTTTCTTGCTAGTATCTCACATGTTGTCAAAACCAAAATAAAATAAAAGAAAAAACTCTTTGAAGGAGTTTGTCTGAATGTGTAAAATCTCAAAGCATTTACATATACACAATTTGTAAAGTTACATGGAAAAAAAACCCTATTATTAACCCAATTTTACCAATACAGCTTTCGATCCAGATAAAAAAATTATCAGCAATAAATTATATAGGCTATTAGTTCTCGTGTCTCATTTTGGAAATTATGCTTCTTGTTCTTTTATACTGCTACTAGATGGTGTGACAGAAATGTCTAGAACAGGAAGACTACCTTAAAAAAAAACCCTTAAGGATCAGACTGCACTTTAAACCTCTGTCTGTCATGAGTCTCGTAATGCCTAACAAGGAAATACAGAGCTAGCAACACAGTTACATCTAAAAGAAATTAGAATTGTCAGCTTAACATTTGTGCTTGTTCCTATGATGTTATATGTGTGTGTTTGTGCAGTAAGGGCAGAGAGGTTGTTTAAAACAACTTCAAAAAAGTCCTTCTTTTTTTCTTCCTAAGATCTCATAATTATGAAAGAGAAAAAAAATGAAAAAGAAGAGATTGATAGGGAAAGAGAAAGGAAAGAGCTATGTTCTCAAGCACAGTGATATGCACACTTACATGCACATCTTGTCAGTTATTTGCTTTTATTTTAATTAGATATTTTTGGCAAAATAATCTGTCATCAGAGGAGATGCAAATCTTGGGTGTTGTCAGAAGACGACAAGGAAGTCACAAAAGATAGGCCAGGGCACATACATTGAATTAACAGATATTTCTGACGTGGAAGGCAGGATGAGATTGCCTTTGGGAAAAGGCAACAAGACAAGGGAACAGCAGCACATTCACTCTCCCCAGGCCTGATAGTGGTGTCAGTAGGGTGACTCACATAAAAAAAAACTTGGAGAATTTCCCCCTTTTATTTTCTCTTTTACATACGCTATTTTTTTCTGGAGTTCCTGACAAATTCCCTACTTGTTTTTTTTCAGGCTTTTCTGTGCCTAAAATAGACCTACTCTGAACCAGATTTCCCCTAGCTTTTTTTGAGAGTGTGCAACAGCAGAGATATGAAATCCACATGAGTGTCAGGCAAGATCACACTCTCTAGATGTGGCACAAAGACAGCTCTGTCCTCATTCTTTTTACAGCTCGCACAACTAGGTTTCAAGATGGTCCCTGGGATAGCACCCAGTACATATGACTGGATGTACAGTGGGCTGGAAGGAGTGTAAGGGAATTTCTTTCTGCCTTTCCATGGGGTCCAAGAGAACTGCAGCCCCTTGTTGCCTTTGCTCCAATGACATCATCCATCCTTACAGAAATAATATTTGCCCGCATTTATTCCTTATCTACTAGCAATTCAGATCATGTCTGTCTTTTTATACTAATTATGTTAGCTTTCAAAAAGGAAATCTGGCCTTCTGTTTCTTTCTCCTGTAAAAATAAATAAATATGTAAATATATCTTGGAAAATGTTGTGCAAGGATGGACTTGAAGTTAACAAAGGATGGAGTACTTGAAAATGCAGTTCTATAACATAACGTAGCTTATCAAAATCTATTTCTTGAGCTACAGCTTCAATTTAATGAGCATGCTAACATTTCAGAAGTCATTATACGTTGAAAAAAAGTTTCCAATAATTAAGGATAATTGGCAATGGAAATAAAATGAACAGATGATAATGGCTCTGCAGCAGACTTCAGCAGCTTGCTCTTTCAGCATGTGTTGGGTAAGGCAGCAGAGGCAAAGGTTTTTAAGTACCAATCCAAACTGGTCAACTGTGTCTTGATTGCCATTCACCTGAATTTTTATATTCTGTGCCTCCGCCTCCATTTTTCAGTCACTGCAAGTTGTTGTTCTTTCTTTTTTTTTTTTTTTTTCCCCTGGGCTGCCCACAACATAATATTCCAGGGTTAATTACCAGCCAAATTAGGTCTATATTTAAAGATTATACAGTGACACAATCTAAGCTTCTATTAGCTTTCCCTCTAATGCCATCACATATAAAACAGGTCACTTTCAACACTCTGACTAAGCTGTAGTGCCAGCTTTTATTAAGTTTCCAGAGGAAATAGCTTTAATATATAATAATGTTATGGAATACATAGGGATTTTAATAGTCTGCACAACATTTTCCACAGCTTACTGACTCTTTTTTTTTATGGTAGAGCAGGGGAAGAACAGGAGGACTCTTCATAACATTAAAGTAAATGCACTTTGTATCATGGCTGTGCCTACTAGCTCCACTGTGGTGAAAGTATTTCCACAATATTACCTTCAATTTTTATTAATTTAAAACTTGACTGTTAAAAGTTTGTTGTAGAATGGAAAAGGAATACAAAAGGGACAAATTAAAGGACTGAAGTGATAGCCTTTACAGTATTTGTTTTGAAACTGAGATATTCACTCACCTTTAAATCTCCCTTATGATGCTGCCTGTGGCAAAATGATGCCTTTATTAAAAAAAAAAGATAGATGTTTTCTTTTTACTTCAACCTCAGAAACTGTGCATCTGGCCATGGTTCTCTATTCCATCCTGCTGTCAATCAAAATGACTCCAAAGAAATCCCACAGTTACACATGCATACAGCAAAAATAGTGAATGATCTGATCTGTTTATAACACCATAGCTTGCCCAATCTAAAAATCACAGACATCTCTGCCAAATTTCAGAGGGAATTTGAAAGATGGTGATTTGGGAATATCACTTCGTTGCTGAGTAAGAAAGCTTCAAATTACTTATGCAAGTCATTAAAAAAGTGACAAGAGAGCTTTGCAATTGCAAGATGTCATTATGTGTCTGAATATACTACCTATGTTACAAAAAAAGATTTTAGAATTTCTGGAGAGAGTTTTCTATTTTTTAATTGAAAGTCTTTTTTTTTTTTCATTTGCATCAATTTTTAAAGCTAGGGACTTTAGTTACCTTGAGACCTCTGCACAAAACTCAGAAAGAGAAAAATGTATTTTCTGTTCATAACTATGTCATAGTCATAAAGTCCAGCCTCATGAGTCCCAAAAGGGATAACAAATTCAATGAATCTCCATTTCTGAAAAGGATAAATCTTCCCCAGCACAGTAGAGTTTCAGTATCCTGTTTAAAGTAGCTTTTAGCTAAAATGTTTTACCTAAAATGTTGACACTAGGACTGAATCACTTCTGCTTAGCCAGTTATAGACACATTTTTAAGAAGGGAATTTTCATATTTCAGAGAGGAGGAAAACAATTATTTGAGATATTTCCTGTTTTAAATATAACAACTATTTTAGTCTGCTTGAAGGGATCGCCTGTGGAATAAAGAAACTGTTGAGTAGTGAGGAGGAGAAGCTGTGAAAAGTGAGGGATAGATACATTAATTTTGGCCTCATGAATTCCTTGTTACCTTTTGATAATCTCATTACCTATATTGCAAAGTGTGAACCATATTTAAACCTGTAAGGATTCTGGAGAAGGATTTAGTTTTGGTGAAGCTGGATATCAGAATTATACCTGAGAAGTTTCCTCACTGACTTTACCAAACATCAAACAGTAATAAGAGAATAAAAGGTCTGTTTTGTATTTCAGGGAAATTAGGATATACAGTGGAAAATTACACATCAAGTGGTTCAATGTGGGAATATAAGAATATAATCAACAAATTTCTATTTAATAGATATCTATGTACATAAGCATTAAGTATTAGATATACAAGTACACATAAAATTTTCTGGGTATACAAATATCTGGTTATAGTTGGCCGTTTTAAGTTAAATCTTACAGTTCTCTCTAGGCTTATTTTATGTATGAGTTCCAAATGAATTTACTGTCTGTGAGATCTTTCTTAAACACACAGTTTTTTGCTTGAACAGAAATAAAAAAAAAAAAGTAGCAAAACCCTCCAATCCTTTGCTAATTGTAACTATTCACCCTTGAGTGGTTTGGAAAACTGGCTAAGCCAAGTTTCCATTAGAATGTAATTCTTCTTTTCAATGTTAGTAAGCACAAGTGAGCATTCACATTGCAAAGTCATTTGCAACGTACAGATGGCAGAGTTCAGGCTAAATTGTAGTAGCAGACCAGAAGACAAACCTCCTCCAAATTTCTTTTACTGTCTTAGTAGACACAGGAACATAAATACAAAGAGCTAATTTTATACAATGGAAAGAATGTGGACAATATTTTGTTATTCCATGAAATATGAATATTATCTTCTTTATGAATATGGATTATTTTACTGATGAGCGTTCTATAGTTATGTTTTAACACAACTTTTAACGTTGATTTATAGCACATGTATCTTGCTATAGGTTTATAAGATAATTCAGCTTGGAAGGTGTTGTAGTTCAGCCCCCATCAGGACCAGACTACGCAGTCTCTCTCTCACTCCCCCCACCCTTCAAGAGAATAGGGAGAGATAATATAAGAAAAACGGCTCGAGGTTTGAGATAAGGACAGGGAGAAATCCTTAAAGTCATCGTTATGGGCAAAACAGACTCAACTTGGGGAAAAGTATTCGTTTATTACTACAAACAGCAGGATAATGAGACAGAGAACAAGATAACTTCCCCCCACCTCTTCCCAAGCTTAACATTATCTCTGCTACCTTCCCTCTCCCGAGCGGCATAGCAGGAGAAGAGGGAATGAGGGTTACGGTCAGTTCATCATGTGTTGTTTTACGCCGCTGCTTCATGGTCGGGGGAAGAACTCCTTGCATTCCTCCTCTGCTCCTTCATTGGGGTCCCTCCCATGGGCCACAGTCCTTTGTGAAACTGCTCCAGTGTGGGTAATCTCTTCCACGGGGTGCAGTCTCTCCAGAACAGCTGCCCCAGTGGGCCTTCCACGGGCCCATCCACCTCCCCCAGTGTGGAGTCCTTCATAGGCTCCAGGTGGATCTCTTCTCCACTGTGGACCTCCATGGGCTGCAGGGGGGCAACCTGCTCCACCATGGTCATCACCACAGGCTGCAGGGGAATCTTGGCCAGGAGCCGCATTACTCCTCCCCCTCCTTCTGAACTGACCTTGGCGTCTGTAGCCATTCCTCACAACAGGCTGGTAGATGTCTCTCAGGATCTTTTTTACATCTTATTCACTTCTCATCTCCTCTCCACTTCTTGCAGCCAGGCTGGGTCAAGTCGGGCCCAGTCGGCCACCTGGCGAGAGGCCAGAGAGTGAGGCCTGCAAGGCCCATGTGGCCCACGCCTCCCCCTCTGCACCTCTGCCCCTCTGCTCCCGCTCAGCTTCTTCACACCTTCTCTTCTCCCTTTTTTTTTAATTTTCCCCTTCTTAAATACGTTATCACAGAGGTGTTATTGCGGAATATTCTGTTACCAATTAGCTCGGCCAGCAGCGGGTCTGCCCTAGGCCCGTCCGAGTCCACTGGAAAAAGGGGAGCAACTTCTAGCAGTTTCCTACAGAAGCTACCACCTTATGCCCCCCCTCTCACTAAACAAAACCACAACAGAAGGGACCTCCCTTATCTCCCAGTTCAAAGCAGGGTCAGCTACAGGATCAAGTGAAGTTATTCAGGGGATCAAAATAGGTTACTCAGGGCTTTGTCCAGTCTGATCTTGAAAACCTCAAAGGATGGAGACTTCATAGACTCTCTGAGCTGCCTGTACCACTACTTTACAGTTCATTGGTCAAAAGGTTTCTCCTTATATCCAATCCGAAACTCTTTTGTTACAATTGATGAGTTCTTCCTCTTGTCCTCCAGCCATGTACCACTGTGAAGAGACCGGGTTCATCTTCTCCCCACAGGTACTGGGAAGGCTGCTGTTAGGTGCACCCAAAGCCATCTTGTCTTCAGGCTGGACAAGCCCCAGTTCCTCAGTTTCTCCTCCCATGACGAATACTCCATTCCCTGTCCATTTTGGTGGCCTTCCACTGAACTCTGTGCATGGTAGCGACGTAGTCTGTGAATTGCTTATGTTTAGCAATAGAAACAAATTAATCGATATATATGCAGAAGTTCTGCGCATTGGGTTTGGGAGGAAAATATCCATGCAACTACAGCTTTACAGAGACCTATACTGAGGATGTAAAACAAAAGATGATATGTACAGATATGGTAGATTCTTGTCTATGCATGCTCTGTATTCCAAGGAATACAGAATCAACCAATACTGGCTTCAGAGGTGGTACAATATGAATTTTCACTTATTCTGTTTTTTTTTCTTTTGCTAGAGATATATCATTTTGTTTACTTGAATAGATAGAATATGGTAAGTTACTTTCCAGCAATAGACCGATTTTATTTACCGAAGTCCATTATACTATAGTCAGATTACATCAGACCAAAAGTCATACCAAAATAATGCCTTTCATCTTTGTATTGTTCTGAAAGAAGCACGACAAAGTGATGGCTAAAGAGACTGGATAAACGTTTTTTTCTTTTTGTTCTCAGTATCTGACAATCCATTTGAGAAGGAAAAGATATAGCTGAACTAGCTACACAATCTGTTTAATTTCTCCTACTTTATGTCTTTGACTGTTGCTTTTTCTACAAGACCTTCATGTTAATGTAATTATTTGGATGAGAGTAAGAGTCTTACATTAGCCTATGCCACAAAGATTTCGCCCCTAAGTCTTTTTTTTCAAAACTCAGTCTTCTTATGGGACTAATTTTTCCTCTTGCCATGCCTGTCTCTACTATACTAAATCTTCTGACTGGGACTGCTTCATTAGAGTATTTCTAATCTTTTTGACTGGGCAGCCAGCATAGCCATTGCAATAATATATTCTCTACTTTATGGTCATCTCTGAATAGGAAAAAAAAAAATTCTATGGTATGACATAAATAATATTTCACTCTCTAACACCATTTTTCCATTCTGTTCAGTCTTTGGCCATTCTAATATAAGTGTTTATATAACTACCACTTAATTTATTTCTCTCACTACTTTGTAATTGTCACATTAATAATGTACTTTCATTTTAGGACAGATGACTTTGTAACTTGTCTATACTTAGATGAATAATTACAGAAGTTTGACCCTGACACTTAGAAGAAGGCTCAGATATCAAGGAAGTGATGATTTTCTTTATTTAAAATCTTCAAGTAGTCAATCAACACACAAACACAGTTCCAAAATAAACTCCTTTAACATATGAGTCACCTTACCTGTCTTTCTGTATTGACTTTAAAGAGACCTGAGGAAAAGCAGACTGCTAACACAGAACACAGGATTAAAATCCTTTCTCAAATTAAAATCAGTGAAAATCATTTAATCAAATTCAATGCAGGCAATGAAGATAATACTGGATTTTCCTGCCCAAGTGGTGCTCTAGGAAGGCCTTGAGAATTACTGAGGAAGTTCCAAGCTGCTTGAAAGGCTTTAGGCAAACATCATAGTTTTAACTGCAGAGGAGCTAATTTTTTTTTTCTTCCAGATATCAGAGAAGTGCTCTCTGAAAACACAGCCACCACTCTACTCACAGATTATTGATAAAATTTAATGGCAAATGGAAATCACTCTTTATCTCTTTAGAAAATAATTACATAAAAATCCAAATTTGAAGGGGATACTCACATGGAAATACTTATTTAAACAAGTAAAATTAACAGGAGCTGGTCTGTAGTTTAAAATGAAAGGATTGACACAAAGAAGGCAAAGGTGTGTTTTTGCTAATTATTCCCATTCATAAATGATCAGTTCAATTCATCCCACAATATTATGACTGAATTCTCATTTACATTAAGTCCTCTTTATAGTTCTTCTCAAGTGCATAGGGTCTTTGAAAAGCACGTAATTGTAATTGGTGCTAGAACAACATAAAGTGGCCTTAGTGCAGTTGAGAACAAGGCCCTTAATTTGGAATATGTCAGATATGTTAAACTAACTTTAAAAAATCCTAGAAAATTTTCATATTTTAAAGTAATTTATAAGAATAGAATTCAAATACAGATTTAGCTTTAAAAACTCATAAATGGGAAGTGATTCGTTTGCAATATCCGCTAATCTTTTCTGCTAATTTCTCTCAACATTTAATAAGGATTTTTACTATTGCATAAAGCCTAACGTTCCTTATGTACATTTACAACATTCAATGCAGTGGCTCTGAAAGAGTTGGTATGGTTTATTATAAACAAAACAACTCACTTGGCCCTTAGATAGAATCAGTCTAAATGTAGAAACTCAGCAACACTCTTAAGGATGTTCATGGAAATCTTATAGCCTTACTGTGGTGTCTATCCATGAAGTACATATACACTGGTATATTCACTTAGCACCAGATTAGGAACAGGATCCAGCCACTGTAAAACAGTTTATTCCAAATTAAGCACCAAACTGTGGATGTGGAACTCACTTTGCAGAGGTTGGTTACCATGTCTGGGACTGGCAAGACCAACGTGATGAAGACTTTTTTTTTTTTTTAATTCTGGATCTTCTCAGTGCAGCCTTTAGTGTGGTAACTATGGACACTGGGCGTTTCACACTCTGACATTTTGTCTTGAGGAACATGATATGTAGCTGAATAAGTAGTACTCCTTTAATTAAAAGGACAGTGTTATCTTTTCTTCCTTCTGTGTAATAACAGAATGGTTAGAACATTTGCTCAAGAAAATAGAGTTGGGTTCATTTTATCAATCTGAGAGTCCTTCCAGTTCTTAAGAAAGAACTCTAACCGTCAAATTATAGAGTAGATCATGTACAATCTATCCCTCTTATTGGAGCTTGGCTGCTGTCCAGATATGAATGCAGGAATCATGGGACAAGAAAGAGAGCAAGCAAAAATCTTGCCCCGCTAGAGGCGGAAGGTGGACTGTTCACTCTTAATAACTATGGTCTGTCTCTACCAATAATCTCGCTTGGTATAAGTTTATTAGAAGAGATTTCATTATTAGAACTTCTAAGTAGATAAAGGAGTTTTCTTACCTGTTATCTTAGGGTAATTCTGCATCTCGCAGCCAGCCTAAATTTCACTTCTTAGTGCCTATGTTATTTTGGAGCTTGACCTCAGCCTTTGCACATTTCAGCAAGTGTACAGCTAGTCTGAATTATTTAAAATACTTGCTGAAAAGAGCAAGAATATACAGGAGTGTTTATTCTTGTTTACAAAAGTGTGATTTTTTCTGCATTACTGAACAGAAGAAGATGGAGAGTGACTTTACTGGCACATCAAAAGATCTTTGATTAAAATGAAAGATTTTAGAGCTCCAGCTGTAGTAAGCTGATTGGTAGACACTGCAGTAGGCTGAGGTGTTAGGTAGTCAGCCAGTTTGTAACAAAAGTCAGTCAGCCAGTTTGTAACAAAAGCAAGAGCTGATCAAACATGGTCCATGTTCCACTTTGCTACCACAAAAAGCACAGTCTAATCATTCCATCTTTCATACCATATCTCTACATATGTGTGAGCACAAGATGGCACAATACAAGTCCTCAAAAGGTCACTTACAGTGGGATTACCACTGACAGATACTCTGGTAAACAGCCCTGATATTACATGATTCAATGAGAAGTGACCTGTGTCAAAGAGGTAGTAATTAAATTGTCACATGAAAGCAATTATACTATTTTGGATTGCTAGTGCGAGATTTAAGGCTCTAACAATTGATTTTCTTCTCAGGAACGTAAGAATCTTCATCATTGTCTATCAAGTTGGACTGTATATTTCATAGATACTAACTTTCTACCACACAGCCTATGGTTTGCTGTGCCTGCAACAGATGATTGGAAAAGAATCTGTAACCCAGATTCTGAGACTGAGAGGTTCAGCAACAGAGTCAGGATTCTAGAATTTAGGACCACAGGCTTTAATAAATTGCTGGCCAAGATCCCCTGGGAGACTACGAAGAGGAGCAGAGTTTCTTTGGACAGCTGTAGAATTTAAAAAAATGAGAGTAATTATTAGCACTCAGGAACAAAGTATCCTGTTTTACAGAAAGATAAGACATTTTGACAGGAGGCTAAGCAGAAAATTCTTAAAGAAGTAAATTGCAAAGAGAGAGCATACTTGAAGTGGAAACAAAGGCAGGCAATGAAAGAGAAATGCAACAGCACTTATTAGGTGTTCAGGGGTGAACAGAGAAAAGCCAAAGCCCAGCTGGACTAAGCTAGGCTGTTTTCATTAGTGCCAGATGATAAAAAGTAACAGCTGCAATTCAGGGCCTTGGATCTTCAGACTGACATTAGGAAAAAATTCTTTAATTATAAAGTTAGGGCAGTAGAGAAACAGATTGCCCATAGATGTCCTTCCAAGACTCCACTAGACAAAGCAATAGCTTACCCAATCTAGACTTGAATGTAGTCCTGATTCAAATGGGAAGGTGCCTAGATAACTGTTAAATGTTGTTTCAACCAATATTTGGCTGGATGGCTGCACTCAGAGAGTGGTGGTTAACGGCTCAATGTCCAAGTGGAGACCGGTCACGAGTGGCGTCCCTCAGGGGTCTGTGCTGGGCCCGGCCCTGTTCAACATCTTTGTCAGTGACATGGACAGTGGGATAGAGTGCACCCTCAGCAAGTTTGCCAATGACACCAAGTTGTGTGGTGCTGTTGACACGCTGGACGGGAGGGATGCCATCCAGAGGGACCTTGACAGGCTGGAGAGGTGGGCCCATGGCAACCTCATGAAGTTCCACCAGGCCAAGTGCAAGGTCCTGCACCTGGGTCATGGCAATCACAGGCACAAATGTAGGCTGGGCAGAGAATGGATTGAGAGCAGCTCTGAGGAGGACTTGGGAGTGCTGGTGGACGAGAAGCTCAACATGAGCCAGCAATGCGCCCTTGTGGCCCAGAAGGCCAGCCGCCTTTCACAAAAAGGTCAAAAAAGTGCAACAATTTAGCTTTTCTTCCTGAGGGAAAAAAAAAAAAAAGGATAAATATTCTTTTCATATTTGTAGGTTTCAGAATGGGCTTGTGAAACATTTACAAGTATTTATTGAGGTTTTCCAAAAGGGTAAATACTATTCTTATTTCATTACACTTGGAAAGGGAGAAGCAGTAGATGCACAATACTTCCTGTTTCGGTAATAAAAGGAGCTACTGTCAATATCTTTCTTATGTTATGATTATTAGAAGAGGATTTTACAGTCAGGTCAATCACATCACATTTTCATTCTATTTTCCTTTTTACCCATAGTTTAGCAAAGAGAATCCCACTTTTGCAAAACCAGGTGAAAAACAAGGTGTGAAGCCTAGGTCCTCAGAAGCAGTTACTGTAATTGTCTCAGATACATTGTAAAACTGCAAATAAAAGAACAAGCAAGAACACGTTGCAGAGATGGAGAATGTTACCCATTTCTATAGCTTTTGTCTTTCTCCAGCTCCTCAGCTGAGCTTTGGGCAGAAGATACAGTTCATCAAGTTTCTCTGTGGCATATCTCTGATCTGAAAGAGTGGTTTTTTTTTTTTGTTTCAGCTTGTTTCTTTTAATCTCATTGAAGAAAAAAAAAAGCAGGAGACAGCAGTAGTGGTAGCAGTTCTTTGCCTGGTCACAGGCATTAAAAGTGGAAAATTTCAATGCTGATGCCAAGACCTCTGAAAAACTTTCTGGCAAAATCAGTGCTCAAGATGCACAACCTAAGCCTTTGTTATATTATTAATAATGTGCTTTCCCACATTTTTCCTGTATAAGTAGGGCCTCTCTGGTGGGAAGGATATGTTTACTATACTTAAAATACAATTAATTGGTTTATATATTTCTTATAAAGTATAACATGTGATGATGTATGCCAGTTATGCACAAAACTGGTTGTACAGCTATGTCAGGACTTATCTCCTATTCTTGTCCATCAGCGTGAGATTATACATACTGGTTCAGTCCAAAGCTTCAAAGCTAGGTATCTTGTTTCCCACAGTGGCCAGAAGGAAATCTCTAGAGAAAAGCAAAACCAAGTCAAGCATGTTGACATTTCACCTTGGTACAGATATTTTCAGCTCAGAAACTTTTAATGGGATGGTATCACCCATTATGTGACTGCCTTCATTGCTTTACAGCCTGCGCTATGAAAAGTGTGAGAATCCCCTGGGTTAAGAATACAATGAATGTTCATGAGAAATACATACTGGAAATGCTGAGAAATAATTTGGTTTTATCTCTTGCTAAGGTTGGATAGATTATGGAAGCATGAAGAAAAGGTCAGGCAAAATATGGTTTTACCTACGTACATCCTATTCTGATCATTTGCTAATGAGTGCCGTTAATGTGTGGCTTTGTAGGATTTATAGTGGTAGAAGAGAAAGTTCACAAGGCTCAGTGTCATAAACTTATATCATTTCATGTAATGGATCTCGCTCCTCAAACTGTCCCTGCACACCTTACAAGTCTTACATACAGCCCATAGTTTTAAGAAGAAACAAAAAAAAAAAGTATAATTTACAGAATAAAAATGAATCAACCCAGTAAATCTTCCACAGCCATGAAGGGTTCTTTTTCGATCATTTCAAAATGATGGGGAGAATTGAGTAGCTACAGTCTCAACCATCTGATGTCCTCAAGACCCATATTAACACGCTGACTGTTACTAAGACAGATGTCTGTAGCTGTGTAAATTCCCTATGATGAAAAAGTATCTGAATAAGCAGGAAATTAGTCCTGAAATGTTGTAAAATCCAGCACTGCTAATATACCCTGAGGAGGATGTTACAACTGAGGTTTAGATGTACTTATATAAAGCTCCCTATGTCGGAGATAATGAAGAGATACTGACAGTTTTGCTGCAGTGTCTGTGAAGTGTTTTAATGACTATAGATTAATCAGTTTCTAAAGCAGCATTCCCTAGTGGTTCCCCACCCCAAAAATCATAACCCAAACCAATCCACTGAATGTCATTAATAATTAAAAAATAAAGAACTAAAACAACAAGGGAAAAACAAAACAAACCTCCCAGCCCCTCACCTCTTCATGTCATGAAAGCTGGAAGCGTTTATAGTCACATTCTCTACAAGAAAAAAAGCCAGAGATGGCACTGGATTTAGTGGACCAGTCAGTTAATTGTTACGGTGAGGGTTTTAATTTTCTTCTCAATGTAAATCACAATTGAGGAAAGCATCTGCCACCTCCGATATTTCCTGTGCAGTAAATTTAAATGGATTAATCACCCTGCTTGTTCTGAAGTTCAGAAGAATGATGGGCACTTGCCAATGGGCTGTGGAGTCCTCGGCTCATTGATTTTTAGCTCTCAGGGGGGAATTGGTGGGGCTATGGAATGATTTAAAGAGAAATTAAAAAATAAATCATGCTCAAATATTTTTTGCCCATCCATTTCCACACCCTATCATCAGAAATTGATTAAAATATTTTCCTAGAGACTGAGTGGGTTTGCTAGCAGACTATCAGGTTAGGATTATGCTTGATCACCGTCAAATATGAATTGTAACATTGACTTTGCACAGGAACATTTTTACCAGTCCAACAGAATTCCTTAACATTGTGATTGATATATAATGTTTCAATCAACGGCCATCAGTTTTGTGTTCTACCCAAAATGTGCAACCTCCCACTTTGAAGTTCATGGAAACTTGGCAACTGGCATAGCCCACCTGAATCATCCATGGATAACTGTTTTGTCACACGGTGCCTTTCTTTTTCTTTAAAATTGCTAAATCCCATTAAAAAAAGAGAAGCTGAGGGTTGGGGAGACGGGATGTGAAGCCAGCTTTCAGAGTCTGCCCAGTGCTCGTTTTACAGGTAAACAATGTCTGTAGCTGCAGTAGGGTCTTACACAGTTCTAAATGTGAGAGAAGATGGTACAAGAAAAAAAAATCTAATTTAAGAAACATGCTGCACTACTGAAGAGAAGCTTCTGATCTACAGCGAGACAGAAAATATGAAGCTGAGAATTAGAAAATACATTATGGTTCACTTGTAAGAAACTCTTTGCTTTTCTAAAGAGAATACATCCTGCTTTTGTGCTTGTCTTTTTTTCATCCGTTTTAGAAAATAACTTGTCTTTGTGTTCCTCATATTCCTCCTTTTCATTTTTTTCTTTTTTAAAATTTATTCTTGCTTTTCCATGCCTTATAGTGTATTTCAGAAAGATAATATATATTTCTCCATTCATTATTTTATCAAAAATAACTATTCTATGAAGAAACATTTTCTAGTACTTCCTTGTGGTTATTAAAGTGAAGAGATTTTTCTCCCTGTTTTTGATGTGCCTGAGCTAAAATGAATCTTACTGAAGACCTATAAACCATTCAAAAACAAGCACTGCCAAAACTCATCAACCTTGCAGTACTGAAATGATGGGACAATAAATAGTCAATTTGGTGAGATTAGCTGCATATTTGTATGAAAGAGAAAAAATCATGTAAGGTTAGTTCATGCATGTATGGCTGAAATCTCTTCTGCTTTCATTTTGTCACTGAAGCATTGACTTAAGCAGCCTGTGAAACAGCATGAAGTGTAAGCAGATAAACTCTTTGGCTGTACAAATTAGCTGCTTTTAGAGGTATTAATGTCTATGTAGGTATGAGAGAGAACATCTTTTGCCTAAGGATCTCTATGTGCCTCATGTATATTCACTAATTAAGCTTCACAATAATCTTTCAAGTTAAATAAAGAGTACAAAGTACAAATTTTTCCATGCACAAAGCTGTACTAGATTGGAAGACAGTAGCTATTTATGAATGTAAATCAATATTTTTCAAAAATGAAGAGACAATTAAATTTTTTAATGAATTTGAAATGGAGATGAGCACTTGTATGAAGTGTCAATCTTAGAAATGTTACCATGAAGAACGTAATGACCACAGGATTCAGATTCCTATCACTGTCCCAAGCAAAAAAAAAAGCAAACCCTTCTTTGCAGGAGCATCATTTCATCAACATCATTCTGCCTCAGCCATGCTCAGATGAATCAGACGTGTTTCACAGTAAGGACAACCAGCTGCTGTATTTTCCTATCCCAGTGCCAACATACATCCGTAGCTTCTTATTCAGGTTGGAAATACAGCTAAAAAACTATATGATTGTTTGAACACAGAGTTTATAATTTACAACATGGATGGAAGGATATAAATTACTTTTATTTTTCTACTGGGTCTGTCAGTACATTGAGTAAGGCAAAAAGCAACAGTGTCCATGCCAGTAGTGTATTATTTAATCCAGACAACATAAAGACTGGATGATCAGACTATGATGATGTTCATAAGCAATAAAAAAAAAATAAAATTTAAATTTCCTCAGAAATTCTTTTCTAAAACAGTGGGAAAAATATCTTTTTTTTTTTTTCTCTCAGTGATATATTTGGTCTGATCAACTCTTTCCTTCCAGTGGTGGACAAGCAATGACATTTTCTTCTCAGAAGGTATTTTGAGGTGGGACTTAAATGAGAAGAGATACAGTGTTTGCCAGACAAAGGAATGGTGGGAGACTGAAGGACACATAAAGGACTGGAGAACATACAGAAAGGAGAATGTGATTTGTCTGTCTACAAGGATGGAATTACTGAAACAGGTAAAATAGTCTTGCAAAAAAAAAAAAAAATCACAGCAATAACTGAACAAACAAACAAAAAAACAACCAATCACTTCTTGCTGGGAAATTATCCACAGAGTTAAGTTTCATAAGCAATAAATGTATTAAGTGAATCTGAGTTATTCTGTATTGTTGGTTTTTAATATAGTTGTTTGTGTGTCTTCCTGCTCAGGTGTCTGTCTGGACAGGTATATGAGACACATCTACAAACACGCATGGATAAGATAA
Organism: Chlamydotis macqueenii; assembly: GCF_036417535.1. Taxonomy (NCBI): domain Eukaryota; kingdom Metazoa; phylum Chordata; class Aves; order Otidiformes; family Otididae; genus Chlamydotis; species Chlamydotis macqueenii. The sequence continues at coordinate 116,384,315 of NC_141557.1, read as the reverse complement.
AACATACATAATATGAGTCTGAATTATCTAGATTCAGACAGCAACAGAATTTTACCCTACTTTTGTCAGCCAGGCCTTGGTAGCTCGTGGCTGCCATGCCACATACAGCTGAACCTGTAGTGTGAGCATGGATAGGTCTGAGCTCCAGGCAGCCCATTTCACCTCCTTTCCCCCAGCTTTGCAGAGGAAGACAGATCCCTCCAGACCAAAGGTAGAGTGAGCAGCAACATACAAACTGCAGCTAACCGTCCAAGGGAAAGGCTGGTTGTGCTAAAGTGAGAGCCCAAGACAGGTGTCTTGGGCTGTAATCTTTCAGATGCACAACATAAATCTATTTATACTACTGTGTTTATATAGCTGTGATAATTCTAGGTGGGTAATAACTTAAGTATATGGTAGTTATTTGTGAATTTATCACCAAGAAAGCTGGAGAGAGAAGCTGGGAGTATAAAGCCATATAGCTCACTGATTTTATTTAAACAAAGAGAGCAATGGGGAACAATATAAAAATCCACCAGTGGAGGGCAAGGATTTGGGAATGCTACAGGCAACGTTATTAAGACAATATAACCTAAATTTTCTCTTGTTAAGTGGATTACAAAAGGATAAAACACAGCTACAGTGGTTTAGTGAGGAAAAGGTCAAGGATGTAAGGACAAAAACTAGAGGGGAATTGAAGAGAGGGGAAACCAAGGCTGAGGAATCTGAAACTTCAAAGGTTGTGAGGCCTCAGTATCAGGCCAGGTTTCATTTCACTCCCATTTGTCAGACTGTGAGACCTACAGCAAGGTCTGGCCTGCCAGACTGGGCAATCGAATCTTCAGGTTAATAGAATCTGTCACCCACTTTCCTAACGGGCTGACACTTAGTGTGTCTCCCCAGATGTTGTCAACCATTTCTGCCCACATTTGGTGGTCACCAGGTGAGACATCCAGCATCTCAATTTGATCTTTCTCTTTCTTTGTTTCTTCTGCTTGCACTAGAAAGAAGCATCCAGGAAGGGGAGTTCTTAAGCAGAAGGTATGTATTACTTTTGAAAAGCTATGCTGGTGTGCATGGCACTACTGCTTGCTTTCTTTTGAAGATCCTCGTGGGACTAATATGGTTGGAAACCATCTAACCCTTACTGTTTGCTGTTTTGAGTGTCTTTTATTCTCTTATTCTACACATAACACAATGTATCTCTGATTTTGATACTCCCAATGCTTCCGCTGTAGAAATAAATAATAATAATTACAGCAATTTGTCTCCAAGAAATTACTTTTCTAAAAGTAAAGTATGCGTTCATTTCAAAGAGTTCCTTATTATACAAATATGGCACCTGTGTTCAACTAAGAGCAGGATCAGAAATGCTATGATTCAAGGAGCAGAGCAGAGATTCAGGAAGTTAATAAAATGTGCTGATTGCTTTATGAAGTTGGAAGCTTATGAATGCTTAACACTGTGCAATTAGTGACTACCAGTAAAAACACACCCTCCTCAGGACATCAGAAAATCCATGAATTTCAATAAAGTAACAACTAAACCAATTAACAAGTGAACACAAAATCAATTATTGTGAAACAGGCTTGAACAAAACAATGACAAGTGCTAGTTTTAAAACAAGAACAGAAAAAACAAATTAGCATTTCAAACATAAGTAACAACAGTCTACACGTATTAGTACATATCAGAATGGTATATCTCATACAAAGATTTGCGTGTGCACACAAAACAAATCTAAAAACACATCACTTAAAACAAAACCTACAACCACTTTGGTGGCCTTCTATGACGGGGTGACGGCATTGGTGGACAAGGGACGAGCAACAGACATCATCTACCTGGACTTGTGCAAAGCTTTTGACACTGTCCCGCATGACATCCTTCTCTCTAAACTAGAGAGACATGGGTTTGATGGACGGACCACTCGGTGGATAAGGAGTTGGCTGGATGGCCGCACTCAGAGAGTGGTGGTTAACGGCTCAATGTCCATGTGGAGACCGGTCACGAATGGCGTCCCTCAGGGGTCCGTGCTGGGCCCGGCCCTGTTCAACATCTTTGTTGGCAACATGGACAGTGGAATAGAGTGTACCCTCAGCAAGTTCGCCGACGACACCAAGATGTGTGGTGCCGTCGACACGCTGGAAGGGAGGGATGCCATCCAGAGGGACCTTGACAGGCTGGAGAGGTGGGCCCGTGCCAACCTCATGAAGTTCCACCAGGCCAAGTGCAAGGTCCTGCACCTGGGTCATGGCAATCCCAGGCACAAATACAGGCTGTGTGGAAAATGGATTGAGAGCATCCCTGAGGAGAAGGACTTGGGAGTGCTGGTGGATGAGAAGCTTAACATGAGCCAGCAATGCGTCCTTGCGGCCCAGAAGGCCAACCGCATCCTGGGCTGCATCAAGAGGAGCGTGGCCAGCAGGTCGAGGGAGGTGATTCTGCCCCTCTACTCTGCCCTGGTGAGACCCCACCTGGAGTACTGTGTCCAGTTCTGGAGCCCCCAACACAAGAAGGACATGGACCAGTTGGAGAGGGTCCAGAGGAGGGCCATGAAGATGATGAGAGGGCTGCAGCACCTTTCCTATGAGGACAGGCTGAGAGAGTTGGGGCTGTTCAGCCTGCTGGATAGGAGGCTCCAGGGAGACCTGATAGCGGTCTTCCAGTACCTCAAGGGGGCCTACAAGAAAGATGGGGAAAGGCTGTTTAGTAGGGCCTGTTGCAATAGGACGAGAGGTAATGGTTTTAAAATAGAGGGGGGTAGATTTAGATTAGAAATTAGGAAAAAGTATTTACAATGAGAGTTATAGAACACTGGAACAGGTTGCCCAGAAAGGTGGTGGAGGCCCCGTTCCTGGAAACGTTCAAGGCCAGGCTGGATGAGGCTCTGAGCAACCTGATCTAGTCGGGGGTGTCCCTGCTCCTTGCAGGGGGGTTGGACTAGATGACCTTTGAAGGTCCCTTCCAACCCTAACCATTCTATGATTCTATGATTCTATATACATTAAAAGATGATTGCTTTTTGATCTTCTTAGGTAATACAAAAGATCCCAAACTTGTCGCTTAAACCAAAGAAATACTAATGAGACGAATATAACTAGACATAGGAAAGATGTTTTCTTTATCTTTAAAGCCTTTTAATTTTAGCTTTTCATAACAGCAACACAACTTACAAACAGAGGAAGCCAACTGTGAGGGTATATGATGTATTGCAGAGATTATGATCCATGCATAAAGGACAGCACACAGAAGTTTGCTGACTTTTTAATTTTTATAACGAGGAGTTTCACAGCAATGTCCCATCCATGTATGTAGCGTCTAAACATCTGAGTATATGATACTACTAGCTAAGAGCATATACAGTCTTGCTCTTGAGAATGATGTCAGAGGACCCATTGTCTGTGGTCAAGCTGCCTTAACTTCACAGAAAGGAGTCCTCTTAGATCTCTGATAATTATGGAGCTAATGAAGACATTCAGAGCCAGGTTGGATGAGGCTCTGAGCAACCTGATCTAGTTGGGGATGTCCCTGCTCCTTGCAGGGGGGTTGGACTAGATGACCTTTAAAGGTCCCTTCCAACCCGAACTGTTCTATGATTCTATGATTCATTGCATTGTATCAGATAACTCCTGTTGATTACCTTTAAAAGGCTAGATGGCAGCATTGTCAACTCTCATGATTTTTATCATATTTCCTGATATTTAGTATTTTCCTTAAAATGTCAGCTCTCTGAAAGTCTCAGCATTTCTTTAAAGCTATGTTTTTGGTTATCTGATGGTCAGAAACATGTCTGGAGATCAAAAAAGGGGGATGATAAAACTGGGAAGGTCAGAGTCTAAGGATAATTTTATGCAGCCTATAACTAACAGCATAATTTCAATTACTAAATAAATCACTTACAATGTTGAATGAAATGATAATGAGAACAAAAGAATCCCCCAGTTCCCTCTCAGAAACATGTGGTAAAGCCCAGTGCAGGTGGAGAAAAGCATTTCCATCTTTTATTCTCAGGATTAATGGTTGTTTTTAGGATATCAGCTACAGATAATCATCTTAGACTTCCAAAAGATTTTATCAACTTATCTGTCCTTACCTTTCGTCGCTTTGGCCTATTGTCATTTTATACAAAATCCTCAAGTAAGAGATAATCTATTTTTATATCATTGCCAAATGCCAGATACAACTCCAATGTGAACTAAATAAATAATTACAGTATTAATAATGTCAAGTATTCGTCAAAAACAGTCACAACAACCTTCCAGGAGTAAATTCTTTTTATACTTATAATCAACTATAAAATATTCATTTGTTGTTGATCCTGTATACTGCAGTGAATTTGTCAGTAATTATATGAAGAAAGTTACTAAAATTACACAGTGTTTAAATACTTATGCTGCTACCAAACCCATACTTGGATTACAAGATATCCACTCTTTAATGTATTTTAGGTCTCAATTGAATATCTCATTTAAATCACATTACCTGTATTTTTCAAGTTATTTTAATGGCATTAACCTTTCTTATATCCACATTAAATTTCTTCACTTAATTTAAATACATGAAACTCATTACATGGTAAAATAATGCATGGTATAACTTATTGATACAAACTCGAAGTAGGACTGTTAAGCCTTGCTTAAATTTAATGTAGAAGAATAATTCTGCCCAATCTTATAGTGGAATTCTAACTAGTCTGTATTTTCTTTGGATGTGCTTTGGAATATTTTCAAACACATTCAACTTTCAACTGCAGATTGTGAATTTCATCCCTTGCACAATGACTTTAAGATTTTGTTTCTCAGTCTTCAGCCTGTAGTCACCCAAGAACATTTGCAGGCAAGGTGCGGATCCAAGTATAATTTAAATCTACTGCATTTCATTTCACTAAATTCCTTTCTCAGAAGTCCATGGGCTAAGCATGTACAAGCACTGAGTTTTAGAAACATTAATGCCAATGACCTGTGTTTATGAAGAAATTAAATTGAGTAAACCTTTAGTTCTGGCCACTCTTAATGCAATTTAGTGCAAAGACTTGCTACAACTGCTATTCTTAACAAATATATATTCTCATATTTGAGAAGTCGTGGTAGTCTGGTGAGCTCCCCAATGACTGGAAGAGAAGGAAAATAACCCCCGTTTTTAAAAAGGGTGACAAGGAAGACCTGGGCAACTACAGGCCGGTCAGCCTCACCTCTGTGCCTGGCAAGGTCATGGAGCAGATTCTCCTGGAAACCATGGTAAGGCACATGGAGAGCAAGGAGGTGGTTGGTGACAGCCAACATGGCTTCACCAAGGGCAGATCATGCCTGACCAATTTGGTGGCCTTCTATGATGGGGTGACAGCATTGGTGGACAAGGGACGAGCAACAGATATCATCTACCTGGACCTGTGCAAAGCTTTTGACACAGTCCTGCATGACATCCTTCTCTCTAAACTAGAGAGACATGGGTTTGATGGACGGACCACTCAGTGGATAAGGAGTTGGCTGGATGGCCGCACTCAGAGAGTGGTGGTTAACGGCTCAATGTCCATGTGGAGACCGGTCATGAGTGGTGTCCCTCAGGGGTCCGTGCTGGGCCCGGCCCTGTTCAACATCTTTGTCAGTGACATGGACAGTGGGATAGAGTGCACCCTCAGCAAGTTCGCTGACGACACCAAGATGTGTGGTGCCGTCAACACGCTGGAAGGGAGGGATGCCATCCAGAGGGACCTTGACAGGCTGGAGAGGTGGGCCCGTGCCAACCTCATGAAGTTCCACCAGGCCAAGTGCAAGGTCCTGCACCTGGGTCATGGCAATCCCAGGCACAAATACAGGCTGTGTGGAAAATGGATTGAGAGCATCCTGAGGAGAAGGACTTGGGAGTGCTGGTGGATGAGAAGCTTAACATGAGCAGGCAATGCGCCCTTGCGGCCCAGAAGGCCAACCGCATCCTGGGCTGCATCAAGAGAAGCGTGGCCAGCAGGTCGAGGGAGGTGATTCTGCCCCTCTACTCTGCCCTGGTGAGACCCCACCTGGAGTACAACATCCAGTTCTGGAGCCCCCAGCACAAGAAGGACATGGACCAGTTGGAGAGGGTCCAGAGGAGGGCCATGAAGATGATGAGAGGGCTGCAGCACCTTTCCTATGAGGACAGGCTGAGAGAGTTGGGGCTGTTCAGCCTGCTGGATAGGAGGCTCCAGGGAGACCTGATAGCGGTCTTCCAGTACCTCAAGGGGGCCTACAAGAAAGATGGGGAGAGGCTGTTCAGTAGGGCCTCTTGTGATAGGACAAGGGGTAATGGTTTTAAAATAGAGGGAAGTAGATTTGGATTAGATTTTAGGAAAAAAATATTTACAATGAGGGTTGTAGAACACTGGAACAGGTTGCTCAGAGAGGTGGTGGATGCCCCATCCCTGGAAATGTTCAAGGCCAGGTTGGATGAGGCTCTGAGCAACCTGATCTAGTCGGGGGTGTCCCTGCTCCTTGCAGGGGGGTTGGACTAGATGACCTTTGAAGGTCCCTTCCAACCCTAACCATGATTCTATGATTCTATACCATATATGTGTTCTATATTGAATATGGAAAGCCAAGGGATTTGACAGTTGGCAAGTTTGTTTGGTTTGATTTTAACCTGCATAAAAGCAGGTATGCAAGGATTTTTTCCCTCGACATGTAATTAACTTTAGCTCATTGAAAATATAAATATAGTTTTTAAAAAGAAAGAAGAAAATTGTAAATATCAAAATCTATAAAAAAATTCCTTTCACTGTCAATTACACTTAGGATCCTTTGCACCTAATCTATTAATGGAAATGAAGCTTGACCTTGTTTGTTCATCCTGTTTACCTATTTTTTTTAATAAAAGAGAAAAAGGTGTGGCTCAATGAAACAAAATTGGCCTGAGCCATATTCCTCTCCATCCTCAGAGAGCACCCTGAACATCTTCCTAGAAATATCAGATTCATGTAATATCCCATATAATGATTTCCAGCTATTGCATGTTAAAATAATGTTGAGGTTACTCTAGACTCAACTTCTGGAAGAGACAGAGCCTGGAAAGCGCAGAAGTGTCCCATACTGCAGTCTTTTTTCCTTTCAGTGTTACAAGCACTGACTGTGCTCATGTTGCAACTGAAGATACATACTTCTACACTTAAACTGAGATAGATTTTAGAAATTTGCATCTGCTACCTCCAATACCTCTCTGCTGATCCAGCCACTAAATATCAACCACCCAAACCCAAGCATGCCCAGGGAGCAGTGGGGCGGGCTGCACTGCAGGGTTCAGGAAGCTGGGAGCAGGAAGCCAGAGGTGGTAGCATGGCTGGCAGGGCAGTGCCCTCACCCACACAGGACACAGTCCCATGGTACCCCAGCAAAAAGAGTAAAGCAGGCCCCGTGACAGTACCCAGGGCCACCCATAGTTCAGACCATCAGGCAGGACCATAGCGATGGGGCTGGTCACCAGGTCAAGTCGAGAGGATCAGGAGGACACAACGATAGGAACAGACACAACTACAACGTTGCTCAGGCAATGATCAGGTACAAAGATTGAGCTTAAATGAAGCTTCTGAGCAAAGAGGGGCTGGGAGAGAGGAAGGAGATGGTCCTTCCTCTCTGCACCACAAGACAGCTGTTTCCATACTGCCCAGGGTTACACACACCTGAGAGCTAGCCTTAAGCATCGCTAGCTAAAACCAGGGCCTTGACAGTGTCCCTGGTATTGAAAAACATTCAGTTCAACCAATGTACTCTAATATTTGCTAATTTCTAATATCAGAATGAATAATTATTAAAAAAATTCATCTCAGGAGTTAACGATTTAAAGGCTGTGTAATGAAATACATGACAAGGATCAATAACAATAGAATTTTGTTTGATGACAATGGACAGTCACTTAAAAGGGAATATATAAGGAAGAAATCATTATCAGTTTAGTCCTCTCAGTACAACCACCATGCCTTTATAAAAGATTTCATAAAGTCTGCACAGAGCTATCAGCCATACCTATATGACATAATTATGTGTGGTTCTCCAGAAAAGTGTTCTCTTATTGGGTGTCATTCGGTATCAAAACTGAAGGGGCTTTTTTTTTTGAGGAAAAGTGAAATGAATCAGATATATTTATTTTTCCCACACAATAGGAAGACCTTTAGGAAAGAACGTACTTTTCTTTCTCGGAGGTAGAGTGTAATGAGGTCCATGTGCTGTTAAATTCAGGTAGCCCACTGCACTGCCTGTGATTCTGATCACTCTTGAAACAAATATGAAGAGCAATAAAAGGCTTATAAGATGTGAAAGGAAGAAGAGTATGGACTCTGAATATCAGCAGTAACCACCTAATAGTCAGGACATTAGAAGGTTTCAGGGTTTTTTTCTATACATTAAACCAATGGAATTTTTAAGCAAGACATAGAGTTTGCTCAGGGGTTTCAGCTTCACTGCATGAGTCACTTAGGCAACCCAGGACAAAACAATTCTGAGTATAGAGCTAGGAACAACTTAGTATTGGAAGAAGAGAAAGATTTTGTAACCTAACTCTTATGGCTCCCTTATAGTTTAGTTTCTTTGTGACAGTGGCAACTTGTCTGAGTAAAAAGGGTGTAAGAACCATGGGATTTGGTCTCCTCCTCCTCCTCTGTGCCTGTCATTTTCCAATCCAGTATGAGTTATCACAATGTCTCTCAGTAACTATTGCATGTCATATACCCCCAGGAAATGTGTATTAAGACCGTTATTTTTAACTATATTCTTAAGTCTCAGGAAGACATTGATAGAATTTTATGCTCTTTTCTCCCCCTTCTCCAATTTCTACTGAGCTCAGCTTCTATTTTCCACTTGTATTTTAAAATGCCAGCTTGCTTGTTTGAAGCTAAAGTGAAGAGTTTGGGCAATAAAGCAGCTCTTCTTTTCTTCCTCCAACTTTGATTTGAAAGGAGAAAAAAATAGATTCTGCACTTGGTAAAAATAATGTTTTGATGGCCTGGAACACACAGGAGATTGCTGCCTGTTGTATGAAGTTGAACCATTACTCGTAAATGGTCACAGATGAAGAAAAATAACCAAACTATGGATTGATACTGAGGAGTGATCTACTGCTTGACAATGCATTAACTCCATGTTTGTAGTCAAGTAGGGACCAGAAGTCACCTACTATCCATTTAATTTCTCCTGGAAGGTAAAAACCCTAATTCAGCAGTTGCTAAAGCTTGCTTCTCTTTTTTTTTTCCTCTTCTGACAAATATTTCCTACTTCTGTTGACTGTTTGCGTGATGTCTCCCAAGGACAAGTTTTTTATTGTAATTTCACTGCTGCTGAAGGTGTGATCAGCTCATTTTGGAGCTTCTCGTTGCTACCTTGGCACATCTATAGAGGTGTTTCCTTTAAAAGCAGTCTTTTCCTCTGTAAAGAAAATGTTCCTTCCCTGTAAAGAAATTCATAATTTTTCCCAGACAGACCATATCAGTCTAAGTATTTGAGCTTGGGACTGGAAATGAATTTGAAGCCTCTTGAAATCCTCCTCAGTTGGCAAATCCTTTTTATCTCAAAATCAGATAAAGGCTCAATTATTTTCTCGATATAATTGATATTTTAATAATATTTGTTTTAAAATTTCCATTTTCCTAATTACATGTTCAGATGTTTCTCTTTAGGTTGGATTGAAATCTCTGAATACACATACTTCTGCAGAAAAAAAAAATCAGGCATATATGCAGAGAGAAGAAAATAGTCCTATTCCTTTTACAAAATTGCATCAGTATCAGCTTTGAACTTTCTTCATATTTTCCAAGATACTAAAAGGATGACTACATGTCAGTGATCTACATAATATCACTTCTCACTTTAGCAGCTCTTAATAGTTCCTCTGCATTCAGCAGCTGGAATTTCTTGGTGGCTTGCTGGCATGTTTTTGTCCATTTTTGCAGAGACTTTATTCACTCAAGAGCACTGAGGCCTTACAATGAAGAACAAAATTATCAAGCAAGCTGAAGAAGATCTGCACACAATTTGGTTCAGTCTTGTGTTACTCACAAAACTGGGAGCCTGGAGTAGACTTAATTTAAAATTTCCAAACTATATGTAAAATTACCAGTCAAACAAGAACAAATCACACGGGACATAGAAAGGATAGTGGATTGTGATAAAAACGAGCCTACCTGTACCTAATAAAAAAGGTCCAGGTTATGGACATGCAATAATAGGGTTGGAATCTGGTTCTATTTCTGTTACAAACACGTATGATGTCAAAAAGAAGGAAAAGATTCAATGGAGTCTATGGGGTGTTTTGCCACATTAGACAAGTGGTAACCATATGGTGTAATCTGAAAAAGAAAAGCCCTGAAAGCATGCATGCTTTATTTTTAAAACATGGCTTTACAGTGAAGTAAATATTATAGTTAAAACAATAATCATGGAGTTATTTTTCCTATGGATTTAACTGCAGTAAATGCTTTCTATACAAATCTATTGTACAGAATAACATGCTTTTTTTTTTTTTTTTTTTTTTTTTAACTCAGTGGCAGTTTAAGTACAGAGAAAGGAAATTTTCCCCACTTGCAAATATTTTTCTTTATCATTAGTAAAAGTTCTGATTCAAATCTTTCAAAATAGTTCTGATAAGGCAGCAGTGGCTAGAAGAGAAAACAGTTTGCTCTTATTTTCTGCATGGTACAGTGGGAAATACTAGAACTTACTTCTTTGCTCAAAAGGAAGCCTAACTTCTTCAAATTTAGTGTGGCCTAGAGAGAGAAGTTGCTACACACCTTAGCCCACATCTGACCTGGTTTCAAAACATAAAATTGTGTTTCTGATCAGTTAGAATGTGTAACTCTGTTTATGTGGTTAAACCAAAAGGCAAGAAACATTACCAAAAGGTGTGCTGTTATTAAAACTACTAATTGTTTTTTTATTCATACAAATGGACAAAGAGCACTAAGTTCACTTACTGAAACTTAGTAAGAAACTGCAGATCTAAATATACTTCTGCTTGTAACTCAAGTAGGTCAGATCTCACCCTAGGCTTGAATTTTCCTATTGGAATGAACATTAGTGCAGTGAAATGTGAGGTGGGTTGTTCCCTTATGCAGGTGCAAACTAAAGAAAGAATATAGCTTTGTACTGAGTACAGAATTTTCCTCAAAGTCCCCTAGGATACCTAAATTCCTTCCATGCCGTTGACCCTCCATCAGCAGAGGGCTACGAATTCTTGAAAGGTTTTGAAGAGTGTCAAGTGGGAGTCAAATAATAAAAATCCTTGGGCAGAGAGATTTAGGGAGAAAGTTTGACTGTCTAAAGATGGTCCCTGGTTTCCAAAGATCCATGTGTGGAGCAAGGAAGGACTCTCTTTACACACACAAAGAGGAAAAGCTAAACTCCATCAATAGGAACAGCAGTGAGCATGGAGTGCTCCTCAGTGGTCTGATGCAATATGTACCCAGCTATGCACTCTCTTTCTGCAAGCTTTGAGTAATGCATTTTGTCTGTGCTTTTGATGTTTCATTGAAAATTACACAAGTTAAGTGGTAGCCTCCCTGGAAAGGGAAATCAAAGCAGTCAATATATTGGAGTGGAGGAGGAGTCTGAAAATATTTGTTAAACTCATAAAATGACACTGAACTTGATTCTTATTTTTGGTAATAGCTTTTTCCTCATAGCAATGCCAAAGTGAGCTAGGAATAAGGGTTGTTAGAAGTTTAGCATGTCTTTGCCGATCAGCTTTAGTGCATGTTATTTTCATTGCACTAATACTTAGATAAAAAACATTTTCTCTCTAAGTTATTGGTACTGGTAAGTCAAGAAGTTTCTATTTTGGCAAGTATTTTGAAAATATGATTTCATTTCACCTTAGAGCTGAAAAGGAAAATGGTAGTTCTTAGGTTCAATTGCTTTTTTTTATCTAGAAAAATATTGATTTATGGAAAGCATTGCTTTACAAAGTATTTTTTGACAAAAAAAAATACAAATTTTGTACCATTTTAAATTTTTTGAGCAATACAGGTGAGAATCCAAACAAGATTGATTGTGACAAAGATAACTTTTAAAAGTGAAAAATGGAAATACCCCCTGTAAAAAATACATAAGTAGACTATATAGTACACAGATTTTAAAAAAAAAATATTATTTTTTAAAAATTCCAGTGCAGTTCTTTTAGTATGCATTTGATTGATTTAGATTGGACCACAGATGTTTCATGCACAGCTGCTACTACTGTTTACTTTTTTAATGATCTGTTGGAAATATAAACAACCAGTTCCCCATCTCCATCTTATTTCTCTAAATGTTGTGATTCAACATAGGTTAACAAAATGGATACAGTTTAACAAAATGGATACATTCAGCTGAATTTTCTTCAATTAGCTCTACTCAGTTTATTTGGCATATTTGCTTACACCTTGCTGAGTTTCTCTTTCTACCCAAGGATATACCATCATAGTCTATAATACTTCACATGACTGTAAGAGCAACTCAGTATCCTGAAGCAAGAGCTAGGGTCCACATCTTCAATATTACAGACCATCCACCACGTGCAACATCCTTCAAGTACTTTGAAACCAGTTTAAGGTTTTAAAAACTCTCAGTCCTAGTCTCAGCTAGCTTAATGCAGCTATCTGTGGCCTAGAATCAAGGAACTATGCTGTACAAGAAATGGCAGTAGAAGAAGAAAAGACACCTGCAAAAGGCTTGAAGAACTATGGCTCAGTGTCTCTGAAACTGTCTGCCTTTGCAGAAGGCTATTTTGAGGCCTTTCTAGAAATGGTGTTGCACTGTGTTATTTTATCAATATTTCTCATCTGGAAGTGTAATTTATAGAAACACCTCGTCCAAGCGCAGTAGGCTTAGACAATCCATTTTGCAGGTGAATGTGCACAGGGACTTAAAACAAGAGAAAAAAAAAAGGCCTAATAATCCATCTTGTTTTTTGCTAACCTTCTTGTTCACAAAACAGTGAAGTTTACCCCCAACTTAGTGCCAATTTGAATGGGTACACAAAATAGATGCATACAGAGAGCATTTTGTAAGTCTTATTTCTAGGTACTAAAAAATTCCAGCTGGATGTTCAGAAGTGACAGTGACTGCAGATTATGTTAATAGCTTTTATAAACAACAGGTCAATCCTGAAATGTAAATATGTCAAATTGCTGAATCTAGTGTTAATCGTGAAATGAATTTCTCAAGTTTCTAGACATCAGCAAATAAGCACCTGTTATGCCCAGAAGTGAAAAGCTCAGCATACGATTATGATCATAGAGGAACACTGCTGTGATTCACAGCTACTCTTGTTTACTTTTGCTTATTATCTACTGAAAACATATTAAAAAAAATTAAAACAAGCTGGCTGAAACTGGAAAGGGAAACTTTAGTCCTCCATCTTAATTTTCTGAAATTGGTTTAACATAGCATACAGGTTTAACTATGACCAAAACTGATAGCTTATTCTTTGAGTCATTTTGCCATGTACAGTAAACCTGGTATTATGCACTGCAGAACTGAAGTCTGAGTCCTTTGGCTGGAGAAAGTATCTTGCTCCTCACGTGCTTCAAGATTAATAATATCACTCCAACGAGATTAGAGCCATCACTCTTCCTGACTTGACCCAAATGGTACAAATGGGATTTTAAAGACAGAAAGATCCAGCAGAATGATGAGGTGCACAGAATAGCTACCATGAGGAATCAGCACTGATAGACTGTCAGTGTTATAAAGAAGATACTCTATTAGGTTTAGCTATTATGCCAGCAGAAGATTATAGTCATAGATCCTGACCTTTAATTAAATGGGCAGCACAAAGAGAGAGATAAAGATAAACAAACGTGCAAAAAAGTGGCAACTTTTACTGTCTTGGTAGTAAGTCCATGAAGTGGTAAAGGGATAGTAATCAATGGGAGACTCTGCAGATTGCTTTTTCTCTCATTTTGTGTAGAAGCGAAAAGTGATAATGAGATAGAAAAAAAGTCATGAAAAATTCCACTTTATTGACTAAACAGCAAAATAATTATAGATTTCTGCAATTAGGAAAGGAAGAAAGGAAGGAATGAAGAAGGAGAAGGAGAATGAGAATTCTTCATTATTATTTATTTTTCCAGTGTCTCCAGACCTGCAATATAAAAGTTGCAATGTACATAAAAGCCCCATGACTGAGAACCTTGAAGGTGACAAGACTAGAAACAAGAGTCAGTTTCAGTGAACTCCAAGATGAAGGTTTGCATCCACAATAGGAAAAAGATACAGCTATCGATACAGTTGACAAGTAATGAACCTTCTCGGTTGATATAAAACAGGTTCCACAAAACCTAAAAAAACCTAAACCAACAAAAACCAAGTATATTTATTAATAGCAGGTCTTATTGCACTTATCCAACATATTCTGTTTAATATTTTATATTTATTGGGGAAGTCTGATGCAATTCACTGTAACTTACTTCAGCTATTTGAATTTGAGAAGATTCCCCAGACATTGTGGGGTAAGCATACATTTCAAAACTGTTTTAGCTGACTGAGTAATAGGATTTTTCTTTTCCAACAAAACTAGAAACTGCTACTTTAAGCAATCTGGAAGTTTCTGCCACATCTGCTAAGTTCTGGCACAATTATGGGTTCTTACACTTCTGGATTCAGCTGTAACAACACATGGTGCAGTGAGTGGCACCTCCTGCCCTATGTGTAGAGTCATGCTACTATAGCAAAGTGTAGGGGTCAGTCCTGTAGCTCTAGCTGTAGTACTCAATGCTTTTATCAATTGAAGACTCAATTTTCCATTCCAGGTCATGACCAAGATGGCAGTTGTCACATAATACAATTGCTTATTATAGTAACCTAGTGACTTTCATCTGAATAAGAAAACATTTGTGGAGTTTGAAATGAAATAACAGCAAAGATATGTGATTGATACAATAATTTAATGGAATGTGCTTTCACCTCTGGAAGCTTAACTGCAACTCCTGAACTGGTCATCTGAATCATACATTACAACAAATCCCATGTAATTTACTTCATTTCTGTCTTAGTGAACCGTAGCTTTCTTCAAAAAATTGCAACATACTGGCAGCTTCTACATAACAGAATCAGAGGTCTGGAACAACAGAAACACCCTTCAGGATTAAGATATTTGAATATCTAGGTAGACTGGCAAAATATCTGCCTGAAGTGTTCACTGTTTCAAGTGTTTCACTTTAGTATATATCAAATATATGTATGCATGTTCTCATTCAAGTAGTGTCAAATGATATTGACAGGCAGCTTTGATTTTCCATAGCCAGAAAAGATTACTAATAAGTGTTTTAAGAGCCAATAAAATTTCAAATCGTGTTGCAGAAAAATTTGCATTTAGAAAACAATTACATTTAACACTTATAGGCTCCTCCACACATACAAGTATTTTGAAACTAACCTCAACAAAAAGAAAAAAGTTAAAGAAGACTAAAGAAGGATGAGGTAAATAAAAATTACCCATGCAAACCCTTATTCATGTGAATAATCTCGTCGGCATTCATCAAAGTAGTCACATAAGTAAAGCTTTGCAAGATCAAGCTACTATCTTGCTGACTATCCTTAAAATCAAGGACATTCAAGAAATGAGGGACACAGAACAATGATTCCACAGTATTAAACATTAAATCAATGATCAAATATTAAATGGAGGATTACAGAACATGACTAAGATGCATGCTCTTAATTGTGTAAGTTATGGACCCAATTGCTGGTTTCATTGCAAAAGGGAAATAATTTACAAGGTTAATTGCAGTATCACCTCACAGCCTTCAGGTTTTTTTTTCATGTTGTGCAAAGCAAGTGTGAGCAGATGGACAAGAAGAACATCTGGCAGAGAGAAGCAGGATCAATGCTGCTGACAGTCTCGACTGATTTCCTTTGGTGTGCGCACAAAATAATTGGTGACAGAAAGGGCAGTCAGAAGTAAAGCTCCAAGGCTAAAGTGAGCTTTTGCTGATGCTATTAGGGAACAAACTAACTTCTGTAGCCCTCCCTGCTAAAGTCTGGAAGACTTCAAATATCTTCCAAAAACGTGATAACTGGCTTTTTTTAGAATGTATGTCCTTAAAATGAGTGACACTCTCACGCAGTTTTCTTCATTCACATTTACTTTGTTCTCTAAAACTACCAGGCTCTAATTTAAGCTTCATTTGTGGAAAGATATGCCTGTGAACCAACTGTAAGGTTTTTCCTTTTCATCCATATATCACTGTGTCAAAATATGGTAGATCCTGTAAACCACAGGTCTGCAAAAAGCATCCAAGAATGATAAAGAAAACTTGTAGGGTGTACAATATTATAGTGCAATTATAGTTCTTTCAGGTATTTAGTATTACTTTCAAGCTCTTCTTTTTATGTGGTTGTAAAGTAAGAACTTGGCAGATGTAATTTCAAAACCATTCTCCAATATCTTGGAGGGGTTGTAGAATGAGAGGGGGGGTCTCTGGTTTGCACAAAAGAACAAACGTAACACCTATCTTCAACAAATGCTATAAGAAAGATCTGGGGAATTATAGGCTAGACAGCATCACCTCAGTCCCTGGGAGCAAGTCCTCATGGAAGTCATTTCCAGATAAGAGAAAGAAAAAATATTAGATGGAAGCTAATAGCACAGACTTCCTGTGGGGAAATAATTTTTTATCACATTGATTATCTTTTGTCATAAAATAACTAGATCTATGAGCAAGGGGAAGGCAGTGGGTATAATTTATCTTGACTTTAACAGTCCTTTCAACATAGAATGTTGAGTGTTCAAGTGACCTTGATAAATTTGAGGAATTTTCCAAAATAAACCCAATGAACTTCAACATGGACAAATGCAAAGACCAGCCTGCAACCTGGAATGGAAGCACCCCAGGCACTGGCACAGGCTGGAGATCTGTACTGCACCATCAGAGAAGGACCCAGGAGCTTTGTTGAAGAGCAAGTTGAATACGAGTCAGTCGTGTAATTGTGCGAAGTAACCACATTCATAGCTAATGGATCAAAGGAAGTGACTGTTTCCCTCTACCTGGTGCTTGATGAGGTTGCATCTGAAATACTGCACACAGCTCTGGACACAGGAAAGTTTTCAACAACCTGGAAAGAGTCTGGTGGAAGGTTCCTAAAAAGCTTGGGTAACTGGAACATATAACATAGAAGGAGAGACAGATAATAGGGTTCGTTTAACTTGAAGAAGGCTAACAAGGGATCTATTTGCTGTTTTTCATTCCTAGAAGTGAGATTATAGAGAAGATGGATCCAGAACTTTCTCAGAAATGCACAATTAAAGGATAAACGGCAATGGTCACATGTTGCAATAAGGAAAATTTATTAGGCATAAAGAAAAATTAAAAATCTTTATAAGTACAGGTTGCCCAGAGATGCTGCAGAGTCTATTTTTGAGATTTTCAAAGCGTGACTAGAGAAGACTGTGAGAAACTTGACTTAAGTTTGGAGTAAGCTTTGATTGAAGAAGGAAGTTGGACCAGAAGTCATGAAGTCTTTTCCAAATTTTCTAAGATTTGATTGTCTGATCCTATAAGGCAAGATCCGTTCTATTCACATTAGTAGTTCACATATCCTGAAACTTAAAGAGCAGAAGATAAACTATTGAGGTCTAGAGAGCTTATTCCAGAATTTGTGAAATGAACAGAGATTATGATGATGACATAAAAAAGCAACAAGGGAACGGTGTTCTTAAGGGGGATAGGGCTTACTACCTAGATCAAGAAGAAGAGCAGGATACTTGCACTTATGAAAGAACTTTAAAGCTTTTTCATCTCACTCTCCTCCTCCCTCATGGAAAATGTCTGACTTACTGTATTCCTGCATCATACAACCTAGTCTCTTACTACCTCTCACTATGACATCAGAGCTGAGACTGTACATGTACGAGGTCTCTGTTGTTATAACCAGAAAAATCACTGCTCTAGAAGAGACTTAAGCAGTTTGATCCTGATTTCCAACTGTGAAGAACCTGGAGGTTGGTGGGGAGAGGTTATGACCTTTAGAGATCATAGAATAATTTAGATTAGAAGGGAATTCAGGTGGTCTTTAGTCCAACCTCCTGTTGGACTAAGCATGGTCAATACTGAATTCAGACCAGGTTGTTCAACGTTTTGTCCACAAAGAACTTTAAAACCTCAAAGGACAGAGAATGCACAGCCTCTTAGGGTAACCTTTTCGAAAGTTTAATTTTCCTAGCAGTGACAATTTTTTTTTTCCTTATAACCAGTCAGAACATCCCCTCTTACAATTTATGACCATTGTCTGTTGTTCTCTCATGGCCCTCACTAGAGAGCCTGACCTTGTCTTCTCAGTAACCTCCCCACAGGCACTGGAAATCTACTGCTAGGCCCCCTCCAAAGCTGTAATCTCCAGGATGAACAAGTCCCAAATCCTTTAGCATCTCCTTAAAGGACAAGTTCTCCAGCCCCTCCTTCCTAGCCCAGATCATCTTGGTGGCCCTTCACTGAACTTGCTGCAGTTTATCAACATCCTCTGTGTCAAGGAGGGCCCCAAACTGGACAAAGTATTCCAGATGCAGTCTAAGAAGTGCTGCAAAAAGATGAATCATCAAGTCTCTTGATCAACTGGCTGTACTCTTGTTGACATAGTCCGGGGTGCTATTGGCTTTCTTTTCTGCCAGGGCACACTGCTGTCTGCTTTGTAGCCCACTGTCCACCAGGACACCCAGAAATTGTTCAGCAGGGCTACTCCTCAGCTGGTCAGTTCCCAGCTCATACTTTTTCAGGCATTCGTCCATCTCGGGTGCAAGAATTCATATTTGTTTTTGTTGAATTTCATGAAGTTGCCCTTCACTCCTTTCCTCCATCCCGTCTGAATATGAGGCCTGCTCTTTGCTTTATCAACTGCACTCACAGTCTGGCATAATTTAGAAAGCTGATGAGGGTGTGCTCCATCGCTTCTGGGTTGTTTGTAAAGATATTGTCCAGGACAGGTCCTAGGACAGGTCCTTGAGCTACTCCACCTGGAATGGGCCTCCAGGCAGAATATGAAACATTAACCGCTTCCCTCTGATCCTGATAATCCAGCCAGTTTTCACCTGTCCACTGGACCACTCATGTAGACCATAGCATCTCAATTTGATTACAAGGGTACTCTGGCTTCTTTTTTTTCATACCTTGACAGAAAATAATATATTTGTTAATAGTTTGCTTCTGATCTTGACTTATTTGAAAAGGTCTTGTGGTGTAATCCATTCAGAGATTCATCTGGACTATATTGGCTTTAGGTTATGTTCTGCAAGCTGGTATAACTTTTAAAAAAACCACAGTCAGTTGTTTTGGATACCTCTCATGCAAAGGAACTTGCTTTTTAGGTAGGTTTTCAAAATGAACAATCACTTGTCTGTTTTTGCATACAATACTCCATAGGAATGCACTTAGATTTTTACAACAAAAAAAATGAAATCAAGCAAATCATTAAAACTCATCTTAGGTCAAATTTCTATAACAGAAATTGTTAGCTGATTATCTACTCTGTAAATAACATGAATATTATTAAATGCCTTTTAGACTTCTGTCTTTAAATCCCAAGGTCCCAAGAAGATTAAGGTGGCTAAAGTCCACTCCTTTTACTCCACTTGCTCTTCTGAGTCCTGGCTGGTTTTGCTTTGTTAATCCTTAAAACTTTATTACCAGATTAAAATATCTCAGTGTTAATACTGCTGTGCCTACAGTAACATGAAAGACACGTGTACATTTATTTTTTTAGTATTTTGTGTTTATTATTCTCTTTTCCTGTCTTTTCTCAAGGTAGGGAATAATTTCCCAGCTGTCAATCACAATGCAGAGTGCACCCTATGCATATGACACATTGAAGAGGAAGTTCAGAGATGAGCTCTCACTTGGTCTTAGTATTCCCTCTACAAAGTACAAATAAAGTTGTTTCTGTCTTGTCAAAGTAGAAAATTTTGTACACAATACATGTAAATAATTATCATCTACATTGTTATCACTGGGGTCCAGCCAGTAACAAAAGAGCTTGTTTTCATGTTGCTTCAGCATATGCATGGAGATCCAGGATTAATCTGATCGAGATTCAGGAAGGGGCTTCTATGTATTCAGCTATGTATGGAAGCTGTTCCAAAACAGTTTATTCTTTTCCTCTAACCTTGTCTGCCATATTTCTTCTCACATTTCTAAACCAGCTCATCAATTCTTGTCAGTTGTAGACAAATCTGAGTGTATGAGGGATGATACACAATATAGATTTTCCTATATATGTACATATGTATGTATATATGTACATATATACATATTTTCCTATATATATGCACAATATTTTCCTATATATGTACATATGCTTGTGACAAGCAGTGCTATGTAAATAACAACAATACAAAAAGAAAAAAAACTTTCTAGAATAAATGTGAACCTACTTATTCTTATAACTTGCAGCAGAGGAGAATGGGCACATAGATGAAGGCAAGTTTGACGAGTTGAAGGAATGTATTAGATGCTGCCATATTTGCTGAAGACTGACTGAGGATGGCAATGGTCAGAATATGAATAAGAAGGAAGTTCTAAAATATGGGTAGAAAACACTAAAGAATAACATTAATAAATATTAGGCAATATTTAAAGAACATAAAATAGACAGACATATATGAAATGGGTATGTACCGCTTTACAAATGTTCAGAATCTAAAAGATAAAAAGTTAATGAAAATCTCAGGATTAAAATGGAAATATAACAGATTACTCCAAAGTTGGATGAAAGTAAGATGTTAAGTGAAACTCAGTAAACAAGAAAGTAAAAATTAATTGTGACTAAGAGATAATCATGCCAGAAGAGATATAGTGTCTTATGCTAATAAAGCTTCAAGTCAGATGCGTGTGATGCCTTGATATATCACAAAAGACCACAAAAAATAAAGTTCTGTGTTGAAGGGGGACAAGTACAGTACAGGAGTTCAACTATAAGTCATCTAGCAATATAACAATAAGTGTGAAAACTAAGAGATATGTGAAAGGATGTAAGTGTACGAAACAGGATATTTTGATGTCTTTATTTTTTAACACCATCTTTTCACATTTCTTGAAACAGCCAGATAGAGACTTCAAGATAAGGGACAGTCTTTGGTTATGTCTTGAGAATTGCTGAGGTCACTATTCAAGAAAAAACTGCCAAAGGGAAGCTCTATAATAGTGATAACAATACAGTAAAATTACAGTTCTTATAGGAAAAAAAAAAAGAAAAAATATAATGTAGTAAACATCGAATTTTAAAAGGGGAATGAAAAAATTAGGAAGAAGAAATTCAAAAGGCACAGACAAAAAGTAAAACATATGTACAGCACATAGAGAATGATCATTTCTGTCATAGAGGATCAGTGGTATAAACCACAAATTAAGTATGACTTTAAAAAAACTCAATAAAACTAACATGATCAAATTGAAGTATTAGAAAATTATTACAAGCACAGACATCCCTCAGAAAGAGAAAGCTATGTCTTAATGGGGAAATCTGAAAAGAATAGACTTTGAAAACTTAAAAGTAATTGTATAATAAGGTGCATGAGAAGAGATTTTTATGGGCAGCTTTCTCATCCCAGCACACTTTAAAACACCATAGAAGCAAAAGTTGAAATTATAATGCACTAGATTGTGAAGCTTGTAAATTATGATGCTATAATAAGAAACTAAAGTCTTTGTAAGACTAATTAACTTTTTTCATTGGTTTACACAGAAGGATTTTGGGAGGTTCTCACACTGATGATTTCTCTATGAACTTACAGTGATGAACTCTGTGTAAAATTGAAATGTTGATAGAAATGGTTTTACAACAAATTGCTAAACTTTATAGCGAGAAATTGCCAAATATTTTTAAGAAACTCTAATGTAAGATTAAAAAAGCTCTCTATAGCACGTAATATGCTGTTTAACTTGGTTTTAACATCAGAGGAACAGAAGTTAGTTTTTAAAACTAAGTTGTATTTGCAAAGGCTACCATAGGCAATGCAACAGCTGAGTGAGGTCCCCACAGAAGGAAAGCTGGACGTCATGACCATAAAATTACAAAGAGTCACAAAAGTATCAAAAGTGACTATAAGGCTCTGGGAGTGGTAGTCAAGGGCATGGGGACAATGTGGTCTCCTCAATGCTGCCAGTGAGGGGAACAGATGTGAGAAGGGCACTAATAAAACAAGTTAACAATTGGCTGCATATCTGGTTTTGGCGGCAGAGTTTTGGGTTCTATGGACATGTGACCCTGTTTGCAGACAGGTGTCTGCTTGGGTAGCACCTTACTAAGCAGGGCAAAACTATTTTTGCCAATAGGATGGATAACCTCATTAGGAGGGTTTTAAACTGGGAATCATTGGGGAAGAAGAAGGCAACCAGCAGGCCTGCGAGGGATTGCTGATAAAAGGGCATGGACTGTTGTGATGGGAAGGGAACACAAAAACAACAAAAAGGGCTTGGATGGGGTCATCTCCAGCACCTGCACATGGTCAAGGAGGTGTCTACAAGGTACCATTGTGGACAAATCTCCCAAACCCTCTCTGGGAACTCAACGTGCTGGGATGCCCTGCTTAAGTGCCTGTATACTAATGGACTCAGTACGGGGAATAAATACAAGTTAGAAATCTGCATTTCCAGAACTATCATCTTGCTGGGAGGGTGAAGACATGGTGGGATGGCTCCCAGGACTGAAGTGCTGCAATGGAGGGATACAGGCTCTGTAGGAAGGACAGGAGGGGAAGATGAGGAGTGGGAGTTGCCCTTTATGTAAGAAAGCTCTCCCTGGGGTTGGACAAGAAGCCAACTGAGATCTTATAGGTTAGGATTAAAGAGAGGACAGGCAAAGTTGACATGACAGTGAGTGTCTGCTTGTCGTAGTTCAGCCCTGATCAGGACCAGACTACGCAGTCTGTCTCTCGCTCCCCCCACCCTCCGAGAGAATAGGAGGAGATGATATAAGAAAAAACAGCTCAAGGTTTGAGATAAGGACGGGGAGAAATCCTTAAAGTTACTGTCACGGGCAAAACAGACTCGACTTGGGGAAAACTATTCATTTATTTCTAAAAATTAGCAGGAGAATGAGACAGGGAACAAGATAACCTCCCCCACCCCTCCCTCTTCCCGGGCTTAACATTATCTCTACTACCTTCCCCTCCCGAGCGGCACGGGGGGGGGAAAAGGGAATGGGGGTCGTGGTCAGTTCATCACGCGTTGTTTTACGCCGCTGTATCATCGTCAGGGGAAGAACTCCTCGCATTCCTCCTCTGCTCTAGCGTGGGGTCCCTCCCACGGGCCACAGTCCTTCGTGAAACTGCTCCGGCGTAGGTCATCTCTTCCACGGGGTGCAGTCCCTCTAGAACAGCTGTCCCAGCGGGCCCTCCACGGCCCACGGCCTCCTTCAGGCCTCCACCTGCTCTGGCGTGGGGTCCTCCACGGGCTGCAGGTGGATCTCTGCCCCTCCGTGGACCTCCATGGGCTGCAGGGGGACAACCCGCTCCACCATGGTCTTCACCACGAGTTGCAGAGGAATCTTGGCCAGGAGCCATATTACTCCTCCCCCTCCTTCTTCACTGAACTGACCTTGGCGTCTGCAGCCGTTCCTCACAACAGGCTGGCAGACGTCTCTCAGGATCCTTTTTACATCTTATTCACTTCTCATCTCCTCTCCACTTCTTGCAGCCGGGCCGGGCCGAGTTGGGCCCAGTCGGCTGCCCGGCGGGAGGCCAGAGGGTGAGGCCTGCAAGGCCCATGAGGCTCGCGCCTCCCCCTCTCTGCCCCCCCACTCAGCTGCTTCACATCTTCTCCTCCTCTTTTTCTTGTTTTCCCCTACTTAAATACGTTATCGCAGAGGCGTTATCACGGGACATTCTGCTACCAATTGGCTCGGCCTTGGCCAGCAGCGGGTCCGCCCTAGGCCCGGCCGAGTCCACTGAACAAAGGGGAGCGACTTCTAGCAGTTTCCTACAGAAGCTACCACCTTAGGCACCCCCTCACTAACAAAACCAGAACACTGCTATAGGCCATCTGATCAGGAAAAACAAGTGGATGAGGCAGACAGGTAGGAATAGCATCATATTCACAGGCTCTGGTCCTGGCCAACCACCTGATATGTTTTGGAGGGACAACACAGCTGGGCAGTAGGAATCCAAGAGATTGCTGGACTTCATTGATCATAACTTCCACCTCCAAGTGACTGAGGAGCCAATGAGAAATTGGACCTCCTACTCACCAGAAATGAGAGGTTTGTTGAGAATGTGAAGATCAAAGGCAATCTTGGCTGCAGTGATCATGAGATTGTGGACTACATGATCCTGGGGGCAGGGAAGAGGGTGAAAAGCAAGCTTGCAACTGTAGACTTCAGGAGACCAGTCTTTGATCTCTTCAAAGATCTGCTTGGAAGAGACCCATGGAATAAGGCTCTGGAGGGAAGGGGAGTTTAAGAAAGCTCATTAATATTCAAGGATAATCTCCTCCAAGCTCAAGAAAGTTCCATCTGAAGTGAGGCAAAAATGCCAAGAGGCCTGCATGGATAAACAAGGAGCTACCTAGATATACTCAGACACAAGAAGGAAGCATACAGAAGGTAGAAGCAAGGACAGGTAACCTGAAGGGAATACAGAAACATTGTCTGAACATCCAGAGATTAAGTTAAGAAGGCTAAAGCCCAAATGGATTTGAATCTAGCCAGGCATGTCAAACACAAGAAGAAGGGTTTCTGTAAATTCAAAGGCAACAAAAGGAGAACAAGGGAAAATTTGAGCTTATTGCTCAATGAAACCAGGGACCTGCTTATACAAGAAGTTAAAAAGGCTGCAATACTGAATGCCTTATTTGCCTCAGTCTTTACTAGCAAGACCAGCCTTCAGGAATTACAAGTCTTAGAGACCAGGAGGAAAGGTTAGAGTAATGAAGATGTACTTCTGGTGGAACAGGATCAGGCCAGGGAATACAAACTGGGCATATATAAGTCCATGGGCCCTGATGGGATGCACAGCAAGTGCTGAGGGAGCTGGCAGATGTCACTGGGAGGGCACTTTCAATAATCTTTGATCAATCATGGTGACTGGGTGAAGTTTCTGAAGACTGGAGGAAAGAAAATGTCACTCCCATTTGCAAGAAGGAAGACTCAGGGAACCACTTAGCTTCATCTCAATCCTTGGGCAGGTAATTGAGCAGCTAATCCTGGAAACCATACTTCAGGTACGTGAACGACAAGAAAATCATCAGGAGTAGTCAGCATGGCTTCACCAAGGGGAAGTCATGCTTCACCAACTTGATAAACTTCTGTAATGAAGTGGCTGTTTTGGTATGTGAGGAGAGAGCAGTGTATGTTGCCTACTGGGATTCAGTAAGGCCTTTCACACTGTATCCCGTAAGATACTCATAGAGAAGTTTTTGATATACAGGCTGGATGAGCAAACAGTGAGCTGGATTGAAAACAGGCAGAAAATCCAGGCCCAGAAGGTAGCAATGAGCAGCACAAAGTCTGGTTAGAGGCCAGTGACTAGCAGTGTATCCCAGGGATCCATACTACGTTCACTCCTATTTCTTCGTTAATGATCTGGATGGTGGGGCAGAGCGTACCCTCAGAAAGTTTGCAGATGACACAAAACTGGGATAAGTAGCTGATACACCAGAGGGCCGTCCAAAGGGACCAAAACAGGCTGGACAAATGGACAGACAGGAACCTCATGAAGTTCAACAAGGACGAGTGCAAAGTCCTGCACCTGGAGAAGAGCAACCCCATGCACCAGTATATGCTGGGGGCCACCTGGTTGGAAAGAAGCTTGGCAGAAGAGGCCCTGGGAGTCCAGGTGGGAACCAAGTTGAACATGAGCCAGCAACGTGCCCTTGTGGCAAAGAAGGTATCCTAGACTGCATTAGGAGGCGTGTTGCCAGCAAGTCAAGGGAGGTGATCCTTCCCCTCTACTCAGTAGTGGTGAGGCCATGATTGGAGTACTGTGTCCAGTTCCGGGCTCCCCACTACAAGAGACACATGGACATACTGGAGAGAGTTCAGCAAAGGGCCACAAAGATAATTTAGGGGCTGGAGCACCTCACATATGAGGAAAGGCTGAGAAAGCTGTGACTGTTCAGAGAAGGCTCAGAAGGATCTTATCAATGTATCTGAAGAGAGAGTGCAAAGAGAGAGTGCAAAAAGGACAGAGTCA
Source organism: Chlamydotis macqueenii (assembly GCF_036417535.1). Taxonomy (NCBI): domain Eukaryota; kingdom Metazoa; phylum Chordata; class Aves; order Otidiformes; family Otididae; genus Chlamydotis; species Chlamydotis macqueenii. Next base: position 116,358,224 of record NC_141557.1, on the reverse strand, counting down.
GGTGCTTTTCAGTAGTGCCCAGTGACAGGACCAGAGGCAGTGGGCAGAGATTGAAACACAGGAGGTTCCATCTGAACACCAGGAAACATCTTTTTTTACCGTAAGGGTGACTGAGCACTGGTACAGGTTGCTTAGGGAGGTTCCAGAGTTTCTCTTCTTAGAGACTCTGGAACTCTCTTTGGGTTCCAGAGTCTCCACCTTGGCTTGAGCAGGGGAGGTTGGACAAAGATAGCATCCAGAAGTTCCTTCCACCCTTAACATTCTGTGATTCTGTGAAAAGGTCCTGTACTGGGACAGGTAAACTAATTCACAAGTGATCAGTGAAGGAATGAATAGTCATACAACAAAGCTTAAAACAATTCTGAATTATTTAGAGTTCAGCTAGAACAGATGGCAAGGTCTTGTAGAAAGATTTCAAATGAAAGGCTGGAGAGGTGGGCCTGTGCAAATCTCATGAAGTTCAACAAGGCCAAGTGCAAGGTCCTGCACATGGGTCGGGGCAATACCAAGCACAAATATAAGCTGGTTGGAAAATGGATCAAGAGCAGCCCGGAGGAGAAGGACTTGGGAGTGATTGTGGACAAGAAGCTCAACATGAGCTGACAAAGTATGCTTGCAGCCCAGAAATACAACCACATCCTGGGGTGCATCAAAAGAAGAATGGCCAACAGGTTGAGGGAGGTGATTCTTCCCCTCTACTCTGCTCTCATGAGACCCCACCTGGAGTACTGTGTCCAGCATGTGGACCTGTTGGAGCGAGCCCGGAGGAGGGTCACAAAGATGATCAGAGGGCTGGAGCACCTCTCCTATGAGGACACGATGAAAGAGTTGGGGCTGTTCAGCCTGAAGAAGAATAGGCTCCGGGGAGACCTTATAGTGGTCTTCCAGCACCTAAAGGGGCTTATAAAAAAGACAGGGAGAAACTCTTTAGCAGGGCTTGTTGTGATAGGCCAAGAGGTAATGGTTTTACAATAGAGGGAGATAGATTCAGACTTGATATATTTTTTTTTTTACAGTTAGGGTGGTGGAACCCTGATACAGGTTGCTAGATAAGTGGTAGAACCCCCATCCCTGGAAACATTCAAAGCCAGGCTGGACAGGGCCCTGAACCCATGTATATGGGTTCTTCAAGCATTTTCTCATGGGCTGCTTTTAACTTCAGTAGTGTGACAAGACAGGCAGGAAAACGCCCACAGCCATTCACACAATCATTAGTCTCTTCAGGCAGGCTAGAAGTGCCTCAAAAAACTGAACACTAATTCTTTGGATAGCAGTGACTTTAGGTGAAACCTCCAGTGACTACAGTACTGCCTTATTTATGAACCTGATTTCTAGTGAAATCAAAGCAAATGTAAGAGAAAATATCTGTTATAAGGCCATCACCTACATAACACTAGCCAATGAAACCAGGGCTAACATGCTCTGTGAGCAATTGGCCTAAATCTAATCAATTACACAGGTTATAACTCTCAGTTTTTCCTTACCTGAAAGGCTGAGTCCTTCTCTCTCCAGTTTTAGTTTTGATTAAAAAAAAATACTATTTTTTGCGGATATTTTCACTTCAGCTTGTGATATCCAGTGCCATAGCAAGTAACAAGATAAAATCCCAAAAGATATAGTGGCACTGGCTTGTTAGAGTAAAATCTGTTATAGAAAAAAATAATAATTTTGGAGATTTTGTAGAAGAGACCTGTTTGCTTCATTAATTTTGTGGCTACTGCCAAGAATCTGTTCAGTGCAGTCAAATACTAGAAAGTAGGCTGGAGGATCTTCAGCACTGTATAGATGGGAGATTGACACCTTTGCTACTACATACATACCAGCCTTTTCATATGTATCATCCTAACATAGATTGACCAAGATTTTTTATCTGCTTAGGTTTGCTATGATGATATGGTGAGCTAAAAAAAAAGAGTGTAATTTTTGACAGATTACAAAGGACACTGCAGCCTCCTGATTTGAAACCCACTTCACAGGGACTATGTAATCCTTCTCTGGTTTGTCCAAGTCAATAAGTATTCTTACTAAACTGTCTAGGACTTCGCAGCCTCAATTAAATCAGGATGCCAAATGTTACACACAAATAGTAAGTGACTGGACCCTTTCAGTAAATACAAGAGCAGTTAAAGATTCATTGCTGTAGGTAGCATTGTGCTGAACAAGCGAGTAAAGAATAATTACAAAGCCTGTCAATCGGATGTGTTCTAGAAAAAAAAGATGTTTAAATAAAAAAAAAAATCAGCTTTCCAGCAGAGACCATTTTAAATCACGTAGATACTCTACTGAAGCCACCAGTAGCACGAACTCAATGCTCTCATTTATGAAATGAGAGTCTAAAAGGAGGTAAGGATTTGTCTATTGTTTATAAAATATGCTCACTTATCTAATTCAGAACAGGAAATCCAGATACTTTATACTTTGACATATCAAGATAAAAGTAATTTGCCAGTGGGAATCCACAAACATTTCTTGCAAAGTTCTGGCAGCACAACAATTACAGTGACAGGTAATATGGTATTCTGGAGCCTTCTCAGGAAAATAATTTCCATTCAGTGTCAAATGGACACTTGTCAAGCCAAGATGAATGTACATACTTAAAAGAATGTCATCCATCTAACTTGACAACTTCTGTAGGCTGAACAAATTCAATATGCTTCAGATATGATAGTTCAAGTAAATATGTGAAGCACCATATGGAAGAAGTGAACACCTGCTGCAAGGTGTCACCTAGCAATATTGCATGTGTCTGATGGGAGATTGCTGACATAATTCACAGAAGGGACAGAGTTAGTTCCCTACAGATGAAGAAATGATGGTAATGTGACTCACAAGGGACTTGAAAAAAGAGCAGATACAAAATCTGTCACTTTTAGCAATGTACCTCAACAACTGCAGTTGCCATTTTTTGCAAAGTGCTTTTTTAAACCACTATCAGCTGCATGGTCTTCTTTTGCCCTTTGGTTTACAGAGGTGGCTTATGGGGATGAAGGACATAATTTTCCTATGTCATATGATCAGGTACTTTAAAAGTTACTTTGAGTACTTCCCAGTGCAGTCTTTCTTTTCCTTGCTTATACAGTCTCACTACATTCACATTTATATGATAAAGAACTGTTATGATAGAGAATATAGGATGATGCCCTATTTTATGAACTGTTTATGAAGCCTGCGTGTTCCTGGAAGGTAGTAGGAATACAAAAAGCTCTCCGCCCAATGTGATAACATTGACTAAAATGAAACTGTTAATATATAGGAATATAAAATATATTATAAATAGACCTGAGTTTAAAGGGACGTACATGGCATAAAGGTTCCTGGAGGGAGGAAGCAGAGGGAGGGATAAATATACTGTTCACTCAGGGTATCTTATTCCGAGAGTATGACCAACAATGTTGGCTGAGAACCCCAAGATGTGCAGCACATTAAGTGAGTCGATAAATACTACTCCTGTAATTGTTATAGGGGAAAAAAAAATAAAAAAAAGAAAAAAAGATTACTATTTGTTAAATTAAGTAGGAAAAAAAAAGAAGAATTTTCTAGATTTTCTAGCAGTGTTTTTGAAGAGCACTTACATATAGAGCAAGGCACAATCTAGCATTTAAACCAGCATCTGAACATTGTTTCCGTGTGACGGTTTACAGTGAGGATTTTTCTTTCTTTTAGCTAAGCATATCAACCTGGGTGGGAATTTGTATGAGTTCAAGTAAAGAAAAAATTATAGACTGCCGGAAGATGACAAAGGCAAGTGGTGCTCCCACTACTCATTCCAGGTTTGTTCTTTATTTAGTTAGATTTATGTCAAGAAAAAAAAAAGGCTGTACAGAAAGCTCTGGGCTCTCCTACTTAATCTTTCAATGGTATTCTACATTCAGCAGGATTAAAAAAAACAAACATTCAGCATGAACAAATCAACTCAGGTTAGCAAGCCAGTGAATAACATAAAACCCTGTATTTTCACTAACAATTGTCTCCTAAAAAATAGCATTACCTCTCTCTGAAAAATCCTTATGCACAAATGGCTTTGGCTGTGTTCCTGGACTGTTCCTGCATAAAATCAAGTAGCAGAGATTCAGCAGTACTTGCAAAGCATATCCTGATGGCCACATGTATCCTGGTAGGAGACAGAGAAGCTCCTAGATAATAAGGTCTCTGACTTAGGACTACAGAAACAATGACCAGCAACTATGAATATTCAGCATAGGTCCCCCTAGACAAGCACCCTGCTTGGTCTTTTGTCTTCTATACATGACTAACTTTAATATGTAGTGATAAGTTATGCATTGTAATAACCTAACATTTAAGAGGCTTTGGACAACAGGGACCAGATCTAAAAGCAAAAATAATGTAACTGCAGCAGCTAGATATCAGTGACACAAAGTTAACTCTCATACTTTTTGATGTGACCACCATCAACAACCCCAAAACTCTGTAATTTAAAACTGAATGAACGATCAACAACCAAAGAGCTCTTTATAAGGTAACAGTTGGACCTTGCCTTACTATTGCCTAACTATTGTTAAATGGATCACTTTTACCTACTATATCATATGACCATTTTCTTTAATTTCTTTTTCTTCTTATTGAAAAAACCCTAGATTAATTAATTCTTAGACTTTTTCATGCATGATTGTAAGTATATTTGTATATATGAGTTTGTGTCTGTCAGAAAATATTACTGCGAGGTAAATATGCATGACTGCTTAATTCCACGGAAATAACCTATGCATCATCTAGCAAGGCATAAGTGCACATAGGTTATTATGAACCCTGCAGCTACATTAATTTAGCAAAGTTTTCATAAATGTGTGGCTACATTAACAAGGAAACTATTTATTTCCCCTCTGTCTTGCTTTTGGTTTGCAATTGCATCCCTTCTGTGTCTACATAACAAAGGAAGTCCATTTATACAGAGAATGAAAAGGTGCAATGAGTCATCAAAACAGGGTTATTTTATAAATAAAAGGTTGTTCTATAATAATTTGTTGCAAAGTTGGAAATAATTGGAAGCAATGTTCTGAACATTTTCCATAAATACGGCATTCTGGGTAAAGGAATTATTGTTATTTTAGAAATTAATCTAATTTTTGTCTGCACGTTGTCATTTATGTGAATAGGACTTGTCAGCTTGATTTGTTACGATGCCTGAATTGCTTGCTTAATCCCCTAAATATAAATAAAACATGTAACTGCTTTAACTAGGAATGTTAACCTTTTCGGTACTGCTCTCTGAATGTGGATCTCAGGAGCAAGTTCTATTATTGCATTTACTCGTTTCAAAATCTGATCTCAATGATGTTATTGGAAAAACACGAAGAACAGCCTTTTAAAGCATGGCTTCCTAAAGAATCCTAGGGTGTGGGGAACAAAGTTGCATGGAGATTGAGTCCCTTGCAGACCAAACTCATCCATGAGACATACAGAAAGCATATGATTTTTGCAAGTCAACTCCATTAGCTATAGTGGAAAAATCACAGAGGTCAAACTTATAGGAAGATTATTAGATAATCCTAAATCAAGGAGTCTGGGAGTTTTACATTAAGCTCTGTGGTTTTGTTTTTTTTTTGTGCTGTCCCTGAAGCTGAAGCACAAAGAAGAAAAATTCAGATTAACAGTACTTCCAATTGGAATGTTGTCCAGATAGAAGCACTGAAGACTAAGACAGAATAAGTACTTTGTGCAAAAAGTACTTTGGCAAAAGCCAGTAGATGAGAAGCATCCAATATGCTAGTCCTTCCCTCTGAAACAGAAAATCAGAAGGGATCTTGAGAGACTCTTCTGCCTTCATGCTCAAGCAATTTTGAGAGAAGATAAATAAAAGATGGGGTGGAGCAACCATATTTTTCACAGTTGTTCAGCATCAATAGAGCTACTTTATAAGTACACTGACAGCTGTTGCAGGAGAACTAGTAAATGAGAAGTAAAAAACTCAGGAGAGTTATCAGTTGAACTACAGCTTAAGAAAACCTGCAGGCTATCTAGATCTGTCAGTGAAAAATACCGCAGTGTGACCATTCAAGTTTAACTTCTCTGAGAAGTAATAATGGTGTATACAGCCAGAATGTTAGTGATATATGAAATTTCGCTTTATGATGCTGTATTGAGCAAAACCTATGATATTATTTGATTCTTTTAACTTAAAAATTCTCTTTTATAATGCAGATGTGCAGTGACAAACAGAAAAGGTTGGTATAATTACTCCACTGTTTTTGTAGAACCAGTAAAGACTACTCAAATGTTAAGTATGTTTATTTTTCCTTTGTTTGATTCTGACTATACTACTGGAATAACTCAACATATTTGTTCAAAACATAAGAAATCAGTGTTAGATGTAAGTCCAGTAGCCCCATTTACACTCCACTTGATAGCAAAGGATTTTTTTTAGTTGCGGCAATCTACAGAAAAACTACATGGCTCCGATTGACTTTATTTCTCATTAGATTTATGTTCTGAATGGCATAAACTGTAATTTACAATAATTTTTATGCAAGATTTCTCTGCTAAAGGCATATAAAAAAAAACATTCTAGATTAATATCATGCACTAACTACTTTTTCATTACTGGCTGGTAGTAACATTTCAGGAAAAACTGAGATTGAGAACATTTCTAACTGTAATGCTAATATATGGCAGTGCAGCCTTATCCTATCAACATTTAGTTTTGTTACATATGATGTTAAGGCAGATTTGGCTTTCAGAAAGGGCTCATATCCCTATACTTTATTCATTTTACTTATTTTCTGAATTACTTCCAAACCTAGAAACCTTATTCTACAGGAGTTGGACTGTTGGAAAAATTCTGTGATCAGGTACATTGTAGTATTTTTAGGCTGGCAAATTGTACCACCAGTTAAGTTTTCATATATCTAGTGGAAATAACTTTCTCAAGTTCAAAGTGTTCTGCTTGAAGGTTGTAACTGCATAAACAGCACACAACGGTCAAGGAAAATATGATGTAATTGTTCTGCAAAACTGATGTCAACTTAACTCATTTTCTAATTTTATAACACACTTGTGGCACGGACATTAATGTCCGTGTCTGCAGGCAGGTAAGGGCTGGCTACCACTGGTCATCAGGCAGCTCTTTGAGGGAAGAAAAGCTAAAGACACAGGTGACTACAGCACAAGTAGGGGGGATGCTCCCTCCAAAAATGGCACCGCCCCTGGGAACCCGAGTAGGGTGAGCAGGGCAGGGGTCCTGGCAATAACACGTCCCACTGACAGCCTAGTGACCAGCAGACAAGCAGGACGCAATGGGCAGGCCCCAGCTCAATGCAGGAAGGGCAGGTAGCAAGTCAAGAGCATCCTGGGAGAGCACTGGACCTCACTTGCCCTTGGTATGGCTCAGCTGAGCCTGGGGGCTCAGGCCTGACCTTCAGGGGGGTGGCTGGTGTGCAGGGGCACTCGGGTAGAGGCCCCAGGAGAGGTGGTCAGGAAAAAAAAAGACCAATGATGCACTCGGAGGCCTGACACTCTGTGACTAAGCTGGTTGTTATTTCAGAAAAATCATATCTTTAGTAGGAAAAGAATTTTAAGTATTTCATTTTGCCAGAGTTTGGCTGATTCCACTGGTACTTCCTCCTGCAAGCACACTGGTTGATGTGGAAGAAGAGCCTGGGAGAAGTTCAAAGTGAGGAGAATGGCTTCATGTAGATTGTTCCTCCAGCTGAGCTGCTGAGCCCTGTAAGGAAGGATTTCATCCCTCCTTTAAGTGAACATGTTGACTTTTGCTTCAGTGTGTATGCCTTCCCTTCCTTCTGAGATTACCTAAGATAAAACTTGCTCTTGTTAATACTGATTGAAATATGGAAGAACTTCCTAAAGCCAGCAAAATCCCATACTGCTGCTGGAGTAAATTAGGAGAGTTTAGTTAAACATCCTTTTCCAAACAGTACACTCAGCAGCTCTTTTTTTCCCTCTGGTTATGACTGAGTGCTGCTGATGCTCTGATCTACTTCATAAGCAGGTCTCTTTACTTGAACTATTTTCTAGCGACACTAGATAGATTTTCAAAGGAAGTATCACAGGGGAGAAATGCAGAGTTAAAGGCTGAAACTCATTAATTCACTCCATGTTGTTAAGTGAACAGCGTAGGAGTGGGATTGTGCATACGTGGCAGTAAGGAATTCACATGTTTTCCCTGGTTATTAATGATTCATTGCTGTCATTATTAACCTGCTGTGTTCATATGTGAAAGTCATTTCACCTCCTCGTGAGCCTCTCATTTTCCTGGCTTTACCTTATGTTTGTCTTACCTGGCAAAACTGTAAGCAGCATGGGAACCACCTCTCAGTCCTTGTTCACAAGTAGACTTTGCACAGGTGTAACTACTTCAGCTAGGAGTAAAATTTGCATACATAATTCTTTTCTTATGGAATTAAGATAGATTGATCTAAACGTTTTCATGCTCATTTAATGTTTTCATTCTGTGCAGCTCACAGGATTTACATTGCTCAGTTTAAACAACGCAACTGTTGCATGTATATTAAGGTTTGCTATGTCCTATATGGTATTTAGTGCACTGGGGACTTCTTCAATGCATATGCAAGGCAACTAACAATAACTGTTACTAGGAATAAAGGCATTTGCTAAGCACTTTGTACATTTATAATGCTACGTAAAAAGCAGAAACCCATATTCTGTACCTGAAATGGCAATTTATCCCTAGCCACAAAGAGTATTATTCTTAATCATGCACATCTATAGTATCACTTCTACAGAGCTATTTTAATGCATGGTTTCTCTACTACAGAATTGTAATGGAGGTTTACACAAAATTAAAAAAAAAAATCCTCCTAGAAATTTATGAGAGTTGACTGTTCCATTGGAGCCATTATGGTTTATCATGTATTTAAGGCCTTCTAAAATATGAATTATTGATAGACTCCAAGGACCAATGTTTCTTTATCAGTTATAAATATTTATTTGCTGATTTTCAGAAGGGGTGTTATTGACCTCATACTGACCATAATGGCTCCAAGTGGTCTATTATGCAATAGAGTAAGATATTTTAAAAACCCTATGCTATGGAAGCATAATTAAGTGCTATTAAAATCCAGGGAAGGGGGTAGCTTTGGTTATAAAGCCGTTATACTTGTTACTTGCCTCGTCTTCAAGGCATAAAAATAAAGTCACAAATTTAGCTACTTAAAAATAATTTCAGGTATTTCCACTATCAATAGATTCACTGATACTTCCCTAGCTTGCACACATCTCAGAACCTGCTTTTTCACTTTGACCTCACTGAACACACTCCTTTTTCTTATATTTTCTGTTGTGTTAATGTATGTGACAGGAGGTGCCTGTGACATCAAAGAGCAAATTGTGAGCAAAAAGATAGTTAAAGTAGTACAAGAGTGGCTTGAAATTTGAGGATGAATGCTGTAATGTGCAGTCTGCTTATTTCTATAGGTCAGGATCCTCTCTGTTCACATGATTTTTTTTTAATTATTTTTTTGTGGTTGAGACTGATTGTTTATGTTCTTTCTCTGTGCTACTGAGTTTTTTTTAAAACACAACTAGTAGTTCATATGCTACACACCCATTTCCTTGCTAGTTTTCCCTATCCCTCCTAAGAAGCCTTTTTTCTCAGTGTGTAGTAATGTTAATAAACTGAAATTTCTGAATAGACTTCTGAGATGTAGACTTGAATATGCTTATTTCTTTTAAGTCCACATGCTTTACATCACATTTCTTCCTACAGAAAGCAAGGATTAGTGTGAGGATTTCATATACTTTTTAATTGCATGGTTATAATATAAAACAAACATTAGGTACATTAGTTACTAGAGCTATGTAAGTGAAAAGGGGGTCTGGCACGACATTTGTATGGTGATAAATAGAAAAGACTCATTGCTTTATTTGGGAGATCAAATGTTTTGAGGAGCTTTGATGCTGGGCATCATTTCCTTAATACCAAGACACCATGGTATTTATAATAACAATAAAAGATGTCTCTTGGAATCTGAAAAGGTATTTTTATTCTTTTCAGATCCAGGGAAAAACTGTTGACCACTATAATAGCATCCAAGAAAGTCTATTAAATACCACACTTGCCATGCAGTGTGTTTGAATTATAAAATTGTTCTGCTTAGATGGATTTTCAGTAGTATTTGTTATAAACCAATAGAATTTCTATTGAGTCAAAAATAAAACTGAATAATCGGTGTGCCCAAACTACAAATCTCAGGTTAAAAGAGCTGGAGTAGGTCACTGCTGAATGTATGTATTCCCTTAGTTTAGCTAATAAGCAAGATAGCTAGATAAACGCTACTAGTTAGTGAGACAAGTGCGTTAAAAATACAGGGACTAGATTCTGCCATCTCACTGAGAATAGGTAGTATGTAATTTCAGTACACCTTTCATGATTTTATTCTGACTTCTTACTGAGACTAGTACTACACAATGTGAACAGATGTGCTATAATTAGCCTTTAACAATATAATCTTCCTCAAGAAAAACATTCAGATTAGAGATTATGCTTCCCACTCTGTGCTGTTATTCTTTATTTTGAGACTCTGAGTAATTATGCATTCATGATTTAAGAAGGTCAGATACTTCGTATTCCTTATTATTCCAAAATCTGAAGTAAGTATCACTGGCAATACAAAACAAGAAACACTTGCAGCATTATCCTTATTAGCATTTTAAAATCTCAAGTGTGACGAACTCAGGAACTAAAAATTGTGAGTGTGTGTCTACATATTGTGTGAGGGAAACAAGCCTCTTCCCAGCTCCTGTTCTACTGAAAAGCTAAAAATATCTCTCCCTAGATATGCTAGGCTCTATCTATGCCTAGAAGGCTCTTTTCAAGCAGTTGAGAGTGTGAGACATCTTAAATTAAATTCTTTCAGGATCTAATATGGAAAAGCTTCTTGAAGATCATTGTTTGAAGAAAGGCTTCATTTCTGAGTCATCAGGTTTTTGGGGATGAACTCAGCAGCTTCCAGCTGATTTGACTGGTAATCTAGCTACTGACACAGTTTGCCAGTTTCTGTTACTTTTTACCTATGCAAGTTACTTATACAGGGAAGAAGCAATTCTGAGATTGCAGATGAGGTCCAGGGGAAGAAATAGAAGAAAAGACTTTTGAGATTTGTTTGTTTACTTGTTTAAGTAGGACTGCATAGGACATCACATGTAGTAGAGAAGTGAATAATAAAAATAATAAATAAAATAATAAATGTTACAAAACAACTGTCAGCAAAAGAGTCAAGAAAATAATTCTGAGGGTGAATCAGAGCATCCAGATTCACATCCTTGGTTTTAATTTCATAGAAAACAATGAAATGCACAAGTACTGTAAAAACAAATAGCTTGCCTCCGGCAGCAAGTAGAAGAGCCATTACTAATGGAAACATAATTGTAAAAGGAAGGTGAAGTTAAACTGAGCACTGTTACTTCTTCCATTCATTGTAAATAATGTTTGAAATCAAATAAAAAATTAAAACCAGAGAAACACAATGTAATGGAAAGAAGTTGGACTATTTTTAGTTTCCAATAATACATAATAATAATGATAGTTGCTTATCAAGGTTTTACTTTCTTTAAGGATCTTCATGGTCTGGGTTCCTAGCAGTACGTTTCTGTAAACATGGGCAGAGTTGTCAAATATTCAGAAGGTGTAAATCAGTAGATCTTTGTTAAAGTCAATGGCGGTGCAGAAAAACTGGTATATTTTGCAGATTTGCATTACTTTCACAGCATAAAGTGTCTGTATACATTTGATGTTTAAAGAACCCATTAAACTGAGCCTACAGCTACATTGATGAAGTAGTGCATATCAGCCAAAAACTTGCTGGGGAATAAGGCTTAATAATTTTTAGGCAGATAGTTAACATCTTTGCCCAAATGAAATTAACCACATAAAATGAGAAGGAAAAATTCTGTGGTTTTGACAACTTCCTAGCATTTCTGTTTTGGAGAGAAAGCAAGTAAGTAGTTAAATGAGTGTGCATAAAGCCCCTAATTCTGGCATAGCTGTGTACAGTTGGGAACTATTTTAAACTGTTTTTACCTGTTTGTCACTAATGGTTGATGCAGTAATGACAGATGTTCAGCTAGTCAGTTATCTGTAGAACGTCATGTAGCTAATAAAGAATCACAGTCTTTTGGTTCTGATCAGCTCTTCTACAGGTATTCAAAGAAATGTCATAGCTTTCATGCTGAACTTGATTCACCAGTTTCAATGGTTCCAGGATAAAATCAGGTTGAGGAACATATATGACCAGATATACAGCCTAATACATTTTTTTCACATAATAATTTTTTATTTCTCCTAACTTAAAATTATCAGTGTTTAATACTGACAGTTATTTAGTAAAAGATATCCCAGTAACTTTAATTAGCTGCCTTCCTAGTCTGTTTTAGTGACTGGTACATGCTATATACATATTTCACAGGGAATGGCATTCATTTCAATTTGCAAGTTGGAGGAATGTTTTGCCATTTGTGGTCTAACTTTTTCATTTCTTAGAGAGCTCTTTCTCTCTCTCCTTTGTTCTCCACACTGACAGGTAGAATAAAGTGGGATTCTCAGAATGACAGTTCCCATATTTATTTATTTCAGCGGAAATTTTATAATGTCACTGGAGAACCTTCATCATTGTAATCTACTTTTCTGCAGTTTGACTGTACCGGCTTCTTTCAAGTCATGTTATAGGGTCTATTTATTTGTTTAAACATTTATCTGAGTGGGACAAAAGTTTGGTTTTGCTGACCCAAATCAAACTATGCAGGAGGACTGTGCCAAGAAAAAAGGATCAAGAAACTCTTAAAGGTCTCTAGATCCTAAATAGATTGAGAACAGAGGAGATAAATACAATATGAGTAGAACTGTATTAACAAACCATCGTCTTTTAAAAAATTGAGTAAAATTTTTATCCCATATTTCCCTTTTCTTTGTCAAGCAGAAGGTCTACATGATTTACGTGTTCTCTAATGCTCCAGTTTGTTTTGGACAGGCTAATTTTAGCTCAGGAACTGAAGCAAAGAAATCCTTTTATAAACCTGATGTTAGGAACCTGCTAAGGGTAAGAACACCCCAGTGAAGACAGGGCCACGTTATGTGGGGAGGCGGAGAGTCCACAGAGCTCTAGACCCCACCAGACGAAGAGAAAGGCTACTTGTCTCCTCAGGCTTTTTGAAATACTAGCAGGACCAATATCTAACCCAGAGAAAATTGTAAGACAAGCTGAACATCAGTCTAGATCTCTTTTGTTCCCCAGGGCTGTGAAGTGGGTTTTTTTTAGAAGCATGCAGTATAGAATCTCAGCTATTGTGTTTAGGAAATAAGAATCCATAATCCATAAGAGGATTTTTGGATGTAGCTGACTAGAGTCCTATTTTATTTATTCCTATACTGCCCATCTTAATATCCTTTCTTCAGAAGTCAAAAGGCAATAACAAACACACAGCTAAGCAAGTCCAAGCAGCAGTCAGGGCACTTAATGCATAGACAGAAACAAAGCAAGTGGAAGAAAAAGGAACAACTAAAGAAAACAAAAATTCCACTGGTGAAGTAGAAAAGCTTTACATTGACATTCATTTTCTGGTGAGGTTTTCAACGTTTTATTTAACTGCCATTAATGGGCAGATGTCACTTCTGGCTGGCATATCGAAGTCAATGCATTCAAAACTGTTCTGAGCAGCACTGGGATTAGGTCAGATCCTTTAAACAGACCAAAACATCACCAATTCCAGCCACAATGAATATACTTTATTTGGGCAGTAGGCAGAAATTCTCTGCCTTTTTCTTGGGGGTTAAAGAAATTTTCATGTCAGAATATCATTCTGATTTGAATAAGCAAAGTAAAGTGTCCAAGCAATAAAGATATTTTCCTTTAACGACACTAACTCTTCCACACAGAAGTGCCCATCTTTTTTTGAAATGAGTTTTAGTTAAAAGATAGGGATAATGCAGAAGCTGTTTCATTTGATTTTGTCTAAAAAAAAAAAAACCAAAAAAAACCAACCAAACTGGAATAGTTAAAAGTGCTAGCATTATAAAAAGCAGACATTGCATACAGTTCAATCTGTCTTTGTATCTCTCTGCCTGTCACGCCAAGAAATCAATGCCATTAACCATAACAATAACACATAGCACTGTCTCTCTCTTATTTATCAAGAAATCTAAGAGCTTTGCAAAAAGTCCTGATAACAGCTCTTGGTAATTGGAACATGTGGCATCAGCTTGTCTTTGTTAGATCACTTCTTAATGCCACTCCACTGAACAGAGATATTTTCCCAGAAATCTCTAACCTTCACGGGCATTGTCTGATTTGAAACCTTGATGCAGTCTGGGGATTTTCATACAGAGTTACAGAGAAGTTTTTGCTGTTGCTTTGGTTATCTCTAATTCTATCTCTGTATCAGTTCATAGGAGAAAATTGAGTCTGATTTGGTACCCTTTCATTTCCCCTGATTTGCCCCTCACTTATGGGGGATTTTCATTTTCTTTAGTAAGTTTGAATCAAAACCAAATTTTATATCAAGCATCACAATATTTAGTTGACATTTTAAAAAAAAAATCACTGTTTTTCATTATTGGACATTTCTACACTTTTGAGTTCTGGATGAGCAAAATAGTTTCTATTCTGCACTAACTAGAGGTAGTCTCTACAATAAAGTTCTGGAGAAATTCCGTCCTTGTGTGAATTGCAACAACATTTTTTTCTGATACCAAAAATATTTACAGGATAGAATTTTGACGAGAGAAACCTTCTGTATACTTTGAGTGCTTATATGGGTCTAATAGAAAATAGAAAATTATTTTATGGAACCTCTGTCTTACCTAGTTTGACTGAAAAAGTTCCACTGGTTTTAATACAGTTATACTGTTTAATACTAATCACGGATCTGCTTCTGTTACACTCCTGAGTGCACTTAATAAGTTTGAATTATAGGCTTAAGTTTTGATACTTCAGTTCATTAAGTCACTTCTATGGAATGAGCAAACTTCACAGTGAAGTTAGTCATAGCAGTCTAAACTTATTGTCACAGATTAATGAAATAATCCCAGTTTGACCACTCAAACCAGAATTTGGTAAAGACTCTAGTGCAAGCTGTTCTCTTTTTTATACATCTTTTAAATAAACTTGGTCTAAGTCCATTGTTACTTACTCAAGCGTAAACCAGGAGCAACTCCATTAATGTCAGTATAGTTATATAAGTTTAAAATTGTCATGACAGCAGAATCCTTTGTGGAAGTCATAAAACCAGCCAAGTGCCACCTAGCATCAGGCTGCAGATTTTATTTTTAAAGTGAGGTGGTTGTTACATAAAAAGATTCATCCTTGTCTCAAAAGGTGACCTGATAGACCTTGTGAGTCAGATAAGGTGAGAAAACATCACTAATCTGCCAAGAGAAGACAGGATTAAATCATACTTCATACAGGGAAGACTGAACATGTAGAGGCTAAGAGCAAAGGAGTGTTTATGGCCACTGCATATGGTTAAGAAGTTTTTTAGCTCAGATATTTGTCCATGCATCTTGGTGTACAAAAATAAACTTTTCAAAAAGCACCAGTGTCATTCTAAAGGCTAGCAGTAGGCTGATATTATGAAAAAGACACCAGCACTAGGTTGCCTTTTTTTTTTTTTTAAGTGGTTAAACACACACACACACATGCACAAACCTACACAGAATAACTATAACCTCTTGGGATACATATAAAAGCCTGACAAGGAAATAACTTTTGCTTTGAGCAATGGCTTGTACTGAATATGTTTATGAAGCATCAAACAGTATTTCCTCACCCAGATGAGAAAGGATTAATTCAAATACTTGTATGTGCCAGAAGTTTAAAATCATGTTCTTTGGATGAAACAAACACTTTCTCACACAAAATAATATTTTAAGAATGTATAAAAAACCACACAGAGGCTAACACATGCTAATAATCCATAGCTTTGTTCTTCACTGAGCACTGAGGCAGAGAAAACAGCAGAGGGTGGAAGAACAAGAGGCAAAGACTTTTGAGCAAAGCAGAGGGAGCAGGAGGTGCACAGAGGGTCCCGTTCCCCTCTGCGCTACATCCCCCTTCTGTGTCCATCCCTTACCTCTGGGCAACAAGTGCCCATTTCCCTGAATGGCCTACACTTTGGTTAGACATTTTTCTACTCCACTGATGCCATAGGATAATTACCCTCTTTAGCTGCAGTGGTATTTATGTATGCTCCTTTCTCTCTTATGAAGGAGCGGCAGTAGGACATATGATCACCCCTGCACTCCTTTGGGCAGAAGGTGCTGTGGTGTTAGGAGAAGAGCTATCATACGGGAGGCTTTGAGACAGTGTGCTGTAACTTAAGCTGCTTTTGCCGCAGATCTGTGTGTTTTGCAGGTCCTTATGTCATTTCATTTATCTCCTTCTTGTTCACTGAAATCTCTCATGAGGGAAGCATACTTTGAGAATGCCTCAAGCTGAACCTCTCAGTCTTCCTTGGATATGCTTTCCTTGCTTAAAGTATATAATGTTTATTGCTAAAAACCAAAATGTTTTAGCGTAAGGAAAGCAATATAAAAAAGCTGTGTTTCTTTTTCTCTGATTTACTGTAAGACTCTCACTGTGAACCTAAAGAGATACAAGTATGGCATAAAAATAAGTAGATCTGAAATCACAGTTACAGTCAAATCAAATTTAATTTATCTTAAATTGTGAATTTAAAACCTAAGTGACAAAATAATTTTCGATTGAATTTTTCTTTACTTCCTGTTCAGATACACACAGACCTTGGTAATATTGAAACTATGGGCATTCTTAGGAGAAAAAAATATTATGTGCTTTTTTATATCAATATGCAAAAGAATGCTGTGATTTAAATTGTCTTAGCCATGAAAATCACAGGTTTAATCTGCTATGGAAATAAATACTCCCAACAGTGAATGAAATGTATGCAATCTCATATTTCCCTAAAGACGAAGAACACAAAAACATAGGTGAGGCTTGAGATGCCTGCCAACATTGCCTGCATTCAATTCTGCATTATATCTGTATTCACTGAGTTTGATTTCATAAACATTGCTGTCCTGAGCCTGTTCCAATTTCAACGTATATAATCAGATGTGAAATATGATGGGAGTGATTTCAAAACACGCATATGTTCTCTGATACTAGAGGTCATCTATTCTCATGCTACTCACCACAAATTGAGGTTATTATCACTGTGTAGCTGGTCTAGGTTCAACATTCCTAATGAACAAGAAGATTATTGCAAAAACAGGGTATGAAGTAATAGTATGTAAAGACTGCTGATCATCTAACAGAGGAGCCTGAAAGGCACTCCTTTTCTCAGCTAGCAGTGTTAAAAGAAGTGCTGTGAAAGGGCCTGAAGGCCAAGTCATATATTTTAGGAAGGGTTTCCACAGTTCATCCTCTTCTGTTGACTAAAGGAAGTTCTTTCTGATAGGCTATTAATATTAATAAGTATCTATCAGCTGCTTCTGCTTTTAATTAAGTAACTCAAAGAGCAGCAAAGTCCAAAATCAATCTTAATGAAAGTTTTATATCTTAACCTTTCTTCGAGAGTTATCAAGGTTTTTTACCTCTACAGATGATTTTTATACTCTTGTCTGAAATCCTTAATACAGAGGTAATGCAGATGAGCAAGCCCTACCCCTATCTACTTTGGGTAGATAATTTCTGAAGCTCAGTTTGATTAGAACCCATCACCCTGTCGTTAGAACAGGTTACTGTTCCCAGAAGAACTTCCTACACCTGGTAGTAGAATGAGTGCCAGGCAGTGTACTAGAGTGAACTAGGCTGCTTTATGTTTCACAGTGTGATAAGGAACATAAACCTAATACTTAGGAAGAAGTTAAATTAACATTTCTCCTTCTCACTTCTACACATTATAGTCACAATCACAAACATGCCATGTTTACAGTTTCTAACACCTTTCTATATAATATCTAATGATGGATATTTGTTTAGAAAAATTACTTATCTTTTAAACCAAAGAAGCATTTATTTTCCTGCACTCCTAATCTTAAGTCAAGACAATACTTGAGTGTGAAAGGTTTTGTCATTTAGTAGACAAAGAAATAACAAGACAAAAATTAGAAGTAGATGTTAAACAAATTTAGGATTGGAAAAGAACTTGCCTGTTCCTGCCAAACTCTTGCTGCCAGCTACAACATAGTCACATGCACACACATACACACACAAAAAAATCTACATAGCATGTTCATACACCACAGGCTTTACAGCATGAATATATGAGCTTCCTTCAATATCAGCTTTATGCTAAATGGAGGTATTCAGGGTGACTGCAAATCTTTTGTTACTTTTTACACTTAGTCGACTTAGTCCAGTTTTGCTGTGAAGCTTGAGTCTTAATCAATTTGTCTGTGCCCAACTGGTTGCTTTTAATAACACAGAACTTCCTGCAATGACTTTCTACAAATAACTAATACAAAGTCAGGGATTTGACTCAAGTAAAACTTTCCATACATATTGCTTAATCTGGACACCTTAAGGCTTTTCAAAGGAGTAATCTGGTACCAGTGGAGGATTAGCGAAGAAGATACTACTTTTTTTTTTTTTGCTAAAGTTCAGCTCTAAAGTTGCAGAAGCATTTCTTGACTTTCTTGATTGCAAGACAGGTAAAATAAAATTCCTTAAACCAGATGCTACATCCATTATGCATCTGTTGCTAGCTTAGATATTTGTAAAGATGTCAGAAATTCTTTTATTCCCTTTTTTAGTTGAGATATTCTGTGTATACACATCTGTGTATTCCATTATGAACACTGAAATATGCACTGCACAGGTATCAGATCTGTGGAACTCCACATCAAAAGATGCTGTGGATGCTAAAAATTTGTGTGGCTTCAAGGGGAAATTGGACAAATACATGCCAGAGAATCTATAGAGAATTACCAAGTACTACCATACCCGAACAGGAAGATACTTCAGCTGAATTTTTGGGACACTGGGAGAGCATGAGAGGAAAGTATCATGCAGTTTCAGCCTACCTGTTCTCTGCCTTAGGTATTTTCTCTCAGGAACAGGATCATAAGCCAGAGTAACAGGATCCAATTGGACTTTCCTGATATGCTTATGTACAGTAACATCACCATCTTTCAAAAAAACTTAGCAAGGCCCTCAGGATCATTAGGGGTTGTTTCTTTCATAACTATCTCCACAACTGTTGTAGAAGTATACAATTACAGTAAGTCACTGAAGAAAGTATTAAGTTGTAATATTTTCTTAGCATACTTGCCTTTGAAATATACACATCACACATCACACTCCTCCCAGAATCCCCTTTTTTCTTTCAGACTTTCTATATCCAGAAATTTTTAGAGACAAAAGCATCTGATTCAAACTAGGGAGCTTCCTTGGAAGAGCAAATGGCCTCTCGGAGAGTACGTCATTCATTTTCCACTGGACTAGGTGAGGCCATCTCTCATCTCACACTTAAAGCAGTCCCCACTGACAATTCTGGCAACACAAAGGTATATTTTTTGTGACAAAGAAATTCAAGCACAGAAGCCAGTATTCTGATAGAATATGATAGAAATATAGTATCTGGGGCCAGCCTAACCTAATTAAAAGGAGGCATATTTGGTCTTGGAATTATTCCATGTGGCTCTCCAGAGAGAAAACTAGTTTATGAGACCTGACACTTTCAAAACCCATACATTTTCTTCTTCATTGATATGAATGATGGTGAAGGAGAGATATTCAGGTTCGATAACAGCTATTTGATATGTGCTGATAAAAAAAATGCAGAATAACCTAGACAGATGTATGTTCATTTTTCCTCAGTGGCCAGAAAAATAATTTTATTGCACAGCACATTTTGCCCTACTGTGTGCTTCTTGGTTGAATTTGCAAAGTGAAAGGGTGGCATAGAGGAAATTGTTCATGAACTTGTGCATGTTGCTACATGTGTCAGAAAGCTTAAAAATCAAGAAAAGGATAAGAGGTGGGGTTGGACTACCATTGCACTGCAATATGTTTTGGCATGAAAAGGGGAATTCTGGAAACAATAGCATTTTACTGTTAACTAGAATCTTATCTTGGTTAAGCTACTAAAGGCAAAGTCCAAACCACTTTCTTCCCATAGTTATGTTCCAGTGTTGAGCCTATCTCAACAAAAAAAAAAAACATGAAAAGAAAAGAAAATAAAAGAAAAGAAAAGAAAGGAAAAGAAAAGAAAAGAAAAGAAAAGGAAAGGAAAGAAAAGAAAAGAAAAGGAAAGAAAAGAAAAGAAAATGAAAGAAAAGAAAAGAAAAGAAAAGAAAAGAAAAGAAAAGGAAAGAAAAGACTAGTGTCAAAGTTCTGATTCGATGAAATGAGAAATTACCTCTATTACATTAAAGGAGTAATCACAATATTGTCTTTATGTAGATCCTTCAGCACTGAAAAGGCTAAAGGAGGTTTACTGATATTTGCAACAGAGGCACCCTAAGTCTCTTCACTATTTACAGAAGATTCCTAAGATAGGCAATTCTTATCATGCTTGTTTACATGGAGAATACTTTCCTAGAGCTATTTCCTGTCTCTTTGAACAAATATTTACATTTGCAAGTAGCTTTACATGTGTGAGTAGTCTCATGTGTGATTTCAGTAGCACTATTGATGTCCTTGAAAAATTAAAGCAAGTTTTTTCTAGGCTGTGAAAAATCTGTATCATTTTTACCCATTTCTCAACCTGCTAAAAGTCTTCCTATGAACTCCAGCGTCTGAGCAAGCTCTGAAACTATCCAATATAGACATACAGACATACATTTATAGGCATTAAAGCTGCCTAGAAAATATAGATAGAGTGCATTTGGTTTAGAAAATCTGGTTTTGAATTTTTTCTATTGTGTAGCTGATTACTTGTTATTACAAATGTTAGCAGTAAACCAATATTCAAATATGTAATTTAATGGTATTTATCATGTGAAAGAAAACTCTTTTTTTTTTCTTCATGTTGTCACATACTTAGAACAAGAATACAATTTGTAGTGACTGCATTGCCGTACCATGGAATAATGTTCTCTGCTTCTGCAAGTTCCTGAATCTGCCAGCAATCAGATGGATTTTTGAATAGAAGATAAAAGAGGCACTGCCATTCCACAGCAAATTCAAACAAGACATACATTGCTGAAATATTTTAAAAGAATCCATGAAATACACTGCTAAAGTTGGTAAGAGTCAAATATATTCAACAAATGATTTCAGCTTTCATAGAGGAAGTTGAAATCTGCCTGCCAGATGTACAGGATGCATTTTCTCATGCAGAAAAAAAAAAAAGATTACTTCAAAAAAACAGAAGAAAAGCTATTGTATTGTATTAATGTGCTGATAGAATTTAAGAGCACCCTATCATTAAGTTCCATGTAATTTTAGTTTTTCTCTCTTTAACTGATGTTAGGAAATACTATATCTGATTTTCTCACTTTTATAGCAACTGGATATGTACTGACATTTTAATGTCAGACTATATACCTTATGGCCTTGGCAGTTTAACTAGATCTTTGAAGAATAAAAGGAAGGAATTCAAACCTCCCTCTGCTGGACCAGCAGAAAATAGCTACCTGGGTACTTTAACTGAATCTTCAGCTTTGGCTAGATACTAAACTAGGCACAGCATGGTCCTAATTGTTACTGAAAATTAAACATAATACCTTGATGAATTAAATAGGCTCAGGCTACCCTTAACTTTCATATACTATTCCAGCATACACTGTTACCACGAAACTGTGTAAATCTGTCAAAAGTTTTACTTTGCTCATCGATGGCAAATCTTCATTAAATTGTTCCAGTGTGTGCAACTGTAATGAAAGAACCTGAATGAGGTACACATGAGGCCTGAATTAGATAAAGTAATTATCTAGGGAATCACAGAATAATAGGTCTGGATAAAGCCTCAGGATGTGATTCAGCTTGTCTCTTTGTCCTGAGGTAGAATCGACTACATGTGTGCCATTCCTGTCCTCAATTATCTCTGAGCCTTAGATATTCTTAAGGCTCTGTAGTTCTCACACTCCTCCCTGTCACTAAAGTATTCAGAGAATTTTTTTCTTTTCATTTGAATGACTTCTAATAACTTCTTATTTTGTCCTCAGATATTTTGGGATTTTTTTTTCCCCCAAGATCACACCTTCCAAAGGGAAAAGAACTCAGAAAAAAAAGGTTTGGAAAGTGTAGGATAATAAGACAGTTATTACTTAAGACAAAATCCTGCTAGTTTCAGTGACTGTCTGCTGTTATAGTAGGATTCTGTGAGCAATAATTCTCTCTTCTTCTCATACTCTGCCTTCATGATTTTGTACACTTTGATCACATCCTCACCCTCCAAATTTATGATTTCCAACATTTCAGCTCCTCTCCATGTGTGTGTACTCCATTCCTTTAGCCATTTTATCTACTTATCTGTGTGTTCACTAACTCTGTTATAGCTTTCTTGAAATACAGGAACCAGAATAGCATACAGTACTCAAAATGTAGAAGATTCCCTCTCTCTTGCTCTCAGTAGTCTTCCTGATGCAGTCCATCATTTTATTGGCTATTTTGGCTATCATTGAACATTGAGATGGTGGTTTGGGAAAAATGTCAATGAGGACTCCCAGTTGTCTTCCTAAGCTGCAACTGCCTGTAGAGAAGAAAAGATTAATCAGGTAAACTATGTCTTTTCAGGGATGTTTTATGCTTTTAGCTACTCAGACAAGGTCAGGGTGGCACTAAAGCACAGTAGTTGTGTGCACCAGTTCAATTTTCTCTATATTGCAAAGTATTTTGGTAGAAAGAAGAGTTCTAGACCCTCAGTGGCTGAAAAAAATGGATGCATTTTGAAATAGCAGAATGTAAGGACATACTATTAAAAAAAAAAAAAGCTTCTCAAGGTGAAGTTTTGTTCTACTAAGAAAATGAATCTTATAAAGGTGAGCACTGAAGCTGAAGAAAGAAATTAAAATGTCACGTTTTGTTCAGTCAGCTTCTTTGCCTTGAGATTCTATTTCTCATATAAATGGTGGTTCAATACTGTAGCTAATGTTCACGAAAACAGCCTATATTTTATGTCTTAAGAATATTATGTTTTATTTTTTAACAAGAATTAAATCTCACTATGTCTTACTTTGAAATAGAAAGAAGGCCAGGAAATGTAGCATTATTTGGCTTATCTGGAGAAGTACCTTTTATGATGTAGGTGTGGATAGTGCATCTGTTAGTCAGTGAATCATGCAATACCATATTTCTTGGTTTTGATTTTGAAAATGATTATTGTGCTAAGACATATCAAATAAATGAACATATCTGTAAGATGAAAAGTTCATACTATAATGTTATTTTCTCAGTGAGTGAGTGGCAGTGGCAGTGGCAATGGCAGTGGCAGTGGCAAGGCAAGGCAAGGCAAGGCAAGGGTATCCTCAAAGGATAATTCTGTGAAAGTTTAACGCCTCTAGAGGTCTGGTATATTGTCTGTGATACTGAAAGTGATCTGTCCCCCTCAGCACTGATGGTCAAACTATTTTCATTCTCATTGGTAGAGAAATTTGGGGTAGCAGAGAGTAGGTTTCCTGGCAGATGTACAATACATTTAAATAGTGTAAGCAGCATCTAGGGAAATTATTAAAGCTCTTTCATCTAAAAGTAACAACTATTGGTCTATCATTGGTATTTGACTATAATTCTCTGCAGGTTATGCCACTGGACTCCTCTCAAAGCCTTGCATCTGCCACTGGTTCTTGAAATCACAGTCACATGATACAGTAGGTAAGAGTTTTATGATGGTATTAGTTTTATTGAGCTAATTTAATAAAATGCAACATGGTACAGAGTCAGGCAGGTCACTTAGTTTATCTAGTAGAATTTTGCATACATAAGGAAAATTGTGTTGCATTTAACATTTTTGTGCTTCTATGTCACCAAAATTGGAAGAGAGTTTGGTTAAAATCAAGTACATCACCTGATATAAACACGTGTCTGGTCTAAAAAGGAGCATAACAAATGAAAATGTTCAAGAATTATTCCCAAAATTCAAGAACATAGCCCAGCTAGTGAGGTTCAGACTGGGTATAAGACCAACACTTTAAAGTAAATAATTTCGACAACTTACTAAAAATGTTATTGCATTTTTTTTGCAGCAGTCTTTAATGAGAGCTGGATACCTTTCTAAAAGAAACACAAGGCTCAACCAGAAGTCAAGAATTGATAAATTATTATTATGGAGTTCCATTTTCACATGTCTTACGTGAATTTGGTGGGGGGGGGAGAAAAAAAAAAGATAAGAATAAGTAGAGAAGCTCAACATGAGCAGGCAATGCGCCCTTGCAGCCCAGAAGGCCAACCACATCCTGGGCTGCATCAAGAGGAGCGTGGCCAGCAGGTCGAGGGAGGTGATTCTCCTCCTCTACTCCACTCTGGCGAGACCCCACCTGGAGTACTGCATCCAGTTCTGGAGCCCCCAACATCAAGAAGGACATGGAACAGTTGGAGAGGGTCCAGAGGAGGGCCACAAAGATTATAAGAGGGCTCAAGCCTCTTCACAAAGACAAGAACTCATCTAGTGTTCAATTAGTTGACTAGCCAGTCACTTAACTGTTAACTATTCAGGCTAAAAAACATCCCCAAGGTTACAGAAATACCTGTCAAAGGACTCCATTTATAACATGTAGATGCATTCTTTATTGTCTAAATTCAGAATTTTCATTACTCAGTTAGGATGTACAGGCTTAAACCTTGAAGTATCATTTGTCTTCTAACTAGAGCAGATGCAAAGGGCCAGATCTACTTTTAATGTGAAGCTCTAGTTTGCAGGTTGGTGCAAAGACACTTTGTTTGAGGATAAGCTTTGAGGCAGAAAAAGTGTGTTTTGTATTTTTATGCTTTATAAAACATTTATGTACACACAGTTTGTGTTATATAGTTGAGCTAAATTTTGTTCAGATTACTACTACTGCTGCATTTAGGAATTTCTGGATCAGCAAGTAGGTGGAACCAAGCCAGCTCAGCAGGTACTGGCTTCTCAGAAACAGAATTAAAAAAAAAAAAACAGCTGATTTCAGCCTGAGACTTTTTAGCAGCTGCTTTGTAGCTGGGTTCAGAGGTTATCATCACAGATGCCCCTTATTCTTTTCCACAATTAACAGTGGAAAGGTGGTTAAGAGTAGATTCTTGAACTGTCCTTCACCTGTGGTTGTTTTTTTTTTTTTTTCATGCTCTAACAGTATCAGAGTGCTTACCATGGTCAGCACATTGTTCTGTGACTGAAGGTGACCCTTGTTGCCCTGAGAACCTGAACTGGTTGTGTAGAAGTAGTCTAATATAGGATGGAGGTTTAGCAGTTGAAACAGGAAGACAGTGAAGCTTCTAACAGGGAAGTAGAGCTTATTTTGCACAGTTCCTCTTCTAATGCTCTGTAGATTGTCAATACCATTTCTGTTTGAGCAACTTTGAATCACCCTCAGGCAGCAGCTGTCTGTCTCCCTTGACTTTTTGTAGCATTCAGCCTTGTATTTGTAGATACTCTGGCTTGCACTTAAGCTACCTAACTAAAGTAAACGGAAGGTATGCTCACTCAGCGTGTTCAAGGAGCACAGAGCTTAATGCTAGCAATGGGACCCACAGTTTGCTATGTAGGCTCTTAGGTTGACATTAACAGCAACGATTGTGCTTTTCAGATTTCACTTTCCCCCCAAAAAAACCAAAGCAGGGAGATGAAATTTTGCATCAATCACACCTTGGCTGCAAAACATTAGAGATTATTAAAGTAGGATTTACAGATTTATAGGGGCTTGGGATGAGAGAAATTAATTAGGTTTTTTTCTAAGTAATGCTTCTCAAATTTGAGAAAACGGTGTATGTTTCTAATCAGAAGCTGTGGAGAGAGGGTAAGGCGGTAAGAGATTTACCTGACATTTTGTTAAGAAGGACAAAGAATATCACAGTTTTCCCTTATACTTCGCATAAGACTTTAATTTAATGTTGTTAAGATAAACTGCTAACAATATGCACACTGTGTCTCTCATAGGCATGCAGCAATAAAACCAGCAGGGAGCAGGGCTTTTAAAAATATTGTTCTTTTGCAAGACAGTTGGAGTGCAATGGAATTTAGGATAAAATCCTTTACACAAGTAAATAGATCACCATATGTACATGCTGTTAAAAGAGACATGCTTTATTTGGCATCAAGTGTACCCACCCTTTAAATTTCTCAAAAAAAAAAAAGACCTTCATTGCCAAACTTTGGGCTTTATTTGCCATGTTGTTAACTTGCAGCCCCTAATGTTTCAACACATTTGTTACTTAGACTGAAAGACTGAAATGTTCTTCTGGCTGTTTGAGATTAAGGGTTTGGATTTGGGAGGAGGGAGGTTCCATAGCAAACGGACGAAGTTTAAGCTACTGTCATGTTAGTGATGAAGATGCCGCTTCTAACTGTACAGAAATGCTTGTTTGTTAGTAAGTTTGTTAGAAAGAGGCTTACAGGATTAAGCAACTGTCAGTTTGGGCGGGGGGGGGCAGCATGTGTTTTTTTTTTTTGTTTGGGGCTTTTGCAGGCAGGGAGGTGTGTTTAGTTTTTGCTGTTTTCTTCAGGTTTTTTTGTAGTTCCTTTGTTTTGGTTTTGGTTGTGTTTTTTGTTTTGTTTTGTTTTGTTTTTCTTTGGCTGGTTTGGTTTGTTGTTTGTTTTGTTTTGTTTTTAAATTAGAGCTTATTTCTTGGTATTGGGAATTCCTGAACTACCAGAGATGGAAGATTTTAAGTAATTTGGTTATATAGTTTATATATATATATATTTATATATAACTTTTTAATCTATTTGCTTAGTGTTGAATAGTGTCTCCTGATTGCAGTATGAAAGAATTTCTAGAGAAATTCAATTACTACTTCCTTTTTTTTTTCTCATACCAGTTTTGTATTCGGGCTCCAGTTTGGCAGCTATAGTGGTTTCAGTGGCAGGAGGCTCAGATAAACACTCAGTTTCACTTGTTTTGTCAACACATGTATGAGTTCTGGAACAGGTCGTCACAACTGGTAATCTCTTCTTTCAGAAATCTCAGCCCACGCAGTAATATCCAGAGAGAAACTCTGCCTCAAGAGTTGAATCTAATCAGAGACCAAGCCAGAAAACAAATTCTCCTGCTGCTCACACAGCTATTTCTAAATGCAGAAGCTTACGTGACAAAACCAGCTACAAAACAACATCTTTTTCAAAGCCTGATCACATGCTAAGAAAAATAACTTGGAGGAATATGTAGAAAAGCCTTGCTGCTGCTTGTTATTGTACTGTAAGCACTGAATCTTGTTGCAAGGATTACGTACTCTAAGAGATGTCAAACTGTGAAAAAGCCTAGGAACAAAATAAGAAAACACTCACGTAGTATAAGGGACATTCCTATAGTGAGAATAAAGTTGTCTTTACTTTCCAGGCTGGTGATACTGTATTTGCATTTCATAGACGACTTCTATGTTCTCTTGGTCTCTCATAGAGTCTCAGCATTTTGTAACAGTAACAGTAACAGCATTTTGTGCATGGTATGGTTGTTTCAAGGATTCCAAACTTTGGTCAGCCTATGGCACTGTGACATGCCATAGTACTGGTGGGAATTAAGGGCTGCTGGAGTACAAACCATAACTGTAATGAACCTCCTTTTTCCTCTGGCTTACACAAGTTTATGATATCATCCTCATCTTTCTGCCCAAATTAAAGGGCTTCCATTAGAAGTGGAACTTTCTGTCAAGTAAAGGCCCACTGCATTCTTCTTTAAAATTTGAAATTCAAATTAATTGCTAGTATGCTGCTACCAGTGTCCAAGCTTACAGTTTCTTTTCATGAAAATCTTCTCCTGAGCAACCGATTATCAAGGATATCCCATCTATGTGGTCATTACATTTCAAAGAGCAGACAAATATGAAGAAACCTCAGTTATGTAGAGATTAACACAGATATACATTCATACTCTGTGTATACATATGGGAGAATGTGTATATGTACATGCTTATATAATATGTGGATTTCCTCATATGAACTCTCATCTGTTTGCTCAGCTATATCATTGATAATGCAAAATTAATTTGAGCCTTCTGGGCTATATAGATAATTATTCCATTTTGACATCAAAAATCTTATGACAGAAGGTATTTTCGGACTTCTTAAGTGATTATGCTTTAGCTGAAGTAATTTTATTAAAAGTCATTTAAGTAAAAACCCAGAATGTGAGTTTTATCATTTAGAGACTTATTTAAAATTTAGATAACAACTCAAAGGAAAGAAAAAACAGCCATCTGGGAGTGCTAAAATTCTTTTTATTCAAGAAAGGATTTTCTGTCCTGAAGGGTAAATTTTAGAGGATACGCTAAAAACCTGTTAAAAAAAAAGAGTGCATTCTGGTACTGATGCATTTCCCACTTCTTGTAGCATTCTTAGGAATGGCATATAATAAGAAAGGAAGAAAATCTTGGTAAAGGGTTTCAAATCCTTCAAAGAAAAATTTTCTTGCTTTTGAATGTCTTACATTTTTCATTTTATATGGTCTGATTGTTATTTTTTTTAAGTTTATTGCAGTCTCCAACTTAATATCTATGAAGAATGAAAAGATTCTGAAGTAGACAAAAACCAAAATTCATAGATAGAGGCATAAAATTACCCAATACTTTTTTTCTCCCATCAAATTTCATTCACTTTCTCTGTATTCTAATAGCATATCAGAATGTCATACATAATAGAAGATTGGAAACATCTGAAATTAAACTTTTAATAATAATAGAAGACATACTTTGTACAATTTTTAAACTAAGAGAAACTCATATTAACGAAATTAAAAAATCCGTTGTCTCAATGAAGGACAGTATTTTAGAGAACAATCATTACCCTGACAACAAAAAATACTATATACAAAATGTGATCATAAAATGCAGATTATAGGTAGTAGAAGCACTAATAATAATATCAGTAGTACTAGCAGCAGCAGCAGTAGTAGTAGTTTTAAATAATTTGGTTAGCCAACAGTTACATCTAAAAAAGAAAAAAAGAAAAAGAGTGACAAATGAATGAGTAGATTTGCACTAAATTATACAAGTGAAGTGCTAGGAGATTCCTTTATGGAACTGTCCCTAAGATTTCTAAGCAGTGGATAGTAATGGCGACAGCCAAGACTCAGTCGTAGATTACTTGAGTCAACACCCATTCCCTAAAGGCTCTTCTATTCTCCTCTTGCAGGCAACTCAGCTGATGTAGACTAAGGAATGCCATCAGGCAAACAGCTGCCTGTCCACTCTTAAACACTGAAGGTGAGTATCGCTACACCAGCTCCTGTCTCACAGTCCTGATGTGCAAGGTTCTCACCTCATTCCTTTGCTGAGATATTGCACTCTCTGTTGCTCTGCATGCCAGGCAACTTGTGACCAGGTCCATCTGACACTTAGGTCAGTTAATGGAAAGGGCATGTGGGATGGCAGCTAGGATGTTGCTACCTAATGCGAGAGCACAGTTCGAAGATCCCGGGAAAGGGTCAAGACAGCAGTATCCCAGACCCACCGTGTAACTACCCTCCTACTTGAGTTTCACCTGTCATCATATGGCCCAGTGCTGGGGTCTCAAAGGTTGAGAGAAGAGAAATTAGGATGTCTTGAAAGTGTGTGCTACTGGTAATTTCTCTGTGAAATACTGAAATTATAGGTAGGACAGCATACACCTGTAACTTTAGAATTGGTGTGTTTAAATACTGCCATGAAACAACTTGCAGATTACCAGTTTAACACTTTCAAATACTATTTTTAAATTGATGATTCTTCTTATTCTGTGGTGTTAGTCTCACTTTTCCCTATATAATGTTACAATGTGATTTTGTTTGGATTTGCTTTTTATATTGGGCCTCAGTCTATACAAAGTACACTACAGAATGAGAACATGTCTTTTCCCAATGATCACAACCTATAAAACTGGACATTTGCAAACACTTTTGGAGGCAGGACTTGAGCTCTAATCCAGTCGCATCACTGAACTGTAAGATTTATTTATCGGTATTCACATATCTGGGTTACTGTTACTTTTGTCAGTATTTTCTGTTTGCAACAGAAGCTCTCTAGAAGAATGATTATATCTCTGATTCAAATCTCCTTGACTTTAATATATTCTATCTGGAGGGACTATGTGCTTGTAAAGCTCTAGTACAGTCTTTAAACATTTCCAAGGCAGGTCTCTATTCCATTCACTTTCAAATGAGTTACTCATTTCAGTGAGATTCTTTCAAGCCTTGCAGTATCTTTTGCATGACAAAAACTAAGCTAGAAATCCAGATAGGATCCACATCATGAAACAGCATAATGTTTGGTCTAATGACTAGGCTAAGAGCCAGGAAGAGCTGGTTATGCAAGCTCAGAGACAATGAGCTCTCACTATTCAGCATCCCAATTCTTCCACTGATTTAAAGCAATAATTCTCTGATTTTGCAGCCCTTGATTTTGAGAACTGCCATTACATTTATCTTTAAAGTTGGACAACAATTCCTGCTAATTTACTGCACATGGAGTTATTGCATGTGCTACCTTATTTCTACATATCCTAGATCCCAAATAAAGTATTAACTTTATAATCACAGTGTTCTTTTATACACTATATCTCTATAAAAGTGAGCTTCTTGTCTTAGGACATTAAATAACTTGAGAGATACTTAACCCTCCTCAGTTCCTTGAGGGTTTGATTACTTAGTGCATCACAGGAATTATCAAGTCCAAGACAAAAAAATCTAAAAGCAGGGAAACCATACAAAGATAGCACTGTAGCAGTATAAAGATACTAAAAAAAAATAATTCTTATTTTCTGAAGTAAGAGCTAAGGAATTTTCTTGTGATAGATAAATAAAGAAAAATGTCTGTAATCCAAAATACCTGAAGAGCCTTGCTCAGACCTATAATTTTTTAACTCATATATTTGACAATTTCTTTTAAAGAGTTCTTTACTTAAATAGAGTGTTATGATCCTCAAAAGAATTTTTGACTAAGTACTTCCTACCTGATTTTATTTTCTTCTTATAACTAGCAGGTTGCATTCTATCTGTAGCACAAGTGAGCCCTTCAGATTTAGAAGTGTCAGAATTTAAATCAAATAGTTTGTTGCTGTTTTCTTCTCTCCAACAGCACAAATAGGTATTCAGTGTCAATGTACGTGGATGAAAAGATCTTCATAGGCAGTAGTGAACCCCAGCAGAGCTGAAAGAGCCTGGAGTTGCAGAGGAAATCACATCAGTTCAGAACACCTAGGGTCTGCAAAGTACAGCCAAGCTCTACATATCTCTGGAGTCCTATCTTCCAAGCCAGGAACCTTCACAGAGTGTACTGTGACTTCTGTCCAACTTTTTTTTTCTGCAAAGAGAAGAGGTATGTGAAAAGAAGGGCTGGCATGCATGCTGGTATTGAACAGATATGAAGCTGGGTCTTATCCAGGGTGAATACCTTGTTCAGATTCTCAGCCTTTCGGAGCCAAAGTCCAGAGCTGAAGTCATCACTTCCTGAATACTTCTGTGGCTTGTTCATGACACACTTAGGTGGTCCCAAGCATGTATCAAGGACTGCTTCAGTCATGGCATCCCCCTGCAATGGAAAGGGCTGGTCAGAATACAAGACTGAAGGAGAGATACTGAAGATTGCAGCCTGATGTAGAAGAAATTGACATGAAATGCCTGATCTCTCTTTAGCTGTGTTTTACCCATCAAGTTTGCTCTGTGAGATTATGATGGTTAGATTTAAAAGTGTGTATTTATATATGCTGTGAAGGATGTGTTTTGATCAACATTTGATAATGTTCAAAAACAATGACTGCCTCTGATACTGCAGCTTCACTGACTCTACATCCAGTCATAAGCTAAGAGCTATTCTGACTGCTGTTAAATACCAGCTCAGTTTCACTGGTCTTTTCCAGCAATTGCCTTTCTGAAATCTCTAATAAGCAGTATAATCCAAATGTTATATATTGTTAGCATAACTCTAAAAATTTGGGGAACCATTGCTTTGATTTTTTGTCTTGACAACTAGAACCATATATTTCTACCTTATAAACAGGTCACAAAAGTGATGTCTGTGTAAATGTTCCCTAAAATTTAAGGAGAATTGAAGGAACTGTCCTTGATAGAATTCTTTTGTATGACTACAGGAATGGCACTAAAAAACATCAGAACTCTTGACCTGTGTGAGGGAAGTGCTCAAGTAACATTTATGGATACAGATAGACATACACATAAACACACATATATAAATGCATATTCCTACTATGTACATATACATATATATATTTTGTATGTACACACACACACAAAATCTGGCTTTGCAGAAAACATCTGTTACTGATTGCGGTTTGACTTGCTTCCACGAGGCATTAAGTTCCTTTATCATAACCATCTGTCATTTTTGCCGTGTACACTGAATTAATTACAGAATTTTAAACAGCTCATTTAAAACAAACCACAAACAAAATGACTATCTGAGAAGCAGTTTAGGAATAATATGTGTATTCCTACTGTGAGGACAGTAGCCACTGTTAAGATTCAGTCATTCAACTCATCTCTGAACTTTTAGGGGTATAATATTAAGTCCTGTAATGTAAAGAAGCTCATGCTCTTATAAGCAAATCCCATCCTTCAGAATTGTAGAAATGCACACAAATCAATGTAAAGGGGAAATAAATTTAATCCTTAAACTCCATTTCTTCATGCAACAGTGTGAGATCAAACCTTTGAATGGTGCTTTGAAGACAAATTAACTTTTGGCATCAGTAGGAACAATCCTCTGAGTCAATAGAAGTATGCCATTTACGTTTGCTAATGTAGAGCCCTGGATTTACTTTAAACCTTCTTTTTCAGCACAGGTTCAGGAGGCTTGGTTTAAGAAAGCTTTCCAATCTTAAACTTTTGTATGTTCTAGGATGATTTTAAATCTTTTCATTATCTCCATCAATGCTATAATGTTGCAGAGGAAAGAGGCATATTGGCCCCTGTGCGACACTTTCTCATTCCAGTTTCATGCAGGACAAAATGGGAGCAAATGCAAAAACTGACCCTCTCTTCTGTGTGTGGACACTCTTTACTAACTTGTGTAATAAATATTAGAAATGACCAAGCTATTTTGTTAAGAAAGAAGGCATACCATTCTACATCAATTATTTCTGAGGGAGTACACAGTGGAAATATTTGGGTAAGTGCTTGCCAAGAGTCAGGGTTGAACAGTCTAACTCATTATACTAATTGTGTTCTTTATTCCTTTGTTTTTATAGTCTGTACCAATTACAGAGACATTACTAAGATTAGATGTCCCCAGTCATGCCAATTATGAAACAGTACATCCTGATTTTTGGTACTAATATGGTTTCAGTTGAAGAATATATCTAGTGGCTGTTACCCTTCCAGTTTTCAAGACACAGCCTGTGACAGACTATAAACATGTGGTTGGGCTACTTTATGTCTTCATTTGCTCTCTTTTAAAAGCTCTTCACCTTCCCACAAATTGCTAAACAATTACTTTGCTTATCATCTGCAATGTGCATTATAATTTCATCACTTTCAATCTGAATTTTTGCTGAAGATCATGGGTTCCTTTGATCTTTGAGATAAAAGTAAACTCCTCAGTAAGTATGTCTTTACTGGCATCTATCCAGCTTTTTTTCTTGTTCTCTATAACCAAACAACTGCATCTCAACATCTTAAAATACGAGCTGTCACTATTTTAAGTGCTCAGTCCCATTTGCTCTTAATTATTGCGCATTTAAACTGAAAATTCTCCATTTCTAAAGACGATATAGGCTTGTATATATTCTAATTAGGTAAACTAAATTCATTTTGACTATATAATAAAGTAAACCAAACAAAAAGAAAGCTAAAGCAGGAAATAAGTGCACAGAAAAACCTACTTTATGAGTACATTAAGAACTCATTATTTAATACTAGAAAGTTAGGAAATGTCATAGTTGAAGTTGCCTGTTCAATAAATGATTTATGATAATCTTTAATTGTGTGACCTTACAATACTTTTTGTGCAACTGTGGGAAATACATACAGTGATTATATTGCTCTGATTCATCTGTAGAAAAGACCTAGTGCTGTTTATTCAGCGATACAAGCATATTTTGGGGAAAAAAAAAAGAAGTATAAACATGTAACTAAAAATTGTATCATAAAGTATACCACAAAAGTACAACCCTAATTTAAACACCTCCTGTTTTTGAATGACTTCATAACCCTGACAACTGTCATTAACAGCTTTATTCTGGTGTGTACTGTCTTTATTTAAGACTCGCCTTTTCAAGACTGGTATCAAATTCTGTTATATAAAGTTCTATATGAGTTACAGGAATACAGTGAACTCTTAGAACCATTTAAAGTACAGTCACTGATTGCATATTAGAGTGTCATTGTCTATGTAGGACATGATCAGATTTAGCCAGCTGTCAGAAATATTTGCTCAATAGAGAGGAATTCCACTGGCTTTTCTGATACTATTTTTTTTTTTTAAAGTACCTTTATTAGCACATAAATACCAAGTTCTTTCACTGGCTTAATCAGTCTAGGTCTTAAGGCTTTCTCAGTAGTGTCACAAAAGTGACTTATATGTTCCATCTGCACCTCCTGACCAGATGACTGTGCCATCCTGTCCAGCCCCATAAGCTTCATGGGTGCATTCACGTTCAGGAGTGATACTGGAAGGAGTTTTCCTGGGCTGTCCACACTTATCCCAGGAAACAGGTTTTTGAAGTTTACATTTCAGCTTCTTTGAGTACATGGCCCTGCTTTATCTGCAAAGCAGGCCAGCTTCCAATGCCATCAAAACACCCCCAGCACAAGCAGCATCCCTAGACCTTCCCATTTTATACACTGCCTCTGCTATCTCAACAGCTACAGGTTTCCGCTCTCCGAAACTCTTCCACAATGAAACTCAAAGTAGAAGCTGACACACATACCCACAGTAGAGGCCAGAACAGTTGCAATCCTTCTCCCAGTGGTTTGGCTTTTGCTCACTGCTTTCATCTGGAAACTGTGATCTGACACCGCCCTTCAACACTGTAGCCACAAAAGCTGAGAGATCCAAATTTGCCAAGCAACACCGGTCAAACACAGTATACTGTACTAGCCAGCATCATACACGTATGCCAGATCCTGTATGCCAAATACCACTGAGACCCATGGCAGCTACTCTACAGTCCCTGCCATACCTGCCCAAGCCCAGAATCTCCCTTCTGGTAGATACTGAACAGCCCAGATGTGCTAAATTTTAACAAGCAAGAGCCCACACCTGCAATGGGGATGCCCTCTCCCTCAACAGAAATACAAGTAGAGAATGGTCTGATGAAAAACTCCTTCCAGAATGTACAGGCACTTCTGCCAAAACCCCAGTCCTCCGCTAAAATGTTAATGCTAGCAATCCTGTGCAAACAGTGTTGCTGATACAAGGAGTCAGGCAGAGTCCTGAGGTGGCATCCAGGAGGGCTTCATACAGATAGGTCAGAGGAGAGCTCAGAATGAGATCTGTGATGATTTGTGTGCCAGTGGCATGGCTGAGTATACTCTGTACGCAGTGTGGCTGGAGAGCAGAAGGGCACATCTGGGCACTCCTGGTGCAGTGAGGCCATTCAGGAGCAGCCTAGGTCCAGTGCCTTTGCAGGGCTTGCTGAGGAGCGGATAAGGTGATCTTGGGTTTGTGTGTCTGTATCATCTTCCCATCCCCCTCATCCCGCTCTCTCCAGCCCAGCTGTGAACATTGAGTACCATAAGAGGCTCAGGTAGGTTCAGCAAGGCTAAAATTTCCAGAGATTTTAGCACATAAAAGGCAGCCAAAATAGAGACTAAGCATTTTCTGAAATGCAAAACTCTCCTGTCTGACTATCACAGATGAAAGAGACTCTAGTTTGAAAGAGGGCACCTCTGAGGAAGTTGAAAACCTGACTGACTCCATCTCTCTGTGTTGTGCAAGATTGAAAAGACCCTTCTTTCAGACAAGGGCAGCCACAGTACAGTTGTGTGGATGTGGAGCATATAGTCAGCTATAAAAGCCAGTGGGAATGGAGCCTTTTAACCAGCAGGTCATTATCTGTGCAGATAATTAATATAATCTGTATTAACTCTGTATTAATGTAACTACCATGTCAGTGGGTTGTTGTTACTGACGAAATATTTGCATTTTTAACTGAGAGATAAGTAGTGAAGGTCTTCACCTAGAACTGATTTTATTTTTCATGTTCTGTTTATTTATAATTCTGCTGAGTAATATATCTCCTAATGACTTTACATTTTGCTCTCAGAGAAATATATTAAAGGCTGCACACTGACATTTGTACAATTTTATGCCGCATGGCATATACAGAATAGACTAGGGAAATTAGTCTCAGATTTATAAACAAAACTTCTTACACTAGTGACTCATTTTAGTTGAATGTGGATGGCCCTTAATGGGAACACGTATGTTTATGCTAAATAACCTGTAATACCAACTGAGGTGGCACAATTCTCTCCGTCATTAAGAAGATTAATTTTGCCTTGGAGTGCCTCTACTCAACAGAAGTACCCTTCAGGTAAGCTGAAAAAGTTACCAGGCATGTAGTGCAGATGAGCAGAGGAGATACTGGAGATGCAGGAAAAACTGTAGCATACCATTGAAAAGCATTTTCAGTTCCCTTAGGTACTAAACATTCTTTGACTAAAAAAAAAAAAATAAAAAGTACTACTTAACTGTGATAACTAAATGTTTGTTATAAGTTGTCTAACAATTAAGGCACAGAAGAAGAATTTTGAAGTTGGGAAAAAAAGCAACCCCAAACATGGAAATACTTTCTAATAGTAAAGAATAGAAAGCATTTAATGACAGGTATAGGCAACCATAGAATAAGATTAATTCTGCTAAATTTCTAGCAATACTCTACTGGAAATCTGTTGTCAGATCAAATTAGGTTTAGAGTAAGTATAGGGTAGTTGTCAATACAGAGGAGCTTCGAAGATTATTTTTGGTTTATAAAACGCCTAAATTAATGTCCTGCTTTTGGCAGGGATGGGGGAGAGTGAGCAAGAAGCTGTGTGATAACTTGGGCTAAACCATCACAATGAATAAGGCAAATGTGACAGCATAATTTTTTTGGAATGGTTTTCAAACATTGTAGTGTAGTTACAAACAAGGTACCTAATAATCATGCAAAGCAAAAAATGTTAATGAAAGAGAGGAAAGAGAAGGCAGAAAGGGAAAGAAAGAAGGAATATTTTACTATTTATTTTGACTTTTATATATTTAAATTAAGTTATTGCATTCTAGTTCTTGTAACTAGTTTCTCAGAATTATAACTTCTATTTCCAGTCTTGCCTCTCTGAAAGCTTTTGTGAATTCAAAGAAGGATGAAGTGTAGATACTCAGAGGGACTAAATCTATATTTATACATACATATAAACCATATCTTTGCTATGTAAATGTATTCCACAGGGCTGAATTATGTATTTCGGTATGGAGTTATCAGCACTTTATTCAGTAAACTCTAAGGATATCTCTGTTAAGAGAGAAGTCTGAAAATTTGTTTATTTCTTTATTTACTTTTTACCCTATAATGTATGCATAAATTAAAATGCTAGTTTTCTCTTCTTATTCTGTTTAATTTAGGTCCATGAGGTCCTGAGTGAAGAGAATGGAGGAGCACTTAAAGAGGCAACAAGCATGCTCAGGCATTAGGTTGTTCAGACCAAACAAGATGTCATCTACTCCTTCAGAAAACAGTCTGCTCTTTTAGCAGGTAACAGTAGAATTTTTTCCTCTGTTCTAATAAGATACTTTACAGGTCTGTCATATTCCAGGAAAGGAATTCACTTCTGTGGAGGTATTTTTTTAGTTTTCTTGAGACATACAAACACGTATTTATCCTATTGCAAGAAAAAAGTTTCCCTTTATTCTATGCTTTCCCAAGTATTCTAATGGAATGAAAGGGATTGGGGAA
Source organism: Chlamydotis macqueenii (assembly GCF_036417535.1). Classification (NCBI taxonomy): domain Eukaryota; kingdom Metazoa; phylum Chordata; class Aves; order Otidiformes; family Otididae; genus Chlamydotis; species Chlamydotis macqueenii. The sequence goes on along the minus strand of NC_141557.1, from coordinate 116,320,337 downwards.
GGGGGTGGGATGCAAATAAAGAAGAGCGAGCTTGATGTAATCACACAACTGTCAAACATGTGAAAATAAAAATCTGCTGTCCCAGGCAAGTCAAATCAAAATCCTATTAATAGTTGAAGATGGACTGTAAAGTCTACCTGTTATCAGACAGATATCAAAACTCAATCTAAGTCATGACAACCTCCATAAACCATATATGATATATTGAAGACGACAATTTTTAGTTCAAACACAACACAAAATCCACTTGTTGTTTCAAAATGTGAAGGGTAGGAGAAGAAAGGTCCTTCATGAAAGCAGGAAGCAAACCACACCAGATGTTGAAGTTCAGTTGTCAAACTTTGGAATAATAATAACAATAATAATAAACAGCTTCATAATGTGTCAGTGTGGTCTTTGAATGGTGGTGTAATGTATTCCTTATGCTAATATCTGTAAAAGGTTGACTGCTAGTCACCACAGTGTCATTGGCATGTGCATTTAGGATACAAATATATAAGACAAGGGCAACAGCTCCTAAATCAAGAATGGGGACTGTCTATATAGGGTAAAAAGTAAACATAACAGACTGACTTTCTTTTTTTAATAGTTCTATTTGTATTTAAAGAGAATAATCTTTTCCAGACATGGAGGTCTTCATACTGTACTGATTTTAAAATAATCAATAATTTTCTGCACAACACTACTGCTCTCCTCTGTCTGCACTTCTTCACTGAAGAACACACCAGAGCTCTTGCCCTTTCAGAACTATTCAAAGTCTTCACAGAATTGAATCTGTATGTAACCATAATCAGTCATATAAGTACCTGCCTGACATCTTCAATGAGTAAACACCATACAATACATTTGTTATTATTTCTCATGGAGACTTTTCCTCATCTTCTAAGCTGGTTACTCACATTTTTGCACAGAACAAGACAAAACCTCTGAGTAGGAGTATGATCCCTTCAACATGCAAATTTCATTTTGTACATTTCTTTAGAGTATTCCAGATACAAGCAAGTCTTCAGAGCCCAGTGGCACATTGCATTAGAGACCTCTGAGGAAGCTGGTTCATCTTCACAGTGAACAGGGGTGCTGAACATACATATTTTCCAACAGAACACAGCAGGATTGGCACAGTGCTACATCCCAGCTAAATAAATCTGCCTGCTAGAGAGGCTTATTAGCTCTGAACAATCACAGGCATCTCTGCTTTTATATATCTTCCAGCTCTGGAGTTTAAACATCTTCTGCTAGCTTGGGTACCTCTGCAGTGCAACCTACTGTGGAGAGTAAATGCATCGATCTTTGTGGTACGGCTGCCGAGCTCTCCTATGCAGCCTGCAGAGCTCAAAAGGCAGAAACACCTCAACCCTTCCAAACTTATTTCCCCTGCCAACAAAAAGCAATTTAAAGACCTTCACGATTCGTGAACTCCAAAGACTCAGGCTAGCGAGTTACTGGTCCTCAAGTTACCTGCAAAACAGACAGTATTTTCCAGCATATATGAGTGCTACAAATATTGAGATCTACACATAAGATAGTAATCCACTAGACTATTATAACATCCTCTCTGTGAGATATCATTTCTCCGTACACTGAGAAAGTGTTTGATAAAAATGTGCAGATATCTACAGTAACCAGCTCTACACTGATTGTGTCTAGAGGAAATTCTACCTTTAATAATTATCCTGTATATAAATGTTACTTCAAAAGTTCTACTTAGCATCAGAGAGGACCCTCTGTCCTCCCACAATTTTTCTTCTACGTCTATAAAATATGGATCTAATATAAAATGCATTAGCAAAGTCCTATCTCCTGACTCTATATGGCTGACTTTCACTAATAAGTTAAAACTTTTTTTACCCTTAGCTCTTCTGATTCAGCTTTTGGAAGATAACATGATGTACTTACTTTTATCACTGCTTAGTGTGAAAAACTTACTCTGCAATTTCAGAGGCAGCCATTGAAGACATCAATTAATGTGCACATTTTATGCCTGTATATTTCTGGGTCCTTCTAGCTAATTTATTCAAGCTACACTCTGCATATCTGTAGGGAAATTGTTTTTAAATAAATATATGCACCCTGATTCTCTAAACAACTTCAGTGCAAAGGATGTGGGTTAACAAACAAGGAGCTTTGACACACAGTTTCCAGATGTGCAGGTATTTTCAAACACAACTGCTACATTTTCAATCCTTGTTAGAGAATTATCTCCAAAATCTGCTCTAGTATGTATTAAAGACACATCTTCATTCAGTGTTTTTTTTTTCCTGTATCCATGGAGTAGGACTAGACAGATACTGAAATATTCAACTTCTCTTGCTGCCTGAGTAGTTTTACAAATACATAGCCCAGACACAAGAGCAGTACATTATTTTTCTTCCTGAGAGCACTGCCTCTGAAAGATATCTCTTGCAGGAATAATGTAGAGAGAATGGGAAATGTGTTCTGCTTCAACTACCAGCTCTAATTCAGCTTTCCAGAGCTATTGCTTTGATACTGCACTGGGATGGCACTGGAGTGCTGAGCCCAAGTCCCCTTACCGCTAACAGTAGACATTACTGTGGCAAGATGGTATTCATTTTTCTGCAAAACAACATAATGAAATTAAACTATTGTAGGCAATACAGGCGATGTGAATGCTGACAAGTACAGGTGAAGACTGCAAACTAGATATTTCTCAGCAAAAGATGAATCTATAAGACTGCATTTACACATTTTCCAAAACTAGAACAGAAAAAATTAAAGGAGTTTCTAGAAGATTATTCCAGAAACATAAATCCAGTGTTCAAAGTAGCTATTCAACTGTTTTGTCAGAGGATATAATAGAAAGACCTGCACATTAAAATTATCATCTTCAATTTCAGCAGAAAATATTCTAAAGAAAATTAAGTATTTGAAAGATCTTTCAGTGGTTGAAACTGAAAAAGGTGCTGAAGCCAGCTATGGCAGTATTTTTACTTTTCTGTCTTACTTAAAACTCTTCTTATCTTCATTTACTGGCATGGGTGTTTGAGCCTCTGTGAAGCACTACTGATTTAAGTGACAGGCACCAATGTTCAACGCTAGCAGATCCAGAGGCAAGATCAATGCACAAGGCGGTTCATAAATAAATGTAAGAAAGGCAGGTATCTCTTGGGCCTGTGAGACTTGCAGCTACTGGTTTCTCATTTGAGAGAAAAAGGTAAATCTTAGCTTCCAGGAAATACAGAAAGTTAACATAACTACTCACAAAAATGTATGTATACAGCACAATGATGAAAACTGGCCTTAGAATGAGATAATTATACGTCCCAGATATGCTACAGTTGAATGTGAGTCCTGGATGCTGAGGCTGTGAACCTTCATCGGGAACTGTGCTATAAGGTGCACCAGCCCATCCTTATCCTCCAGGCTTTTCCTGCTCCAGAAGCCCCTGCTCAGTGCCAACACAAGTGTTTATGCAGCCACAGAATGGATTGGATTGATGAACTAATTTATCCTAAATTGTCTCTGCAAAAAATGTTTGAGCTCTTTTACAGCTGGATCAATTCCCCAGTTCACCGCATAAACAGCTGGACGCAAGTAGTAGCAGTGAATACAGAAGGTAGATTTATGGTGGGAAAAAGTGCCTGACAATAGGATGCATATTAGCTTACGCAGCCATGTCATGAAGGTGAATCTGCAATGTAGTGAAAGAGAAATACAGCCTAGGAAATATATGGTATGTTAAGATACTGCTGTGGTAGAAAATATAATCATAGATTTTATAAATCTAGTTACCTTAACTGACTTCTAAGGTTGCAACTTTTTCTCTAAGTCTTAAAGCAATTTAGGATTAAGTTGGATTAGGTCATCAGCCATGATGACTGCTGTCTGTTATTTGTCAGGTAATAACAGCTACTCAGCATCCCTCAGTAAATACAAATTTAAAAATATATAAGAAAATTACATTTAAATTAAGGTAAATTGGGACATAAATATTTGCCTTGCTATTTGATAATGTTACATATAAACACAAGGTATTTGAAAAGGAAAGCAAAAAAGGACAAAAAAAAATCTTCAGTGAGGGAAATTGTTTATGGTACTTAAGTAGTAATGTGATAACTACCCATGCATAACCACTCAATTATAAATATGGAAATGTTTAATTAACTAATACATTAAATTAATCATAACTCAGAAAGATATCAAAGGTTACCTCATAGCATTTAGCTAGAGCTCTGCAGTTTCTGTCCAGCTGCAGTGATCCTGGAAAAGTTTAAAGGCAAATTATAACCAATGGTACTACAATTTCTTATCAGAATCCTCTGATATAGAAGTACAGCACTGAAGGAATTCTGCCCTCACACACACTTTTGAGATGCTTTATGTTGTTCTGAGGGGAGATGGGACATTGACTTTTCCAGGTTAGTCAAGCAGATACGCAATGATTTTCTTTATTATTATTATTATTTTTTCATATTCTCAGCTGTGAGAACACTGAATTTCTCAGGGTCTTCAAGAAGAGAGAAGTCAGGATAAGAACACTCTGTATTATCTATACCTCATGATGCTTCTGAAAGGAAATCAGGACAATGCTATGAATAAGGTATATAAATGTTGTTTACACTGTTCTTACAATTTAGGTGAAAAGGATTGATTTCTACTCAAAAAATCTGCAGATACTCATTTACATCTTGAAATCAATCACTGGGTCTGCACAACAGCTTCATTTGTACCTCTGCTGCTGTTTTAACTAATGATTTTGTTGTCATGAATATTTGTGGAAACAGAGTTTTAAGTAAACATTAGGGAAAAAAACAAAATTTAACCTTGTATTCATACTTGTGTGCTTACCCTGACTGTCTGATTCCAGTAGCAGTATTGATTTATGTTATACGGCCTGTTTAAATTGACCAACTAAGACCTTAATAAGAAGCTCCAAAACAGAAGCTGCAGTAAAAGATACCATTGCAGCTTTTTCTGATTAAAAAGTGCTACAGAAGGGTTGTATGTTGTGCTTGATTTGGACAGTGACGTTCAAGTAGTGCTTACGTGAGATTGCTTCTCTAAGGTGAACAGGTTTCCTGAAATACAACCAAGGCAAAACTGAGGCAAAAAAGAGCTGAGCCTGGAGGAACAAGTTGGGAGGGAGTAAGATTGCTCTCATTGATTTAAGTTAATTACCATCCTGTAGTTACTATTGGGATGTACCAGTACTTACAACAGAGGCATGATTTTAGACTTCCAGCTGGCATCTGAATTGTTATACAATTGCTCCGGTCAGCTTTCTATCTTCTGCAGTTACTTTGTGACATAAATTCATTGTTTCACATGCTTTTATTTTCTATGCATTGTACAACTGCACTGCACAAATTATACCATGCATTTAACACACTACCATTTAGTTTGTGTGTTATGCATTCATACACATAGCACAAATTAATAGTAGAATACCAAAGTAATGGAAATATGCCAAAAAATAACTGCAACTAAAAACCACCCAGCACTATACCTTAGTATTCTTCACAAGGCAAAGATGTTGAAACACAAAACAGATGCTCAGAGATTGTCAGTGATTGTCGATTCATCTTTTAATGAAATTTGAAAAGTTGGTTATGATGAACAGTAGTTTGAAATGCCCTGAGATTAGTTTATAAGAAAAATCACTTCACTGTCCCTATTCTGTATTACCTCTTGCGTCAGCAGAAATGCTTTGAATTATTTTCTCTCTTAATAAAAGAGCAAAAGGTCAGTAGCTGGAGCTTCACAATATAGACTGTGGAATTTTAAAACTGCCTTCCCTTCTTGACCGCAGTCATTCCAATGCTGTGATTCTTCAAGGGGAAAAAAAAAAAAAAAGAAAAAAAAAAAAAGAAAGAGTTGAGGATGTCTTTGATAAATTATGAAATAAGGGTAATGATTTACGAAGTTCCTATGGAGCGGGTCATTTTTATATTCCTGAGATTTACATAAATTATACTTATTTTACACTGACTAGCAAGTCTTTACTATTTCAGTAAGTAAACAACTGAAAGGCATAAATACTAAAACTTAATTTTAAAAAGTCTTGAGATTTGACGTATTTTTTTAAGCTGCTAGATGATTCTGAAACTTAAATCTTTTCCCAATATTTCTTTAGAGATTTATTTTCCATGATTTGCAGTAAGATTTATGCCACTAATTGACTGAGCCATAAGACATGGTCCTTTAAGTCACATAATTTCATTCCTTATCATAACAACTTATGAATTTCAGAAAAGATGACACTGCTTGTTAAAGTCAGAAACTGTCTGTAGTAGCAGCAACTATTGTTATGACAGCAACATTGTCAACTGGCTAATTTCATATCATTTACAGCATTGCTAACACTGATTTTTTTCAATTAGTTTCATGCTAGTAGTCTGCTACTCTGACCTCCAGTCCTTCTAGATCACCAGGCCAGGGCCAGGATGTGCATAGTTGTGGATCTGTCAAAAAAATCCCCTTCCCAAAAAAGGATAAGTGTGTTTCACTTTATACCTATTAGTCAAAAAAAAAAAAAGAAAGAAAAAGAGTAACAATCATGTAAAAATAAATGAATTTAATTTGGTTCCCAGACCTCAGAAAAGCACTACGACTATGTGATCTTCATATCTTCTGATGATAGGCAAGAGATGAAAGTCATAGCTACCTAATCTGCTGTGTAACACTTTTTAGAGCATTCCCATTTTTACATAGGCCCTTCCTGAGGAAGCTGGTTTAATAATATCGTTATCTATGATTACTAGAGCTCCAGCTATACGTAGACAGCACTAATAGAATCTTAATATGTTATTATAAATCAGAACATCTATTTGGAGAACCTGCACTTTCCTTCAGGAAAAAAAATAATTTATGCATGTGGTGACCATGTACCTACTGCAAAGAGGCAAGGACCTCAATAGTATCTGAGATGATAAGATGTGGATAGGTAGCAACCTCAAGGGAGGATCTATGGGAGGGCCTAACACAACGGTCCTACAGAGGATAATCTCAGGGTCTGTGGCAATTAGATCATGGGAAGCCCTTTGGCATCATCAACTGCCAGTCACCTTTTTCTCTGTCAAGATTTTCACCTCTACTAGGCCAGTACAGGGATGGCACTTTATTAAGGCAAGTAGATCAGCTGAAAGTACATCAGCTGTACCCCCTGACTGTAAATTTGTGCTAGAGGTTCCAGTCCTTCACATAAATTTCATGCTGTCCATAAAATGATATATGCCAGTGACATACATTTCAGATAGGCATACATTAGGCAGGATGTCAAAGTTCTGTCATTTTAGGTGTTGAAAGGTAGCTCTTGAATTGTTAACATAAATGTTAAAAATAAGTTACATAAAAATGCACACATGTTACAATAAAAAAAATGTAAAGACAAATAATTGTCTATGGTAAAAAAAAATCAGTTATAAAGAGATGAAGTTTATGGAATATTTTTATTGCTACATATTTGTGAAAAATAAGTAGAAATTCTCAGTCTACCACATAGGATACTATTGTGTCTTTTTGGCTTATGTGCAACTTCAGTGCCAGTTTTCAGGCATTTATACTTCAGTACCTGCTAAATTGGGTTGAAACATCCAGCTGCCATACTATCAGCTACCTGCAGTTTCAAATTCTTATAATCGTCCATTTTAATTCTTTTACCAAAAAAAAAGCAACAAAATATGTAAATTCCCATGCTTTGCTGTATGTGGATGGCAGTTATTAAAACAAAACTGCAGTCTCATTGCTTTCAAATGATCATTCTCTAAATAAGAACTCCCAGAAGGAAAGGATTTCAGTAAAAATCACTCTATTTTTTGCAGTATTTCCTTATATATGTAACTTGTATTACTTGAAACTCTTTGAATCCATGTTTAAAATTTATGTTCCGCGCAGAAAATAAAATAGAATAAGCATTCAGAAAAAATTAAAATGTTACATTAGAAGATGAAAACTGTACATGCACTGAAAATAAGCAACCAGTCTGTGGATACTGACATGTGACATTTTCTATTACTCAGTGTACAGGCTAGAAATGATAGTGAAAATGAAGAACAAAATCTGTTATTTAAAAAAGTCAGCAATATGAAAAGAACACAATATTTTTTTTTAAAATTGGGTCTTTTTACTTATTTTAAAATATTTTAAAAATTGAACTTCTTGGAAATTACAAGTATTATTGGATTACAAACTTTTAAGCAAAAAGATCTTCATTTATTCATATTCACGAGAGATAACCAAAGAAATGAAAGTTAATACCAGTTCTTGTACAGAGTTGCCTTAGTGTCATCTCAAAGCTGGAAAGAAATAATCATTTTCTTTATCTCAAAGGATAAGAGTATCAAACAAACACATTTACTTTGGTTATTCTCTTATCTGAATAGTACTGCATATCCTTAATGGCATAATATGCTGTGGCTTGTATGAGATACTTGCCATTTTGCAGTTATATAAGTACACCATTAGAACTCCGAAATCAGCTGAATTAATCATATAAATCTTAGAGAATATAACATTGTGATATGTATGTTATGTTATATGGCGATCAGCTTGGAAACGGGGCCAATGACCATTTGCATGGTAATGAAGCATTCTTTCATAAAGGTGTCAAAAACAATCTAAGAGGCTAATGAAATTTTATGCAAACCACCTGCTGGTCACCTTCACTTCAATGAAATGCCTTTGGGTGAAATGGGAAAACCTTTCTTATTAAACACAAATTAGAATACATATAAACACAGGGCAAGCAATAAGTAACGAACAGAATGCAATGTGAAGGATAGGAGTACTTGTGCTGTATAGGAGGTTAACCATGACTACCCTATAACAAGAGCCACACTATGTCATTGTTGGGGGATTCAAAGGACATTAAACCACTTCTGTGTGACTTCTGTCAGCAGCATCTTTATAAAAATGTCTAAACCTAGAAAAATAATTCGGCCATCCTTCTGGATTCTGCATTTCAAACAGGATTTTTGGTTTCTGTAAGTGGGTCAATGCCAGATCACAGAACAGTGTAAAGGACAGCAAAAGATAGAACAACAGAACAAACAAAAAAAAAAACCCCAAAATTTGAGAATTCAACCTTTACCTTATAAAGATGAGAGTTTATTTTCCTGGCTAAAGCATGCTCAAAGACACAGACACTCAGGAATATAGCATCTCATCAAAGCTCATTGGCTAAGAAAAAATGCTGTGTACTTATTATATCCTTTTAGAGATATTTAGATTTTATGTAGGCAGCAACATTAATAATTTCCCATTGTCATATATTACCATCATGAGTCAATTTTCACTCAATGTATGAATTTTATTCAGATATTTAAAAGTACATAGTATGTTAATACTGAAAAACTTTGGGCAACATCACTCAGTAAAGGTTCTTAAGATTTTGTGAATTAATATTCAGGTAAAGGACTTGAGACGAAAGGGGTAAATAAATGACCGCTTTTCAGATACATCCCACAGGGATTTGTATCTGGACTTTTGCTGTTCAACATATTGAAAAATAATACCTAGAGGGGGTTAATTAGTGAGATGACAAAGTTTCCTTGTGATTCAAAATTACTGAAGATAATAAAAACAGCTGGCTCTAAAGACCTACAGAGAATATCATGGTATCAAGAGACTAAGTGATAAAGTGGCAGATGATATTCAAGAATGATAAATTCAAAGTAACACACATGATAAAAAACAGCTGTAAACATAGGCACTGGGTGACATACTGTAATCTATCTACTTCAGACAGTAAAGACATTTGAGAGTCATTGTGAACAGTGTTAATCAAAATTATTCAGAAAAGCATAGAGAGATAAACACTATGTACCATTATGCAACTGTATAACTCTGAGATGTGCCTGCATCTTGAGTGCTGAGTAGTGACAGCTTACTCCCCACCACTCAAAAAAGTTATAGAGGAAATAGCTGCCTTTTCATGAGTAAAGAGCAAGTTGGAATAGGATGCAGAAAAATAGACTTCACCTTTGAAAATAAACAATGAAGGGTGATATGATAAACAACTATATAATCACAGGAAGTACGCAGAAATTAGTGATTATGCAATATTTCTGAAAATGAAAGCACTAAAATCAATGCAACAAATCATTAAGCAGAGCTTCAAAACAAAAGCAAGTACTTGTTCCATGATGCAGATAGATAGACTGTTGAAGAGCCTTGTAGCAGAAGGACGTAGCTAATGTCAAATTATAAATAGATACAAAAAGCAATTAAACACAATAATGAAGGAAAAACTATTTAAAGTTTTTAAACAAAAAGATAATAGCCGTAACTTAAGAACCTAAGCCACAGAGTGCTGGGACATGGGTAACCATTACTGTATATTTTATATTCTTTGCTTGAGGACTGCTATCAGCTACAGTTATAAAGTAGATAGTAGTCTTTCCTGACCCAGAATTACTTACTTCTGGTTCTTTATGGTAACAAGTCATAGGTCCTTGAGAAAAGAAATTACATATTCTTGTGGGAAACAGTTATAAAAGAAAGAAAAAGAAAAAAAAAAAGGCTCAACTTTATAGAATCATGGAAAAACACTTTTCCTCTTTCTGTCATTTACCTTTACATGTTGGCTATTTCATAATTTTATTCTGTAACAGTCTTTATGAGCACTTTTAGAGTTTAATGTCTAATACTACTGTGTTATTATTGTTTATATCTAGAAAAACATCATATTTTAAGACTTAAGTAGTGAAGTACTCTAACATTTTACATGTTCTGGCTATGCATTTATGAGTGTATAATAGTAGATGATTCAGTTGGTTTACTTGTGTGCTTAAAGGCCTATTTTTATCTATAAATAGCTTTAGTGAATAGAGTGTGTATCTGAAATTTGTATGTGTAATTTGGGAATCTAGAAAAACTGCATATGTTTTTCACCTTTTTTAAGTAGTTTGAAAATTGCTTGCCATGAGTTTGGAAGAATTTACTGTAAACTTTTATGAGTTATTTTGTTTGCTGCCTTCTTTGAATATAGGAAAAGAGAAAAAGCATTCCTTAGAAAAAAAGAGAGAGCTTAATAAGTGTGTACTTTTATCAAAGGATTCTAGTAATGATATAAGGCATGAGAACAAGATTAAAATAATGAGAATTTATAAATATTACATATAAAAGGACAAAATCAATCTTTTCATGTTTCTAAGACATCATTAGAATTAACAGGGAATAAAAGAGTGTGAGCTTGTAAAACAAAACTACTTTTACCTGGAAGCTCGTTCAGTGCTCCATGAAGGGGAAGGAGAAGCAGAACATCCCTTCTTATAAGAGTTCTGAAGGTTGGGATTGTGATGAAAAAAATATTTGATTTTGAAGGCTGTAAGTAGAAGTTTAGGTGTACTGGATTTGGCAAACTAATACACCTGGAGATTTTGCCCAGAGTTCTAAAGAAAGCTTTCCCAGACTGAAAAAGTGTTTTACATTTCTGATGGAGGCAAAGAAAGAAAATAATGTTTCTTTCTATCTCTATTAAGGCTACCTTCAGAAGTATGTAAAGACAAGTGTTTAAGTCTTAAAGAAGTACTGTCCCAATATGCCGTGGTTTTGTTAGTGAGGGGGGGGCCTAAGGTAGTAGATACTAGTCATTGCCCAACACAAAGCGATAAGCTTTGTCTCTTAATTAATCTGGTCCCGATCGGGGCTGAACTATGACACAATAACATAGAGATTATAGTAAAATTAACATAGTAAATGGCGTATTTAGTGCAATAAAATTTATCAAATTGGTTCCACTTTGTTTATTTTAAATCACTTCTAAGCAAGTATTTAATATGACCCCATACTGTGTCCAAGCACAAATTTATGGAGCATTCCATAAATTCAGGTCTAATACTGGGACTGAATAGCTGACAGGAAATAAGAAAGGTTTTTCCCACTTTCCCTTATCCTGTTTATCTCTGCTCGGTAGCTGCTTATTAAGATCGCTTAGTGTCTTTTCCTGGTTAACTGATACGCACACAGATGAACTAAGGCACTGGAATCTAGCTTCCTTTTTCACAAACATTCTCTCATAGGCTTGCAAAATTTCACTGCTCGGTGATCTTGCAGCCAAATTAGCGCCAAGCACAGTCCATTGATATAAAACCCAACAATTTAATTAACTCTATTTGCCCACTATGAAAACATCACTATAATAATCTTGTTATAGTACAGATATTTACAGAATATCTGTTTAGACTAAAGCCTGCAAGAGAACGGAAACTTTCTCTTCAAGTATGGAGAACACTGACCAGAAAATACAGAAATCTGTGTGTTCATATCTTTATAGTCAGTATGCCTTCTCTGCAGAAAAGATGATGCTATTCTTGTGTACATTTATCCAGGTATTACAAATGCTTGCTGAAAACAAAGCAGAAAGCACATTTTTACTCCCTGTATTTTTGTTAAAGAAAATTCCACAGAATTTAAATTCACTTGAAGCACAGCAGCCCATCTCCCCAGTTCAACTACTAAATATGTAAATTCCAGGCAACAGAGAATGATTAGGAGATGCTGGGATTACCCATACTGTGAATCTACTGAAAATTACATAAACATAGACACATTGGTGACGAGAAATATTAATTGGCTCACAAAAGAAAAATACTACATATTTCCCCCAATATTCCTCAGTTTAACAGCTCTGAAAGGAGCAAGAGAAAACATAGATGCAATCTGTTAAAAACTGATCAGAAATACAAAAGAATATTTAACTACAAGCCTCTATCTAGCACAAAAGTTTACTGAAAAGAAGCCTAATTAACACTGGGAAAGTCTTCTTCCCTAGAGATTACTTGCATTAATGGAAAAAGAAGCAGAGATGTGTGCTTATTGTATATGATTATGCTCCAGAAATGCTGCTTTTATCAAAAGAGCAACAAAATGAATTTATGTTGTGGTTCAGTAACTGTGGAAACTCTTAACTAATCTTTAACATCTGTTTTACCAATGTCTTTTCCAAGGCAGCTTTGAAAGTCTGTTGTGCTCATTCTGAAAGCTCCTCTGAAAAAAAAAACATGAAAGACTCAGTCTTGAATTTGTCACCTGAATTATCTTCTCTTACCAGTTTTATGTCATTGCAACTCTTGCGATTATACTGTGGTTGGTTATCAATCGCAAAAGCATGCAGACTGAACCTACCCTGCTAGATTTCCCATTTTTTTTCTCTTTCTTCCTCTTATACATTATTATCTGAGGTGAGATGGAATATTCCCTTCTCCTATATATATGGATATATATAACACTACTCTAAAAATTTTTCTCTTTGAGTACATAAAGGGAAAATGCATTGTCAACATTTAACAGTTTTCCATCCAAAGTAAAGATAAGAAGCTAGGTAATTTTTAGTGGCTATTTAGATGCCTACTTCCCACTGACATTTCAATATCAGAAACATTTTAATTTGAAATTAAAACTGAACTCAGATTACCTAACGTCCAGAGTAGTTCCTTCTCTCAACACTTTTGTCACCAGAAGTTTTCATTAACTAAAATGATAACAGAGTATATAAAAATATCTTTCATGGTAGAAGTAGCTGAGGAAGGAAATAGAAACATTCCAGCTCCTTCATAAACATAAGCTTTTGAAAAATTATTGCTAGGCAGCTGAATTAATTTTTAAAATACAGAGATAACAAAGAGACATAGAAAAGCATTTGAAACTGGCTTTAAAAGAAAACAAGACCTTTTCTCACTCAAATAGTATCTCTGTATCTTTTGTGTTTTAGAAATGCCAATAAATATCAGGCTTAGTTGAGTCAGATTTGCGTTCTGTGGTTCTACCTCTGTAATGTACTTCCTTTCACTACTGAGCACTAACCAATACTTTAAGCCTAAAAAATTGCTTCTGATGATATCACCATTAATCAGGAATGATTCAGTAATCCTGACACCTTCACTCACACATCATTGATCAAACCAAAAAGGTTAGACATGCAGCAGATGAAAAGAAGTATTTTTCTATTGCATTAGACAGACACATTATCTACAGTAGCAATAGGCAATATCATTGCCATCTTCACAAGCTAACATACTATGTGCTTACAAAAGCCTGGGAGTTTAATCCTGCCAGTAGTCATTGTTCCCAAGGAAAATAATTGACATCCGGTTACTACAAGCCAGTGTGACCCTAGCTTGTGAAACCACATGCTGCTTATTGTCTGGGAGGATGATGTATGTCATCACTAAGCATTCAATTTCAGGTTCACAAAGGAGGGATCTTCTAGAGTATTCACATACTAGAAAAATTACATGTTCAAATTTGGCTGGCAGCACCTCCCTTTTTGATCATTTATTAATTGAAGTGGCTTTCTTTAATGAAGGCCTCCCACCTGCTTTTTTCTTTTCTTTTGCTTCTTTGCTTTCTTGCTTTTTAGCAGAGCAAGAAATTAATTTTTTTTCTTTCACTTTCATGAAACAAAGACTAAATCTGCAAGCTAATGTGAAAACAGGCCTCTATATTTGTACTTGCACAATGAATGGGAAGTGAGCAACTTTTATCTGCCAGACAATTAAAGCAGTTCATGCAGCTTAATGCCTGATTATGCCGTTATTTACATGTTGAAGATCTTAAGTTGTGCGTAACTGGTGACACACAGGTGGGCTGCTACCCTCGTGTGAAACCAATGGGGCTGTGTAGAAGGATTACTGCTTACCGTGCAGACAAAAAACAGTGGCAGACTTGAAGCTTCAGCTGTATCAGGGAAAAGGATAGAAAATGGAAGCCAGGGTTTGAAAATACAACCCCTGAAGTTAAAAGTCAGTGGGTACATATACATATATGTATGTGAATGTATGTGTTTATGTGTTTACACAATTATGAGGTATAGTAAGGCTGACTTGCATTATATCAGATGTGCATTACTTTACTAAAATTTACAAACTGCAATAACATGATGCAAAAAAAAGCAAAAATAAAATCATGTTTCTCTATCATATTAGTGCAAATAAACTCCACCACAAAATCTTCAGGGACTGCAAGAAAATTTAGCATCCCATTTAAAATATGCTTCCTGCTATGAGGAAGCAGAAGGCAATGCCAGTTTGGTTCAGCAGGATCACAGTAGGTCCCTGCAAATCCTGTTCTGGTCCAGTCAGCCTCTTCTGTACCCTGGCATGTTTATGTGGCATGATGTGATGCCACCCCTACCCTTTTTCCTTCGTTATCAGCAGATTTCAGATTTCCCACCTCCAGCAGCCGAAATCTAGTGTATGGGTAGAAATGTAGTACGTCAGCTACCCTTTGGCTATGTGCCTACTCCTACATCAAAGACCTCTACAGCAGTCCAGTCTACAGTCCAGCACAGCACTGTGCATGACCCGGATGCTGGTAGAGAGGGAATACACGTGCTATAGAGCTGTTTCTCTATGTAAACTTGCTGCTTCTTGAGTATGCCAGCCAGAGGTTGAACATTTTGGTTCCTTGACTCTACATATGGTAATCACGCAGCATGTGATGAATAACAGATCAGCTGAAGGCAGACTATGGAACACGCAGAGGCCCTGAATGCCTTTACATCCTCCTGAGAATCCACTTGGGCAAAGTGCTGGAGTGGAGAAAGAAATGTATAAAAGATTTTTTGGTAGCCATGGAATCATGTTGCTTTCTTCCTCAGTCCTCAAATATTGCCAAATCCTTCACCAGCTTCCTAATTTTCTTATAATTTTTAATTAATGCTTTATCACTCAGCACATTTTATAAATAGTATGCTCTATTAGTTAATGTTACTTATTACTGCTTATTCCTGTTCAATGGGCAGCATTTTGTTAGATGCAATGGACCTAATCCTGCAATTACTGTGGCCTTGAAAAAGCTAAAAAGGGGTTTAAGAAACATACCTGCAATAACAGAAGTTCTTGGAGAAGCAGGTAACTGTCCCTCCTCACCACTTGCAGTTTCTTCCAATATTGACTTGTTCATTTAGATGGAGAAGGCACAACTATGCTATGTTGCACTCCAGCCATCCTAGACAGTAGGAAAGATATTAGGATATATTTAAAATGCTGTTAAACTTGGAGGTTGATGCAGCTGCTCTGAACTGCACTGATGGCCGAATCCTGAAAATGTAGAGGCTCAGTGGTATGTGTGTAAAAAATGATTTATGATCATGTACTTAAAGTTTGCATGTATGTAAAGGGTAAAAATTTCAATTTGACAGGCAGATGTAATTCTGAAATTTCCTAACTTTAAAAGAGTTTGCAACCATAATGTTCATTTACTATTCTTTTTGGTAAATTGTCGATACAGCAAGATATGTTCTAGCAACAGATACAATGGCACATAAAAACTGTAAAACTGAACAATATTCTGCTCTGCAGTGTACACTCTACCAGGAGAAAGCAGTAAGTGCTCGTTAGCAAGTTCTTAGTTATTTGTAATGGTATGTCAGATGAGAAATTAAAAAAAACCCACATCCAAAATACCTATCTACCATGAGATTAAAAATGGTCTGCTCATGAAAAACAATTAAGGCACTCTCCTATTCTTTGTTTCTGTGAAGAGATCCGAAAAAAATGAAAGGAGATATCCTATATAACAGCTTACAATAGGTTCTGTTACACTTGCCACAGAGGCACTCCCCAGACAGTCTGGCACCTTCTTCATAAAATGGTGACAAAAACATCCAAACGGCACCTTTAACATAAAAGGACTATACTAAGTGAACTCGGGCACAGTGGACATAGACATACGCATAGATCTGTGCTCAGAGAAAATGATATCTGGAAAATATTTTAAGAGCCACAGGAAAGTCAGTCTAGTCCAACGATTCAGCCACTCATTGTGCCCAGTTTCTCAAACTGGAACTACCTTTTTGCTGTTCCTTTTGAAGTCTTTGTTCCACAGTCCAAACACCTAAGGATTAAAGAGATTGGGAAAATCAGTGATTTCTCTGCAAGCGATTGATAATTTTCTGACATTTAGGTCTGTGATATACAGTAATATCCTTTTATCTTCCACCAATATTGACAAATGAAAATACAATATTCCTTAAAAAAATCATTGTCATCTTTTTGGCACATATCCTTTTTTTTTTGTTTTAAACCATTACTTAAAATTTTTTAAAGGTTAATCTTAATTTCTAGGGGTGTATTAAACTATTGGAAGCATTGCGGTAAGTAAGCAGAATTTTTAAATGCTTGCAAGATATCCTGCATCAAATTTTAATGCCACCAGGCACATAGCAGTCTGACATTTCCCACAAAATGGAAAAAAAAAAAAAAACACTTCTTACTTATAAGTTGATTTAGGTTTGGAGGTTTTTTTGGAAGAGGGCTGGTTATGTTTCCGTAATGTGGAAAAACGGACAAAAGAGAGCTCAGTGGAGAAACATATCCATCTTTCAGAATCTCATACAGGCTTCTTTCTTACTGTATATGATAAATCTGGTAAATTTCTAAATATTGTGAAGTAATTTTTTTTTTCCTCTGTGGGATAGATAAATCTTTACTATATCAAAAGTATGTGCACTTTCCCACAAAGAAAGAAGTGTTAGGCTTTAAGTACACTTACAGCCAAAGAATTCAAAAGCCATGACACAGAGTAGGAACAATTATCACATTAATGATAATGGAGTAGAAAGTTTATCATGTGTCTGTGAGTGGTGGAATTTTAGGACCGACAAATACCAAGTTATCTGCATGAGACTAGCCTCTAAACCAAATAAATTCGTTTGTATGACTTTATTAATATTACTGGAGTTACATCAACATTGAATGTGATCCTCTTTATTTAGGTGCCTCAAGGCTAAGAGAAGTATCCTTATCATGCAACAGACACAAACAAACCATGCTTCACTTGCTCGTGAAATTTGCAGTTCACTTTTTCTCTGTATTTTAATTCCCTTGCAATCTTTGGATATAGATTCTCATATCTGAGATTCAGCTTTCCCAGGAACTACACTAAATTTTCTCAAGCTAAGTCATATGGAGTGGTGGAAGTTCGGGCTGAATTGTAGTAGAACAAACAAGGGAAAATCCAGTAAATATAATTTTGTATTTGTTAGTAAAAAAGGCCACAGGCTTTTACTAACATTACCAGGTGTCAGGACTTGTTGGGCTTAACTGAGCTTGAACTCTTTTTACCTTGTCTTAGCTATGACAAATGTGTGGTGGTAAGATGACTATCGCCTAAACTTGTTTTAGGCTTGGGCAGTTATGTTAACTACTTGTTCTTGTTAACTACTGGGTAGGATAGGCAAGTAGTTAGTTTGAAGCAAGATGTCTATGAACTTAGAACAAAAACAAAGCACAGGAAAGCAAAGTTATTGGGTGGTACCAAGGGCTCCAAACTGTAAGCGCAAAGCAGAGTGGTCAGTTTCTCATCACTAAAGGAGTACAGCCTTGTAAGCCAGGAACCCTACATGGACCCAAGTGTCAGGGAAAAGAAACTCCTGTCATATTCTCTTAGCAAAGGACTCAGGATGTTGATAAACTGATGTAGCTCCCATCCTACCACTTCTTCTTGAAACTGTTCACTTTGAGGTCTAGAGGGACATTTAAAAGGTGAATTTACCCCGGAGGAAAGGATTAGATACTAGAAAGCCTGTGCATAGAAATTTTCAGTGTATTATTAGCTGTAAGAGTTAGTAACATTGTAATTGTGCTAATAAGAACTAGTAGGCAATTTGGTTAGACTGTTCAGACCTTATTAGACTAATAATAAATTCTTGGATATGTTCCCTTTTCCCACACAAGATTAGTATCAACTTCTAAACTGTAATATGCAATAACTGTCATAAAATAAGAACTATGAATAATGTCAGAGGATACTGAGGAAGGCAGAGATAATTCAGTGCACCAAAGGTCTTTATTTGAGATAGAAATGATGACAGAAAGAATGACAATTTAGGTACACTTCCACTCTCTATTTCCACCTGGTCCTCCTACTCCTTTCTCAGTTACTGTAGTGCTTTTCTCTTTAAGGGTATTCACTTATTTCCCTAATTTTAGTTAGTTTTAGTTTAAACAAAATTTAATTAGCTATTCTCTGGATTATTTACATAATGTCATAAGCACCCACGGTGCTGAAGCTTGTTAGGTTTTGCACTTTCTGTGTCAAAATTGCATGCTTTTTCACCTGCGCAACTATCTTTTTAAAAATTTTGTCTTGAGAGAAAGCACAAAAACTTTAAAAGCTATAGAGGCAGCCACACATTTTTATATTTACACTCCCCTTGAGACAAAGTAGGATTAGAGAAGTCAGCGATATATGAACTCTGGTTGTACCTCCATAAGGGATCCATATCAAATTTGGAACTCCTTAAGTTCCACTCCCAATGACCTTACCAAGACAGAGGGGCAAATAGAGATATCAAGGTGCCATGAGTACGAAGAAGAGAGTTTTTAACAATAAAGGATTTTCCTTTAAGAAACAATGCTAACAGTAAAAATATCTGCTGGAGTTTGCCAGTGGTGATGGTTATTGCTGCTGCCAGTTATAGTTACAAGTTGGCTGCTTCTCTCCCAGATCTCACACAGTGAAAATAACATCACTTATTTTTATGCAGTGTGTGCTGCAACTGCAAAGGGAATATGGACATAAACACATGTTCCTTAAAACTCTTTGCGGCTATGATGCTCACAGGAAAGCTAGATGATGGTTATTTGAGTAATTTGCAAGTATTGCTGTTATCACGTTGATCAGTATTCATGTAATACTTTCTTGTGCTCCAGCAATCTGTATTTTATCCATGTGCTGTCAGTCATTTTTGGCTAAAAGCTTTTAGAGGAGGGACTGTCTTTTAATAATTTATTTAATTGGATCTTGCACAATGAAGCTGCTATTATCAATTCAAATAAATGATAACATATCCACCACCACTGAAATTGTTGTTACCCATCCAAAAAACCTGTAAACAAGTCTTAATGTACCTTTACATATTAATCTACAATTTGACAGCCTGAAATATTCTTAGTTATTTTTTCTGCCTACTGAAATAATACCAGTTTATATTAGTTTACTTCATCTACCTAGCATTACATGTGAGAAGAAACACATCCTGATGATGTTTCTTGTGCTTCTTAGCTTAAAGAGGCTTCTTTACAGAACTGCTACATTCTGCTATGCCCACAAATATTAATAAACAGTTATGCTAGCTTTCCTCTTCCCTCATCTCATAGACTGCTTCCCATGTTTAGCAACCACTGTGTCACTGGTGGTTGGTATCACTGAGGCTGAGGCTAGTCATCTCTTGTCCTCCTTTTGCAGAAGCCTGTGTTCATAGCATCAGTGGAAGATTCCACTGAATCTAAAAGGACTTCTCATGTGAACACAGGGCTGAAATAATAACCTAATATGATTTTTTTTTAGCTTTACTTTACAGAGTATTTTTATTCTTCCATAGAGATGTCACTCACTCAAATAATTTTCTTTTTAGCTGTCAAAATTCAAATGTGTTGTAAATTTTACAGAAATTAACCACAGCACCCTCTTAAATTTCCTCAATTGTGTCTCAAGGCTAAAAAAAAAAATCTCTCAAAGTGTTCTCTTTTTTTTTAGGTCAAAATTATATTTATCATTGTTCCAAATACTTTCCTAATCCAAGGATCATCAAAAATTAGTCAAGATTTGACCAGTAAAGTATACATGCTGAGCATGTATACTTTACAAAAGAGCAGTATAGATGAAGACTTTTACCAACGTATTTAGAAAGTGGTGAACACTGAAAGTGAGAAAGTAACCCCTAAACCAAATTTTCACATCTGATTTTCCTTTTTTTTAAAAAAAAAAAATACAGATAAATTGCTATCTAATACCCTGACATCTTTCATATCATATATATAACAACAAAATATTCTTCTTTAAGTAGTTTTTTTCAGATGAAAGTGAATGATGGAAACACCTTCATTTTTTTAGGAGCACTTAATGTTGAATTTAAAGGATCCTTAGAAAGGAAGTGACTGTTCCTTCAAAATGCATCTTGCCAAGCTCTATGCACACAATTATTTTGTCAGTCAGAATTCTACTATTTTCAGTATCCACACTTTAATTGTGGACAAGACCCTGTTATAAATGATAGTTTATTTTGCAATAGCCGTGTTAGCACACATCTATTATTGTATTATGCTGTCAAATAAGTACATCATGTCACAAACACATTTTCAAATTGCAGACAAATTGCTACCTTTTGGACAGCATCACAAGCTCTGTGGTCTGCAGAGACCGCAATTGTGGAAGCAGTGGAATATATGGCTGCATTACAGTCTGCTCTGCTTTTATTATTTTTGATTCTGTGAGTGCTGATGACATTGTGGCTGAAGTCAAGCAAGCTGCAGATGCCAGCATTGAAGTTTAACCAGTGCTTTGATTGTCTGCCTGTTACACACGGCATATAAAACAAATATACAATATTAGTTCTTTCAAGCTTTTCAAAGGATTATAGAAAGCAAAAGAATGATTGCTGAACAGATTCCAAATATACACAACAGAAGTAAATTAAAATAGAGCTGGGATGAGAATGACTAACAATTTATTCTATTGAGAAAAATGATATTGAAATAATGTTAAGACCTCTTGGAGGAAAAAAGAAGCATAGCTAGAATAAAGTTCGATTTGTCTGTCTGAACTGCTACAAGGTTAGAAATTATAAAAAGAATGCAGTGTAGCCCAGTGCTCTCTGATTCTTCATATTCTTAGTTAAAAACAGAATATTAGGCACCTTATGAGACACTTTTGAAAGTCTCCATACTGGAGAAAACTTCCTTCTCAATAAGAGGTTCACAGCGTCTTGTCCTTCATTTTCTAAATATATTCAGATCTATTAGCAGCTCTTGCTTTACACAGCTACACTACTACCACAGTTGCAGTATAGAAATACTCTAAGTTTTCTCTAGATAGTTTGGATATAATATGCAAACTGGAATCACAATAAAGAGATGAGTTCATCATACTTTAACATAAACACTTGCGATTTTGAGTCAAGAGTCTGTCTTTCACTATTCTAGGCAATATGAGTTCTGAGAGGAGTCACTGGATACAGCAGTAACACAAAATAAGTGTTCCATATTTAGCTTTTCCTCCTACGAGGGTATTAATAACATTTGTTTTCATCTCCTCTAACCTGCCTTCTATATTCCTGAAATTTAACAAAAACTCAGGATCTTTGAGACCATTAATCTACTATGAAATTTGCTTAAAATCAGCAATTCAATTTTAGAATTAGGAGATACAATGAACAGAATGGCAAACACATGAGAAGGCAAAGAGCACGTATCTTAGACTTGGCTAGACCTCCTCAGAATCTGAGGAGGGCAGCTAGTTAAAACCTGCAAAGGGAGGCATGTGCTGTAATAACAAATCCTTCAACCAAAAGGACTTGATCTGCTGAGCTGAATGCATTAATTAATAAGATGGCAGACAAAGAGTATTAGCAGGTACAGGACATGTAATTTAACCTACGCTCATGTGTTCTGTGATTTTTAGGAATTTGTCTTTCTAGTGTATCAGTAATGACACATGCTTGTACTCGCATTGTAGAAGAAGAGAATGAGGTTTCATAAGAATATCGGATTTCTGAATAACAAGTACTCCCTCTAAAAAGGGGTCTCAAATGCACTGCTTTTGAAATGTTTAATTATTTATACTTATAAACAATTCCACAAAGGGTTTTGAAGGTGAACGCTGCTTGGCAAGTGAAGCTTTCTATGTATATTATAGAGCTGAGACAAAAATAGCAATTCCTCT
Organism: Chlamydotis macqueenii; assembly: GCF_036417535.1. Lineage (NCBI taxonomy): Eukaryota > Metazoa > Chordata > Aves > Otidiformes > Otididae > Chlamydotis > Chlamydotis macqueenii. The sequence goes on along the minus strand of NC_141557.1, from coordinate 116,297,714 downwards.
TCATAGAGGACTTCAGCATTCCAGAAATCAAGCTTCAGGCCAAATCTGAACAAAACCTCTCCAAGATTCCGGAAAGGAAAGTCAATTCAGATTTATTTAAGCCTTACTTTAGAAAAATCAAAACAAACTAAAAAAGAAACATACACATACACACATACACCTCCTCTCCCATGTTTAGATTGTAATTTCATCATCTAGCAAAAAAGATAGAAAAAAAAAGGCTTCCAAAAATTGTCAGAACAAACCTCTGAACTCTTTCATTCTGAATATGTCAGAAAAGGATACTTAACTATGTTTTTTTGACAAATTTGGCATAGTTTTACAGAACTTTTCACCCTTAATGAAATGTTTCATCAACATAGACACAAACAGTTCTAACAACATGGACCTTTCCTAAAAATGACAAGAGAACTTACCCTTACGAACATAAAGATGTAATAAAACTTAACCGTTTTAACTCAGAATTTTCTTCCTAGATTTACAGCATTTTCCAAATAAGTACAGATTATATGATATTACCAATCACCATCACTGGGAACAGCTGAAGATACCATTGCATGGTAACACCAACCTCAGATTATTCTTATATTCACCCCAGTAGGCGAGTACTGAAGTACACAATACCTTTCTGGTGAACAACTACGAGCTAAAACAAATAGAACTGATTTAATCTCTTAACACGTCAATGAGACTAAAGCTGAAAAGGAAAGAAGAACATTGAAGACCTTTGCTTGTTAAGGCAACATGTTTTGGATTGCACATAGGAAACAAGGCAAGATTCATAAGATTACTTCTTTTGTTGTTGCAATGTCTCAGAATAAAACTGTATTTTAGAATGGAAATACAAGTCTTTCTGCAAAGAAGCGTATCATTCACATAATTACTTTACATGCTGGTGTGGTCTCTGTAGGTTTGTAGAGAAATCCTTGGAGTGTCATCGTATCAGTTTTGGAACCAGTAATGGAACCATCACACTGTCTCTATGGATTTGCTGTGGAAAGTATTTTGCTATTGCAGCTTCATATTGTAATGGCTTCATAATGGAACCCCCTTAGAGTGGTACTGAAATCATCTTGCCGTCATTAGCTCACATCGTAAATGGCACCATAATAGGGTCTCCATTAAAGACTTACATTAAAATGTTATTGAAATAGTTACTATGTTATTGTCCCGCCAAACTGACTGGGGATGTAGCTTGGAAAACTACTGGTAATGTTCATTACTTACTTTTCAAAATGACCTTTAGTCTTTTTAATGAACATATTTTGTTTACTCTTTTTACTCTTCTGTTGTAACGATAATTTGTATTGTTCTCTAGTGTGCTTTAAACACTTTGTCCTTTGTCAAAGTAGTAGAAGCTAGTTTTTTTTTTAAATGTGTGTACTCTTTAAATCTTCTAACTGGAAGATGTTTCTTTTAAGAACCATCGATAATAGTATTTAAGATGTACAAAGGGAGTTTTAAGAGTACTGTCAGAAAAGCAAAGCTCTGTGTAATTCTTTCTTCTCATTCATGTGACTGAAAAATGTGACATTTCAAACTCAGTTCTGCTGAAAGAGAAGGAAAAAACAGAACAACTTAACAAAGACAATCTCCTGAATCCCAAAATACTGAACTGTTTGCTTCTATATTATGGTAGTTGCAATCCTACTGTTATGTTCAAGAGACATCAAATCCCTCTGAACTTTGGAATATTTGAAATACCCTCTGAAAACAGCGTTGCAGCCTTGTTTAATTCAATAGTGTAACCAGCTCAGTAGTAGAGGACAGCAAGAAAGAAACATTATTATAGATACAGCTAGCTAAGATACTGCTATGGAGAGAGTGAATCTCAGTTACACTACCTACACTACCACTACTCAAATATAGGTTTACTTAAGGCTGAAATGAGACAAATACCCATATGCTTTACCTACAATGATAGCAGTTTCAGGCCTGGGAACAAAGGGTACAAGAGCAGGATCACAGTTTCAATTGCCATCCATGTTCAAGTATATTCAAAACTGTGCTGCTGTCAGGCTGGATGGACTGGGGTAAGGGCATACCCACAACGGTGCCATAGGGCTTCACGTGTCTGACAAACTTGATGCAGCTCCATTAATACTGAAAAAGAGGCATTCTGGGTTTCAGCGTCAAAGAAGCCTAATAGCAGTACCCCACTGGTGTATTTTTCAAGATGTGCATTCACGGTTAATATTAATCAGAAATGAGGAATGTCCCAGAGGATCCAGCATTAGACCTGCTTGTGAGGATTAGTTGTGGCAAATTACTCAAGGGATAAATAATGCATTTAAATTACTTTGGCTCTGAGTGGCATTAGGGAAATTTCAGTCCTGTGTATTGCTATCTGGAAATACATAGAATAACCTTCTGACTACTAGAGGTAAAAGGAGGAAGACTCTGGAAAAAATCAGAGATGCTAGTAAGAAAGGCAATAAGCACTACATTATTCAAGTTTCAGTAATGCTTTATTGTAGGTGGAGATTAATTAATGCTAAATTACAACGGAACTCCTAAGGGATTGCATATTACAACCCCATGAATACCAAGAGAATTCATAATAATTAATGGTATTACTTTAAATATCAGAGAAATAAAGATATGTTTGTTGCATGTTACATAGCCTTACGTTATTACTTTCATTCCATCAGGGGCTTTATTTACAAAAACATACACAAGCATGACACACAAAAATATGTGTGTGCATATATACACACACATGCACACATATAAATATATATGTATTTATGTGTGTGCATAAATATAGACATATATGTATATGAAGGAGAGATCTTATTTTTATCGATATTTAGTTTTCACATTTTTCTAAATAACAACGATATCTCCAAAAGGAACACATCTTGTTATACACACACGTCCTCGTCCTATCAACCAGTCCAAAAGTGATTCCAGCAAAAGCAAGTGTTACTAACACTTTTAGTTCTGTGTTAGAAAAGGGCCTGCTAGTAGTGTGAAATGACTGATCTTGAATATGACAGGGTGAGAGAGCTTCTGAAACTTTTTGTCACACAACCAGACCTGGAGATTTGGGGAGGTGGAGAAGAAAAATATTGAAATGCCTGGAATGTGCAGCTCAACAACCTGGAGATTTAAAGGAAGAAAGCAGGATTCATATCTGGATCTCTACAGCTTTAAGCACTTTGCAAAACCATCTGTCTAGACACACGAGTTTAATTCTGCAGTTAACAATGTCTTGTGAGCTATTCTTAAAAAAAAAAAAAACAACCAAAAACTGACAACCTTCATCTTAATGACTGAAACTACATATGTAATCTGGTATTTTCTTAGAGCTACATTCCAAAATTTTTTTCTTCTAGACAGCATTTTTCAATTACATTTTAAAAAATCAGAAAATTCACAATTTTATTTCCTAAGAACCACCTCTTTTTAATTTTTTCCTCCCTTCCTTGTCCCACTTTAATAAAGTACTGTATAGTCTAGGCACTGTGGAACCCCCTCAGCCAGCTCCCATTTCCCTCGTTTCCCTTTTTTTTTTTTTACTGCTTCATGATAAAAAGGCTGGTCTGAAACAAATTGAGTGATTTAAATAATGATTATTAAAATTATTTCAACAGTAAAAAATGAGTTGCAATAATTTATCAAATTTGTAACGTGAAATGAATTATTTCACCTGAGCCTTAAACTAAATTAAAACACAAATTATATAATTTTGACATGCTTATCAGGCAGAATATTAATTCTGGTTTTGACTTCTGCATTTATTTTTCATTTGAGCTCTTTACAGAGCACTTGGCTCAATAGATACTTTTTTAAGAAAGAGACTCGGTTGTGTGATACTAAGGCACAATGTAAGGAGTGAAAATGATGAGGATAAAGCTGAGGCTCTCTTGAGGTACCTAGCTCATCAGCTAATAAAGAGGTAAAGAAGATTTAAAAGCTCAGTTGTTACTTTTGTAGGCTAATTAACATCTAGACAAAAAAAAATTATTCCCAAAGGCAGATACAGCAATGATTAATTATCATATTTTGATTAAGTCAATGATATGATGTATTTTCTCATTATATGTAGCAATATTCAGCCAAGCTTCACAGTTAGCTGCAGGCTAAGGTCAGGGACCAGTTACTGCAACATGGATAATACTTGTAACATGTATTCAGTCTAACACATCCAGATTACCATCCTCTAGTTTTGACTTCAGATTTTATTTTTTTGCAAGAAATCCATAATTTTTGTCTTTAGATTTTGATTTGATATCATCTGAGCTTCCCTTGCAGCGTACATGGGTTTTTCATTGAGCGCTGACAAGATTATAACAAGATTATACTGTGATTTTTTTTGTTTTGTTTTATTTTAATAAAATAAGACATGGCTCTGTATTTTTTACAATGTCTATGACCATTTGGACACTCTCTTTCTTAGCTATCAGAGTTGACAAGTGCACTGTTACAAAAGATCCTTGGCCTTTCAATTCTTCTTGCTTTAGAGCCCCAGGCTGGTCACAACTGCCATTATCTCATCAACCATGAGATTATTTACAATATTTTAGCTGGTAGGACAAACAGTGGATTTTCTCAACCCATAGTTAGAATTAATTCAGTTGAACATAGTGGCAGCTGTTACTACTGCCTACAGCTACAATTGGTTTAGCCCTAAGACAGTCTTTTTCGCATGTTAAATATGCAACATAAGTGCCAAGCTATCTTCAGCTTTTAACAAGGTTTTGGTTTTTTTTTCCCTGTTTATTGTAGTGCAATATAACTCTCCATACAAAGCAATTTAAGCAAAGCAGAGTATCTAGCCAAAATTGTGAACTTCCATCACGCAAATGAGAATACCTAATTAAGAGCCAATGGCTGAAATTTCCATAATGTTGTAGCCAGATGAAATGTGTCCCAGGTTCCCACAGGAATCTGGATAGTTTTTCTTGCATCAATATCTATTACAGAAATGCACCTTGCATGAAGATATTAGGGCTAGGAAGACTTCATTCCGTTTTCTTGGATTTTACTAAGTAAAATCTTTAAAAGTTAGTTGACTTCTCTCCCTGAAATCTACAACAATCTTGAAATTAATGAAATGTCAACATCATTATACAACAGGAATGACTAAATGGATTCAACAAAGCTGTTTATGCATTATATAACATTTTATAATTGTGTAATTTGGCAACTGGAACTGAGTATTTTTATGCCTTTTTAAATTATAGATTATTCCTCTGAGTGAACTATTTTGGATATTGTATCCAACAGAGGTTATCAAAACAAACTCTAAAAGAGGCGGCTTTAAATTAATATGTTAAAATTGCAAGATTCGTGCCAGTGAGATAACATAATGATTTAGTGAAGAGAACAAATTATTATGACCATATCCAATATGAAATCTTTTCCAGATCTACCACCCTTCATTAATTGTAATGAACTGAATCATTTGAAGCTGTAGACCATTAAGTGATTTTATGGAGCTCCTCCAGGTCAGTGTAGCAGTGAGCATTTTATATTATTGTGCACTTAAAAGTATGTGCCTGGAACTATACATATACAAATAATTTTGAATATCTATTAGAATTCTGTGTTGCAGTAGTTCATTCATATAAACACAAATTTTAAACAACACTACTCACCTACTCATTCAATCACCCCCAAAAATTACAGAATCAGAGAATCATAGAATCATTAGAGTTGGAAGGGACCTTTAAAGATAATGTAGTTCTAATCTCTTTGCCACTGGCAGCAATATCTTTCACTAGACCAAGTTGCTTAAAGCCCCATTCAACTTCACCTTGAACGGGGGTGTGGCAACCACAACTTCTCTGGGCAATCTGTTCCAGTGCCTCATCACCCTCATTGTAAAAAAAAAATATATTCCTTGTGTCCAATCTAAATCTATCTTCTTCCAGTTTAAAAGCATTGTCCCTTGTCTTGTCACTACAGGCCTTGGTAAAAATTATCTCTCCATCTTTCTTTTAAGCCTCCTTTATATATTGAAAGGCCTCAATAAGTTCTACTTGGAGCCTTCTCTTCTCCAGGCCGAACAACCCCAACTCTCTCAGCCTTTCTTCATAGGAGAGGTGCTCCAGCCCTCTGATCATTTTCATGGTCCTCCTCTGGATTTGCTCCAACAGGTCCTTGTCTTTCTTGTACTGGGAGCCCCAGAGCTGAACACAGTACTCCAAGTGGGGTCCCACGGGAGTGGAGTAAAGGGGGACAATCATCTCCCTTGACCTGTTGGCCACACTTCTTTTGATGCAGCCCAGGATACGGCTGGCTTTCTGGCCTGTGAGAGCACATTGCCAGCTCATGTTCAATTTTTCATCCACCAACCACCAAAATCCTTCTTGGCAGGACTGTTCTCAATCCCTCCCCAGCCTTTATTGATACGGGTCCAACTCATGTGCAGGACACTTGGCCTTGTGGAACTTCATGAAGTTCACATGACAAATATTTCAGGTTTTCTTTTTAAGTATATCTACCATGGGTGTTTCCATGAAGGATCATTGAATTCTCTGTGCTATCTTCAGATGCAGAGAAAAACATTAGATGAACAGAAGACCATGATAAGCAGTGATCACCTTGACAATACCACAATGTATGCTGAATTCTGTTTGGGGCATCTTTGCAAAACTGTCCTACAGGAGAATTGAAGTAGAACAATGAAGTAGCTTTGATGATGTTTATGATGGTGATATTTAGAGAAAATTTGCATAGATAGGTATTTGATAACCCTACTGGACTGAAGCTGGCAGAATAGTCTAAACACTGGTCTCCCAGCATTTATATGAGAGATGAGTAAATAAGGCAGTACTAGGTCATAAAAGACTTGGAAAAAAACCCTAAAAAGTTATGTTTTATATGGAAAATATTTACATAGCTTCACTGACACTAACAGTTTCTAGAGAGGAAAAAATAATGTGGCTGTTGAGCACATTAAGCATGGAAAATTCAGACATTAGAACAGTTAAAATGTGCTCACAGTGGAACATTAGAGGAACTATTTTAAATGTTCCAGATTTCTCTTTCCCTCCTAATCATGTGGTTATACATAAGGAAAAGAAAACCTAATGATAAATACAGAAGGATATACAGTTCTATACAGCAGGAAAGAACAACAACATTAACTCTGGGAAAAAGTAAAATGAAACAAAAACCATAGGTATATCTAGTAGGGCAGATCTGCTTACATGGATAACAGTAATTCCTGATTGATGTCTCTTTTCATTTAAAATGCACTTGTACACAGTATTCCAATGACTGACCTGTAAAGTTTCTGTCCATACAGGCTCCACCTGAAATCGATGTTTTTAGCATACAAAGGTATAGAGAAGAAATATATTTATATGTATTTATGCTGAAACTGTAGATCTCTAAAAAATATGCATCTTAATTTTTCCATAATGCTTGCCAAGGCTTTCTCTGTCATTGGCTACATCACTAATGCAGTGTTTACTAATAGCTCTATAGAGGAATAGTATTTCCATAGCAACAAATGAACAATACTAGAGATATTAATTGTTTCTACATTATCTGTGTACAGTTTGCTGTAAAGCAACATTTTGTAGTTTGATAATTACTAGACTGGAGTGATTGTACATTATAAGATGATTAGCATAAAAACTTAAGAAGATGAAGAATGCCTGCTGAAAAAGGGAGAAAACTGAAGAAAAAGTGTTACTATATTGCAAATATTACTATAAGAACCAGCATGAAGAACTAACTTTTAACATTAGTCACTTCCTCTGGTATTAGCTATCTGCTATGGATTCATCCATGGAAGATCTTTCCTAACTTTAGCAACATGGAGAGATGTATCTCATTTAGCCACCCCATTTCTCACTGAAAATGCCTCTTTCACTGGAAAAAAAGTCAGTAGCTGTCCCTCTTGGTGAACTCTTTCTGGTATTAGGGCATTTGAAGGCACAAGGTCATGAATCATAAAATATATACCTGTAATTAGGTGCTTTAATACATGACATTCCACAATAATTTTAAGCAAATTAAATATTTTTTTGTAAGCATTCTACAATGCTGAAACGAGCATTGTTAATACAGGAAGAGACATACTTCTAAGACTATATTTTGGGTTCGTGTTTCTCAATATATTTAATTGGAAGCACTGCACCAACTATGTTTGATATCATGACTTTAACACTGACTAACTACAGTGGATTTTACTGTAGTGTGGTAATGGTAGAAAAAGCTAAATAAAGTCTAAATGCATTTTAAAAAATTATTCATACATGTCTGGAAATTAACTATAATGAACTACTGTAGAGATTAAATAAAAGCTACTAGAAGTTTGAAAATAACCACTGAAGTAAAAAATACATAATGCTGCAGAGAGAAGATAATTTTAAATGATCATATTATGATTGTTTTAATGTAAGATAAGTTAATAACCCAGGAACTTGTTAGCTGTATTATGTGAAGGTGTGGAACAGTGAAGAACTATAATAGGGAAGGGAAGGTGCGGGAAGGGAAGGTGCAGGAAGGTGCAGGAAGGTGTGGGAAGGGAAGGGAAGGTGTGGGAAGGTGCAGGAAGGTGCGGGAAGGTGCAGGAAGGGAAGGTGCGGGAAGGTGTGGGAAGGTGCAGGAAGGTGCAGGAAGGTGCGGGAAGGGAAGGTGCGGGAAGGGAAGGGAAGGTGCGGGAAGGGAAGGTGCGGGAAGGTGCGGGAAGGTGCGGGAAGGTGCGGGAAGGTGCGGGAAGGTGCGGGAAGGGAAGGGAAGGGAAGGGAAGGGAAGGGAAGGGAAGGGAAGGGAAGGGAAGGGAAGGGAAGGGAAGGGAAGGGAAGGGAAGGGAAGGGAAGGGAAGGGAAGGGAAGAAAGAGGGAGAGAGGGAGGGAGGAAAGAGGGAGAGAGGGAGGAGAGGAGAGGAGAGGAGAGGAGAGGAGAGGAGAGGAGAGGAGAGGAGAGGAGAGGAGAGGAGAGGAGAGGAGAGGAGAGGAGAGGAGAGGAGAGGAGAGGAGAGGAAATTAAAAAGAAGGAAGGAAGAAAGGAGAGGAGAGGAAATTAAAAAGAAGGAAGGAAGAAAGGAGAGGAGAGGAAATTAAAAAGAAGGAAGGAAGGAAGGAAAAGAGAGGAAGAAATTAAGAGAGGAAGGAGGAAAAGAAATAGCCCCATAAACATTCAGTGTTTACAAATTGGCAAAATGACAGTGACCAATATTAACAAAGGTCCTCTGGGAGCAGTCTTAGGAGCAGATGCTGCAGATTTGTAAGACAACTCTCATCTCCTTTATAGTGGTGTAAAATCGTAGCTACTCTGTCATGATCAAGAATATGCCATGATTCAAAAGGAAGCAGAATCTAGACCATGTATTTTATTTTTATTCTAGTCATTATTGTAAAAATAGGGTATCAGGGTACAATACAAAGTAATAGAATATTGTTCAAATGCAGCTGCTAAGTAATCAGAGCCTCATTGTCTGAATCATGCTTGAAGATTTCATATGTATGTAGAAAATGTGTGACACGTTCAACACTTAATAGTTTTGCAATAAATATTCTGCCTGGTTTTTAAAATTTCATTAAAGCCGAGATCAGAATTGATTTAATGATGAGAAATTAATAATAACATCAGTTTAAATCTATAGGAATTTCAATGATTGTAATGAGCCCTGCCAGTGACCAGAATAAATCTCATATAGCAAAGTTAGAGTAGTTTTACAGGTGCAAGTTAACCCTACTAAACTCTTGTACTCAACAAATCACTCTGTTCTTTTATCATTATTATTAATTGCTTTCTAATACAGCTTTTTAAAAGACAAATGTACAATATTGACTGAGTTCTTTTAAAATTGATATACATATTTTGTTTTTACTGTCTTCTGTTTTTTTTTTTTTCTGGGTTGCTTCTGTTCTTCTTTCTCCTGCTCTCACTGTAGTTTGAATAAAAGTGCTGTGACTATTCCCATCGCTGATACATTTCTCCTATCCACATTTTGCTCCCCATAAGTAAAAACTTCCTGGGAGAAATGCATCAGTAGAAGTTCCTTCCTATGCAACCAATATCTTGAGGAATACACGATTTCTAAAGTTTCTGCAACTTTTCCCACTAAATAAGCAGAAAAGATACAGATTAGGGGTATTTGCCTACAAGTATTCCCTGTTTTGGTGACAAAATACAAAACAAATTCAGTTTCTATTTATTTTCCAAAGACACAAAAATTAATGCTGTATGGTTTGACAAGAGTTAACTCTATCTAGTTTAAACAACCAAGCAACAAAAGCAAAATATAATTTTAGAAAATACTTGTTGATCTCCTTTTGTAACTGAAGTACATAACATTTAAATTACTGGTCCATGGCCATTTCAAAGTATAGAGTAACCACAAAATGAAAACTTACTTCCTGTAGCATAAACCTAAGATTATATTTTTGTTTTCACAGTGGCTTAGAGCAGTCCCTTTCTGGTTTGGGAACATCTCTGGCACAACCTGTGGTTTTAAAGCATTGTCCAGGATCCACATATAATAAAACAAAACAAATAAACAAAAAAAAAAGAGCATGCAACAAACCATCTCCCATTTCAGGACTAGTACACAGAAAAGAAAAATAGAGGTTAAACATCTGGCCAACAATATCTAACATCTCGACCATTTAGCACTATTTAAGAGAGTTGGTAACTGAGGCTTTGAAAGGTTAAGAAAAGGTCATGAGAATAATGTAGTGTTATTTCATTAACTTTTGTTCAAATTGAGCCATCTTCCAATGAAACAAGTGTTGTGAAGATGTAGATTTTGTGAATATTACATTGTTCCTTGCATCTATTCTTTTGCAGACACTATTTATATGAAGAGCTTCTAGGGTTGTTTTTCTGAACTTTGACATCTGCCTACCATGTGACTTTTTTCAAGGAGCTCGTGTGGCCACAAGTCTTATATTACTTAAAGCACACTGCAGACACCTTTATTAAACCTGGCAAAAAGATGTTCCACAAGGAGATACTCAATTATGGACAATGTGCATTGACTACATTGCTACAGGATTACTGGTGCTACTTTCAGCCTTACTTATATTGAAGGGTTATGGGGAACCTATTTACGTGGATTTTCCAAGAACATAGAATCATAGAATGGTTAGGGTTGGAAGGGACCTTTAAAGGTCATCTAGTCCAACCCCCCTGCAAGGAGCAGGGACACCCCCGACTAGATCAGGTTGCTCAGAGCCTCATCCAGCCTGGCCTCGAATGTTTCCAGGGATGGGGCATCCACCACCTCTCTGGGCAACCTGTTCCAGTATTCTACCAATCTCATTGTAATTTTTTTTCCTAATATCTAATCTAAATCTACCTCCTTCTATTTTAAAACCATTACCCCTCATCCTATTGCAACAGGCCCTATTGAACAGCCTCTCCCCATCTTTCTTGTAGGCCCCCTTGAGGTACTGGAAGACCGCTATCAGGTCTCCCCAGAGCCTCCTCTTCTCCAGGCTGAACAGCCCCAACTCTCTCAGCCCTCAGCCTGTCCTCTTAGGAGAGGTGTTCCAGCCCCCTTATCATCTTTGTGGCCCTCCTCTGGACCCTCTCCAACTGGTCCATGTCCTTCTTATGTTGGAGGCTCCAGAGCTGAACACAGTACTCCAGGTGGAGTCCCACGGGAGCAGAGTAGAGGGGCAGAATCACCACCCTCGACCTGCTGGCCTTGCTTCTTTTGATGCAGCCCAGGATGCAGTTGGCTTTCTGGATTGCAAGAGCACATTGCTGGCTCATGTTGAGTTTCTTATCCACCAGCACTCCCAAGTCCTTCTCCTCAGGGCTGCTCTCAATCCATTCTCTGCCCAGCCCATATTTGTACCGGAGACTTACATTTGTGCAGGACCTTACACTTGACCTGGTTGAACTTCAAGAGGTTTGCACTGGCCCACCTCTCCAGCCTGTCAAAGTGCCTCTGGATCGCATTCCTCCTCACCAGCGTGTTGACGACACCACACAGCTTGGTGTCATCGGTGAACTTGCTGAGGGTGCACTCTATAGCACTGTCCATGTCACCAACAAAGATGTTAAACAGGGCTGGGCCCAATACGATCCCTGAGGAATGCCACTTGTCACCAGTCTCCACCTGGACATGGACCCATTGACCACCACTCTTTGAGTGCGGCCAGCCAGCCAATTCCTTATCCATCAAGTGGTTGATCCATCAAACCCACATCTCTCCAGTTCAGAGAGAAGGATGTGTGGGACAGTGTCAAATGCCTTGCAGAAGTCCAGGTAGATGACATCAGAATATTTTGATCACTGCCGTAGCTGGCTACATGGATGAGTGTATTTGTTACTGCATTTTCAGTTGGGTTCCCCTGTCTTTCACACAACTACTAAGCTTGGAATTTTCTTGGGCTGTGTCATCAGCTTCCTTCATGTATGTCTTTAGTTTTCAGTACAACAGTTCAATACCATTTTAAAGGTTACTATAGCAGATATTAGAAACTTATCAGCTGTATTCAACCTGTAAATAATCCCTTTCAGTTACTTACTAGAAATATGAAATTCACTGTAAGAATATATAGGGGCAGATGAGACTCATGCAGTGTAATTTCATTAACTTTTATTCAAGTTGCACAAAATTTAACTGTCAATGTATACATAAACTGATTCAAAGCTGCTGTATCAGAGAACCATAAATTAATTTATCTTCTGTTCAGAAGATTCATGTATCCTTTTAATATGTATCTTAGAGGTTATTTCTCCATTTCTTCATGGTGCAATGTTTCCAATAACAAAACAAAATCAAATTGTTTTGCATTATTACCTCATTAATTGATGTCAGTTTCTTCACTTATAAAGGTTTCACCAGTCCCCTGAAGTTTTATCGATTCCCAAAGTTATATTACATAATGCTTTCCATACCTTCCTCTCTGATGTCATTACAAGATATCATTGACTTTAACCTTGCATCAAATAACTTTTTTTTTTTCCTTTTTATCTTTTTAAATATACTTGTCTTTTAAGGATACAAGCATTCTACTAACATAATTATACAATGGTTTCATTAAGAAATTTTATAGCATTTCACAGCAAATCATGCTCTGTGGCATTCATTTGCTTTTCTCCCTGCTGTATGCTAAATGAAAGGATAACTAGCTGGGACTGGGTTTTCTTATAATCATTATTGCTAGCAGCTGGAGCTATTCCTGTGGTATTCAGAATCTAACCCCGTCTTCTCCATGGAATTTGGGACTCTCCAGTGGCACCTCATCAAAGGCTTGTTCTTCTAGCTTTGCAAATTTTCTTTAAAGCTGCTTATCTGCAGTAACATAATTTTAAACTAAGTAAGTCTTCTAGTATTTAATATCAAATCCCAATATCATTAGGAGAAATCATGTTACACTTTTGGGGTTTAATGCACAATTGTCAATGTTTAACTTGGCAAGAAATTAAAAAAAAATGAAGCAAAAAGATTATGTATTACAATTTAGCAAAATCTGTCTTGTACTTGCTTATACTAAACCTCCATACTCCCTATTTCTTCCTCTTTCAGTTTCTTACTATACATCCAAATCAGTTCCTCACCAAATAAAGGCATGGACTGTTGTCCTAATTTGAACCTCCTGTCTCCCTACACAAATACTCTAGTCCTAAATCCTCACTCACATCCAGTTTATCCCTCTGATAACTCTAAGAATTTATCCTCAGGACTCAAATCTTAAGACCTTACCCCAAAAAAAACCTTGATAACTAGAATGTAATATGGAGGATAGTTGAGCAGTACATTGCAGTGTATGTATATTTAGAACAACAAAATAATGACTGCTGTAAACAAATTCTGCATTGCCAGAATGGTAAACTCAACTCAGAAAAATAATGAGTTTTCAATCAAAAGAAATGGCTTTCTTAAAACTCTTATTTTAAAGACTGCACTGGAAGACAACTTTCAAATTCACAGCTATATTCTGATTTGAAACATTCGTACGAACTGCTTCTGGCTCGAAATATGCATCACTTCAAAATCCGATTATATTTTAATTTCTTTTTAATACAAACTCCTAAAAATAGACATTTTGAAAAGATAAAACTATTGAAATGATCTATTTCAAAAAGCTTCAAAAAGCTTTTTCTTTCATATTACTTCCTTATTAAGTATTGAAATTTTATTTTTTTATTATCTGGAACTGCAAAGCTTTTTGAACCATCCATAGCTGTCCTTATTATATTTTTCTAAGCACTTATTGTCTATCTGTGAAAAAAACTTCAGAAGAGTTTCATTCTTTCTTTCTCTGTCACTTTAGAAAAACAATATTTAAATAAATATGAACAAGCATCAAACAGCTGTAACACACCTGAAGCCTGTATTTCATATGCATTTCCATGACTTTCCAAATAAAAGTTTATTTTACTCTACTGGGTGATAGGGTGATAGACCTGTGCTGTAGAATCTCAAAATCAGTGGAAATATTTTGAAAGACTTTGGAAAAGTAGGCACAATACCACTAAATTTAATTGACAAGAAGGGCTTAAACAGCCTTGATAATATTGCTTCTGTAGTTGAATCATCTAGCAATTGTTTGCTGTCTATTTGCAGAAATAAGTGTTATTAAAAACATACAGGTATTTCATTCTATCCACAAATATTACACTAAACATTATACCATGTTATTGTCCAACACAAATGAAAAAATCAGTATCTCCAGTCCATTTCTTCCCCCCCCAATGTATCTTTTCTACCCACAACTCCCCGTTTTCATGATTGTCCATGGCATCCATCTGCCGCCTTCATGGATACATTTTCAACTTAAAGTATATAAACACCATGTAGTTCTTTGTTTCCACACCATTACAAAGATTCACACTGTAATAAACAGTGCAAAGATAAGTGTCATTGCTGACTCAGTCTATCTGGCATTTTACTTGTGCATCTCTCTAAAAATACAAGTAAGTTCTATAATGACTCATTGCTTTGTTAGTGTACAGAATAATTCTAAATTCCCGTCTATTCAAGGACTATTAGAAGTCCTGTTGAGCTGATAGTGCTCCATGAAGTGTTTTTTCCCCTCTTGAATCTAAATATTTTTATTATCACTCTTTAGAGAAATTGCTGCTGAGTGTTGTTGTTGCTGTTTTTTTTTTTTTTGTAGTAACACTGAATTTAAAACGAAAATAGATTTCATTATTTATTCATGGAATTTGATTCACTCTGATTGTTACATTATTTTCTATGTTGACAGTTGTTGGTGAGTAGTATGGAAAGCTAGAGGGCATTTATTTGACCATGAAATGCCATAAATAATAAACTGATGTTGTCTTGTCTTTAGTTGGGGCTTTTTCATCTTCAAAACAAGAAATTAAAGTAGAAAGAATTAAATGAATCTCTGAGTTTTATACCCTCCATGTGAACTTCATTTCTTGGTATGCCACCCACAGTGTACAAATATTAAGCCTTACTAGGAGAATTTGGATAATCCTTGTCAAGATGTAAAAATAAACAAAAATAAACTTGATATAAAGACTTACCACTTTATTTTTTTTAAAGTACTTTTTGTCCTTTTTTTTTTTAAATGGTGCATGGACAGGAAGCTTGGGAAGTTAATGCAGACAATTAATAAATATATGCAATAAAAATTAAAAACTTCAGACAGAAAAAAAATAACAGTGAATATATTAAACTTTACTGTTTAAGAAAAAGGAAGGGTTGGTTTCTCTCAGAATCCATTATAAATAAAATGTGGCTTTAAACCACATTTTTATGATTTAAGTGGGTAGGGAAACAATTCATGTAAGATTCAGAATATGACTCAGACTCTGGTCAAAGAATAAGTTGTTCAGCAATACAACCACACCATAATATAGTTAAATAGAAGAGCTGCATCGATGATTGGTGGTTTTAAGGATGAATGAAACTACAGGAAATTTTAAATTGTGTCTCAAGACCACTGCCTAGATTTGAACTATCCAGTTTATATCTGTCACAGGCAAAAACTACTCATGTAATTTAAACCAAAGCAGTTTTTTGAATTATTAATGGCACGTACTTACCAAGCAATCAGTAAACTCTACATTGAGGATCAATGTAATACAGCAGATAAACCACAACGCTAGACAGCTACAACCATTACTAAACACTTATGAATTTCTAAATACCTTCTTTAACTAATCCCAGGTGATATTGGTCACACAGACACACACCTGTGCACACACACACATCCCTGCTCATCTGTTGACAGGCAGCCTGCACCACAAACATCGCTCCTTGTTGGACAGTGTGGGTTCCCCAACTTGCAGACCCACAAGGGGCCATACCCAGGAACCCAGCACTGCCCTTGCACCAGCTGAATGCGTGGCCTGTCCCGGCAGCCACCCTGGTACCACAGGATGATGGATGGTGGTGCCAAACCATGTCTGGGCTGGGGTTTCTTCAGCTGCTACAGTTGGTCACGTTTAACACAGTTTTGGCCAAACACCCTCTCACAAGGTTTTGTGTATTTGATCCAGACACATTGTTTATGCTCGCATCCGTAGTTTAACAGTGTGATTTTTACCAGAGTTAGGCCATAAAAGCACCCCTGCAATATCCTTCCATATTTTAGAGAGTTAGTATTCTGAAAATTGTGTCCTTTTGTGTTGCAATACAAACTAACTGGCCACAATAAGAGCCACCATCAGTGATCACCAATATTATGAAACTACACTGGTAATAAATCATGAAACAGAGGTCTTTAATATTTTGTTTTACCAGTTAAATGTTCTAGTAAATCTGTTCGGAAATGACATAACTCCCAAATTCTCCATTTGAATGATGCACTTAGGCACATCCGATGCACAAATAACTCCTGGAGGAAAAATTCCCATTACTGATATCTTTCATGTGGAGGCATGTTTGTGCTGGTTCTGTGTGGGAGTCTCGTTAGTGGAGGGCACATATCAAAATATTTCACGCTGTCGTTTGACCCTGTCTTGTCGCAGGGTGACTCTGGCTTCAGGTGAAGTTACATAATTTGTGGCCAGTTTCCGAAGTGAAAGCTGAGGTTACCTTCTGAAAGGTAAGTTTATAAACGTGTATGCCTACAGGTAGGCTCCACCTAAAGCTGCTCAAAAATGTTTAAGTGGAACACTATTCAACACCAAAAAATGCAGTTTTGTTGAAATTGAGTTGTTCTACAGGAACATTTCAATTTTGAAGAAATTTTCCACAGGAAAGTGTCAAAATGAATCATTTAATCTTTCTTGTTTCATTCTGATAATGCCAAAACATTTCATTTCAAAAGTATCACCCTGTTTCACTTCATTTGACATTTAGATTATATGCTAATATTAATTTGAAAACAGTGTGTTTGTACGCTAATATATGTATACACACATTGCATATTTTTAAATAAGACTGTGTCTGAATTGTTGACATTATAGCATTTCTATGTTATCAAAACAAAGAGCTGGGATGTTATCAACTGTAATTTATGTGCTGGAGACACAAAGATTTTAAAAAAAAAAGAATGAAAAAAGATTGTTAGTTCCAATTTGGAGTGGTAAAATTTCCTAAAAAACTATAAATAGATATTTCTGGCCAGTGGCACCAGAGAAACCCATTTTTTTTTACTGCAGTGGATGCTAGAAAAATCCTTGATGCAATGTAAACAGCAAGGCAGTTGTATCTGCAAAACATAATACAAAGACATAACACGTTGGGTTAGTATGTCTCGGTTTAAAATAATCCGCCCACAGTTATCAGTCACGTTTAAGTCATGGGGAAAAAGCTCAGTGTATCACCACGTCTCAGATCTTTGTAGATCCAGAGAAGGGGTGAATTCATGGACAAAATGTTTGTTTACCTTTCTCATTAGCTTAGCTAATTAGGTTCAGATGTTAATATAAGTTAAATTATCCTTTTTCATTTCAATGCCTATAAAGAACACTCAGGAGACAGGATTAGAGTATGAAAGCCTTTATGCACAAAATGTCTGCGGTCATGACCACAACAATTCAAACTTAAACATATCAGCCATCCCGGGAATCTCACAGCTGCCTGACAGGGATCAGGCAAGAATATACATTAGGTGATAAAATCTCAGAGGCGTATTCACTCTGGCTCCTCTCCGTCTGCCAAGAAGAGTGAAAATGAGTACCGGTTCTACTGTGGTATATATCTGCCCACTGGTTTTGTAAACAGGCCAGTGAATAGCCACCACATTTGGAGGATTTCACCCACTATCCACTCAGAGCCAGTTTATCCCAATACACACCACAGTTAATTAAACTATTTAGAAACTGCTTGATTGATTGTTTAAGGTAGATGCTGGAGCACTCTGGTATCTCTGATGAGACATGAGACATTTATGCTCAAATCCAATGAAAATGCTGAGGAAAGTTCACACACCGTGGGTGTTACCTTTTTCAGTCTAACTGTAGTCACAGAAGAGGAGTGACTAGCAACCAGGTGTAAGCTGCCACCAATTCCTACATCCTCCTGATAAGTCAAACTCTAGTTGATGTTTTCAGAGGCCATAACAAAATGCTTCCCCTTTATTTTCATGGCTCCTAAGGTATCAACTAATCTTCAGGTACTGTGGCAACATTCAGCCACTTGCATTTCTTAAGCACTGCATTCCAGCTGGGGACAGAAATCAAATACATTCATTTTGAAGTTTGGTCAATCAGCTTTGCTTGCGTAATAACTAAAATGCATCTCCAAATAGCCATGAGGCTAACTCATGGAGCAGGTTAACTTCAGCAGCAATTAATGTTTAATTTCTTTCACTACCACTCCTAACACTGTTATGAAAGCTATTAAATTAACAGATTCCTGTGACAGTGTTTCATTTCTCATTATAACAAAAAGGCAAGCAGCTAACACTGCAGAATTTTCATCAGCTAATACTTTGTAGTAAATCCATTAGAAAGCCATTGATATCTAATTGTCTAATCATAGCAAAGGCCTGAGTGTGACATGGCTGTAATGGGATTAAAGTAGATTGTAGTGCACTGCCTACATTCTCTGATCCAGTCTGGAGATAGCAACGACCTTGCAGGTCATTTCTGTTAATTTAACTAGGCTTGGAAAAAAAGAAGGAAAAACTGCTTTGATTAAACAGGTAAAAGAGCAGACACTGGTTTGTTTACACCCGAAAGAGGTAAAGTGGACATTATGGAAGGAAAAATACATGATTAACTTGAAAGTAACCTAACATTTCAATGAAAAGCTGTTGCCAGGATCAAAGCTGGTTGCACGAGGCACGGTTGCATGTGATGTGATGAAGCAGGCAAAGTTCTAGTTGTGCAGAAGGTGCTGAGTTATCAAGCATACACCCCTTCAGTCCAGAGCAATTTGGCCTCATGGTCTGCAGCTCCAAGGCCAAAAGCAGCCTTCTGCCTGGATGAATGCCATCCTCTAAAGCTATGCAAACTGGCAACTTAAGGGAATGGACTTGCAAACATTGATTCAATGACTCTCTGAACTATTAGGCTTCCTTTCAGCGAATGCCATGGAAAAATGGGAGCTGTTGCTCTGCTGAAACCATTTCAGGCACCTTGGAACGCTGCTTTGAAATCTGTTGTGCCAAATACAGAAGGATGCTCTACCCTAGCTTTCATCTTAGCAAGATAAATTATTTCTACAGACTTAGTAAAAATTCCCAGGGAATCAATTTGTCCCTTTCCATCAGAAATCCCTTTTCAAATTTCTCTTTAGCTACTGACCTAAGCTAATTTCATCGTGGTCACCAAAACAAGGAGGGTACATCTGAGCAAAGGATAAATCTATAGCTGAAAAATCATGACGAATGTGTATATATTTATTGGTTGTAACTACAGACTCTTGGTTCAGCTTCCTAGTGTAGACATATCCAAAGTAATCTGTCAATGAGGCGTTATTATTCTAAGAACTGGGAACAGGCCCAGTCTTAAAATAAAGCACTGTGGTTATCACGTGGTGATTATTCAAAATATTTCAATTTATCTAAGTGAGGCTGCAGTGTTTAGGATAATTACTGAAATGTATTATAGTACTTTCAGAAGAAGAACAGACTACAAATCTGGCTTGCAGTCTGAGCAACATTATTTAGACTTTGCTTTGTATTCCTTTTGCAGATAATGGTGGCTGTGCCTTGATTACTGCTAGTTTGACAGTCTGCTAAATAATATTTTTTAAAATATTATTTTACAGAATAGGAAAAAAATATTAAACACTAGCCTTCACCTACATAGGCCATGTTCAAATCTTTCAGGTTAATGTCACGATTGTTTCCAGCACACGCTGTACTAATACCTGAACTGAATGTTTCACTGAGTGTATTTTTCCCTTTTTCATATTGAACTCATCTTGGAAGTTCATAAAATCACAAAATAGTTCAATTAGGTCATTTCAATTTGATGGAACACATCTCAAAATTTAAATTTCTTTTAAAAAATTGAAAAAAAAGTTTCATGAATTTTTGGCAGATCATTTTACTTGGATCCATCAGATAGTGCCCTTAAAGTACTTTTTTAAGAAAATCAAACACTGAATGTGTTTTATCAGCAATGCTAGTCTATGATGAAAGGAGTAGAGATACACAGGGGTTTAGAAACAAGAAATTGAAGCCAAATACTGTGACAGAGAGTGAGACATACATAGAATATCAGGCCTGTCACTCCTGCAGCTCCTGAGACCTTGTGAGGGTGTGTCTTCAGCAGTAATTCCATCTTCTAAAGTCTATGAGATCTGTTGGACCTATTCTAATTCCATGTTGGTGAAAGTGCCTTCAAGGATTTACTCCTCATGCAAGTGATAGTCAAAACAAAATTACATCTAAATGAATAAGACTTGCCCAGGTTGCACCTGCTGGAAATTTACTTCTATAGTTTTAAATTACTTCTTTGTTTACTTTGGCAACTTGAGAATCTAAAACAGGCACTCTGGAAAGAAACATGAAAGATTTAGCTGTACATCAATATGTTTATCTTCAGTCTTCAAAAGTTTGAAACTAGAAGTCTGTGTGCAAAACTCAATGCACTTCTTCAGAATAATTGGTTGTACTAGATCTAAGAGTCCAGGTGTCACACAGTGTAATTTGTGTCTATAGGTGATATTATTGACTATGCTTATGCTCTACATACAAACTGAAGTGCTGTCTAATGCATTTAGCATGACATCTCTCTTTATAAATGGCCTCATTATTTCTTTCCTGTGTTTAAATATACAGAAGCAATATCCATAAATGTACTTGTAATAGAGATGATTCCCATGACACTGAAGGAAGAGACTGTTTTCCACAATTTATATTATTTTATTTAATAAACAATAATAGGAAAAGGATTTGCAGAAGGTTCAGCGATTTTTAGGTTGTAGCATATATTAAGATGACACACAACAGTGATAAAGCCATCTGTATAACTTTTCTATCTTTCAGAATAAAAAATTTCAAATATCTTTAAACTTTCCTCCCTATAATAACAATTTGACAGTCTGGCAGTGCCTCTGTATGGTTAGAGATATAGCTCTGTACACTGGCAAAGATGTACCTCAAAGTTAATCTGAGTAGACATCAAGATGTATTACGAATTTTTTATATCTTAGCAGTATCAATAAACTAAGAGTGATTCTCCAGCCCTACAGCTCACAGCAAAGACTCCTCACCAAGCAGAGTAGCTGTATCCAATGTAGGAAAGTATAAAACGGGACAGCTGGGCTTGGCTTTTCTCCCAGTGGCAGGAGAACATAGAAAAAGCATTAGCAACTTTTTGTCTCAAAGTCACTTGGGTCAGAAAATAACAGTAATTTAAAAAAAAAAACAACTATTGCAAGCAAATAATTGGACTGGTTTCATCCTTGGGAAAGAGATCTGTGGAGACGCTACTTCAGAAAGCTGGAGTTAGCAGAGAAAGGTACAGACTTAGTAGCACAGCTGAAAACAAACATATACGTTTTACTGAGGAGAGGTTTGGAGAGTTTTGGAGAGGTTCAGAGAGGAAAGCAGAGAAGTTTCAAGAGGAGAGGAGAGGTTCAGAGAGGATCGGAGAGGTTCAGAGGAGAGGGGAGGGGAGAAGGATCTAGCCATTACTTAGGTCCATGCTTTGACAAGGAAATTGACTCCAGAACATTATGAATGCAGGATGAACCCACTGAAAAGTTCATCATGATGAAGAAAGATACTTAATCCTTTGCTAGTCTTTTAACACAATGAAGTAGTTCCTTAGCAAAGATTGTGTGATGAAAACAGATATCTTTGATTAAATTGTGTTTATTTATTAAAGATGTGTAATTACATCTGAATATGGGAGGAACCTTACAAAAAGGCACCTCCTCTGCTGTGAAATGCAGAGCACTTTCACCCTGAAACATCAAGTTTTTACTCTCAGTCTCAGCACAGGAACTTCTAATTGCCTGTGCAACAGCTGGCTGGCTGCTTTCACAGTTTCTGTGTGCTCCTTCTTATTGTCAGCTTTGGAAACTCCATCCAGGCTGTTCAAATTTCAGAGTGGATTCACAAATTCCCTTCTTTTTGTTGGAGACATGCACCTGCATTTTTCACCTATGTTTAACATCGACTGGATTCAGTGGCTGAGTCCACCAGTGTGTTGTGATCTCCACAAAAGCACTTTTTTTCTTCTACCCACTTGTTGTGGTTTTGTTAGTGAGGGGGGGCCTAAGGTGGTAGCTTCTGTAGGACACTGCTAGAAGTCGCTCCCCTTTGTTCAGTGGACTCGGCCAGGCCTAGGGCGGACCTGCTGCTGGCCAAGGCCGAGCCGATTGGTAGCAGAATGTCCCGTGATAACGCCTCTGTGATAACGTATTTAAGAAGGGGAAAACAGAAAAAAAAAGAGAGAGGAGAGAAGATGTGAAGAAGCTGAGTGGGGGCAGAGGCGCAGAGGGGGAGGCGCAGGCCTCATGGTCCTTGCAGGCCTCACCCTCTGGCCTCTCGCCAGGCAGCCGACTGGGCCCGACTCGGTCCAGCCCAGCTGCAAGAAGTGGAGAGGAGATGAGAAGTAAATAAGTCTGGTCCGATCGGGGCTGAACTACGACAGTTACCCCTCGCCTCTGCGAATTACGTATTTAAGAATTCTAATTAAAATACACACACATCAACAGAAAAGAAAAAAGAATTCCCCGCACCAAGAATCAAAATAATATCCTCAAAACACCAACAGTGGATAGACCATACAATTTACACACAATTCAGCACTTATCCCTTCACCACAATCAGAACATAAATTTCCCCTAATCATTTTGCTCTTTTGTCAAGTTCAATCCCTGTTTTGCCCATTACCGCTTCCAATTAAACTCAATCCTTATCTCAAATTCCTCGAGCCCCACGTTGGGCACCAAAATAACTGTCGTAGTTCAGCCCCGATCGGACCAGACTACGCAGTCTCTCTCTCACTCCCCCCACCTTCCGAGAAAACAGGGAGAGAAAATATAAGAAAAACAGCTTGAGGTTTGAGATAAGGACAGGGAGAAATCCTTAAAGTTACCGTCACGGGCAAAACAGACTCGACTTGGGGAAAACTATTCATTTATTACTACAAATAGCAGGATAATGAGACAGAGAACAAGATAACCTCCCTCCACCCCTCCCTCTTCCCAAGCTTAACATTATCTCTACTACCTTCCCCCCTCCAAGCGGCACAGTGGGGAAGAGGGAATGGGGGTTGCGGTCAGTTCATCATACGTTGTTTTACACCGCTGCTTCGTGGTCGGGGGAAAAACTCCTCACATTCCTCCCCTGCACCATCGTGGGGTCCCTCCCACGGGCCACAGTCCTTCGTGGAACTGCTCCGGCGTGGGTCATCTCTTCCACGGGTGCAGTCCCTCTAGAACAGCTGTCCCAGCGGGCCCTCCACAGGCCACAGCTGCCTTCAGGCATCCACCTCCCCCAGTACGGGGTCCTTCACAGGCTCCAAGTGGATCTCTGCTCCTCCGTGGACCTCCATGGGCTGCAGGGGGACAACCTGCTCCACCATGGTCCTCACCACAGGCTGCAGGGGAATCTTGGCCAGGAGCCGCATTACTCCTCCCCCTCCTTCTTCACTGACCTTGGCATCTGCAGCCGTTCCTCACAAGAGGCTGGTAGATGTCTCTCAGGATCTTTTTTTACATCTTATTCACTTCTCATCTCCTCTCCACTTCTTGCAGCTGGGCTGGACTGAGTCGGGCCCAGTCGGCTGCCTGGCGAGAGGCCAGAGGGTGAGGCCTGCAAGGACCATGAGGCCTGCGCCTCCCCCTCTGCACCTCTGCCCCCATTCAGCTTCTTCACATCTTCTCTCCTCTCTCTTTTTTTTTCTGTTTTCCCCTTCTTAAATACGTTATCACAGAGGCGTTATCACGGGACATTCTGCTACCAATCGGCTCGGCCTTGGCCAGCAGCAGGTCCGCCCTAGGCCTGGCCGAGTCCACTGAACAAAGGGGAGTGACTTCTAGCAGTTTCCTACAGAAGCTACCACCTTAGGCCCCCCCTCACTAACAAAACCACGACACCACTGTTTCCAAAATTGTGACAGAAAATATATGCTTTGCAGTATACTGGGGAGGTCACTAACTCCAGTCAAAATTACCCTGGAGCGGAGGTAAAAATTAAGAAACTCTGATGCCTTGCTGGGAGTCTTTATTGTTAGCATTGTCATTAGTGCACAGAGTTGCAGGGGAGATCACATCCTTCTGTGTAGTCATAAAACTGTCAAAGGGCCCTCAGCTTCCACATACTCTCTTCATCACTGTGCTATTCATTCAGGAGTTCACAGCCTGCATCTGCCTAATGTCAGTTAGGAACTAGCCACAGGAGGCAAGAAGAAATCGCTGTACTATATCCCAAAGTTTTAAAGGTGAAGGACCATTATGTGACAAAGAGAAAAAACATGAAGCCAGTATACTGGAAGTGTTCTCTCCAGCTGATGGGTTACTATATTTTTCACTAGCTGGACTTTTAGAAGGTCATTCAGAAAAATGACAGAAATATAACAAAATGTGAAAGTAAGGAAGTTACAGAGAGCAACCATGAGAATAAATGTTGCAAAGATAAAGATTAAGTGTGTGTCATTTAGACAGAATATTCCATTGGCCTTTGGGAGGTCCTTCCATGTCAAGCCTATATTGGAGCTTTTAGTGATGATGGCTCTTCAATATGACAAGAGATAAATTAAAAATACTGTGGGAAACATTTTTTTAAGAAGGGAAGAGAATTTTGTTTCCCTTAGGCACCATGGTAAATAAATGTTACACAAACGTTCCTCTCACTGGCATTACCTACTATTTTTTTTTTCTTTTTTTTTTTTTTGGTGTGTGGGGGGGTTACTTTACAGTCTATTCACTGAGCTATTTCTCTGCCAACTCCCACAAACATTTGCCCAAGCACAACTGAGGGACAACACAAGGGCAGGAGATTCACAGGCTGAAGAGAGAAGGCAGGACTGATTAAGCTTGTATTGCTACTAAGGGAAGTGTCTATGTCCCCATGGAGGCTACTAGTAGATAACTAAATCACTAGATTTCTTGGACAAGGCTTGAACATGATATATATTTACACTTTTTCATCTTCACTGTCTATTTAAAAAAAAAAGGTGAGCAAAGAAGAATGCAATAGGATCCAGCTAAGGAACTGTGTAAGCATAGTTGGTAATGGGACTGCTGAATCTCTCTTAGCAAGGAATAAATAGCACTCAAGCTAAGAATCAAGATAAATTTCTCCAACATAGTTTGCAGGGAGCCAATATTGGTCCAAAAAGCAATCACCTGGCAGTTTGTTAGCCTCTGTCCAGTGCCTGTAGTCAAACTAACCTAGACATGTTGTGTCTCAACGCTTCCATTTATCACCAGCTTCTCAGAAGTTAAATTCATCTGAAAGGCAGAGACAAAAGTTTCATCAACATATGTGAGCCTTAAATTTCATATAAGCCTAGGAGAAGGACTATAAAATAGGAGGTGGATTCAAAGAGATATAATTTGTTCTTTCTTATTTTGTGACAAATAGCTAGACAGCAGTTAAAATACTCTACAGAACAGAATTCAAGATTTCACTTGTGGTCACATTTCGTATTAAGCAGCTGTAAAAATAGAGTTTATAGCTGGCTAAAATAATAGATAATTCAGTAGATGGCTTATTAAATAACAGATTTTATGGGTTGTTTGTAATTACTATGACTTTGTATGAAACTCTGAAATGTGCTGTTAATGTCTGGAAGATAACATTGCTTTATTAACTCTGGAACCCTAAAAGAACTGATGATCTTTCTTGCTAAACCTAAATAGCAATATTTTTAAATCAGTTTAGAATCAGCAAAATATAGTCATTATCAAGTAAATTACAATTAAACATCTCTAAGACAAGCTTGACAATGGTCTTTGTTATGAAATGAGGGGAAAATTATAAATATATTCTTAAAAGCCTAATCTTTCAGTGATTTTTTTCCCCATCAGAAGACTTAGAAGCAAAATAGTTCCTCCCACTCACCCCCACCCCTCCTTGCTTCTCCAAAAAAAAAAAAAATCCTGTGAAAAACAGCCCTTTTTATATCTCATGAAAGATAAAAAGATCTAAAAAAGTTAATAGCTGAGAAGATAGTTGGAAATTATTCAAGTCAGGTTTTTTTAAGTAAACAATTATTATTTTCTAACTTAATAGATTCATTTGCATC
The DNA here is from genome assembly GCF_036417535.1 of Chlamydotis macqueenii. NCBI lineage: Eukaryota > Metazoa > Chordata > Aves > Otidiformes > Otididae > Chlamydotis > Chlamydotis macqueenii. The sequence continues at coordinate 116,271,209 of NC_141557.1, read as the reverse complement.
TTGGGGAGGGGGAAGGCAAAAAAAAAAGACAAAAAATATGCACATTCTTAGGCTTTCACAGTAATTTTATTTGATCTGAGAGTTTCTCCCTCATTTAAGACTTTTTTTTTTTCCCGTGCTCCCATGGTCCCTGAAACCACCGCTCCTTGTTCACCTTATTTTAACAGAATGAGCTAATATACCACACTGAAACAGTGCAGTTCGTCATACTGAGAATAGGATGGGATGTAACTTATCTTTCTTGGGTGTGTTTTCAAATAAAACACAGTAAGGACAGATTTGCTTAAAGAAAATTTTCACTAAGTTGTACATTCAGAGATCTGGAGAAGCATAAAAATTAATAGAGAAGACTCAATTAGAAGATACTGAATTATAATTAAAAAAATAAATACTGAATTTTTATAGTTTTCTTTTGACTGAAAAAAAAGACAGTACATTCAGCTGAATAAGAGACCAAGAATTAAGGGCTGTGGGAAACAGGGAAAGTACCATGTGAAACTCTTTCATAAATGTACATGCCAGTGAAACTAGGAATGTTCCTGAAATTAGAATATTGAATCTAACATCTACACTGATTGTGACATTATTACCTACAGTTCTCCTATCTCAGAAATTACACACAAAAGATGATAAAAAGGAAAAAATAGCCCCTTTAGCTCTGAGGAACCCTTATTCTGACTTTGGAAAGAAAGGAAGACAGGGACTACATCTTTACCAAAATGGCAAATGTTAAAGCTGCATGAAAATTTCCCACACCCTGTTACAGCTTCATTAATTTCTGGTTCATTTCTATAATTAGGTTTCAAATAACCTGAATGCACATTGTCTCTGGGTTCAGACTGGAAATAAATTTAAACATACAGACATGCTTTTCTGGAAATTTTTTGTTCTACAGTTATAAATATCTTAGAGGAATCCTTAGTTGTCTGTAGCCCTGGAACTATTTTAGGATCAGTTGTAAACAAACAGAGACATATAAATAGATACCCCAAATGTCACATCACATTTTAGTCCAGGCTGGAGGGACCATTTGATCAATTTTCTGTTTCTTATTTTTGGTGAGTAGCAATTAACAATTGCTGATGGAAAAGCAGGCTGAACCTTTCCCCTCTAACAAAACACTTCCAGTTCCCTCTGGCAAACAAATATTGTTAGCAAAGGAAGACAAGCAGAAAACATTGCCAAATGTTGGAGCAATTTTGTTTCATTTCTGCATTCTGCATACAAAATGATAGCACCTCTTTCCTACTCTTCTTCCCATTCTCCAGTTCCTTCTCCTGTTCCTGTGCCAGGGAGACTGAAGAAGAAACACCTGCAGAACATTAGCTTTGAAAGGCCCAGTGGGAAGATCTGTGGAAGCTTTGAGGAAGTAGATTTGAAGATGATTGTAACGAGCTGACGGAGTTTGATGTGCTTGCTGAGATCCAGAACTGATATGCATACTGCACAGGCTGGAACTGCAACAATTTTTTTCAGGTATAAAGCTAACCCAGGCTTGTTCCTTACAAAGCAAAGACTGATCCTGTGTAAGGCTATAATTCTGGATCTTGTTGAAGTACTGAGCTGGATCCTGATGAAGCACTGAGCAGTAGTTTTAATGACAAGACTCTACTTCTGTTAAGAATGTTCTTATATTGCTAGATCTTTAAAGGATTTATCATTATCCAAACATTCCTAACAGTATCACTAACACTTTAATGGTTCTTTTAAATGTATTAGTCTTTCTGCTTTCTTGCTTTTTCATGCTACACTACTGTCCCCAAGAACACTCTTTGTTGCATTTGTCACCAAATATACTCAGTTTAATTAATTTTTAAAAATTAAATAATTATAGGAATATTGTAGGAATTCTCACAGTTCTGCTGACTAGTTTGAATTAAGAAAGTATTTGTATTTTTCTTCAGGACTAAAACATTCTTGTATTAGATCTCAGGACAGTACTCTGTGAGGAGAAGCTCAGTATGTCATGTTTGATTCTACACTACATTACAGAAATATCATAATGATTTCTTTTACCTTTGGCATTTATTCCATGAGAAAATTTATCAAATGAACAGCACCTGAGAGGTCATGTTGTCTACAGTTGAGTATGAGCTGTTTCCTGGATTTCTCTCTACAATAACATACTTTTAAAGAGAAAACTATTGATAGTAGAGACATCAAGTATGAATGCCGTCCAGGGAAATCTGCTTATACAGTGCGCTCTGCTAGTAATGTTGTCGCTTTTCAATTCCACTGAAGCACCACAGCTTTATACATTTTGAAATTTTTCTCCTTAGACACTGTCCCATTGGTGGCAATCATGCATATTTTTTTCTCTATCCGCAAAAGACAATATTAATACATTTATATCACTCAGATAAAACATACAAGTGTACTAATCGGAAGTAAATGTTAACTACTGAAGTTATTTGCTAGAAAACACTGAGATCTTTTAAGCAAAGTGAAGGATAACTGTTTCAAAAGATTAGGAGACTACGGACTTGAGCAACATCACAAAACAAAAAAAAAAACTAAAAAAGCCTCTCTTTTAACAGGGCATTTGTGTACTAATATATATGAGGAAATTGCTGAAACATAAAATCTAACCCGTGCACCAGTAGCTACTCTTTACTTCCAGTATCTAGTGAGTTCACAGGTTTTACCCTGCTCACATTATTTAACTCAATCATTTCTTTTTTCCTTTGGGTTCAGTTTGCCTATTTTATTATTTTTCTTAAGCTTTTGCTTCAAGTCTTCACTACATGAAGTCAGAGAGCAGCAATTTTCAAACTCAACAGTAATCCTTTCTCTCCTGAGGATTCAAAATTTTTACTAATGGAAGTAAAATAATTTCTAAGGGAATATTTTGAACTGTTTAACAAGAGTAAAGAATGAGCTGATATTCATTAACTTCCAGATTTTTCATTTCAAAGTAAAGAATATAAATTACTTAAAGAAGACGGATGTGGGAAAAGTGCTACAGAAGAAGGTACTTAAACTCAGAAAATTATTTCTAAATGACTATGCAATTTTTTATTTTATTTTTTTTTTTAAAAGGAGGAGGCACCTGTCTTACAGCACGCCCAAAAGGAATATACTGGGTAATATACATTAAACAAAATATTATTTATTGCCTTGATATAGGTCAGATGAGTCAAATACAAATATTATGAAGCATATGTAAGGTAATAGTCTGCAAAAAAAAAAAAAAAAAAGTCTAATACCTCTTTGGGCATCAAGGAATGCAGATGCCCAGATAAATGCATAAAAGACAAAAGGTCTTTGTGTTTTGATTCTATAGCCTAGAGAATTTGGTGAAGATACAAGATGTATATCAAAGTGGATGATTATTTACATGGAACAAGAGAAGAACAGAGAAAGGGAAAACAAGAATTTATATGAAATGTTTTTTAGAAATCACAAATATCTTTAAATAAAAGTTTAGATGACAAGTGACTGTAATGTTTTGTTTCAGCAATTATAGTCAATGCATTTAAGACAGCTAGATGCACTTTTGATGGTGTTTATGATCACACCAGTTTGTTTAAATGGCATTTGTCCATGAGATTTGTTCATTTGTTCATGAAAAATCGCCATTTTACAGGGATCTGGTAAAGGACTCAAAAGCCTGCGAATGGTGGAAGTGCTCTGCCCCTATATATAAGCTTTTGCTCTGTCATACAATAAAATTGCCTGTTTCTTCTGATTGATATTTGGATTCAAAATACAGGGTTTTTGTAAAAGGACATCACAGACTCACACATGTCAAAAAGGCTATTTTGAAAAAGCCGGGTAGGAAATGCATTAAAAGTGAATGAGATGCAGAGCTCTATGTGGATAAGAAAAAAGGTAACGATCTTTTGAGACTTTCACCTTTCTATCTAGCAGATCTGAATCCAGCATAATTGAATGTAGCACTAAAAATGAATGGTTGTTTACCAGGCTATATAATACAGGTCTATGTATCTCATCAATATTGTGTGATATTTTTATGACCTAATCAGGTAATATCAGATTAGATATTAGGAATTTTTTTTTTTTTTACAGTGAGGGTGGTGGAACACTGGAACAGCTTGCCCAGAGAGGTGGTGGATGCCTCATCCCTGGAAACATTCAAGGCCAGGTTAGATGAGGCTTTGAGAAACCTGATCTAGTTGAAGGTGTCCCTGGTCCTTGCAGGGGGGTTGGACTAGATGACTTTTAAAGGTCACTTCCAACTCTAAAAATTCTATGATTCTAATCCACTAACTTAATTGGCAGGGTTGTTGTTGGTTACCTCAACAATGTCATGTCTATTTCATACCATGTTTGCCTGGAACTGTTCAGCAGTTCTCAGTTCTCATTTCCAGTTCCAATGATGATACCTGGACATCAACTGCAATATCTCAAGTCTATGAAAAATTTATCAGTAATTCATCAAATTGCAGCCTATATTAAGGCAACTTTTAGCAGCAGCACATAGAAAGTAATATGGTTTGTCTCTCTGGACATTTTTTTCTTTATTCACTGGAATACTAATTAAATTATTTAGAAAATTGAAACAAAAATTCTCTAGATCATTTTGACACCTCATGAACAGCAGCACAAGATGGCATGCTTGTGAGATTGTCTCTATATGTTTGCTCAATAGGAAAAATATTGAATATGCTTTCTAAACTACTTCAGTAGCAAGTATCAGCGATGTCTTTCTTGAGATATCGTTGCGTGAATGCCGTTTACCAAATTAAATAGAAAATAGGTCAGTACTTGAATTTCTCACACTTCTGGTGTCAGACCAGTGTGTATGTTTTCATACTTCACCTTACCTATATGCTTAGATCTCAAAAGACCCAAAGACTCATTATTCCTTTAAGGTCATAAAAATTTGGCTACTCTTGACTTTTCACATACTTGAGAATATCCATTTATCTTGTTGCTCCCCTTCCTGTGACAACTAAGTTGCCAAGCTGTAACCAGTTCATAGGATTCCTATGCACAAAGGTCACCCAACATATGGCATTTAAAAGCACAACAGTATTTATTGCTCTATTATAGCCTTGCATAAGCAGTTACTAGCATAAGCAGTCACAGTTCCTAGCATAAGCAGTTACTAGCGTATTGTTCTCCCTTTATGAGAGTCTTACCAACCCGACTAAGCTGGAGGCACCACCGAGCAGGACGATGATGATCAGCGGGGTCAGAGCAGAGAAGGGAGGTAGACGCAGCACCCTCAGTGTGTTCCCTGTTGTTCGTAGAGTGAGCTCTGTGTCCTTTCTCTCCCCTCTGCTCTGAGCTGCCTCTGTTTATACCCTCAGCAGATTCAGTGGAAGAGTACTGACCAGGTGTTGATACACACGTGGCCAGCGCATGCAGCAAGGCCTGCCAAGTACGTGCCCTGCTGGCTGACAGCTGTTGAGCAGAACATACTGCTCAACAACAACCCTCCTAGCTCCCCTCTCTGAGACAACCACCCTCCTAGCTCCCCTCTCCAAGGTGGCATTCTCACAGCTGTGTGCAGATTGTAATTTCCCACAGTGGCCCTACACGGACCGTCACTGAAATCCCTCACGCATAAGCTCAACAAGTTTGACGAATTTTCTGAGTTGATGTGGCTCTTTTATACTTCTCAAGTTCATTCCAAGTTGACTAAGAGAGGGCAGAAAAAATTAAAAGTTTGTTTCTCTTAGTTTACCTTTTCTAGTCCTGAGTTGTTTTATGGGCACTGAAAATTTAGAGGGATGCAGAGTCACAAGAAGCATCAGCTCACCTAAAAGTCAACCAGAATATGCATTCAGGGGCTTAAAGCCCCCTGAAAATGCAATCTCAACTTTTGCAATGCATTTAGAAAAATAAGTATAAAATGCTAAACTACTGTTTTGACAGCTTCTCTGCCCACAGTTGTGCACTCAGAAAAAAATGTTCAACGACTAAAGTTTAAAATTTCTTGAAAATTCTAAAAAAAAAGTAATTGAACACAAAATCTTCACATCCATTCCACAATATAGAACAAAACATTTGTTCAGACATTTATTTTCTTGTGTTTCTAACATGCAACAACTTTTTTTTTCTCCCGTGAAATCTATTCTCATAATAATAAAAGCAAAAACAGTGTTCTTCAGTAAAAAAAAATGAATACTGCCTTTTAAATATTGCAAATCAATAGCCTATGGCAATCCCAAGTACAAATACAGGCTGGGCAGAGAATAGATTGAGAGCAGCCCTGAGGAGAAGGACTTGGGAGTGCTGGTGGATAAGAAGCTCAACATGAGCAGGCAATGTGTGCTTGCAGCCCAGAAAGCCAACCGCATCCTGGGCTGCATCAAAAGAAGTGTGGCCAGCAGGTCGAGGGTGGTGATTCTGCCCCTCTACTCTGCCCTGGTGAGATCCCATCTGGAGTACTGCATCCAGCTGTGGGACCCCCAGCATAAGAAGGACATGGACCTGTTGGAGTAGGTCCAGAGGAGGGCCACAAAGATGATAAAAGGGCTGGAGCACCTCTCCTATGGGGACAGGCTAAGAGAGTTGGGGCTATTCAGCCTGGAGAAGAAAAGGCTCCAGGGAGACCTTATAGCGGCCTTCCAGTACATAAAGGGGGCTGATAAAAAAAGACAGGGGGAAACTCTTTATCAGGGCTGGTTGTGATAGGACTAGGGATAATGGTTTTAAAATAGAAGAAGGTAGATTCAGACTGGACATCAGGAAAACAATTTTTTACAATGACGGAGGTGGAACACTGGAACAGGTTGCCAAGAGAGGCGGTGGATGCCCCATCTCTGGAAATATTCAAGGCCAGGTTAGATGAGGCTCTGAGCAACCTGATCTAGTGGGGGATGTCCCTGCTCCTTGCAGGGGAGTTGGACTAGATGACCTTTAAAAGTCCCTTCCAACACAAACCATTCTATAGTTCTATGATTTTATGATTCTCTAGACAGCTGAGCTCATCCTACTCATCTCTAACCTTTTTTAAACCTGTATAAACTCCTCTGAATATACAAACTGAGTATTCTGCTGTACATTGATTCTACAAGATAAGTTTTTACTTTTTGAGGGAAAGATTTTTTATATATTTACTTGGACTAATTCACTACTTAAACTGGATTAATACAGTAAGGCTTCTTCTGACTATATATTTAGTGATAACATATTGCCACAGCATGAGCCCTGAGAGAAATGTATTTATAGAATAAAAGCCTCCTCTAACCCATTTGCTATATGAAATACATCCACTCACATACAAAAACCTTGAAATGCAGAGGTGTGTGAACACTGTATATTTTAAAAGGTTTTTCCATTGTATTAGCTCTAATTGCCTATGAACTTAACCTTTATTATTCCAATATTACTCCCATGCTATGATTTGGACAGTTCAAAAAGCTTGTAGAGTTTTGGTGTTAGATTTATTTATTCTTTATGTAACTTCTGATAATCAACGCAAATTTGCATTATAAATAAATGGCATCTTACACCTTTAATTGGGAAAATCGGAAATTCAGAGTAATGTGTGCTTCCCAGTCTACCAACTAAAACCATCAACAGCCATTCTCTATTTTCCAGAAGAAAAAAATGCTTTAGCTGTTGCTAAGTTACACTGTATGCCCATTGAATTACACATGAAACCTATGTTAATTCCAAATACAGTCATTATGAGTGGCAGTATTACAAAGAATACTGAATAGATTTGAAATAATAGAAAACCAAATTAAAGAACTGCCATCACCTTTTACTGCATTTTCCTCCACCTTTCTGGACTTATTTTTAAAGATACCTTAACTGTCAGGTGAAAAAAAAAAAAAATTAAGTAGTCTCATTGGTTCTTTTATAGTACAAACCAGTTCTCTGCCTCTGTGGTACAGGGAGCAACTAAAATTTCAAACTACAAATCAGAGAATGGAAACAAGGAAGAATAGCTTTGTACTATGTATGTACTATGTCATGGGCTATGCTGATATATACACTAAATTCAGCCAACAAAAACCAGTTGTGTTTTTCTGTGCTTTAAAAACATGTTCTAACTTGTCACTGTTTCTTCTGCCACTGCTGAAATTATGCCTTGGACTGAGCTCAAGCAACTTTTAAAGTAGGGCACTGTTCTGGTTTTGTTAGTGAGGGGGGGCCTAAGGTGGTAGCTTCTGTAGGAAACTGCTAGAAGTTGCTCCCCTTTGTTCAGTGGACTCGGCCGGGCCTAGGGCGGACCTGCTGCTGGCCAAGGCCAAGCCAATTGGTAGCAGAATGTCCCGTGATAACGCCTCTGCGATAACGTATTTAAGTAGGGGAAAACAGGAAAAAAGAGGAGGAGAAGATGTGAAGCAGCTGAGCGGGGGGCAGAGAGGGGGAGGTGCGAGCCTCATGGTCCTTGCAGGCCTCACCCTCTGGCCTCTCGCCAGGCAGCCGACTGGGCCCAACTCGGCCCGGCCCGGCTGCAAGAAGTGGAGAGGAGATGAGAAGTGAATAAGATGTAAAAAGGATCCTGAGAGGTGTCTGCCAGCCTGTTGTGAGGAATGGCTGCGGACGCCAAGGTCAGTGAAGAAGGAGGGGGAGGAGTAATATGGCTCCTGGCCAAGATTCCTCTGCAACTCGTGGTGAAGACCATGGTGGAGCGGGTTGTCCCCCTGCAGCCCATGGAGGTCCACGGAGGGGCAGAGATCCACCTGCAGCCCGTGGAGGACCCCACGCCAGAGCAGGTGGAGGCCTGAAGGAGGCTGTGGCCCATGGAGGGCCCGCTGGGACAGCTGTTCTAGAGGGACTGCACCCCGTGGAAGAGATGACCCACGCCGGAGCAGTTCCACGAAGGACTGTGGCCCGTGGGAGGGACCCCACGCTGGAGCAGAGGAGGAATGCGAGGAGTTCTTCCCCCGACGATGATACAGCGGCGTAAAACAACGCGTGATGAACTGACCGCGACCCCCATTCCCTTTTCGCCCCCCCGTGCCGCTCAGGAGGGGAAGGTAGTAGAGATAATGTTAAGCCCGGGAAGAGGGAGGGGTGGGGGGAGGTTATCTTGTTCCCTGTCTCATTCTCCTGCTAATTTTAGAAATAAATGAATAGTTTTCCCCAAGTCGAGTCTGTTTTGCCCGTGACGGTACCTTTAAGGATTTCTCCCCGTCCTTATCTCAAACCTCGAGCCATTTTTCTTATATCATCTCCCCCTGTTCTCTTGGAGGGTGGGGGGAGCGAGAGACAGACTGCGTAGTCTGGTCCCGATCGGGGCTGAACTACGACAGGCACCTCTTACCAAGCAGGTGTCGGTAATTACTCTTCACTGCCATAGTCCTGACACTCCTGTCCGCGACTCTGTGATTTGGAGCAGCACTGACACTTCCGCAGCAGGCCAGAGCTGCACTCACTGCCAGTACTTTCCTGTGTAGAAGAAATACTGTATTTCAAGAATTCAAGGAAAAGAAATCTAAACTATGTTCACAACAAGGCTTTGTAAATTTGTCAGTGGGATTACCTGCCATAGTTGCTCCAGCAGTAGAGGCTGAACTTGATGGCCAAGCAGATCACATCCAGGCCTTTGCCTTGTGCATTGGTGGCCTGCCTAGTTATACCTGCTTGGACTGCCCACAAGGCCAAAGAAATGACAGGGGACACTCATAAATTCCCAACTATATATTCTTAGAAACTTAGCTTAGGACTCTTTCACTCAGGGCCAGAAGTGGATGGACTTCTTGTACTTCTCATAAAGGAATGATGGAGGTTTTTATCCAGCTGTGTATAAGGCATGTTCTCTGTAAGTACAAGAGCTTTGGAGATGACATCACTAATGCTCTAGTTAATAACTGCTTCAGTGTATGTCTTATTCTGTCTTCCTCTTCAGCTAAAATTCTGTGGCATCTGAAATTAATATTGCTGTTTGCCCTCGTAGGTGACCCACCAGTGTCTGTGATAGTTCTCGTGCTGCTGGCAGCAAAGCTGTAGTCCTTATGGGGTCTGGCCTCTCTTTGCATGATATTTCAGACCACAGATTCTGTTTCAATGGACTACACATAGCTGCATGAGTAAGAGTTGCTGTCCAGAGCTTAACAAGTGTTAGAAAAGACCCTTATCCAATAGGTTCCGTAAGATCTGTTGTGTACTACCAGTATAATTACAGCACAACATTGCCACCAATCATTCATGCTTTAGAACAGAATAGACTGTTTCAATTGGAAGGGGCCTACAATGATCATCTAGTTCAACTGCCTGACCAATTCAGGGCTGACTGAGTTAAAGCATGTTATTAAGGGCATTGTTGCAATGTGTCTTAAAAACTGACAGGCTTGGGGCATCGACCAGCTCTCTAGGAAGCCTGTTCCAGTGTTTGACCACCCTCTCAATAAAGAAATGCTTTCTAATGTCCAGTCTGAACTTCCCTGATGCAGTTTCAAACTATTCCCATGCATCCTATCACTAAATACCAGGGAGAAGAGATCAGCACCTCCCTCTCCACTTCCCCTCCTCAGGAAGCTTCAGAGAGCAACGAGGTCACTCCTCCTTTTCTCCAGCTTCCTTTTCTCCAAACTAGACAAACTCAAAGTCCTTAGCTGCTCTTTATAGGACATTCCTTCCAGGTCTTTGCTGGAAGCATCCCCTGTTCTGAAAAGTGTGAGTCTGATGTTTATGTCTCATTCTGTCTGTCACCCAGCTCCATTGTCCTATGCCATGATTTACAGGTCTTGGTTCTTAAAAGACTTGCAAAGAAGATCACTGATTAGACTCCTCTCACTCACACCAGTGAAGATAGTCTCTGTGTTTAAGAAGTTTAGCAAACAGAGGTTAAGGCTTAACTATTTGAATATAATATTCAACTAGGCCATCGATAGCACAGTTGGTAACACAGACTGCAGATGGCAGATGTGCAAATCCAGTCACTCACAAATTTTTCTAAATGTACTCAAAAGCATGGAGTACTCCATGATCCAAAATGCAAATAACATGTCTGTGGAAATTGTCATAATTTGACTCATTGCAGTGCTGACAAACATACTACTTTGTTCAGATATTTAAAAGCACGACTGTAACAAGCTATCAGCAAATAGCAGTTTCCTCCGTGCTCAAGTAGAGCAGCTGCCAGTTCTTGTCAGATCTCTCTGAAGTGTAGCACTGACTGCCATGGATTCCTCACAATCTTGCCTCGGCTAATTTGCAGAAATGCAATATTTCCACTTGCATGCCTACATTTATTTCATAAAATATGTCTCTTGACCACTTTTAGCATTGTACCATACATAAAATCATAGAATCATAGAATCATAGAATGGTTAGAGTCGGAAGGGACCTTTAGAGGTCATCTAGTCCCTGCAAGAAGCAGGGACATCTCCGACTAGATCAGGTTGCTCAGAGCCTCATCCAACTTGGCCTTGAATATTTCCAGGGATGAGGCATCCACCACCTCTCTGGGCAACCTGTTCCAGTGTTCTACCACCCTGATTGTAAAAAATTTTTTCCTAATATCTAATCTAAATCTACCTCCCTCTATTTTAAAACCATTTACAAATACTTTTCAGACTGATTCCACTGAAAATGTTGTTAAAAGTCAGACACAGTCATACTCTCTAGGCAACCCTACTTTTTCTATTCCGAGAATCCCTGAGACCTTGCCTTGGGGCAAGCTATTCTGACCTTATTTCTGCCTTTGAAAGGCAGAACTTTGTTGCTCCGATACTGATAAACACTGTAGCATTTTACACATATTCGGTCTACATCTTTTGTATCATCTCCTTCTGCAAAAGTGTGCAAGTGAAGATCTGCAACCAAGGTTTATCTTTCACTCCAGTTATTCAGTTTGGAGTTACACTTCTGGGGTTTTAAGATGAAAAAGTGAGGGCTTTGCAGTCTAAATGCTGAGATTTTGTTAAGAAAACTGTAACCTTTTCTGTCATTTGTGTGCGGCTGGATCTATACAAATACTAACTACTGGTAGCTTATGATGCTTACTAGTAGTAGCAAAATGTGTCTTATTCTGTGCTGCTGCACTGACCTCTCTTGAACTCTTCCTGAGATTATGCTTCTCTTATAGATGCGTAGGAAGTGTCTATCAGTACTTTTGTTATTATCTTATTCTGTTGTCACTGAATTTCATATTGGGATTTTTGTTTCAGAAGTCCTTCAGACTCAGTGCAGACCATTATACTGAAACAAGTGATTTCTTGCTTTCCCTTCACTCTTTCAGTACCTGTCTTTCCATTTCTCAGAGATGCTGTTCAAACTTCATCAGCCTCACTGTGGATTTTAACTGGTCATCATCTCAAATAAGACTTCTAGCTCTTTTGGATGGTGTGAGGACTATTAAATGCTTTGTTGTGTTTGGATCAGATCTGATGTTTCCTTTTTCTAAGGAGTGATCAAAGTAATTCATATGTGCTACTCTGATTTGCATTTTGTTGTGATTCAGTTTTAGGTGACATTTCCTGCATTTGTAAACACTGTCATTAAGTATTTGTTGTGCACTTTTCTTGTGCTGCAATGTACTAAAATGTCATAAAAGTTACTTTGGCTTCCATCAGACCTTCTAGCGTGTCATTCTTCTGGAATATATTTTGTGCAGTTGAGTACTGTACGCTGAATACTCTTTTGAAGTGCCATCTTTAGAGTGGTGAAAGTGGTTTACCTTGCTATTTTCTTCTTCGTGACTTATCTTTCCATTTTGGGTCTGATTAACTTGTTCATTTGGGAATGATGTTGCAATGTAACAAAGGAGGGTTGTCAAGTTTTCTTATTATTATTTTGTTTTAAAGGTCTGCCCTATCTAATACTTTCTTATCTTCTGCAGTTATCAAGCTTACCTGCTCAGATGTTCTTCTGTTTTCCTAGTAATAAATATCCATTTAGTGCCAGAATTGCTTGTCCTCTTTGACCCTAGCTATTTGTGGCAATTCATATATTACAGGCAACAGTGGCACCAGAGGTGTAGAAAGTTTGACTTATCATTGTTCTGGTAGATATCCCATACAACACAGTGCCTTGTCAAAGCATTACTTTGTTTATTTTCATTTACTTGTGTTTATGGATACCCTGTGTAGACTCCATGAACAGATCTGGTTTTAGTTTGCTGATTTCCTTTCAGGTTTGTTTTTTTTTTTTTGCTAGGTACTTATTATATAGATATCTAGTTATTGATGTTTTTCTTGAATATACTATTAACGCTCAATGTGGACTGAATATTCAATAAATGTGCCAAATCATATGAATACAAATGCTATCAGTAGTGTATTGTGATCTGCCTTTTTTCTTAATTCAATTTCAGGAATGCAATTACTTTGATGTTTTGAAAATTCTGAGTTTTTCCTTTAGACCCATTTTGAGATAGTAACACATAACTTCTTCTTTCTATGTTTCTTAATCCACCTTGCAGCCAAGAAGGACATAACATGGCCGCTGCTGAGTTCCTGCTCTACAACATGTCCTACAGCTACATCCCACTGCAAGCCTTGTACTACTCTGCTGATGTATGCAAAACATTCATGCCAGGAATGTGCTATGACATATCATGACCATCTTCCCTAGTTTTGCACTTGGACACTAAGATGAAACTGATACTCACTACCAGCCTGGCATGTCACTTCCTTTGCTGCATTTTTCTTGGGATAATACACACAGCATATTATACTGAACCTTTCGCTCCCTTCTGTCTTCTGTGTTTGTTTGCTCATACTACTACATGCATGTCATAGATAGCATTAGCAAGAAATCTAGTCTGTTCTTCAGATATCTTACGTACACTTCTGTTTTGGAAACAAATTTTGTCCACATCATTTTTTCTTTAACACCTGTGGAGTTAAGTCTGAGACTCATTAAGTTTTATCTCCTTTATTATTTTATGCTAATCTATGAAATCTATGTAGCCAGATGTCCTCTTTTTAAGTGTCACACTAAGCCTTAGTTCCCTTCAAAGAAAACTTTTCTTTCTAAATGCTATATTTTGGCTCCAGTGAGCTTAACTTTAGGCATCCATTTCTACAGAGATTGCTGTCTATTTGTTCACAAGGAAATAAGCCTCAAATGCTAACTCAATTACCTTCTTCCATTTGAATCATTTCTCTTTAGAGGCTTCTGATTTCCTGTTTCATAAGAGTCGTCTTTGGTAGTTTTCCACATTCACTATACATTTGCTTGTTTTGGGGTTTTTTTTCCTAATTCTTGTTCTTTTCTTTTTTTTTTCACCTTTCTCACAAAAGTATTGACTTCCACAGGAAGTTTTTTTTTTTCTTAAAATTATTCAAATGAAATTCCTTGTTAACTTCATAGAAGTGCTTATCTTAGAAGATTTTGTGTTAGAAACAATTAGAGAAACAACATTATATTCTGCTATGCAGTTTGGAGTTACAAATATGTCTATATCAAATAGATATTTTTTTTTCAAATTAAAACCAGGCTTATGCAAGGCAAAGAACAGAATCTGAGAAATTAGAACATTGAGTGATGAGAAATTATTCAGATTATTCTCAAAATGAGAGAAAGTAAATAAGGAGATGAAAGGGGGAAGTACAAGTGAAGGAAAACAATGATCAGGGGGAAAAAGAGAGAAGAAAGAAAAGAAGAAAATACTAGCATTAAGGAAGAAAGCTGTTCGTATATTCTGGATACTCTCAGTATAACAAAAAAAAAAAAAATAGTCCCATAAAGGAGAAGCTGTATAATTTGGTGTAGTTTACAAGCTGAACCAGATTACTTTAAAAGCTTGGATTCTACTGTAGCAATTTCCTGCCATTACATTTCCAATCTCCTTCTAAGAGGTGTCCTTATTCCACTTTAAAGGACTAACAAAAAAAAAGGACCAATTTAGTGTTACCTTTAGAGTTTGATGTTTTGTTACCAAATTATTTTACATACATAATAAAGTGGGCTGAGAGTATTAAGCTTTGCATTTTGTTCATCTCCCGAATTGTCCAGACAAATATTCCCACCACAAGGAAAAATGAATTAGACATACTAAATTGTTTTACTAAGTCAAATCCAAAGAAACTGGGCCTCCTCTGTCCAACTCTGGGAGCCTTTATCCAATAGAGATCCATATGACAAATGAGTATTTTTGAAGTCTCACAGAAAATAGCTTATACGTTGTAGGAAGAGAAAAAATTTACAGCTACAATCTGTTTATGAAATCTGAAAGCACCTAGGGGACTCTTCCATTTTCACCATTACTTTCAGAACAACAGAAATAAGGTTTCAGACAGATACAATAACACATGACAGTTCAACATACTTCATATATAATCTAGGGTTATAAAATTAAAAGCTTTGTTTTATCATATCAGTCCTTTCAAGAAAATTTCTTTCAGCAGATGAGATCCTTGAAGGGAAGACTGCTTCCTTACGTAGGCCAAATAATTATGTGTTCTCTGTCTTGAATGCCATGTCAGATCCTGATCTTTGTTTATTCATTATTCCTCAGATTTTACCATTGGGATTAATTTTTAATTCACCATTGACTGGACAAGACTAAAGACCAATACTTTTTCTACTTCCTAAGTAACAGAAATGTCTAAGTGCTTCAAACTAGTGCATCTACTGAGTCCATTTGCTCTCTAGCATCATGTAAGAAATACTTTTCTTGTTCACACAGCTGGGCATTTCAGGAACTGCTGTATCAATAAATAAACAGTCGCATTTCCCACCCCCAATCAGTCCCTCTGGGCTTGAAGAGTTGCACATAACTCCCTATGATAAAAACTGAATTTCAAAACATTGCTATTATAAACCCAGTTTGCTTTTTCTCCTTAGGACACTGACACATGCAATTTCCCCTTCTTGATTGTAGTCATTGTGCTGGGGTGAGAGCCAGAGCACAAGCAAGAGGCTGCCCAATAAAATATCATCCTTCCTCTATCATTCTCACTGTCAAGAATATCTGGGATGAGTGCCTTGTCTTCGTCTTGCAGAATAAATAACAACGGGATTCTTTCTTTTTTTTAAGGGCATATTTTCAATTACTTTTCCCAGGTGTTATTAGAAAGAGATTTTCAGCTCTTCTCAGCAAGGCAGAGCCAGAAGAAAGAGAAATCCCCTTGAATTATGAACATGAAACTGTAAGTTATTGAGCAAACAAACACAAGGCATTACAACTTTATTGCATGCGAGTCAGCCAGAGAATGAAGCTTTGAGAGGGATGATTTGTGGAAATGCCAAGTAGTAACACTCTCTAAACTCATGGCCTTATCCAAATTTTAGCTCTGGCAGTTACTTCTGTGAATGATTCAAACCCCAGCTCAGATTCATCAAGTTTTAAATCAGTGTATCAGTGGGAACAAATCAGCATCCCTTCTTCTATCACTAGTCTGCAGACTCCTTGCTTAATTATCCTAATTGTTGCACAGGATTAAACTATTTTTGTGTCAAGATCAAGGTTTAATAACTGCAATTTGACCATTCTTTGAATACCATCAAATGAGATGTCTTTTTTTTTTTCAAGGCCAATTGACACTCTTACTACCCTACAGTATCATGTCAAATTATTCACAGAGCAGACAGCTCTACATGAATCCAGCTAGGATTAAAACATATTAAACAATGTCTAACCATTTCTGGTATTACTTTCCAATTTATCAGGTGCAACATAAAAATGCAGCCATATTGATACAGTGTAAGAAGTGGTGCCAAACTATGACTCCGCCGCTTTGTTCGATGTTTTCTCTGACATTTATGTTAAACACGATCCTCCTGCTGGTTGTCATAAAGGACCTGGGGATGACAGATGTCTTTTTTTTCTGAAGTGCATTTCCATTCTCTTTTGGTTTTTGTGCCCCTGGCATCAGTTTAGTGCATGAGGAACAGTAAGCTGAAAAACAAACATGGGCAAGAAGAGGAACACAAGAAAAATGAGAGAATGAAAATGTAGAAGAATCTAGAGGGGAAAAAATGGGAAGATAAAAGTGCAATTGAAATAAAATAATTCAATTAAATAGCATAAGTTAAAATAGAGGAAAGGCAAAATTTGAGGATTGTGAAGACTATTTACTGAGGAAACTGAAAATAAATTTGTCTAGCCCTGAGTGGATTTCCCAATGTGGTGCAGTGTCTTCATTGGATTCTGCAAGAATTGCAGACACATAATGACATCACAAGGATGCTATCACAGCCGAAAGCTCTTCTTTATTTAGACTTAATGTGTTGTGTCCTCATTGAGAATAAGAAATAGTTTTTTTCTAACAGTAATAATTTTATAATAGTAGGCATTTTTCTATTGACACTGAGATGCAGAGATTCTTTTTATGTGTGTCCATATGCCACATCCTTTACTAAGTATGTATCAATTTTCAATAAAATTAATGAAAAGCTCATGTCTTGAAAGAAGAATATGGAAGTACTGTAAAAGATAAAGATACATGTTTTCATGTATGTGTTTACAGATATCTGTACACAAGGATGGCATAGGTAACTGTTTTCCCATTCCTTTTTGCAAATGTTTCCTTCTCTTCCTCATCTTCTTCCAACTTCTGGTCATTCTACCTCTTTAAAATACTTCTTTTAGGTACTTTTAGGTACCTCTCTCGATAATATTGCAAACACTTCTGAGTGATTTTTTTTTTTTTTTTCACCAAACAGATACTATCTCAAAGTCATGGTGGAGTATCAACATGGGCACACTCCATCCTGTCTCCTTACAGCCTGGAATATTGTATTCCAGAACTTTTGAGTTCTACAGCCTCATAATTACTTAACTCGTTAGATCTTACCTTATAATTAGGTTTCACTTATTAGGAATGACTCTTTTTGGAGATGTAAGTAGTGAGGACTTCATAAGTCAGAAGAATCAGAAAAGAGATTGGATGGAGAAAGATTTTTAGTCTATGTTGTGAAGAGTTCTCCATGTATGTAAACACCATCCTCCAGGAAAAAATAAAGAAAAAATAAATTAAGTGCAAGCATAGAGACACAGTGGAATTGTGACCAGCTAATGAGATAGCTGGTCTGCACAAGTACGGGCTGAAACTACATTAACATTTCCCTGAGGATATTAGAGTACACATTTATTAGGGAGGGTTAGCTGCCTGTTCTGTCTGCAATGAGCAATTTATGCATCTGTAACTAATAGAGAAGTATGAAAAACTCTGTACATTTGTAAAGGTAAGGTAAAATTCCATCATCTCAGTGGAACAACTTTTACTCTTTCAGTGTGGTAAACAACAGAGTTTCTTGGCCCATTAAGAAAAGAACATGTATTACATCAGTCTGTTTCTCAATTAGAATCTTACTCAGAGAAAAACCTTTCAGCAAAAGGTACTACAAGAAAAAAAAACCCAGCCTAAATACATGTGATGTTTCTTTCTTTTCTAATAAATCGGTAAGTAACATCACTAAACTGGAGTTTTGATTGGCATTAGGCACAACATTGCAGACATAAGACTATGAATTGAATGCAGATTTTTATTTGAGTTGCATTCAAGTAAACTGATGACATGTTGCTGGTTTGTGATTTATCAAAAATTATGCACAAAATCATTTACTCCATTAATTCAATATTTATCACAATAAGGTAATTATGAACTTATTAGTCATCATCTATTCATGAAAATATATATACACAGAATTATATTTTCTTTGATAGAGACTTTACTCAGATATTTATTTTTATTATTATTAATATTCTTCTCTGAAAGTAAATTGTGCTCTGCACTGTAATTTAATACTGCTTCTGTGATAATCCCATTGAGAGTATCTACATTTTGGCCTGAGATAGATATTACAGGAAAAGCAATGAACCACTTCCTGTAGCAATTCCTTTTTATATACAACCCATCAATTTTTTAAGAAAGGTATTGACCTTAAATTTGAGTTATCATCATAATAATTTACCTAGTGCTTTTTGTTCTGAAACTGTTTTAAACAGCTAACAAGTTATATATGAATGCTAACAAGTTATCTGTGGCAGAATATGTTTAACTTGCTCAGTATGACCTTCAGTGGAACTACCAAAAAAAAAAAAATTTCAGAAGTTATATTTACCAGTGTTACTTCATAAAATTTACTTTGTTCAGATAAGAAAGTCTGATTCTGAATAAGATCCTCGTCATAGCCAAATAATATTAGTATAATTGTTCTCTTCATCATGAAAGAAAATTTTCTTGACTAGGGTAATCTCATTGGGAAAATCCATTTAACATCTAAACAGAATACCGTGAAGTCTTTGACTGCATCTTGGCTATTTTAAGAAAAGGAAGAGAAAAATATATAATTTCTAGTGAAGGATAAAAAAAAAAACCTCAATGCAAGGCAATTTTCTAGAAAGGCTGTTTTAAAAACAGTTGTGCTTCATTGTTCATCGTTATAATTTGGTGAGGTGGTGATTTCTGAGACTATCACATTATAGCATAAATCTATTCTTGGCTATATGGGTCTGCTTCCTGACCACCTATGAGGGAGGAGCTGTGTGAATTAGTGAGCAATGGGAGTTGCCTAATATTGTCCAGGAAGCCTTAGGCAGATGTGGGATGTGGGGCGTGTTTATTCAGCTAATTGTGTTACATATGAAGCACTTATTCTGCAGGCTTTCTTCAGGAAACAAGAAGAACCTTTTCAGCCTATGTTGTATCTCCTGTGCATGTTCAGTGTTTAGGTCTAAAACCATGAAATAAAGACCAATGCAAACAGATACCTTGACAATAATAGATTATTTGAGGGCCTGGAAGAAATCATTTGCTTGCACTTTGCAGAGGCTGGTGATGCTTCTCTCCTGAAATCAATCTGTGTTCTGTAAATAAATTGTTAATAAACACACTTGCTTATTGGCATCAGCCAGAGAAACAGATAAAATCCCCAGCCAATTACTCCCCTGTTCTAGGAATCAGGTAGTTGGCTGATTTGCAATCAGATACACAGGCTGTCTATCCTTCGGGGGTTCTCTGTGGGAGTGCTTTCTGAACTGCATACATAAGAAAATGGGAAAAAATAAAAGCACCTCAGCAAGCTGCAAGGATCTAGCTCGCAGAGTGTCAAAGGGAAAGGCTCAAGGTGCCAAACTTTCATGCTTACTTTCCTGAGAGACACAGAATTTGCTGCTGCTAAAGCAGGTCTGTCAAAAAAGGACAGCTCATGAAAGTGGAATGAGGGAAAAACAAATCTCTGGTGGTTCTCCCCAAGAAACTGAAGTAAAGTGTTTGATTTCACCATTTATATTGACAGCAGTTTACACGACAGTTTGTAGATGGCATTTCCTGATAAACCATTTCTATGTGATGTTAGCAGATTAGTAGGAGAAACCTTTGATTATTCCTGCAATGGCTTTCCTTATGAAAAAAACAAATGTGTGGTGAAGTTGCTTTGCAAAAGCTGGAGTCCAGCTTGCTAGATGTCTCTTAGGTTTGTAAGAAAGCCAAACTTTCTACCTAAATATTTTTTTCTGAGGTCTACAAGTTCCTGTGGAAGTCATGTAAAAATACATTTTATTTTGCTACCATACTAAAAGAATGAATCACTATGAATCATTGATTAAATTAGTTTAGTCTCTTTTTCTGTCTACAGAATGTCTACAAACATATCACAACTTTCTTGCACGTATTTGTTATTCTAAATTACTTGACAGGTCTTTTTTTTTGTGTGTGTGTGTGAATGTGTTTAGTCTGTAGGTTGCAATGTAGATTCTGAAATTATTACTTACCTATGAATTTGTAACTGGTTATCTAAATCAGGCAGCTCTGTTTTGTTTCCCTGGTTGTCAAAGTGCTCACTCTATGTAGGACAAGTCTCTTGGTATGGACACTGCTCCATCAGAAATTAAAGATGCAGCTCTGTGCTTACATGATCAGTCCTCCGGAATAGAAGCAGAAATCTGCCGTAAAAACATGCGGTCAGAAGTTTAATGTGTTGGTTTTTTGGTTTTGTGGGTTTTTTTCTTTAATGAAATTTTTCTAAAAGCCAATTACATCTTCATTTACTACAGGTAAGAGGATCCAAAACTCTCTTAAATAAAAATCTGAATACTATTATTTTTTCAATATGAGCTTAGAGTCTCTGTTGTTGCAAAACTCTGTAAAGTTACCTGTGCAAATAATCTGGTAGCCAGTGAATACTGATTGTCAGATATGCATGCTTGGGGGAAAAAAAATTACTGTAAGGAATTTCCACCCAGATGTGAAGGTTTTTCTAAGCATAGTTCAAGCAAATGCTAAGTGAAGATGATCCTCTTAGATCAATGGGAACAGGTGAAATCTCCAGTGTCTGCTTATTACTCATAGAAATAATACATTTTTCATTAATCTAAGGCAAATATTCAGGATTTGTCATTTAAAATATGGCTTTAAAAGAGTATTTTGTAAATAGTAATCCTGTATCATCTTGCTGGGTAAGTCTGGAGCATTTGGCATAAATGGATACCAAATTGCCCCTTGCAATCTCTGTGGACCTGTTCATGGAGGCTACTAAGAACCTTATCCAAAAGCTGGTGAAATTAAAAGTTTAAGACCTGATTCCCATTCCAGTGTTATCATTTTCATACCAATACACCACTATTGATTTTAGCAGTTGAAAATCAAATTAGAATCTCACATATTTTGCCACTGTAAGCTTTAACTTGACACATACGTGCAAAGATGTGTTCTCGTTTACCCCAGAGGGGTAAAAGACCTTGTGGTAAGAGGAAGGGGAGAAAAAAAAATCCTTTGTCATAGTGAGATATTTATCCATTGTCCTCAGAGAGACTAAGCTAAAATGGCCACCACAAGTTGAGCATTTCTATATTAAAACTATCAAAAAGTTTGTTTTAAAAGCCAACCTGAAACAAAGGGAAAGTGCTTCTGTTGAAATACTGAGTGGATAAGCTGTGGACATGAAAGGAATGGGAGCAATGAGTTGTTTTCTGGCCAGAGATTTAAAATTTGAGTGCACAATTAGGTTGTGGTGGTTTCCAGATCTCATTTGCACCTTCTCTTCAGGAGAAGGAGGACTGGCAGGAAAACAGGCCTAGGAGTATTATCCTCAGTGATAATAAGCATAAGTTGCCCCAAGGAGAAAGAAAGGGAAATTAGAAATAAGGCATATGTTAAAGGTGGCATATACTACTGACTGAGAATTAGGCACTGACAGGCAGCAACTCCAAGGGAGCTGTCAGTGACTCCACTAAGCTTTTCTAGCAGGTGTCATTGTGAGATAGTGGCATCAAATAAGCTGGAGACAGATTGGAGGAAAAACTGCAAATCCTGCGTAATGGAAGAGATGCATTCATATGTGCATGTGTGTTCAAGTGTATGTAATATCTTTATTGTCTGTCTGTGCTATCTGACTTAATAACTAAGCTTTCCTTCTTTCAATGTAATGTCTTCTTCCAATTGGGAAATAATTTGAGGCACATTTCCAAGATCTGTGGGGTTTTTTTGATCCAGTCTGGAAGATGCAGAATAAAACCAAAACAATTGCCTGTTCGCAAACACTTCCCATGGTAAACAGAAGCACCTCAATGATAGAGTGGACTAGAGGGACATAGTGAGCATTTGGGTGTATAAATGTGAAGTTGTGCACATGCACTAGCATGTTCTTTCAACCTAGCCTCTATTTATCACCACTACTAAGTCTAAACTAAAGGCAAACAGCGGGGTACTGTTTCAGTAGCTACATAGTACCTATGCCTACATAGTACCTATGCCTACTGTATACGGCTTCAAGCAACAGGTTTGTTCTATTTTTAGGCTCTACTCCTCATTTTCTAATTTTCTCTCATTGCAATATAATTTTATTGTGTAGGTTTTATACTTCTCATTCCTCCATTACCTTGCCCTTTAGACACTATTTCGATTTGTGTTCTGCCTGATTGGATCCACAGTATCAGGCGCCTCCTTGTCAGACAGTCAGTAGAGACTGTAGTTTTATTGCCCATAACAAATAAAAGTTATCTTCCCTCTTTAAAGCCTATCTGTGACTTGGAGAGTCCACAAGTTCAACAGCACACTGTTGATGGAAGGCTATAATACCAATGAGCAGATGAGACAATTAGACTGTAACCATTTGTTTAAAGGATTTAGAGTCTCTTTACAGCCTCTGTGAGCCATTATTAGTATTTTATTACTTTTCTTTGTGATGGAAGGACACGTAAGATAAAAGGGAGTCTTTCACAGGTTTTTTTTTTTGGTGGAAGACATGATAGGAAAATCCACACAAACTTATGAACTATGCCTGTGAAGCAGCCCCTTGCTTGGAAAATATTCTCTAAGGAAAGCAGTCCTTTACTGTTTCTTTTGTTTTCCCAGTAGTAAACATTTTTATAATCCAGTAATCTGCATTGCAATTGTTCCCTTAGAAGTTGTACTTATAGACCTCCTTTAAGCTTTGCTAAGAAGTCACATATGTATATGATTAATTAGAAATTATTTTATTATCTTCATTTTGTGTCAATTCAAGGTAAAAAAAAATACATTCTCAATGCTGGGAAAAAGGATGGTGTTCAAGAGAGAAGAAAGGATAGTGTGTGAGGGCTGAATACCAACACCGAAAAGAAATAGACTTTTCCCAGGGCAGAAAATCAAGCACACAGCTTTTTATTACAAGCAACCAAATATTGACCATAGCTCCTAGCATCTCAAAGAGCTGGAGGACCGCAGTCAAAGGAGGCAGAGATGCAGGTCAAGGACAAAGGTGTATTGAGTCAGTGCTGCATTGTTTCTACTGGCATGTTTCAGTATCCATGAACAGCAAGTTGTTCAGATAGCCACCCGTTTATTCATACATTATGGAGAATTCGCTTTCATTCCATGCCTCGTATAAGGCTATTTCCAAACAAAGCAACAACATTCCATGGGATATGGAATGTTTTCTTGGCTGCTCCAAGAAAATTGTACGTTTGAGGACTTAGAGATGCTCAGAGACTTAAAGAAGGCAGTTTCACAAGCTACAGTACCATTTAATATTATTTTTCCCTTTAATTTATAGGCATCACAAACTCCTGAGTTCAAAGCTTGTTCAAGCCTTTCAGCTTGAAATGTTAAGAGCTTTACAAAGCAAACATGTTTTCATCTTCAAAGAATGACATTTGAAAAAAAAGTGTCTTAAAGGCTAATAGTACATTTAGAATTTTGCTTATATTTCTAGGCTAAATAGCATAGCATCTTTTTTTTTTTTTTTGTATCACAGTGACGGAATGCCACTGCTTTAATTTGTTTATTTTTGGCTAAGAAGAAATGGAGATTTACAGTAAAATATGCAATCACAGAATAATTGAAAATGTAATGTTGAGAAAAAAAAAGAATCTATAATTGCCTATTATCTTACAAGGAAAATTGTCATTTGCTGCTACTTCTAATTACTACAAGTAAACCTATTCAGCTATTTCAAATAGCTGTGTTAGAGCATTGTAGTGTAATATCTCAGTAATTAACATAGTGCAAATTAGGAGACAGACAATTAAAATGCTGCGAATAGGATGATGGGCCCAAAAATACTTATTTTAGGGTATGGTAGAAAAACTTGCCTAGTTTGCATTAGTCAGTTGTTTGTCAAGAGGTGGATGGCACCATCAAAAGGAAGAAAGTGGATAAAATGTCTTCTTATACTATTCATTGCTAAGAGTTAAAAGGAAAATAAAACTAGATCTAAAGTAAAGCCAGAAAGTAGCCTATTAACATCATTAACAGAGTTGAAATATCCTTAAAGTTTAGAATGTTTTGATTAATATCCTGTTTCCAGTACAAAAGGGAAGCATCACCTTGTGGGAACTGTGATCCGTTTGAAAGAGCTAGTCTCATCTGCTAAAAGGAGAAACTGACTGGAAAAAGAATCAGTTTGCTAAACTGATGAAGTATCCGAGCTAAAATGAAAGGGTGATCTTTAGGGACCCCCACCGCTGTTCGTTCTGTACCAGGTAGATGAGAGCTGAAACTCCAACGCGTTTTCAGCATCTCCTTAGGCCTTAGGCGGAGATCCCTGCAGACACTTCCAATCCTTTTAGAAATGACCTTGCTCAGCAAACTACATAACCGAATTTTTTCCTCGATTGGCACTCAGAGGGAGGTCCAGTAAGTCTACTGATTTCAGCATAAACATAAGAAATTATAATCTTTTAGTTGCACCAAAAGACAGCAGCAAGATGCTGCATTACAGATTCACTCCTAATATAGATAATTAACCATAGAGTCTCTACAAACACTGTCATAATTTCACATCTACTGATGACCTGTTTCTATTGTTTTTAGATCAAGAGTGAATTAGTGGAAAAGCAAATGAGTGAGTGTGGACTTGAGATGCATTCTCAGTAGGTGCAATAACTTATGGAGTGCCTGGAAAAGATGAACATCAGCGAGTGCTTATTTTGAGTGATTTCATAAAAAAAAAAAAGAAAATAATGAAAAAAAATCCAAACCTGATGTTGGTAGTATCTTACAGTGGTGAATATTCTAACACACACATCATGGATTGAAATGTCAAGGTAAACTTGGGATATGTTTTGCTATGATATTTGTTTTGAAAAGAAATAGAACCGATGTTAGATGACAGGTGAACATTATTTAGATGATCCACACAGAAACAAAGAGTGCACAGAAAGAGACTAGAGAAACCTGTCCCTGTGGACATCAGGGATGTCTGATAAGAAAGACAGGAGATGGAATCCTTTTTTAAAGCATCTGTCCACAGTGAGATTTATAGTACGCTGGAAAAGAGAGGAGTGATGCCCTATAGACTATTTCTCTGCTTCATAGCAGGGTCAGCTATAGCTATCTTATTCCAGAGAGATATTTGGCTAAGCTGTGTAATGGATATTCTGTATTACTCCTAGGCTTTCTATTTCAGTAATTTGTTATCTTTGTCCTTTTTTTTTTCCCTAATCTACAAATGTAGTCTTTCTTATTGTGCTGTAAGACTGTATCTTATTGTCCTATACATAGTAGTCCTGAAGGATAATTTAGCCCCTTCATCTTTACACACCCGAATACCTTTTCATAATACCTTCCCAAGTAAATATTCCCATTTCTTTCACTCTTTCCTTACAAGTCATTTTCTAGACTTCTGATCATTATTTTCTTCCTGAAATGCAACATGCTAAAAATCTCATACTGCTCTAGCACAAGTTGCTAAAAACAGAGACAAAAAAAAATATTTCACAGATTTTACAAATGACGCTCATGTTTATGCATTCAAGACTGACACTTCCTATTCCACCACTGCATGTCATTGCTAATTCCCGTCCAGCCTGTGTCCTTCTATAATGCACAAGTCCTCCTCTGGAGACCTGCTGCATAGATCACCATTCACCACTGTGCTCTCCTGCAGGTCATTATTTTTACTATTTGGTATTTTCAGAATAACAACCTTTTAGTTAATTTTTGCTAATTCTTAGGGTCATGTATAAATCTTTTGTTTTCCTCTGGATTGCTTGGTAGCCCCTTCACCCTGCTATTAACAGTAAAACTTGCAAGTACCTTGTCTATTACAAAATTTCATGAAGACAGTGACAAGTTCCACTACATTAAGAGCATGACTGGAACACAACATACTGTTGATCATACAATCCTGACAACTAAATGACTTTGTATTCTGTGACTACACAGAACACATAGTGATAACTACATATCCATATTCTATTAATATAATCTTACAAATGCTTCTGTATTTACAGCACACAAGTTTTATGTAAATCACATTTCCTTGTTTATAATACCGTCAGAAAAACATGTGTAACCTCTAGAAAGTCAAATAACGTCACATCTATTGTTCCTTCACTCCAAAAGGTCTCTTAACCTGTGATAAAAAGAAATTATGGTGGTTTGAAGTATTTTGTTCTTTACAAATGTATGTTGTCATTTACTCCTCCCCATGATATACCCTAGCTGTTTACAAATTTCTTACTCAGTCAAGATAGGATTCCTTTGCTTTGCTTTATTTTGTTTTCCTTTGCTTTGTTTTCACCAAAATTGAAGTCAAGCTGACTGTTCTGCAAAACCATAGTTCCTTTGCTATCTTCCAACTCTTTTAAAGAAGAGCAGCATGGGCCAGATTCTGACAGCCTACATTGTACTCCAATTCCTACTACTGGTGGTCCATGCTGACTGAGTGTATCTCAAGGTCTAGAGCCTTAAAAAGAAACACGACACACAAACATTTGCATATTTACTCATACATTGATATGTATGAGTATGATTCTGTGTTTTCGTGTTTTTCCAGCCTCTTGGAATGTCTTGATAGAAAAGGAATACATTCCAATGGTTTTGAATTGTTATTCCTTAAGCATATGGGTTAATGTTAATTATGGTTTAACATTTATTGCTCTTCCAAAGGAAGAGCCACTAGAACCAAATAGTTTTTCTATTGACTGAAAACCTGGACAAATTTCAGCTTTAAAAGTGGAAGGCTAAATTTTCAGCATTGGCTTTTATATTTCATGAACGCAATTTTGTACTCTCAGACATATAGACTTGGGACAAGGCATGTATGGTTTTGGTCTAAAAGCTAATATATGAAAGTGCATGTCTTTTTCTAGAAAGACGTATCTGAAGTGGGGGAAATAAAATCTCATACCACACAGAATTTAGAGACTAAAGTTTTTTGTTTTTTTTTTTTTAATTCTAATTTAGAACAAGAAATAAAAAAAAAAAAACATCTGGAAAAAATACCTCCATTCCTTTCCTCCCTGTAAGTCCTTTTTTAATCAAATAAATTTTATTTTACTTTTTTTATGCAATATGAATAAAAGCAGATGAAAAGTTGTTCTGAAAGAAAAAAAAATCAGCTAGTTTTAATTTTGAAATTCTGAAAAAGGGAAGTTTTATGTTCTTGGAATTTCCTGGTATTTCCTTCTTTTTCTTTAAAAGTTATTTGGTTAAATTGACCTTGTTCTTTGAATGATTTTGAGTCATTTGAACTTAATTTTTCCTAAGGGAAACCAGCTTTTTCATAAAAGTTCTAATCATATCTTCTAAAAAAACAACATAACAATTTTGCAGTACTGAAAAGACAATAGTATTTTGGAAAATAAAAATGAACTGAAGATCAAATCAAAGAATCTGCACTAGAACTTTAATTTAGTGTCTAAATTGCCAGAACTAAAATCAAACTTCTTTTGCATGATGATATAAGAAGTCAAAGCAGAACTTCCAAACTCTTGTCTGAGAATTATAACACTACTCTCCACCACATTTGGAGTAAATTTGATAAAGAAGCCATCTAAAAATCATTGTGAAGATGTCAAATTTATTCTTGTACATTCACAGAGCATGTTAGCAATGAACAGAAAACTATATGAAAATCAGAGAAACTCCTACTTAGTATAAGAAAGTAATTAATATTAAAGATCAACTAAATCAGTATATAATCTTATTAAGTAGTTATTGTTTGGAGCTTTTAAGTAACAAGAGAGGATAAGTGAAGAACTCATTTGAGGAAAATGGTATCAGTAACTTAAGGAAAAATGGATTGTGTCAACTGCAGGCACCAAACAATCACAGCTGATTCTCTCCTGAAAAAAAAAAAAAAAAAAGAAAGAAAAGAAAAAGAAAAAGAAAAAAAAAAGAAAAAGAAAAAGAAAAAGAAAAAGAAAAAGAAAAAGAAAACATTTCTAAGTTAAAGTCCAGGGTAAACTGGACTTTAGCTGTGCAAAGTGAGACAGAATTTATCTTAACTGACACTGTATTTATATGTTTGGCATTTGAAAAGCAAATGGTGCTGTATTCATTAAGTGGGATTAACTACCTGTCACGATTTTCAACAGCTTGATATTGTTCTGAGAGTCAAGGGGATTAGAAGCACCTATGACATCAAACTCCAAAATGTGTCCTCTTATGTTTCATTTCCATTCGCCATCAGATTAGATCTCTGAGTAGGAAAGGATTTTGAATAAAAGACCTAATGTTTCTTTCTGCCTTTAAAAAGCTATTGCAAAAAGGTGTTTCGGTTTTGCAGTAATAAAAAACAATCACCTCACTGCACACCCACGTACTGCAGTTACTCTGTCTGCACTATTAAACTGGCAAGCTTTGACAGTGGTCTAAGGAAAACTGTTTATTAAAAGCCATTGTTTATTTTTCTCTCACTTTTATTTATCAGTATATTGGAATTTCAGAAAATAATATACTACAGCCACAGTTTGAGATAGATATTTCTGATTTATACCTAAACTGGATTCAAAATTCACAACTGAAGCAGGTCAAGTTATCTCTCTGGAGGATGCTGATGCCATTCTTATTTCCTATGGGGTTGTGTTCAAGAGAGTTCATATTCAGTCTTAACTTCAGTGCTAACATTTTAGCTTTTTTTTTTACCAGTTCACAAAAGGCAGGAAAGAAAGAATCACTCATAATCAGAATCACTTTGCCTATTTTCCCCATAAGACACAAGCAATTTTTTCTTTTTTTTTTTTTTAATTCTCTTTTGGGTAGAAATACAGCTCTGTGCTTGATAAGAAAACATTTATTGACTGCAAGAAAACACATTTTGTTTTGAAAGGTAAAGATAAACTCCACTAGCTGTAACAGTCTGGAACTTGCCAAATCTCAGTCTGGAGAGGGAGTTCAGAGGAAACAGTTCAATGTAGTCATTTCATTCTGAAGATGAAAGCCTATACACTGCATAAGAAACTACATCTGTGATCTAAGAACTGCCTTGTTTTTAATATTTGGGTCTATTTCATTGATCTAAAAACAAATGAACAAAAAAAGCACAAATTTTCATCCTCAAAATGTGTGATGTGGAAATTCAAATTGGGATAGTGGTGGTGATCTGTCTCCATAATGAAACATTTAGCTGAAGTCATCCGGGTCTTTTTTCATTCAATAATGCTTTAAAAAAAAAAACAAACATTTCTTCAGGAGATTTTCATTATGGCTTTGGATAGACCAAAGTAATGAAACAAAAGACTTCTTCATATCATAGCCTTGAATTATCTTCCTACACTGCAGGAAGTTGAAAGCTAAGTTACACAGAACTCAGTGTATTGTGTCAGGGAGTTTATGTAAATATTTTCTTAATAGCTATGTGTCATGCAGTTTTTGTAAACATTTGTTTGGATTTCAATGTGACTTGGCCTGTACCCTCTCAGCTGTAACAACTTGTTTTGAGAAAATATTTATGTGAACTTTGCAAACCAAAAGCCTGTTGTGCAGCTCAACTTCACACTTTTTTCTTGGCCAGCCCCATGAATAAGAAGTATGGTATTGCCTGGACCAAGGCTTTTCTTGAATTTCTTTGAATATTTCTGAAAAAAAAAGGCTTTGATGGGAGTGTTAGTGACACAAAGGTAGGTAGACTTTTAAAAATAAACATGAGGAAAAATGTCAAAACTCAGACAATTTGTTTTACATGACATTAACCCTAACTGTCATCATGCAAAGTAGAATTACAAATACTTCTACTTAAATTACTTAGATTATAAATTGTAGTAGGCTGGAACTCTCTTTTGCCTAGTGTTTATAAATCACCTAGCACAATACAGTGTCAGTCAACCCTCAAAGATGCACAAATGAGTATTACATAGCAGTGTAAACATTTAAAGCACTACTGATGATTCATTTTGCTTTTACGCAGTAAATTCAAAACATATGGAATCTCATTTCTTGAGACACTACTTTCTGGCAGTTCTATGTATTTGGGTGTTAACAAAGGCAGTTGTTTGAGATAACTGAGGAGATTCAGGGCACCAACAAGACTGAACTGATTTGAGGTAGCCAAGATGCATCAATTACCAGAGAAGCCTTGCTATTTCTTTCATGATTTGTAAGAAACTGCTGAACGGAGGGAATTATAAGTCTATTTTCCACAGGTAGAGTCAATCAGCTGGATGGCCATGTATATAAGTTATTCATATGTTCAGAATAATAGAATCTGTACAATTTAACTTACTTCACTTTGCAAATTTTCTAGGTATAGGTTATGAATTTTACAAATATGTTTTTCTCTTTACAATTCTTCAGTAAATAGCTTATGTCAATAAATTTTAACTCATAATTTGTTCATGAGCTGATCATTGAGAATATTCATTATATATATAGATATAAATTGTCCTCTAAATTACATGGCATTATTTATATTCTCTGAATAGGTGACTTAGAAATAGCTTTATAAATAAAATGAATTATATTTTCCTTTATCAGATTAACTGTGAACTTTCTTAGTTGTTCAAATCCATCATCCAAATAACAACCTACGAATTGCACTGCTGAACCTCACAATTCTAGTAAAATTGATGGTGCCTTTGTTGTTGATTTTTTATTTTAAAATGTTGAAAATAAGCATTTATGTGTTGGAATACAGGTAAATTACTGAATGGGAGAAATTACAAACAAAACAGTGTGAGGTATTACGAGTTCTACTTTTATAGAACCAATAATGTGGTTCTTGTACTGAGGTATGTGAAAACATTATAGGGGAGAAATATAGGGTAATTTGAATCAAGCTTAAAGTTTTCAAGGCCATTATTGTATTCATAAGAGCAGGCATATTTTTCCTTTTTGTTTACTTTGAGATAGAAGACACTTCTTTTTTAAAGTGTGAAATGTTTTACAAAGAGAAGTGAAGAGAAGGGGGGTAAAAATTATTGGGGAGGGAGTTAAAAATCACATAGCGACAAAACCTCCAAATTACACTTTTCTTTTCAGTGCTGCCTAACCCATGAGCAGTAACAAGCAGTGCACAGAACAGCAGGGTGCTATCCAAAAGCCACTGGTCCTGGGGATAGCAATGTCCCTGAAACAATGAGAGGAGGTGGCACAGCTGTAACATTTCCCTCAGACTTGTCTTTTACAGAGGTATTTAGAGCAGTAGTGGCATCTGGGCCCTCCAGCTCAACTGCACAACACAGTAGGGGCTGGATAAAAAAAAGAAATGGGAAGCAGTATACTTGGTTGGAGTCCCACATCTGCCTGACACTTAAATACCGTGGAAAGTGCCAAAAGTCTATTTCTTTGGGAATTTTTAAAATAATAAAAACAACAAAACCTCTCATCATGAATGAAAAAATAAAGTTTTCATTTAATTTTTTTTTCTAAGAAAAAGGGACAATAAAACAACAGGGAAGGAAATGCAACCAATATGTTGCAAGGATGCACGTTATTGAAATCACCTTGGCTGCAAGGGAAGGCAGCAGCATGAGCAGGCTGCTCTTCAAAGGGAAGCAAGCTGGGAGTCAGCAAGGTCATCAGGGCAGTGCCCTCAATGACAAGGAGTCCAGTCCCACGGTACCCAAATAAGACAATTAAAGGAAGCTTGGTGACAGTAACTGGTAACCTACAACATGTGACACTAAAAACCAGAGATTAAACATGGTGCCCAAGGCAAAGAGCAAAGGATGCATGGGAAGAGGTCCCAGATGAGCTCCTCACAGCTTTTTTCCAGAACACAGCTCTTTTCACAGAGATCTGATCCAAGGTTACACAGATAGATGCACCACATCTTAGCTCACTGTTGACAGTGATGGTTAGAGGCAGGTCAGGGCATTTAGATCCTGCTGGCGAGCTCAGGACTCTGACAAGCACAACCATCCAGGCTTTTCCTTAGATTTCATCGCATATTTTATTATTTGTTTTTCAAACTAGGCTTTGAACTGAGTGCCAAAGGAGCTGGGCAAAACGTTTCAATATTTCATTGCCTTGGTGTAATCCCTGCAAGTTCTTTCAAAGGTGATCATCTTACTACAGTTTGGAGGTTGCTGAGTAAACCCAATGATTTGCTTTCTGCCCTCCTGGCCCAGACCTCATGTAAAGCAAGTTAACTCTGTCTGAAGTATAGTGAAAAGAAGTTTTGTTGCTAAGACATGGCAGACAGGCAGGAAGAAAAAAATTAAGAGGCAAATCTCTGCCATCAGTCATGATCATGAAGAATACTCATGAGTCCGGGCAGACACTGGCATGAAAAATGGAGAGAGCATGGCCCGCCTCAGACTGTCCATATTCCCCAAGCCGCTGGAGTGAGCACCTCATTCCCAAACACAGGAGTCACCTCTGCCTGTGCCTTTCTTCCCTCCCAGCAGTACAGAAATTATTGAATGATGAAGCTGGGTTTTGACAGGATTAGTCTTTCCTCTCACCAGTTTAATGCCTGGTTTTGGGAAAGCACCAGTGGGTAATTATGTGGTCTACTATGGCAGCCAAATACTTTGCCACAATTTTCTGTCTGTATCATTGAGTACTGCACTTTTTGATTCCATTACAGAGAAGAATTACAAACTACTTTTATTAGACCAATATATGTGGTGAGGGGTGGGGGGGAATGTAACAGGCATGGCTGATGCTTTCTGTACCTCTGAATGTATTATTTCTGAATTAATAAGGAAAACTTTCATCTTTAAGGAATATTAAATGCCCCACAGAAATCTTGATTAAAATTATGTTTGATGATTGGGAAGCTGATCGTAAGAACCAACCAAAACAATTAAAAATTTAAAAAAATAGGGCAAAACAAACTCCAGCATTGAGTAAAGAGATTTGCATATTTTTCTAGTTACTATCAATCTAAAAGTGGGTGATTGTATTAGAGGTCAGTGCGGTAGAATAACAATGCAAAGGTTACTATTTCAGTAGTATAAAGAACACTTCAAAAATTATCCAAAACAACAAAACAGAGGCAAATTAAAATAATGATTATAGGAGAAAACAAACACTAAAAGTCAAACTGAAGTGAATATTTCAGCCTAATGTGTCCAGTAGAAGGTCAATGTAATTGGTTTTGAAATTTTCCACCAATTTTGCTTTTAGGGTATAATTTTTCATTTGATACTGTAAACAAATAACATACCACAGCTCATTCCTACTGAACCTCTAAGGGGCAGATCCAACTTACTTGTTGGGTTGCAAGAATTAGGGACCGCAGAACTTATTCATTCCCAAGCACAGTACCTAAAAGCCTGGTGATCTAGGCAGTGATTCCTACAGATAAGCTGAATTCGAAAAATATTGCATTGGGTTGAGCTTCAGAAAAGGGGAACAAAAGTGTTTCCCCTGAGTGTTTAAATATTTTTCTTCTTTGTTTCCCAATACTCAAGTCAGTAATTAAAAGTTTTAAATTAAGTTAAAGTCCCCAAGTTCAGCTTGTCTTATCTGCAACCATAATTGATGAGTGATTTTCCTGTCTTTATTTTGACCCACAAATTTTCTTGGTCTTGTTATTTCTGTTTTCTTCCCTATCCCACTGTAGGGAATGAGTGAGTGAGTGGCTGTGTAGGTAGTTTGCTGCTGGCCAGGGCCAACTCTCCACAAACACACATTTTTTAACATTCCTGAGCCACCTAATTGAGTGTATGGGAATGGTCCAGCATTCCAGACAAAGAGCTGATGCTTTTGCACATTCATACTTTCTTTCCATGAAAGCAAAAGTAAGGAAGGGGTTGCAAGGAAAATGATGTTTACATGCTTCTTCTAGTTATAGAGGCAAACGCGAGCAAGGCACATGGATGCAAGCAAGAATGCATAGGTTCTGGAACGTAGTCTTAGCTATAGGCACCTGCAGGGTGAATGGTGTTAAGTCATGTTTTTGAAAATTTGAATCTTCTGCAGGAGCTGCCTATTTCTCACAACTGAATATGTAGTTCACCTGGGCTGACTATTCTGCTAGCTCACACACTTCAGGTGCTTAAGTTTAGGCACAAATAGGTTATTAAGAAGAGCTGACCTACGGAGAAAAAAAAAAAAAAACAGGCATGTGATCAATCTAATAATCCTACCCCCGAATGGTCCCTGGAGTTGTTAGGAAATCCACTTGGGATCCTTAGTCCAGAAATCCTAAACTGGAGGCAGGTAGTAGCATGAGCCTTCCTTAGGTGAGCAGAGTAGGAATAATTTCTCTGAAAACATGACTGGTCCTTTTCTACTTAATGGCTTAGTTACTGCAGTATTCTGTTATAACATGAAATAAACCAGTTTGATTCCTTCCCTTGTTGTCTTGCAACATGTGCATTTTACTTGGAAAATACCTTGGCTAGAATACCAGTACTGTCTTGGAGACCACGACCACAACAAAGACCTCCCCCACAAGCTGGTGAATATCATGAGGGTTAGACTGCTGTTTGCTTTCTCTAGTTACTTTACAGACAGTAACAGTTTTGGTAAGATGAGCAAATATTTGTTTTTCCCTCTAAAACCTCTAAGTCTATCTTTCCCATATGTCTGACCTCTCTTAACGAGCAACAAGCTGTGTCCTTGTAACTTACTAGATAAGGAAGAGATGCTATTTGGGTTTCTCTGCATACCCACAATAATGAACCCCATAGAGCTCCTTGCAGTGGCATGGGGATGATGAGACCTTCACTTTGCACTTCCCCGGATGCAAGCCCAGACACGCAGGCAGAGGATGTACTTGTAAGTGATCCCTGGTACAGGCAACTGCAGCTTGGAGATTGTGGGGCTTGCTGCAGACTGCACTTACTTTTTGATACAGGCAAAGCCCTTTAGGCTTAAGCATTGGCTACACTTGCATTGCCTAAACTGAGGCAAAACTGCGAGATAATAAAATAATTTGAAGACTACAGAATCTGAGAGCTTAGAACTGAAATTTGACTTGAAACACAATTTTTAACTAGTAATTTTAAAAAAAAAATACTTTGTGACTGGTTTTTTGGTCTTTTTTTTTCTTTTTTTTTAATCTGATCTTCTCATTTGCCCTACTATAGGTGATGTAACCCAGAACTAAGGTTCAATTTAACTGCTTAACTATATAGGGCAGACTGAGCCAAAAACATTAGAGTTGTAAAAGGAAAGTATTTCCTTTTAGACAGGCTGGAAAGTATTTCAGGCTAAACAGCTGTAGAATATCTGGGTAAATACAAGATACTATTAGCTTAGAAGTCAAAATAAAGAATTCTATTCCAAAACTAAGTTGTAAGATAATTATGTTCTTCAGTAAACAGTATCGGTTATGTTTTTCTGCCATGTTGTTTTGAGATTTAGGTTGAGAGGTTTTCCTCAGCCTAGAGCATCTGTTATAAACAACCAGAATGAAAAAGGATTTTCAGAGTATTTTAATAAAATTATTTTTAAAAAAAATGAAGTCAAATGGGAAACTCTTGAGATGACCTAAAGGATGCCTAGAATTATGAGAGAGGAACGAGAGCAAAGGTAGGACAAAATATTCACAGTATAAATGATTCAAACATTAAAGACCACAATTTAAATGCAGAGAGATACAGCACACAAAGAGTTCAAGCAGAGAATTTCACTTAGTGCAGTTGCCAAGTAAAGCCATCAAAGCAAATAGCTCAAATGAGTTTAAGAGAGAACTCTGCATGTCTGAGCAGGGATGGAATCAAAGGATATAGTTACTAAGCAAGAAAATTGGTGTGAGATAAACTTAAAGGGAATGGCTTATTGGGTCAGGTGTCCTTTTCTTTCTTTGGCAGTGCCTCATGTCCTTGTTGCCTAATCTTTCATAAAAGGATTGAAAATAGTCATAAGAAAAAGCCCTACAAGGACCATAATTAAAATGTACCATGAATGTTTTAATCTAACTGACTTGTGTTTTGATTTGGGGTTTTTGCATTAATTAGAGAGACTGTAAAGGCTGTGACAACCATTTCATCAAAACAAAGGCTTAAACAACAGCCTAAGACTGAGAGATTCCTTCTTAATGAAAACATCTTCAATAAGAGAACTAAGAAAATTTTGAAACCCTGAGTCTGAAAAAAGAAAACCACACAGAAGTGAAAGGTAGAACATAAAAGCTGTACTTTGGAGAAATTAGCCTAAACCAGATAAATCAGAGAGTAAATTCTCTGTTAGAATTCAGTGTACCTGCAGAAATACTAAGCATACATTGCAATACTAGATATTGTACATCAGTATATAATTTCTAGTTTGCATCCCAATTGAAACTAATTTGCATTTTATAATTACCTTTCCAACAGTCTTTTGGGACATAAAAACAGAGCTATTAACAAAACTTCAATGTATCAGAGTTTGTAGACTAAATAAATTTGCTTTGTGATATTGCCTAGCAATCTTTCCCAAAAATGGCAAAAAGCATAAATATGCTTCATTAAACAAAAAGAACTGAAAACATTTGAGGCTTGAAATATTAGTGCTTAAACAATATTTTGTACCAACAATCATTTTAATGATTTACTTTCAAAAATAAAACTGTAGTTTTATTTAATTGCTTTATTATATAGTTCCTTACAATGTTTGGGCTGCTGTAAGCTACACTGTTCAGTGCTTACCCAAAAAGTGCACTGAGTACAACTTATTAAACCTTGGAATGCCATCACAAAGGATGAGCTGCGGCCATCAGTACTAAAATTAATGTTTCTCATGTAGCCAGGCGGAAGTGGGATATTCTGAAGTGCTGAGGGTTTTAAGAGAAGTCACTCCTTAAGCTGTAGCTAACTGGGAGACAGGATCCATCTTTTAGATTATCAGATCTTTCTAATCTTTTACATCACCTAATTTAGCCATGCAGACCAGAAGTACAAGATTGGACGTAATTGTATAGCGAGGACGTACATGATCTGAGATGAATTTCTGAACTATAAATAGCTTTTTCTGTCTCCTGTGCTGAGTTTTAGCAGTCGCAGGGATTAGGCGACCGGATGGCTTGTCTTCCCTGCTGAACAACTTCTGTGTGTGTGTGTGTAGTGTTCTTTCCAGCTTTCAAAGTACTGAATTTCAGAATATTATTCTTCTTTATCATCTCTAACTTGGAAGAGCAAGACAGTCTGAACCTCAGATTAATTTTGCAGCCACTCAATTGGCACAGTCAGACTGACAAACCCAGGATTTTTTTTTTTCTTTTCTTATTTATTTTTTTTTCAGGAATAGAGAGGTACCTGCAGAAGACATCTGCTGTAGAAATTTTTTTATCTTAGTGGAGCAAAATTGAAACTGGTCAATAACCAGGATATTTGTGGGGATTTTTTCCTATGAAAGAGAAAAGTTTCCTTTATAGTATTTGCATACAGAAGTAAAAAAAAAAAAAAAAAAAAAAAAAGCCATGCAGGAAACTGAGGTGCTGATGTTAACTGCTCTACAATGTGATAACTTTTAAAGTACATTACTCTCTATTAAGTCGAGCTAATTTTATGGTTCAGGCTTACTACAGTTGTTCAGAAAAAAAGGTAATATTTGTTTATGGAGATTTTTTTTTCACTTTGCTTTTCCTCAGGACTGCAAAATTCTTCAAGGGTAAAAAGAGCATCAAGTTTTCCCACCTGAAGCCCTAGTCTACTTAACTAAAAGCCCTCAGTGTTGATGTTGGGAGACTAGTCTTTTAAAAAGCAGCACAGGTGAACTAGAGGAAAATAAAAGATGTCTGCCTGATAAGTTACTAGCTTTCCATAATATCTTTGTCAAAATTAGTGTCTGCACACAGGTTCAATTTCAATGGCATGGTATTCTCTAACAGAAAAATACTTTGAGAAAATACAACCAACTCTAGCACACAGACACATTGCGGTGAATCTTGCTATGGTGATTTAAGACAGTAACTTATTACTCATGCAGCAGAGGAGAAGGAAAGCATACTTGAAGCACTGCAGTCACAGTCTAGTGTAATCACTTAAGCTGCCAGTAATGGTGGTTTGTGCTTGTATGCCAGAATGAAGCAGATGAAACATGCTCACAGACTCCCTTTTGCCAGCTTTGCTATGAGGGTTTAACCTCCAGCAAATGTACGAGGCAGGCAGCAGAGCAGTGGTAATATCTTAAGTAGCTAGAGTGATCTGCTTTACAGAGCATGAGAGTCTTTACCTCATAGCCAGGCTGTGTATTTTTGCTGTTGCAAGTATGCAATTCTGTGTGTAACAGCTGACGAGAAGAGAGCAGAAATATATATATTTTTTTAATTAACTTCTTGGTGGGAGAGTAGAAAGAGAGCATAGTATTTTGCTTATTTCCATTTTAGATTTGAGATAGGTTTGAAACTGCCTCTCCGCATGCTCTAAATGAGTGATGTACTAATTCCCTGTGTTGCCTGAAAGTCCTCCAATTCACATGATCTGATCTTTTGTTAATATCATTTGTATCAAAAGAACCCTTGAATTTCAAATGCTTGCATTAAAAAGTGCAGTGTGTTACTTGCTCTTATATCGTGACCAGCGAGAAATAGCGGGTAAAATCTAACAAGGCACTTAACCATGAAGTGAAAGTAAATATATATTTTTGTCAGTGAATAGATTAATCTTCACAGATTTTTTTTTCAAAATAAGCTCTTTAGTTTAAATCCAAAATGCAAATGTACATGAATATTTTAGAACTTACTTTGCATTCTATGTGGAAGTTTCAAATTTCTTTCATATCTTTGCGGATTTGTCTGTAAGTTCAAAATACAAGCCTTTCTTTTTTCATCTGTGTTGTCTCATAAGTCCCTTCTCTAGTCCATTCTCAAAAATATAATGTAAATAAACATTTTCACTTGGGTTACTAGGGGCAATGCTTAGAGATATGCAAGCAGATCTGTGTTGCTAACTGTCATTACAAAGCTTTATGATATTATACCTTCAGCCCAAAGAAGCTAGTTGAAGTCATATGAGTTTCTAATACTGACACCAAAAGATGACAATAACATTAAGGAAAAATACTTTGTCAGTTTACAGTGTAAATGTATATGATATCTCTAGAGAAAAGGTCAGTTTTCATTTCTTTGTTCTTCCGAGCTCATATTATTTGCTACTGTTGATAACACCATAAAGGTATTTTGAATCCCTGTGGCTGTGATTTTCTTTGACAATGCATTCAAAGCTTAGACAAGCTGATTCAATTAAACAAAGATCTGAAGCTGTCAGTATAGGAGGAAGTTGAATAGTCTTTTTATATAATTAATTGTACATCTGAAATACACAATGAACTAGTCGGCAATATAAGACTTCTTTTTTCTTTAATACGATTGTTTTGCTGAGAAGAAAGTTCTGCGTTGCTCTGTGAGATTCAGTACATCCAAGAAAACGTAGCAACAAGATAGACACTCTATTTAGATTTGGTCTTTTGTTGTTGTTTTATACCTAACAGTAAACAACTTTGTTACTTGTTCTATAAAGATTAGTTATAGAAATTTGAAATCATTCATAACCATAAGGTCTATAAGGTTATAGACAAACTACTGCTCCTGTTTTTGTACTACTACTACAGAGCAGATGGAAGAATAAAGAGGACAGAAAGAAACAAAAGAAAGGAGATCAAAGAACAAAGTGAAAAGATACCTTTCCAAATATATAGAAAACATGTTGTCTTTCTTCTCTCATATTGTTCAAGATGTGGGATACTGCACATCCCACTTGAGGGGGGAGAAATATCCATGGGAGAAACACCATTGTAGTCATTATGATAAGAAATACTTCTGAAAAACACAGCAACATGATAGAACATCTGCACACTCCAGGCAGTCCAACATCCATCAGTGCTGTCTTCATCACCAATTAGCATGGCACATTTGTAAATTGGGACAGTGGTACTGAGGACTCAAGAGCTGTAGGTTTGGGAGGGTTACTTGAGACAGGCTCTAGCCTGGTCTCATGCACTCATCAGTAGCTGCAGCAGAGAATCATAGAATATTTTGGGTTGGAAGGGACCCTTAAAGGTCATCTAGTCCAACACCCCCTGCAAGGAGCAGGGACATCTCCAACCAGATCAGGTTTCTCAGAGTCTCACCCAACCTGGCCTTGAATGTTTCCAGAGATGAGGCACTTTACATGAGCTCCTGAAGCACAGCTTCCAGTCAAAGCAAAAGGGAATAGAGCTTGTGTGCTTAAATATCTCCATGGGATGTGAACCAAACCAACTGAGGGACTTTTTCATATACATATCACTGCTCCACATGAAAACGCTAATGTCTCTTAACAGTACCCAGTGCTGTGATTCAAACCAATGATTATCCTTGAGGGGTAATGTGCCTGTCATTAGGATGGCATACAAGTGTTCAGACTGGGTCACATCAAAGGTTCAGTGTTATGTCTGTGAAGGTGATCACAGCAATCGTGCTTCCTTGATACACTCTTCCATAGGTGCAGGTAACCTTGCCTTTCGCTGTCTGCAATGGACATTTGTAAAACAAATGTCTCTAATTGCTTCATAGACTGATGTAAATTCTTGGTATTCACAATAGCCTATGGCACTGAATTTCAGAGATGGAGTTTTGGGTGAAATGTTTTTAACTTGCCTGACACTGATCATTTAATCTGAAGCTTCCTGGATAAGAAACAGTCAGCAATCATTTTTACATGTCTTTTATGGTTGTATAGATCCCTATCTTGTTCCCCCTTAGCAGTCTATCTTTCAGGTTAAAAGACCCTAGTCCGTTCAACAGTCTCATCTTGTACGGAAGCCAATCCACAACACGGATTTACCTTTGACATACTTTTCTAAACCATTTTTTTTCTCTGTATCCTTCTTGAATGAGGAAGATCAGATGTGCCCTAAACACTAAAGACGTGTGAAGATTTATGTTTTCTAGTTTGTCTTCTACTAGTTCTGTATGAATTCCTAACATGTGATACGCTTCTTTCACTGCAACTACTCATTGAGTTAACACTTTCATGGAGCTCTTTGTAATAAACCCTGAACTTCCTTACTGAATATTAGCAACTATTTCAGATCCCTTTACTGTATACCTGAGGTTAGAATTGAATTTCATCAGCCATTTTATCACCCAAGTGTTCTGTTTAGTGTAACAAAATGCTTGACAATCATTTTGGGTTTTCAGTGCTCTGAAGGGTTAGTACCAATAACCTCAGCCTTTGTTCATGCCACCTTGATTTCAAAAGTCAGAACCTGACCTGAGCCTTACTCAAAGAAGATATTGCAAAAATGTATTTCCAATGATGTTTCAGTGAACAGTGTGTTAACTATTTCTGCTTTTATTTTATGCTTTTTCTAAAAACCCAGTTTGTTACTCTTAGATGTACCATCTTTCTAGACATCCTCTAGTTAGGATGCGACAGTGAGAATACTATCTTAATATTCTTTCTCTAGAACAATGTTTTCTTTGTAAGTTATAATCACATTATCTCCTTTCAAGATAAACACTTCCAATACTCTTGGCCTTTTATTCAGAGATTTTTTTTTTCCACACACATTTTCTAGCACAGAAAGAAAACTACAAACTCAGCCACTTTTACTGCATTTTGTCATTGTTACTGCTTCCAGACCAACTTTTTCTGAGTGGGAGGGCAGATTCACAGCAATAGCTGCACAAATCAGAGACCTTCAGTTCTGACAGTTCTAGGGGCTGAACTTAATGCACATTGAAGTACATCATTAAATGCTGTAAATGGACATGTCTCCATTGAAAGCAAAGAAGAGATGTATCTGACACCGTAAGACTGTCTGACTCATATTGATGACATGTCAGATGTCACAGGACTCAGCTAGAAAATAGCTTGTCTTGAATATACTTGAGAGAATATGATAATTTTAACTATAAATGTAAATTCATTTTAAAATAGTTTTGGGAAATGTCAATTTCCAGTTGGTTGTGAGGTAGTTGTCAACTTTGAATCATAAATTAGTATGAAATGAAGAGAAACTATCATAGATACATTTTTCTTTTATATGGACACCAGCTATATGGAATGTCAAAGTGTGTGGATTCTGGTTTGCTCCTGAGAAAGGATGTAGCACTATTAAGTCCAGGGCATCATGACAGAACACTCAGATGATTCCCTGTGAGTATCAATCACTCTACTCCACTGGAAGTTAAGTGTGCAGTAACAAAAGAGGTTGCTGTTCAGACTCCATTAAATGATTAAGTATTCTTGTTTAAATCACTTTCATTATAAGCAACATACAGAGTGAAAAGAGGTTGCATTAATTTATCAGCCAATTAATCTGCCAACAAAAAAGAACACAGGCTAATCTAATTTCTGATTTGGGGAGTTTTTTTATTTGGTTATTTTCATGTAATAAGGATGACCCTGCAGCAATGCCCTTTGGAGCCATTGGTCTAACATCTTGTAGGGCCTGTGGGAGGGCAACATAAAGAATAAACAGATGACACTGCCAATAATACATTCTAGACATAGAAGAAAGTAGCTGTAGTCACATGTACTTAGTCTGCTTTGTAAGTGGGGGTCTCTCCTCTGAGTAGGTGAGT
Organism: Chlamydotis macqueenii; assembly: GCF_036417535.1. Taxonomy (NCBI): domain Eukaryota; kingdom Metazoa; phylum Chordata; class Aves; order Otidiformes; family Otididae; genus Chlamydotis; species Chlamydotis macqueenii. The sequence goes on along the minus strand of NC_141557.1, from coordinate 116,228,357 downwards.
AGCATCACACTGCTGAAAGGGTGAGGAGGAGCTGTGACTCTACAGCTGGTGACAGCTCGCTACTAAGCAAAGCTGCATTTGTGTGTCTGTTTCCAGTGGCTCCTGTGATCGAATTTTATGTATTTATTTATTTCTGTTGTTTCTTGCTGCTTATCTGCATTACTTTGTTGCTGATGTACCTGTGTTCTCTTTATGCTCCTGATGTACTAATTTACATTGTAGTTGACATATGTTTATTTCCATTGGGTGTCTCATACTCTCTCCTGTTTTGCTGTTAATTTGCATTGTTATTTTCTGAGCTTTCTCTCTACCTGTACCACATTGTCCTGGTAGATTTCTCCTGAGAATACAATTTTCTTGGGCTTTTAAATAAATAAATTCCAATATTTCTTTTTATATTTTATACACTTTCAAAGTTCTTATAGAAGGTGACCATGTCCCCCTTCTGATGTCATTTGACTGAGTTATTTAGTTCTTTTGGTATTTCTTCATAAATCAGCCTTCTCATTGCCTTAATCATTTTTATTGCTCATATCCCAATTCCTCCTCAGAGGTGGATGCAATTTTACCTGCAGTCAATGGAAATATTTACCTTCCCACTTCTTATATTAAGCTGTTTTATTTCTTTAGTCTTCTTTTTTTCCCCACCTTACTACATTGCTTCTTCATCCCCAGTCTTCTGTAAATTTGGGGATTAAGTCCTTCATATACTTCCCTCTCCATTAGTAAGTCTATTTTCCACTTTTTTTTTTTCCCTGTAGTGTAAGAAGTCATCTTTTTCAGACTGAAATTCCTTCCTCTGACCTTTTTTGATTTATCTCTTTGGCCTCCTTGTCAGTTGTAACACCTCACATTAAATAGGGCCTGAACATTTTAATTGATGTGCTGTTTACTGCTTCATCCAATTCAGTAATAAAAAATTATGGTTAAGATATTAAGACTATGCTTGACAAAGGGCAAATATATTTCAATACTAATGTGAAAAACTGACGCTCAGGAAAAAGACTACACAGCAAGAATATATTTTAGCTTGGAAAGTAAAGCGGCTTGCCAGGAGAGGCTGTGAGCTTTTGTTTCTTTGTATATAGAGTAAAGAAAACAAACAAAAAAATGCAAGACCTATTGGTAATATAAATCAGAGTTAGAGTGATGTCATACACTGTCACGTCTTTTATCTCACTGAAATGTGAGCTGAAGTAACGAAAGTGACGAACAGTGCAAATGTGAAATATTTATAGTGGTTTCTTGTAAGCCTTGCAGTAGTGTCAGGATAGAGGTACAAAGTATCAAGCAGTATTATGTAGCAACTGGGAGAAATCTGGATGTCTGTAGAGTGTTACTACTTCTAGACTTCTCAGTAGTTAAATCTCAGTATCCACCATAGCAGTATCAGAACTTATTTTCCTTTTTTTCTTTTATCACCATTATGAATGTCTCTTTCTCTATTGTCATCAACTAAAAAGATCAGTGTCACAATAAACCATTCAATTGCCCAGTCTCTATAATTTAGGCATCATTGAAGTCATCATTTCTGTTCTCCCTTCTGCTTTTCTAACCTTTTTTTTTTTCATCCACTAATATAAATCCAACTTCTCCCCCCATTTTTTTTTTTTTGGCTTTGTTTGGTTTTGGTAGCACTGAACTGAGGACTTAATAATGGAGAAGGAATAAGGAGAAAAATATTATGTTTTCCCAAATTCTTCTTCTGTTTGGAATTCTTATTAAAAACAGCCACCTTTTTGCCACCTTTTTTATACCTCTGCTAGCAAATGAAATACAGGTGTTGTCTTCATGGATATTAAACCAATAGTAAAGTGTTTGGATTGAACTTAAGTCAAGTCATGCTCAGGAAAACTGGAGAGTATTCCAGAATTCCCTCAGATATCATGATTTCACCGTGTACAAATGTATGTGTATAGAGAGATATACAGATTTACATACACTAAATATTATATAATATTACAGATGTATGTGTATATACATACACACACACATACTTATATCATATATGGACTAAAATCTTCCCCATCTTGAGGACAACTTTTTTTTTTGTCATTGTGGGCCTTTGGGCAGGATACTCAATTGATGTAAATTGCTTTGTCTTCGTTTCTGATCTGATGGCTCCAGAAAAGAGGCAGAATGGCTGAACAGCACTGGCCAGCAGGCAATGTGTGACACTGGTATCTTCCCTCACTATTCTACGTGAAAAGGATTAACCTCCATGAACAACATCAGAACTACTGGCATCTGCTTGTTTAAAAACAGGTTAGATAGGGAAAATACCTTTAAACTATATATACATGCCAATGGCTTTTGTGTGATTTTTTTTATTTACTTATTTCTTTGAACTTCAGAGCAGTCTCAAAGTTCATGAAACTAGTCACACCAATTTAAATTAGTTTATTTTCTTAGGGCAGAAAAAAAGAAACAAACACACAAAAAAAAGAAACACTGAATACAGTTCCCTGCTCGTATACTATAGCACTGAAACAAACACATTTTATAAAATGAAAGCCATTCTAAAGAATTCCCTCGACGAGATAACAGCCACACAAGGTAGCTATTACTTGTACTCACAATTGCATCAATCTTTGATCTTTATTGTTACGGTATTATTTCTATTCCGGTGCTATAAAAATGTTCCTTGTGGATTTTTCTTAAATAATAAATGTGCCTACCCTAAAACTGCTTGGAGAAAGAGCGAGTTGCAGATCAGTGCTTCTAATAAAAGCTAAGGAGCCCCTTTATTTAATTTCATCCAGAAACGATTGGGAGATTGCTATCTTGAGAGAGGGCCAAAAATTAAGTTTTCATGTTTTCCTTTTTCCACAACAAGCTGTACCATGCAGAATAGATTTTGTGCCATTTCCTGTTCTTACTACAACTTTCGTCTTGAGAATTGGGACTGTGATAGAATTTTAATTTCTAAATAAATCATATAAAATATCAGTGGCCTGTACTTTTTGAGATTTCCATTAAGATATATTTAATGTTTTGATATATTGATAATTAATTTACCTAAAGGTTCTTGGACACTACAAATGAGGGTAAAATTAGAATGCAGAAGGAGAGAAGGGTTTTATATTTAGCTTATATAAAAATTAATGTAAAAATTTTCAGAAGGTTAACAAAAAGATGGTGATCAATAATACAAGAGAGAAAATTTTTACTGTCTACCCTGCTTAGAGCTTATTACCAAGTAGACACAGGAATGTTTAAACTCATCTTCTTTAAAAGATATTACATACAGATGAAGACTAAATTTAATATTAATTTTAGCAAATATAAAAAGAAAGATCATACACATATAAAAAGCATATTTTCGTAACTTTCTCACACTACATACCTTTTGTATTTTTCCTCTAGATTGCTTTCTATTTACAAATGTTTTACATGTCACAGATTATTTTGTGTGTTCCTTTATCTACATTAATTTAATGATTCTGGGAGAAGTATATATTTACATGCCACTTATCTGTTCATTATTGCCTGGATTATGTCATGCATACCATAAAAACAAAAATGGGTAGACAGAGGAAAAAATGATGGCCTCGTGAATTTGGCCTCTGAATTTTCCATGTAAAATGTAGTATGAAAAAAAGCATGATTGTAAAGGCACCAAGATACACCTGATTGTAACTTGCCTTCCATCTCCAATAAGTTTGGAATACAAACTAAAATGTTGAATTTAAATATTCACTTTACAACTGGATGCATGGGTGGCATGGAATGCCATAGGGACTTTAATGCAAGCCTTGCTTGTAGTCACTTACAGAGCCGCTTGTCACATGGAAGTTCTTAGCAGTATGCAATGTCAAACATAAAATACTTTCAACTGCGTAAGCAGCAAAGTCTCCTGTGAACTGAGAGCAGGGTTTTTATTCATTCTCCTCCATTCCACTTTCACTGGAAATACCAAAAAAAAAAAAGATGAGAACAAATTATACAAGTTTCACACTCCCATTACTTCTCCAGAGTCATCTGATTCACTAATGTCATTTGACTTCATTGGGAGGAACATCAAATAGCTAAAAGTTGAGTTGTGGTCCCGTGCACTAATGGATGGCTCTAGAACAATGTGGTCAACAATATCTAGGTGAACAAATGGGAGGAAAAATAACCTTTTAGTGTGAAATATTCTGTTCTCAGGCTTCTTTTCATGCTGTCCAAAAGGCATTTGCCTTGAAAGATCCCTGATATCTCATTTAATATTGTATCAGTCTCTTTTCCTTTAATAGAAGAGAATCAGTCTCTGAAGTCTTCAGTATGCCTGTTTTATCACTATGTAGCTGTTCCAGTAAGAGGTTTTTCATTTATGAGTGAAGAGTAATCTCTGCCAACATGCAGAGAGATAATTTGGGCCTATCTAAGCCTCTAAACGATGACCCAGCTGCCTAAAAACAGTGTGAATAGTGTGACATTCTAACTGCTTTAATAAAGAAGGGAAGTCTTTGAAAAGTCCAAAGGGCTGCCAAACAATGGACAGGCAAAGATGTAGTATTTGGCCTACATTATTTTAAACATTGGTGGGGCATATCTTTTTTTTATCTTCCCAACATTTATCCCCTCTCTCACTGCACTAAAGTGAATAGATCCCTCTTCTTGAACTGGAGCCTGTTATTAGTTTTGGCTCATAACAGCCTCTCTCTTAGCAGTTCACTTTGATCTGTGTAGCTCAGAGTCATTATCTAGTCATTAAAGTAAATAAACCTGAATTCCTCCCATATTCAGAGTGCAAAACTGCAGGATGTTGCTGTAACATTAGGCGTAATGGGACAGAATTATTGCTGTAATATTTCAGTAATGTCCTACAGAGCTGTCAAAGTCAGGACAAGCCACCTAACTGAGATGAAGAAAAAGAAAGCAGCAGATCCAAAAATTTCAACTGTAGGTGTTATAAGGACTTTTTCTTCCTTTTAAAGGAGTAAAACCAGAAAAAGCTGAAGTGGCAGACTGAAAGAAAATGTAAAGCTTCCCCTTCTACTTTTTGCATTAAGCATTTGGAAAGTTCATTGACTAAAAACATATAGGAAAAAGTATTTAAACTTAAATTACCATATTTTGTATCTATTAAGAGAGATTACACCTTAAGTATATTGTATAAAAATTACAACAATAAGTTTCAATTACTATATTTTTTTGTTTTACAGCAGATAAGGTGAGGATCCAATTTTGTACTTGGTACAGTCTGGAACTGAGCTTGAGAACCTGCATAAGAATTGCAAATAGTGTCTATAACAGTTACATCTGCAAAAATGGAAGTTTCATTAAAGCTAGGAAGAAAATCCATCCACTTAAAAAAAAAAAGTATATATATATATATATATATATATAGTCATTAAAATATCCCAATTTACCATGTCCTTTCATGACCTTCTAGATACTCAATGTTTAAATATATCTAAAAGAGCATAAAAATACTTGAGTAAGTTGATATAACTGCTACCTAAAAATGGATAACAGTTATGCCTCATTTCAAAACTTTCATCTGGAGTATTTCCAGGCTTCTTTTACCTATCTTTTTGCATTGCACCAGCTCATATCTATCTATACTGTATTGCTTCAGAAATTCTATGATTGATACGCAATGTAACATAACATTTCAGTGTTTGTTTTAGAGCTGGACACATCATTTTTCTGGGCAAGCGTCCTTATAGACTGCACATATGATATACCCTTAGAAGGTTTGCTTTTCATTTTCCAAAACTTACCACAGGAACAGCAATGGATAGTTGTGATAGACATAGAAGAAAAAGCCTCAGACACTATGTAAAACGCTATATGGGGAGATGTTACCTGTAAAGGATACCTAAGCAGTCCACCTCTTTTACACTTCAGCAGTGCTTCTGTGTATCTTGTCATGCTAATAAAGTATCATTGAATGCAACTGACATCACATACAAAGCTGAAAAAGGACAGTGAGAATAAAAAATTCACTTACTTAACTTCATAGCTAGCAGCTTGAAAATGCAGTATTTTGAAGCAGTAGGAAACAGCACAGTTTCCAGAAAAAGACAGGTGACATTCAGATTTAGAGCAATTTAATGATAGTCAGAACGCATTTTTTATTTATATGAGGACAAGCTCATAGTCATACAGTCTGGCTCCTTACATTGTGTTCTTGCCTGTATACACTTACAAGAACTAGAATGATGTAAAACAATGCACAAAAAGGAGAATATAATTTTTTAAAGGTTTTGAAAGCCATATTTTTAAAGCTTATTATGTAGGAAATTTTGCATGAGAGGACCTGTTCCCAAGAAGACTGAAAAATTCATCTGAAAGTGCAAAAATGAGCTGGTTCATAGGAAAGGAAAGTGGTATGTGGTGAGATACTAATGTTTTATATTCTAACTTATTCTATGATTTGAAACTAGTTTAGAAAGACTTGTCTTTATTCTCAATTTAATTCCCAATATGCTTTTCTGAGCCTCAAGAGGCTTAAAAAAGTGTGATCTGCTTTGACAAAAATAGCAAGCTACTTCTTCAGGGAGTTTTCATTTTTTTTACCTCCATTTTGATACATTTTGCAAGATATGAATACAATAGCTTAATAAAAAAGCAAAAGTCAGTAATCTTTTTGTATTCAAGTAGTGTCACTCATACCTTTAAATGTGAGGAAAATCCTAATGATTGAATTGGAATTCATAGGCTCATGTACAAAGAAAAAACATTATAGTATTCACATTTCCTTGCAGATAGCCATGAAAAATTAAAACAAAATACATTTGTCAAATTTTAACAAACAATATCCTTTAAATCTTACCATTATATTAAAAATGATGCTCAGATAAAGCATTCGAACTTGATTATTTTGTACCTTTGAGAAATATAAAAGATTAAAAAAAAAAAAAGTGTCCCGAAAAAAGTAACTGTCCCTGGTCCATTATCTTAGTACAAAGATCTGTTGCAAAATACCCTTTGCTCTGCTACCAGTATGGAATCTGGCCTTAAGGTTAAATTTTCATACATCCAAAAAGAACTAGCCCACAAAAAATAGAGTACAGGCCTGCATTAACCCTCAAGCATTGGAGTGAAAGTGGCACCTTCTCTTTGAAAGGGAAAAATTGTGGTGATTTATGGTCCTACAGTGAGTGGAGTGGAGTGGAGTGGAGTGGAGTGGAGTGGAGTGGAGTGGAGTGGAGTGGAGTGGAAAGGGCCTCTGCAAAAGGAAACAGCTTCACCTTATGAGTTTGAAGACATCCGTTGGGTGTCTGAACTTGATACTCCATCTTACCCTTGCTGAGCTTTTCAAAGAAGCAGAATCAGAGACAAAAGTTTAGACTGGCTTAAGTCTTCTCTTACTTAGGTCCAGATTTCAGCTCATGGCCTGAAACGGTTTAATGGCTACTATTTCATTCATGTGTTCATTGACAAGTGCACATTGCTTCCTAAATGCCCCTCTACAAGTTCGTATCCAACTACTGTGTTTCACAATAGACTAAAGAGGGAATTCTATAAAGTTTAGCCATTCTTTTAGTGTCATCTGTACAGCATGTAGCACAGCAAAAGACACAGAATTCAAGCTAGAGCCTTCAAGTCCTTCATTATAAAATTATCTAATTTGATAAAAACCTAGGTATATCAGCTTGATATTCATCATCAGTTGGCTTGTTTTCTGAGATAACAGCCCACTAAGCAGCTGATTGCTTACATTTACTAAACTTTGAAAACATAATTAGTATTATATGATGGTGAAGTAGTTTATCAACACATTGTCTTACAAATTCAAAATCCATTTTCCATTAAATTAAGAAAAATACAATAAAATATATAAGAAATTTATCATTTTTAAGAAAATATAAAACATTAATAGATCGTTAGTGTGACAAAATAAGAAAAATTGCCAGCATATGACACCAATTTAAAAAAAAAAAAAGAATGAAACGACATTAGATTACTTTTATCTAATTAAATAATATAAATTATCCTTGACAAGGTCATGGAGCAGATTCTCCTGGAGACCATGCTAAGGCACATGAAGAGCAAGGAGGTGGATGGTGACAGCCAACATGGCTTCATCAAGGGAAGATCGTGCCTGACCAATTTGGTGGCCTTCTATGACGGGGTGACAGCATCAGTGGACAAGGGACGAGCAACGGATGTCATCTACCTGGACTTGTGCAAAGCTTTTGACACCGTCCCGCACAACATCCTTCTCTCTAGAGAGACATGGGTTTGATGGACGGACCACTCGGTGGATAAGGAGTTGGCTGGATGGCCACACTCAGAGAGTGGTGGTTAACGGCTCAGTGTCCATGTGGAGACCAGTCACGAGTGGCATCCATCAGGGGTCCATGTTGGGCCCGGCCCTGTTCAACATCTTTGTCAGCAACATGGACAGTGGGATAGAGTGCACCCTCAGCAAGTTCACCGACAACACCAAATTGTGTGGTGCCATCGACACGCTGGAAGGGAGGGATGCCATCCAGAGGGACCTTGACAGGCTGGAGAGGTGGGCCAGTGCCAACCTCATAAAGTTCCACCAGGCCAAGTGCAAGGTCCTGCACCTGGGTCGTGGCAATCCCAGGCACAAATACAGGCTGGGCGGGGAATGGATTGAGAGCAGCCCTGAGGAGAAGGACTTGGGAGTGCTGGTGGATGAGAAGCTTAACATGAGCAGGCAATGCGCCCTTGCGGCCCAGAAGGCCAACTGCATCCTGGGCTGCATCAAGAGGAGCGTGGCCAGCAGGTCGAGGGAGGTGATTCTCCCCCTCTACTCTGCCCTGGTGAGACCCCACCTGGAGTACTGTGTCCAGTTCTGGAGCCCTCAACACAAGAAGGACATGGACTAGCTGGAGAAGGTCCAGATGAGGGCCACGAAGATGATGAGAGGGCTGGAGCACCTCTCTTATGAGGGCAGGCTGAGAGAGTTGGGGCTGTTCAGCCTGGAGAAGAGGAGGCTCCAGGGAGACCTGATAGCGGTCTTCCAGTACCTCAAGGGGGCCTACAAGAAAGATGGGGAAAGGCTGTTTAGTAGGACCTGTTGCAATAGGATGAGAGGTAATGGTTTTAAAATAGAGGGAGGTTGATTTAGATTAGAAATTAGGAAAAAATTTTTTACGATGCGAGTTATAGAACACTGGAACAAGTTGCCCAGAAAGGTGGTGGAGGCCCCATCCCTGGAAATGTTCAAGGCCAGGCTGGATGAGGCTCTGAGCAACCTGATCTAGTCGGGGATGTCCCTGCTCCTTGCAGGGGGGTTGGACTAGATGACCTTTGAAGGTCCCTTCCAACCCTAACCATTCTATGATTCTATGATTCTATATGTATGCTATAAGCAAATTTATGAAAAGTCTTTAGCAGGACCTGTTGTAATCGGACAAAGGGTAGTGGTTTTAAAATAGAGGGAGGTAAATTCAGATATAAGGTTCCTTGATATAAGGAAAACATTTTTTACAATGAGGATGGTGAAGCACTGGAACAGGTTGCCAGAGAGGTGGTAACATTCAAGGCCGGGTTGGACTGGGGTCTGAGCAACCTGATCTGGTTGGAGATGTCACTGCTCCTTGCACGGGGGTTGGACTAGGTGACCTTTAAAGGTGCTTTCCAACCCAAACCATTCTATGCTTCCAGGAAAACTATTTTAAACTGTGTCATGGTGATAAGTAATATATATGTAATTTATTAATGTACTGGAATATTTATAGCTATTAAACATTTGGTAAAATTTCTATTCCTGTTTAACTTATTTAAATGCAATTTAGGAGGGGTATGAACAATGCAATCCTAACAAGCAGTGTGATAGTAGAAATATAATACTAGTCAATATATTTCATAGAATCATAGAATGGTTAGGATTGGAAGGCACCTTCAAAGGTCATCTAGTCCAACCCCCCTGCAAGGAGCAGGGACATCCCCGACTAGATCAGGTTGCTCAGAGCCTCATGCAGCTAATGGATCCAACCTAAATCTACCCCCCTCTATTTTAAAACCATTACTCCTTGTCCTATCGCAAGAGGCTCTACTGAACAGCCTCTCCCCTTTTTTCTTGTAGGCCCCCTTGAGATACTGGAAGACCGCTATCTGGTCCATGTCCTTCTTGTGTTGGGGGCTCCAGAACTGGACACAGTACTCCAGGTGGGGTCTCACCAGGGCAGAGTAGAGGGGGAGAATCACCTCCCTCAACCTGCTGGCCACGCTCCTCTTGATGCAGCCCAGGATGCGGTTGGCCTTCTGGGCCGCAAGGGCGCATTGCCTGCTCATGTTAAGCTTCTCATCCACCAGCACTCCCAAGTCCTTCTCCTCAGGGCTGCTCTCAATCCATTCCCCGCCCAGTCTGTATTTGTGCCTGGGATTGCCATGACCCAGGTGCAGGACCTTGCACTTGGCCTGGTTGAACTTCATGAGGTTGGCACAGGCCCACCTCTCCAGCCTGTCAAGGTCCCTCTGGATGGCATCCCTCCCTTCCAGTGTGTTGACGGCACCACACAATTTGGTGTCGTCGGCGAACTTGCTGAGGGTGCACTCTATCCCACTGTCCATGTCGCCGACAAAGATGTTGAACAGGGCCGGGCCCAGCACGGACCCCTGAGGGACGCCACTCGTGACTGGTCTCCACATGGACATTGAGCCATTAACAACCACTCTCTGAGTGCGACCATCCAGCCAGCTCCTTATCCACCGAGTGGTCCGTCCATCAAACCCATGTCTCTCTAGTTTAGAGAGAAGGATGTCGTGTGGGAGAGTGTCAAAAGCTTTGTACAAGTCCAGGTAGATGATATCCGTTGCTCGTCCCTTGTCCACTGATGCTGTCACCCCGTCATAGAAGGCCACCAAATTGGTCAGGCACGATCTGCCCTTGATGAAGCCATGTTGGCTGTCACCAACCACTTCCTTGCTCTCCATGTGCCTTACCATGGTTTCCAGGAGAATCTGCTCCATGACCTTGCCAGGCACAGAGGTGAGGCTGACCAGCCTGTAGTTATCCGGGTCTTCCTTATTCCCCTTTTTAAAAATTGAGGCTATGTTCCCTCTCTTCCAGTCATCGGGGACCTCCCCAGACTGCCATGACTTCTCAAATACGATAGCCAGTGGCTTGGCAACTTCATCCGCCAGTTCCCTCAGGACCCGCGGATGGATCTCATCAGGACCCATGGACTTGTGCACCTTTAGGTTCCTCAGATGATCCCAAACCTGCTCTTCGAGTACAATGGGCGGTTCTTCATTCTCGCAGTCCCTGCTTGCACCTTCTACAGCTTGGGCGGTGGGACAGGAACTCTTGTCGGTGAAGACTGAGGCATAAAGGTCATTGAGAACCTCAGCCTTCTCCATGTCCTGGGTAACCAGGACACCAGTTCCCTTCTGGAGGGGGCCTACATTTTCCCTGGACTTTCTTTTGTCCCCTACGTACCTATAAAAGCTCTTCTTGTTCCATTTTATATCCCTGGCCAGATTCAGTTCTGCCAGGGCTTTGGCCTTCCTTACCTTATCCCTGGCCACTCACGCAGCCTCTTTGTAGTCCTCCCAGGCTACCTGTCCCCGCTTCCACCTTCTATAGGCTTCCTTTTTTACTTTCAGTTGGTCCAGGAGCTCCTTGCTCATCCACGCCGGCCTCCTGGCCTTTTTGCCCGACTTGTTTTTCACCGGGATGCACCTCTGCTGAGCTTGGAGGAGGTGCTCCTTGAATATAGACCAACTTTCCTGGGCCCCTCTTCCCTCCAGGGCCGCCTCCCATGGCACTTTGCCCATCAGGTCCCTGAAGAGGCTGAAGTCCACCTTCCTGAAGTCTAGGGCAGAGAGCTTGCCATGTAGTTTCCTTGCTGCCCCATGGATCTTGAACTCCACCATGTCATGGTCGCTGCAGCCAAGGCTGTCCTTTAGTTTCACATCCCCCACCAGCCCCTCCCTGTTGGTAAGCACAGGCTCGAGCATGGCACCCCTCCTTGTCGGCTCCTCTATCGCCTGCAGGAGGAAGTTGTCATCCACGCATTCCAGGAACCTCCTGGACTGCCTGTGCCCTGCCGTGTTGTCTCTCCAGCAGATGTCAGGGTGGTTGAAGTCCCCCATGAGAACCAGGGCCTGTAACCGTGAGGCTGCTCCTATCTGCCTATAGAGCACTTCATCTGCTCTGTCCTCCTGGCCAGGCGGCCTGTAACAGACCCCCACCGTAACATCCCCTGTCCGTCCCCATCCTCTAATCTTGACCCATAAGCTCTCTGTCAGCTCCTCCTCCATCCCCAGGCGGAGCGCCACACACTCCAGCAGGTTGCTGATGTAGAGAGCGACACCCCCTCCTCGTCTCCCCTTCCTGTCTTTTCTAAAAAGCCTATACCCTTCCATGTTGACGCTCCAGTCGTTTGTGTCATCCCACCATGTCTCTGTGATGCCAACGAGGTCATAGCCCTGCTCGTGTGCAAGCATCTCCAGCTCTTCCTGTTTATTCCCCATGCTGCGTGCATTGGTATAGAGACACTTCAGCTGGGCCCCCGACAAAGCCGACTTGCTGGCTGGAGCTACAGGGGTGCTATTGGACCGCAGTTTAGGTTTATTTGCACTTATCTGTGATCCTTCATCAGCTTCTGGACCCTCAGTGCTAGCACTGGCACCATGCTGACAGCAGTGGGCTGAACTGTGCTCCCCCTCCCCCAGCAACACTAGTTTAAAGCCCTCTGGACGAGCCTGGCAAGCCTTTGTCCAAGCACACTCTTCCCCCTCTTGGTTAGGTGCACGCCATCCGCCCATAGCAGCCCGGGCTTCTCAAAGCACGCCCCGTGATCTAGATACCCAAAGCCCTGGCTGTAGCACCACTCCCTGAGCCACGAGTTAACCTGCCAGATACGTCTGGCCCTTTCAGGTCCCTGCCCTTCGACCGGGAGGATTGAGGAGAATACCACCTGCGCCCCAGAGCCTTTGACTGTTGAACCCAGAGCCCTGAAATCCCTTTTGATGTTTTTCAGACTGCTGCCAGCTGTGTCGCTGGCCCCCACATGAAACACCAGCAGTGGATAATAGTCTGTGGGCCGTATGAGGCTAGGTAGTCTCTCTGTGATGTCCCTGATACGAGCCCCCGGGAGACAGCATACCTCCCGAGAGACCGCACCAGGTCGGCAGAGGGGTGCCTCCGTACCTGTCAGGAGGGAGTCACACACTACCACCACTCGTCTCTTTTTCTTGGTAGCACTAGTTATTACACGAGCCAGGCGCGCTACCTCGCGCGGCTCCCGTGCCTCCCCCGAGGTGCTGGGTCTTACTTCTTCAGTCTGCAGAGCAGCAAAGTGGTTCTGCAGGGGCACCTCGGGGTTCTGGGGAAGCTGCTTCTTCTTCCTCCTGCGCCTTGCCCTTGCAGCTTTCCATTCAGTGGCATCTTCTGCCTGCTTGCTTACATCGTGTGTCACTGCGGGGGGCGTTGATTGGTTCACTGGGTGCTGCGGTTCCGGTGCAGACTGTGCCTGGAACCAAGTATCCAGCTTCCTCTCAGCCTCCCTGATGTCCTGCAGCCTCCTGACCACCTCCTGCAGCTCAGCCACCTGCCGCAGGAGCTGCTCCGCCTGGGCACACCTTATGCACATGGTTGTATACCTATGATGATGTATCAACGGAAATATTTAATGTTTACTGGTCAAAATTTATTACAAGTGTGATAGAACCAATACATTTCATGATGTACACCATATACATATTTAATATTATAAAGGAAAAGTACTCTATTTCTATTTAAACTCAAAAGCACTCTGATTAATGCAAATAATTTAATTCTTTTCCTGACAGATTTCATACTATTGTTACGCATAACTGCACTTACACCTCTACAGCCTTGATCTGTTCACAATCTTTTTCCCCAGTATACAAGAAGTATTGTATCTCATATAGTCAGGAAGTGTTACATCAGTTTATGAAAGAAATGAGAAACTATAGAAACAAAATTATCAAAAAATATACAAATTATACATGTTTTATATTACCTTTGTGTCAAATAGAATACATGGGGTTTTTTTGCCTTACTATGTAAATGTTACCCTTGCTAAAAAACAAGCCAAACAAAAGAAAAAAATGGCTATACTGAACAGCCTGAGCATCCTTAACTCTGAACATTTCTCTTGGATGTAGTTTCATAACAGTTTAAACCCACATAAACTGGCACTGCTGCTACCATCCTTGGATCCTTGTCTTGTACTCTGTCCTTTGCCTGCATTAATCATCATCTGGTGTTACTGTGATTCAGCAGAGGCAGTTAAACCAACAGAAAACCACTCATTGTTTTTTCTTGTAAAGGTTAGAACAAATGAACCTCCAGACTTAGAGTAATTTTTGGCTTTCTCTGTGCAACATAAAAGCCAAAAATATCATGACAGAAATAACTTCCCTTACTGTACACCTTCCTTTATCATCTCTTGGCTTTTAGTCATCTGTGCATGTGATCTGATCTCTGCAGCCACAAGTCACTGTGTCTGGGACTACATAAAACAGTCTGGAAATGCTTCCTGGTGTAAATGGAGGTGTATGGTCAGCAGTTGAGGTCACTGGACAATTACAGTCTCATGATTCTGCATATTATATTTGGGGTAGGATTTGTTTGCTCAGGCAAAGGTAACTAACGCCACGAGGAACATCCTTGTCAGATATTGCACCCATGCAGGTTTGGCAGTTATGATACAGACCTGTGAGAGCCATTCCATGCCTCTGAAATACCATGTGGGATGCCATATGAAGTCTAAAATGGTTGTAAGCACAAAAGTTAAGTTTAGCAACTAAATCCTACCACGTGTTTTAATGAATACGGAGTGTACTTGACAGCATTAATGAGAATTATGATCCAGTCTTCCTTTAAAATTATGGCAATTGCACATCATGTGATTATGAAAATATCAGCCATTGAAGAAATACTCTGAAATAAGGAAATTCAGTATAGACTGGTAACAGAAGCTGAAAAGAATGATCATATTGTAACACTCCACATAAAAAGGAGAAAGTCTAACAATGATCCCATAGTCTCTTCCAGGGACTAGAGAACATCCAGTATAGGGATAGATTTGTTGGACAACCCAGATTTAGCTGCACTCTAGAGGGAAGAAAATGGAAAATTTGCCACTGAATTTCACAAAAAAAAAAAAATTTGGAAGCCCACTAAACCAAAGGAAGCAAGTACCAAAGACCAACGTGCACAGGTTTTTGCCTCTGAATACTCAGTCACATCATGCAGAGTCAAAATACAAGCTACAGTTAGTGACAGAAATGAGATATCTGAAGGCAAGAAGCCCAGGACAGCAAAGTAAAAGGAACCAGAAGTATTTGGAAAAAGTCTGAGCCATTGCTTGGTTTTACAGAGAACAGTCAGAAGAAACAACAGCATAAAATTAAATTACCATTAATGGCAAGTGATAGAACTACATCTTACTGTGAAGTGAGAGTGTCAGCACAAAGTGGGAGATGAAGATCAACCCTTTGAAGGATTTTGATGTTAACTAGACCATACAGATGGCAGTAAAGGCCACATGTTAATGGTAAACTGAATTCTAGAAAGGTCTGGACTTACCAAGCAATGTGGCAGTGAATGTTCATACCCATTATTCCACATTAGCAGAACTTGTTAAAAGCAATCTATTGACTTCGAACAGAGTAAAACAGGTTGCAGACGAATGTTAAGGAAAAAGGTGAGAAAAGATGGTCTGTGCAGTTAGCTGGAATGGTAAAAACAGTTCTTGCTTCTCAGAAAATAATTCTCGTTAAAAGAGAAGTGAGTTTGAAAAATGTTCTGCAAGACTGAAGTGCTAAGATGGCTATCTAACAGTGTTTGGCTGCACAAGCTTCTACAAGTCTACAAGTCTTTTACAGACAACTACATTGCTGTACATTACAGTATCTGAAACTGGATTAGATACTGATGCTTAAACAAAATTAACAATCCTTTTAGTATTATTGTGATATTACACAGCATCAACAACATGCAGAGATCATGAAATTCACTATTGTCAGAATTAAACTCTTTTTCCTATCCCTTACCACCCAAAACTGGACAAAACATAACTCCATTAGTCATTTGTCCCTTCACCTACAAAAAAGAAAAAGCAAAATTAGGCAAACCTCTATTTTCACATCCTTAGTGCCATAAAATTTCTTGGAAGCTTTAGTAGATGTAATTTGCTGCAGTTCTCTCCGTCTCTGACGTTGAAGATGCACACCACTTACTGTAACTCATTTGTTACTTTTTCACATCCAGGCAACTGCCCTAATTTCCTTCCTTCCTACTTAAATTGGCATTTCTAAATCCTTAGTATACCCTTTGAGCCAAGATCTGTTTGGAAAGAATAAAGTCCAATATCCTAGTGAGAGCAAAGCCTGTTGTATTTTCCACTTAAAAGCAGCCCTTTGTGTCCCAAGGATCCCAGGTGATCCATACAAAAGTACATTATCTCTTGTCATTGTTTTATCTCCTACTGTTTCCTTTTTAAAAGCCTTTGATTTAACTCCCTGCATTCAGGCTTGATAAGATCGCACAGAAAAGTCTAAATAATATTTATAAAAATAATAATAGCAATACAGACTGCAGGAGTTACTTAAACTGAAGATGATTTTTTTTTTCTCAAAAACAGATTACAAAGAAGGACAAATAAAATATGAATATTAGATTAAATACAATAAAATAGAGAGAGTATGGTAAAAAATGGGATGGTTTCCTGGTTTACGAGGGACTGTGGGCACAGTGGGGAGGAGTAGCTGTGAGGTCTGGAGCATGCAGTATTTGACAGTTAATGTGAAGGCAACGTGCATGCCGTGAACCGCTGCCACCATCCAACACACCGCGCTATACTCCAGATCAATCCTCTGGGACTGTTCTCAGAAGAGTTTTTTGTCTGAGTAAAAATTAGTATTGTATTGAATTCTGGCCTTTTTTTTTTTTTTTTTTGTCTTAGAAACTGCATGGATTGACACTGCTGTTTCAATCCCTAGCCATCTTCCCTGGTTTTGTGAAAATAAATTTCAGTTTATATATATCTAAATAGCTACCTTCTGAAGTTATTGTATATCTAGAACCCATCCACCTTTTCACCATATGAGTGAGTCTTTTCTGTTATGTTGCTATGAAATGAGGCTCGTTCTTCTGAAAGCTCTGGAGCCACCCTGGTACAAAGCAGTATAAACTAAGGGTACTGGAGATGCAAATTCTTTCTCTGATGGCTGGCTAACTGTGACCATAACAAAGACAAAAAGTATGCAGAATCACATTGTTTTAATCTTCCTAGGCAACTTGCAGAGTTAAAAGATGTGTAACTGAAAAGCAAGACATTTTTTCAAATAGCTTATATATTCCTTCCCTGAAGATTTCATCAAACCTTTCTTGCAGCAGAAATGAGACTGTTTTAGATCATGATGTTATAAGCCATTTCAAAAAAAAAAAAAAAAAAAAAAAACAAAACCCTGAGTAATTGTATATGTGAATAATAGGGCATCTTATTAGACTGTTCTCTGCCATGGTTCTGCTCAAGATTATTTTATTTCTTTTGTCTCAGATATGAACAATAAGACATACTCTCTCTTTTTCATTTATTTCAATTGCATTAGCACCAGAGGCTGTAAGCTGGGTTTTGCAAGCCTTGTCTTGGTGATGGATTTAATCAACTCACTAAAACTTTTCTAGTGTCACAGAAATATCCCTCTCTTATTCATTGTGGTCTATTGACACCACCTATTTACTCATATGACTTCTAAGAGTCTTTTTTGACAGGCATAGCAATTGTCATTTGCTACTCCATATCAAGAGTATATCTTCCACAAAGGGAAAGTGTAAGTCTGAAGCCATAAGGAAGATTTGGCTTTATCTACCTGGACCATGTCAGCAGTTTGGATCAGCTGACAGTCCCAGCTAAGATGTGGACACAAAGGAGGGACTGTTCTAAATTATAGCAGGAGTAAGTTTTCTTATAAAGATTTACAGTCCTAATGTGTTAAACTTAATTAGAATTAGAAGTTTAAACATTAAATAGAAAAGTCTCTTTGCACAACAGACATTTCAAGCAACGATTCCACTGCAGCTCCTTTTTTTCCTTGTCGCAACCAAAAGCACTTTCTCAGCAGTGATGGGAAGAGGACTGCAGGGGTAAGCCCCAGCTGCAGCAACGTGGCATCATTCTTCTGGGATCCTCACAGCCCTTGTGAGAAACACCAGTCTTCATCGTGCCCTGTACTGCGGAGGGGAACTCAACAGGAGGTGCTATTTCCAGAGTCTTATTTTTGCCTGTCACTCACATGCTTTCATTAATAATAGGTGGCTGTCCATTCTGCAAAAAAAGGTAAATCTTGACCGGTTCTTCAAAAACTCAACAGTGACAAAGAACACGTTAACATTTGGCAGCTTTGAGATGCCATGCAGCTGCACGGCTTCTGGTTTATTCTGTAAACTTCAGACATGGATATACTCTTGACAAAAAACAGGAATGGGCCTATCAAAGGGATTACAACAAAGCTAAATTGTTTAAAATTTGGATCCCACTGTGGTATGATTACATTAAGTTATATTTGATGACTGCTTGGAAAATGTTAGTTTAGGAGAACCAAAATAGAGTGGAAGACAATACTGTGATTTTTTTAATCAATTTTTTATATGTTGACATTGTAGGGTTTAGTTACTGAAAAAGTATTTCACAAAAAAAAACATACTAAGCAGTTATATAGAGGGGTTTTTTGCCATATTTTTGAAAGAAAAATGGAAAAGCTAGCTTACAGGGCTGTGACATTGGAGCAAGGGAGAAATTGCAGTGTGTCTGGCTGTCTGAGGTAAGCACATTAGCTGCTGAATGTGTAAATTGCAAAAATAACTTAGAAGCCAAAAGTGAGAACAAATGAGCAAGCAAGTGATCTAATCTCTGTTGGAACACATCACCCATGTGATTTGCAGGGTCCCTTGGAAACAAAGAAGTAGATGAAGCAAGAGGAGCATTTGTGTTATCAGCAATGGAGAAAAATCAATAACAGACACAGTCTGAGTGTCAGCAACACAAAGGAGCTTTCCATTCCCCTCTGAAAAACTGACACATTTGAAGCAGGGAAAGCTTGGGGTCTCATTACAGTAAGAAATTCTTCAAGCCCACATTGAATGCTTAGTTACTGTCATGTGTAGTTTTAAGGCAGATAAGGCTTAACTATAATTCTCACTTTTTTTTTTTTTTTTGAGGTAGTAGCCTCAAAAGAGAGTGTCTATTTTGGGGAGAAAGATGTAAATGTAAAACATTGCCATTTGTGGAGGAAACCAGAGATAGGAGACATGCTGGTCTTGTAGACCCTGGGAAACTATGAAATCCAGAAATAATCTTATTTAGGACACAAACTGTTCTTCCTCACACCAGAGCAGCCGCTCTCTAAGTGCTGCTGCAATGCAAGCTGCAGAGTGTAATTACTTGAATTTCACAGTCTACTAGAGCGGCGGGCAACCAGCACTTTGAGCTGCAGGAAACCCTACTTGCAGACATGGAGCTCCTGAGTAGTTCCAAGGAATCACAGTATGAGACCCACCTGTCAGGAAACCTCCAGCATCAGTGAAAGAGGAAATATGGTAGACCCACAAATAAACCACTTCTTAAAAGATTTGGGGCTTTAATGATGTCTCAGTGCAAGCCAGGCAACCTGAGCTTGCCCATGAGTGCAGTTATTTGAAATAACATGAAACAGTTGTTTTTATAGGTCCTGGATGGGCCGGAGGCACTTGCAACTGACTCTTCCATTTTTGTTTTAGGCTGTGGACAACAATCACGTATTTAAACCTGGCACACAGTTGTTTTCTCCTATGTTTGCTCTCTAGAAACCTGAAAGAAAGTAACAGGCAGAGTGATAGGCTTTAAAAGATAACATTTGCCACACAGTTATCTTTCAGAGCCGTCCAAATTCACTTCACTTTTCCATGTAATTGGAACTGGAGATGTCTGTGATAATTGATTAGGAAAATATTGACTGTCTATCCGTTTGTTTGGTTTTTGTGGGTTGTTTTTTTTTTCTTTTATTTGGAAGACTCACAGGTTTACAGTGTGTTTCCAATTAATGTTGTCTTGTTGAGACTAACAGGCTCAGCTTTAAACTTGAGCATCCAGGAAGTGATTTAACCAAGAAATGGAGCTGGCTGTTTGTATAAGAGAGATACTTAAGGAGATGGGAATGGTACACTCAGGTAGGTGATAGTGAAACAGAAGCTGAGATTAGTTACAGGAAGGACCTCCAGGAGTTAAAAAAAAAAAAAAAAAGAACCAAACACAGTGAGTGCTACATTTACCTCAGCAAGAGTCAAGTGTGTAGCAAGGCTGAGAAATGCAGCTACAGCTAATGGTAGGACCCAGGACAGACTGTTACAAAGCCTGAAATAAACCCTCTGTGAAGACTCAGAGATTCATAAAAGGTGTCTATTAATACTGAAGAGGTCAAACCAACTACTGTCTTATGGAATGACAAAGAAAACTGGTTTACGGTTTTAGAGAGCATATGGTGTTAGAATAATAACTTGCTGTGCTTCACACCACTGGAGCCTGCCATTTTTTGACCCAATCTTGAAACAGAGTATTATCTTTAATCTGCTTTAGTCATAGTATTTTTGTCTATAAAGTCCTCGTCAATTCTGTTTTGAAATCTGGGACATTCTTAACCATTGTTCTACTGTTTGCGGTTTCACAGAACTTGGAAAGTGTTACTATCTACGGGGATGCAATTGCTTTCAGTGTTATATATAAACAGCAGTAAAAGATGATCGCTGTAGGGTTTGGGGTTTTTTTTCAGAATTTACAGTTTAATATAGCACACTACACTTGAACTCAGGAAAAAATGTCCTTATGCAGTGGTACCTTCTGGAAATATTAGAGAATTAAAACCCACCATTCTCCCTTACTCTGAGGGCCAGAAGAGTCATGATTGTTCAACATCTATTTTATTTCAGCTGAGACCAGGCTCAAACCATTCCATGTGCACTGTAACTGTTTTAAAACACTGAGAGCTTGTGCCTAGAGAATGAAAACCGAAAGAAAAGATAACTCCCAATTGCGGAAAAGAAGAACCAGGGTTAAAATTTTCTCTGCTGTTAACCAAGCTGAAAACAGTGCAGCTCTTGCTAGCTGTATTTTTTTTTTAATCCCCTTACGCCTAGCTTTTTGTGTAAGAATTTGTCACACTGTTTGTGTGTTCACACAGTTTCAGGGAACGGCTACCTGTGATACAGAAAGAAGCTGGGTGCTTATTTTCTAATTAAGGCTCTTTTATCTCGCCCAAAAGTTGCTTTCAGCACCTTTTGGCAGGAAACTTTAATTACTATGTCAATCATAGGCACAAATCCAAGATATAAAGTAAACTGGATTCAGATTCTAGTAGCTACGGTTTTGGTACGCTATTGCTTTCTAGCAATGCGATAAAAATGCTAAGCATCACATAAGAAAAAAGAACACCAAATAGAGCCAACAAAAATATAGTCATAAGTGTCCCCTTGGATACATCCCTGATCCCTAGTGTGGGTAAACCGTGTTACACCACCCATTTACACAGATTGTGTTGTAGACTATTTTCTCTAAATTAGAAAATGGTTTCCAAAGCTTGGTTGTCAGCTGTATGTCCTTGTAAGTGTGAAAGTGGTATGGAAAGAAGGTATTGTAGTAACACTGATGAAAATATGCCCACATGTGTTGCTAATTATGCTAGATTTTGAGGCTTTCACTGTGATTGTTATTGAGGCCCCAGAAACACCTGCAAATACAAAAGAGAACTCAAACATTTCCTAACAGAGCTTGCACTCCAAGTTCACTGACTTCAGGATGACTTCAGTGGATGTACTCATAAATGGTGTAAATCAACTAAAAGCATCTGATCTGTAAGGCTGCAGTTAATAACCTATTATTATTTCCTTTTCAATTTCCCATCAGTTCATGCCAGGTGCTTAGTGTTAGAGGTCACAGCCATATTACATCATCTCTTGTTTCCTGCATGCATTTTTTTTGTCCTTCATCACAAAGTAAGCATTTGATGAAGCTAATAACACCACAAATAATGTACTGCTGATTCTTGAGAAGATAATTAAAAGAATGGTACAATGTCTTTTACAGTTCAAGGAATAGAAGCACTGATAAAGTTATAAATCAAATCACCACTTGGCAAGCAAATGTACAATGGTGAAACATTATGTGAACAGATATTTAATAGGTGTGCACTCAGAATATCTAAGAGGCAAACTGAAACATGTTTTTATTACAGCTATGGGAAATAAAAGGTACTTTTTGAGAAAAGAAAAACTCCATAACAATGTGAGTGAAAAAAAACTCACCCATGAACACAGGAACAATGGGAGGGAAAAAAAGGTAGGATACTCTCAGCTTTTTTTCATTTACTTTATTACTGTCACTGATTTACTTCAATTTTTTTTTTTCTATTCTTTTCTTTGTTTGTTGTAGCTCTTCTGGATGCACTGTCTCTGAACTCATATGCTTCAAAGGCAATGCAGGCATGATATGGATGCAGGAAGAATGTTGTACAAATAACATCTTAAAATTTAAGTTACAAATTAGGTTACAGAAAAAGAAGTCTAAGTGGACCAAGTTAGGCAGGGCTGAGAAGGAGTTCCCAAGGTCATGAAGTCAGGTCCTGTCACTGCCCGTATCGTTGTGCAATGAGTTATAGTTTGCCGAGGGAAATCATTATCATTATTACAAAACTCTACAGGCTCATTTGTTTAAATAGATGATATAAATGTATAGTAAAATGATCTAAAAATTATACTTGCTTTGACAACTATGTATCATGAAGTAGGTGATTAAGTCTTGCCTTTTTTTTTTTAGAGCCCTATTGAAACCTGGAAGAAGCAGCTTTTTAAATGGGTCATTGTTGTGGTTTTGTTTAGTGAGGTGGGGCCTAAGGTGGTAGCTTCTGTAGGAAACTGCTTAGAAGTTGCTCCCCTTTGTTCAGTGGACTCGGCCGGGCCTAGGGTGGACCTGCTGCTGGCCAAGGCCAAGCTGATTGGTAGCAGAATGTTCTGTGATAACGCCTCTGTGATAACATGTTTAAGAAGGGGAAAACAGAATAAAAAAAAGAGAAGAGAAAATGTGAAGAAGCTGAGTGGGGGCAGAGGTGGAGGGGGGGGGGCACAAGCCTCATGGGCCTTGCAGGCCTCACCCTCTGGCCTCTCGCCAGGCGGCCGACTGGGCCCAACTCGGCCCAGCCTGGCTGCAAGAAGTGGAGAGGAGATGAGCTGGATGATGTGAAGAGATTCTGAGAGGCGTCTGCCAGCCTGTTGTGAAGAACTTTTCTTGTGAGAGAAACAGCTGCAGAAACCAAGGTCAAGGTCAAGGTCGGTTCAGAAGGAGGGGGAGGAGTAATGCGGCTCCTGGCCAAGATTCCCCTGCAGCCTGTGGTGACGACCATGGTGGAGCAGGTTGTCCCCCTGCAGCCCATGGCAGTCCACAGAGGAGAAGAGATCCACCTGGAGCCCATGAAGGACCCCATACCGGGGGAGGTGGATGCCTGAAGGTGGCTGTGGCCCGTGGAGGGCCCGCTGGGGCAGCCGTTCTGGAGAGACTGCACCCTGTGGAAGAGGTGACCCACACCAGAGCAGTTTCAGGAAGGACTGTGGCATGTGGGTGAGACCCCACAATGGAGCAGGGGAGGAATGTGAGGAGTTCTTCCCCCGACCATGAAGCAGCGGTGTGAAACAATGTGTGATGAACTGACCGCAACCCCCATTCCTTCTTCCCCTCTGTGCTGCTCGGGGCGGTAGTAGAGGTAGTAGAGATAATGTTAAGCCTGGGGAGAGGGAGGGGTGGATGGAGGTTATCTTGTTCTCTGTCTCATTATCCTGCTGTTTGTAGTAATAAATGAATAGTTTTCCCCAAGTTGAGTCTGTTTTGCCCATGACGGTAACTTTAAGGATTTCTCCCTGTCCTTATCTCAAACCTCGAGCCGTTTTCCTTATATTATCTCTCCCTATTCTCTTGGAGGGTGGGGGGAGTGAGAGAGAGACTGCATAGTCTGGTCCCGATCGGGGCTGAACTATGACAGTCATCTACTGTACATTAGATCAGATGGAAATTTGTGTTTCTCATGGTATTTTGAATCCCAGGCATGAAACTCATACTTAAGTATCTTGTAGACACATTTAAGACTTAATTGTCATACATTTCTGAAACATTTGTCCATGAATAGGAGAGGGGCAAAATAAGTGCAAAATGGTTTATGATAATTTACTGCTGTATTTAACTTACATAACTGGAAGAAGTATGCAAAGTAGTCACAATACGGGAGTTACAATATTGGGAGTGCTGGCGGATGAGAAGCTCAACATGAGCAGGCAATGTGCCCTTGCGGCCCAGAAGGCCAACCGCATCCTGGGCTGCATCAAGAGGAGTGTGGCCAGCAGGTCAAGGGAGGTGATTCTCCCCCTCTACTCTGCCCTGGTGAGACCCCACCTGGAGTACTGTGTCCAGTTCTGGAGCCCCCAACATAAGAAGGACATGGACCAGCTGGAGAAGGTCCAGAGGAGGCCATGAAGATGATCAGAGGGCTGGATCACCTCTCCTATGAGGACAGGCTGAGAGAGTTGGGGCTGTTCAGCCTGGAGAAGAGAAGGCTCCAGGTAGACCTGATAGTGGCCTTCCATTACCTAAAGGGGTAGGAAAGATGGGGAGAAACTCTCCAGTAAAGCCTGTTGTGATAGTATGAGTGGTAATGGTTTTAAAATAGAGGGGGGTAGATTTAGACTAGACATCAGGAAATTTTTTTTTACAATGAGAGTGGTGGAACACTGAAGCAGGTTGCCCAGATAGGCGGCAGATTCCCCATCCTTGGAAACATTCAATGCCAGGCTCAACGGGGCTCTGAGCAATCTGATCTAGTTGGAGATGTCTCTGCTCCTTGCAGGGGGGTTGCACTAGACCTTTAAAGGTCCCTTTCAACCCAAACTGTTCTATGAGTTTAAGGTTCTATATTTACGAACTAAATCTGTATCTAATCAGAAAATATTAGTACAGTGTGAGATCTTCCTGAACCAAGCCATATTTTCTGTCTTCCCCAGCATGTAATTTTATTTCATGAACACTAGCAGGTGCTTGGGGAAGCATCAGAAGGAACGAGATAAGAATAGAGTGATCCTCTCCCAGGTACATCCCGCTAGCTTTTTAGTTTCCCAGTTTAGAACTTCCTGGAGGAAATAATCGCATGTGTTTCTGTGTGGAATTTATTGGAGGTTGAGAAAGGAAGTTTTTAGTTAGTATTGTAAGCTAAAGTACCTTCTCCTTCTCCCCTTTATAGCCACAGTCCTGCTGTATGTATTTTTTATGTAGAAATTGTGTTGTTTATGTAGAGGGCTGGAGCACCTTTCCTATGAGGACAGGCTGAGAGAGTTGGGGCTGTTCAGCCTGGAGAAGAGGAGGCTCTGGGGAGACATGATAGCGGTCTTCCAGTACCTCAAGGGGGCCTACAAGAAAGATGGGGAGAGGCTGTTCAGTAGGGCCTGTTGCTATAAGACGAGGGGTAATGGTTTCAAAATAGAGGGAGGTAGATTTAGATTGGATATTAGGAAAAAAATTTTTACAATGAAGGCTGTGGAACACTGGAACAGGTTGCCCAGAGAGGTGGTGGAAACCCCATTCCTGGAAACCTTCAAGGCCAGGCTGGATGAGGCTCTGAGCAACCTGATCTAGTCGGGGGTGTCCCTGGTCCTTGCAGGGGGGTTGGACTAGATGACCTTTGAAGGTCCCTTCCAACCCTAACCATTCTATGATTCTATTATTCTAAAAATATATCTGAGATCAGAACTCTAGCAGATACACCAGTTTATGGAAGACAGCTGAAGATCTGGCATTAAGATTAATCTAAAAATTTGCATCAATAAAGCCCTCATGTTAAAAAAAAAATTAAAGAAAGAAAAAGCATAACAATACATTTTTGACAGTATTGTGCAAAGAACCAAATGGTGCCAAAAAGCTGCTTAAGAGCATATCTTTCATTGATACCAGCATTTTTAAATATAGCATACACATTCTCTGGTGGATAAATGGTGGTTAAGTAGTTGCATTCCCTGCCATAGAAAGGGTGATTGCAGTTCATTATCAGTCAGTTGTTGCCGCAATGAGGTGTGCTTAAAAGAAAAATGCAGATTCTGTTATATAAGAAATTTGTCCTTTCCCAGAAACAGGCATGCTGCATTCATGAGAGGAAGATGAACAAAAGGATTCTTGAGAAAGAGAACAGCTTGGATATAATTTTGTAATCACAAACTACCTTGCAGTTATGAGAAAAAAAATAAAAAACAGGAAAAGAAAAAAGCCAAACAATAGAAGTTCAATTGCTTATACTGTTTTGTTAGGATATAACAAATCCTGCAGAAGAGGGTTATAAGTTATTCTTCCACAGAGAGTGAAATATGATCATCCTCCTCCAGTGTATACGAAATTTCCAAGCTGCTGGAGAGTGAATACCAAGACAAGACTGTCCAAAACCATTGTTCAATAGAGATTTTCTGAAAATTAATAAAGAGAATTAGGAGAATGGCACATATCAAAAGCAAGAAATTGAAACAAATGTGTTTAAACAGCTTCTTGAAAGTGTGAATTTTCAAAGCAGGCACCTTACTTGGTACAATCCGATTTCACTGTCAACACACTTGTAAGTGGCTTAAAATATATTGCCCTTTCCATAAGGCTGAGAAGTCCCTGAAGGATTATGAAAATCTAAATTCTATTTCTTCTGACCAAATGTTTGAGGAACAGGAGGTGGGCAAAAGTCAAAATCCTAGATGTGACATTTTTCTCTTGAGGCTTGTTTTGTGAATGGCTTTGGGAGATAAATCCAATTCTGAATGTCATATCTCTCCATTTTAGGAGAAGTTAAACCAACACATTTGAATTTGGAATGGAAATGTTCTTAGATGAATAAAAATTCTCTATCATCATTACTAGGTGGCCAGTATAAGTTAGAGTGTTATTTTTCAGTTGAAAAATTCAGACTGGAGACTAAGATCCTATACAACAGATTCCCCTGTATGTAGAAGGTCAGAACTTGTGCCAGGGACTAGGGGAGAATTTTAATTATATATATAGAAACCGAAAGCAAATAAAAAAGAGCATTTCTGACAATGATGTTTTATGATTCCTGATAAAAATAAATAATTTCTTTTTTTTTTTTTTTTACAAAAACAAATACCAATTTAAATTCAGATGCTTCAGAAGCAAGTTTTGTGAATCTTGGGCATCTCTGAAGTGTAAGGTATTGTATCTGAAAATCTGAGAACATATTAGGAATATTCTATACAAAAGAGTTGTAAGAGTTTTGGAGGGGGTTTTATGGCTGTATGAATATTTAGTCCATTGGAAATCCATATGAGTTTGTTGTTAACTGTGCTATTTTCTAATTGCTTGTTTTGTTCCTGTATTGTGCTAGCTTTCAGGGCTTAACTGACATAAGCACCATGCACAGCATACAAAATAATTTAAATTATGTATGATTTTATTCCATTGTTGTAGCATACTAACCTCCTGCTATAAAGCTCTCTGAAGGTGAGGAAGCGATATTGTATTTGTCTTCCTTGTGTCATTTTGAAGTGATCATTTGTAGCCCCTTGAGTCAAGATTGTCTGATGTAATCCTTACAGAATATACTCCCAGTGAAACCTGTAAAAGGTTTTTGCTTTGTGCTGAATGTTATTCCCTGTGTCCTCACAGTTTTTATGAGATATACTGGTAATTTGAGAATAAGTATTCAAGGAGTAAGTGAGAGAAGACTAAAAGTAGGTGGTGGGATCATAAATGGTAGCAGTAACTTTGACTTGACAT
The DNA here is from genome assembly GCF_036417535.1 of Chlamydotis macqueenii. NCBI lineage: Eukaryota > Metazoa > Chordata > Aves > Otidiformes > Otididae > Chlamydotis > Chlamydotis macqueenii. The sequence continues at coordinate 116,200,635 of NC_141557.1, read as the reverse complement.
GAATAGGAGCCACAAACTCTTTCTATATGGCTACAGTCTGACCATATTGTCACTTGGAGAGTATGCTTTTCCTTTTAAAGCTTCGCTGAGGACAATAGGGAACCTTTGGGAAAGACAGGGAAAATCAAATCTTCATCCCCATATTGCTTTATTCCAGGAATTTCCAAAGGACTTACCCTTTTGATCCTGCTTGATTCATCTGTCTATTCCTTCAGACACATTTGGTTGCTAAAATGACTTATCCAACATGTGCAAAGAAAGCATAAACGGCAAAAGGGAGCTAAGGGTAAAATTTCTCCTCTGTTCCTTCCCTCGTGCTGGAGTAAGCTGCTAGATTCTGAAGTTCTTTGATGGTATTCAAATTTGTACCAAGGATTGGCCTCTCACCTATACATCTAAGGAGCATTTCTGAATTCTAACCACAACTTCTACATTTCAACAAATGCTTATCCCGGTGGAATACCTGAAATGTAAAAGATGCAACACTACTGCTTGCTTTGATTCTGACATTGCTCTATTATCAATTCCAAGTGTTTCTCTTTGAATGTTTTGTTTCCTTTGCTTTTAGAATTGAAATATGAGAAGTACTTGGGATTTTTTTTTCTGTTTTAGAATGTAAACTCTCACTAAAACTTTGATATAATTGTTGTCAAGATGTATCTAAATTATACTCCACAGTCTGATGAAATAATCCTTTCTCTATCCACAGCTGACATCTGTACAGGCATGAAACTTACGCTGTCTTGTGCACCTGAGAACTTTCTTTGCCTACAATACCCTGGCTCTAAGAAAAAGAATTCCTTTCCTGCTTTTCATGGGTATCTTGTGTGACTTTGATTATGACATCCATCTCTTCATTGTGTGTTTTATCTACCAGGCATCATAGAATAACATTTGTGTTTTCCTATATATATTATCAGAGTATGTAGTTATAGGAACAAAAGTACTACTATGATATAAATCACAATTGCAAGAATAATAACCCCACTAGAGTTCACAAAGAACATGTCATTGATTGTTTAAATGTAGTAGGGACCTGCCAATATAATCAAGCTTATTAAATGTATTTTATTCTAGGTCACCAGAGACTGAAATGAAACATGATGCACCATGTAAAAATAATTTAAAAAAAAAAATACAGCTTTTTCAGAGAGTTTCTTAATCAGTCCCCTTATTGTTGTCACCAGAAAATTCCACTGGCAGCACAATAATTGTCCTCAGAACAACAGATTAGAACATTTATTTGAGAATTAGTAAAAGCATGAGGATTACACGGAGAACTAAAGCATACATATCTATAAAAATAATCCTTTTATGGAAGAACATTAGAAAAGAACATTGCCAAAAATACATGAAACTTATTCAGCTTCTACTAAAAAAGAGGTAGTTAAACTACGCATGAAAGCCCTATTAAAAATTTATTAAGTCCTACTTTAAGTCCTATTATTAGCTATTAAATCCAGGCTAATAATTTACATGACTTCCATGTCATTTTATATCCAAGATGTTTATTTTTTGTTTCCTATTCTAAGCTTCTGATAAATTCATTTTTTTTTAATTCGTATGATTGCTCCAGCATTCCATGGGAGGATTATGACCATTAATTGAAAAATCCGGTTTTTGGTTTTTTTTTTTTTTGGTGATACAGAAAGTTATATTCATTTAAAACCAGAATAAATATTGCCATATAGGCAAAGAAATGCCATACATGGTAAATGTTCACCCATTTTCTTTGAAATAAGTTCAATGTCATAGTGGACTGGCTGGCAATATTGTGGGGCTATTAACAGAAAAATGTCTGCGGGACAGAACAAATTAATTTGTCTAGGTTAGATTCTCTGCATAATCCTAGCGGCATTTTTGCAGTCAAAGACAAAGAGAGAATAAGTAATAGTTCTGTGCTAGCTGTTATCTGTACCAACATCCTTCTCTGAGTCAGGCTTTTCTATCAAGTTTTCCGTCAGAAAAGAAGCCTTGCTCAGTGGCTGCAGTCTTCAGGTTGTGAGATGGTTGCTTCTGCCCTCAACACTCATGTTTTTCTTCTTAACAATGTCAACATTTCTAATCCTTTATAACTTTTGTTAATAAATGTAAATTTTATTTTCCAGTACCTGTTTCAAATAATTATATATCTTCAGTATGAAGATATATAAAAGTTAGGTTTGTTTCTCATTTCATGCTTTTACAAGCCACTTAATTTTGTTGTCAGTGTGGATAGACTCATACTAAGAAAATAGACAGGACCAGGCCACAGGTACAAGCAATGGCAAGTCATCATCATACAAGTAAAGCATTAGAAAAATCCCCAGAGATAGTTTTGGTCCATGACAGACAGCGTGCTCAAATACAATGCCCAGGTAGGAACAGGAAGTAGCTTATCCAGTTACTTCATAAAATGCCATTCTGCTGAACAACCTTCTCTAATGACAGCAATATTTACTACCTCCTTGATTTTTGCCCAAAGGCATGAGTGAGGAATTATAGATAGCATATCCTTCTGCTCTAACTCCATTTGATGCCTGAAAAAAATATCAGTTTTAATACCCTTCAGGACACTAAAACTTGTGCCACAAAACCTGTTCAGAAAAAAAGCTCTCTACCAATAATCTTCAGATTTTTCTTCAGCCACCTCTGAATTTCAATTAAAATTTTACATCACATTTGAAAATATATCTTAAGACAGGGTCTCAGATATTATTGCAATTTATTTCAGTCTCCACTTCCGTTTAATGTCTCAAAAAAATATTTGGAAACATTATTTGTTATGAAAATCACTACTTGATATACACTTGGAAAAAAGGCATCTGTATTGAGAACACAGAATTTTATTTTCTTTGTCGTTTTTATTGAAGTCATTGGGGTGCACATCATAACAGTGTGTTTTTACAAAGCATATGCATCAGACACACTGAAGTCTGATCTTGTCATTCATAGCAGACTGAACCTGGTCCTGGCTCTGAATGACTCCAGATATTAATATGGATTCTGAATGGAAGTCCAGGCTTCCACACTCTAACATATGAAATCTCAGGGAATAAATAGTCTGAGAAAGACATGGTTCTTAACATGATAATGTCACTGTGCAATACCAAGCAGTTAACTCTGATGTTTTTTATACAGACACCTCAGCCTGCTTCACCTCACCAAAAAATGAGGACAAGAATTTTTAAACCACTTTTAAGGAATAAAATAAAAAAAAATGGTTAAAACCTTTTACACTGATATGTAAAGAATTAAGCAGAGATTTTGCTCTATTCCATTTTCTATTCACTGATATATTTAAAAAAAAATCCTTACCCTGTTTGACAGTCTTATAGATAGTATTAATGTCACTAATTACTATCCTTTCTTGGAAAGAAAGAGAAATTTATTGAGAAGAGCTTGAGCAGTTTTTCTTGTTGGAATTCAATCCTATTATTTCCTGAAAACAAACAAGGAAGCCAAAGACAAAAGAGAAAAAGGGTGGGGGAAAAAAGAAAAGAAAAAAAAAGAAAAAGAAAAAAAAAAAAAAAGAGGAACAGCTTCAGCTTTAGTTCTTGATTCTTACGTACATGGTTGCTCCTAGAAATAAAAAAGGTATAAGATGTGGTTTTATCAGCTGCTCCAAGATCTGGCAAACTTTTGTCAATGTCATAACATTGAAGGCATTGCTTTCAACTTCTTTTTTGGTCACAGGCTCACAGTAGTACTGCAAAAAATCTGTCTTGGCTCGCAAAGTCAGACTGTTTTCAAACAGAAAGCAGAAAATGGAGATAGTAAAGGAACAACTGAATGAAGAAGAAAAAAAAAAGATCAATTAGAATGGATGTAAATTAGAAAAATTAAAAAAAAATAAGAATCAAGTAGTATTTCCAATTGCAATGCCCAGGATAACATTGAGGATTTAACCAAGGCAATTATAATTATGACAATCCTATTGTTCCCTTTCAACTTATTTCTAAATATTGGAGTGGTGGATGCTCATGATATTTGGAGATGGCTGTTGTGATGCCAGGAGGTGGCGGCAAGAAGAGACTAGCATGTAGCTGGCACAGTGGCACAACCTACCTCTTTCAGTACATTAGTTTTCTCCAAATCAATTGTAGGTTGTTGAAGGGTTTAAAGAATAGTCTGATCCCCTACATTTCTTTGTTTATCATTAAAGTCTAAACGTTAGACTGTCTGATTTTCTGGTCTTTCTCTTATTTGCCAATATTGGCCAGTAGAAATTAACCCTGGAACTATGAGCTGTTAGATTAATTCAGTGTTTTAGGGACTCCAACAGTTTTTGTCTTTCAAAAACGTTGTGATGGGAAGATTGAATTTGAATTTTTTACCTTAAGCAATTTAGAATATAGACCTAAGACAGCTGAAATTAGGACAAGTCCTTCACTTTCAAAGTATTTTACATTGAAAAAGACACAGATTTTGCTTTAGTCCTAGAAACTGAAAATTGGTCATTTTATCCTGAATTTTATGTTTTATTAACAAGTTTTGTGCATCTGTAGTCACCAGTTCACTGCAGTAAATCAATAAGTCAGGAATGCATCATTGACTACAACAATACAGTCACTAACATAGATTGTTATTGTACTGTATTTTATCTTGCTGGTATAGTCCTCTATATTTCTAGTGCAGAAAAAAAAAAAAATCCCCAGAAAACTCGGAGTGTTTTCAGGACTTAAAGGCAAAGTCATTACAGGGGGTATGTGGGTCACTTGGCATTTTTTCCTTTTTTCAAATAAGCATATATTAGTAGTTAATGGCCATTAAACCCCCACACTGTCTCATTGCAGGCACTATTCTTTAAATAATTTTCCATCAGTGAAATCACAGAACCTTACATGGAACTGTTGTTCTTCAGAGAACATAAGAATGAATGTCAATAATCTAGGGAAGCCACTGAAAAAGTAAGAAATTGAATATTGTCTTTTCCTGACTCATTTTTCCCATAAGTGGGCAAAGTTACTGGTAACAGGATGCCTCTAGTTCTAAATAATATTGATTGTATCATTATGCTATATCACAGCTGTTAATAAAATCTGGGATAAAACTATAAGATAAAGTCTACCTCCTGAATTGGCTTATAATCTGAATAAAAACTTGCTTTATAAACACCAGCGGAAAGTGCCAGAAAGGTATAAATTGCCTGCTGGATTTACTGCTGATTTGGTGGAAAATTGCTTCAAAGAATGAGCTAAAATGAATATGTTCAAAGTAATCTAAGATGCAAATGTAATGCATTGCTCCAGGAACTCTCTACTTGTTTTTCACCGTGACAATTCACTGAACTGTACTGAGTGGTAGTCAGAAAATGAACAGATCTATTTTAACTTCAAGCAGATCTCAATGTCTGCAAGTGGCAAAGAGATGATTCTTAGCAGTTGGAGATGATGTTCCTCCTCCTCTGCTTCAGTCAAGTAGAAAAGACTTAGAAAGTAAAAGTAGACCTTACCCTATGTATCAGATATATAAACAGAAGTAATGAGGAAAGTTTTAATCTAGAAGAAATGTTAAAAAGAACGACTTGCAAAAAAACTTTGATGGTTGATGCTGAAAAGCAACAAGAAAAAAAAAAGAAATATATTTTTAAACACAGAAGTTGTGATTTTAAAGCACAGGATATAATTGATCTTCCATTGGGAAAAAAAAAAAACAACAACAACAACAACAACAAAAAAGGTTAAATGCAGACATTTTATCATTAACAGAACAATAACAAAATAGTCACATTATGCTTTTGTTTTGAAATAGGTTCTGATACCTTTACCTATTTTCAACGGTGCTTATAAAGCTGATGGAAACAGTAATTGAATATAGTACTAGTTAATGTATGTAAAGACATCATCATGTATCTCATAAAACACACATTCAAGTGAAAATACGTTGCCTTCAACAGCTACTGTATATGACTCCAACGATATTGGAAATACAACCTCATTTAATTGACACCATTAGAACATACTATTAGTGTTTCTTAAAAATCTTCATTTGGAATATTTTCAAATCTCAATCTTTTCATTTTATAGCAGCTTGTAACAAAGTACCAGGCTGTTAGGTTAGTTTTGCTCACAGTAGGAGTCACAAAATAATAAAGATTGGATTTACAATTATGAAGGAGAAAATCAGCAACAAAGATGGAATCATTAGAAAAAAAAAATGAATACACAATATTTGATATTCAACATTGAGTTTAATCATGAGTACTTTATAATTAAAAGATAGATTTTTTTCCAGCTTTAAAAGACTGATGTAACATTCTGAGAGAGGTAAAATTTTAAGATTAGTTAGGAAATATTTAATGTGAAGATCACATATTTTACATAATTTACCATATATTTTTATGTTTACTTTCTAACTTCTAGAAAATATTTTCATTCTCAGATGCCGTTGGTTCCTATGAGCAATGGATGGTTTCTGAGCTTCATCGGTTTTGCTGGTCAAAAAAATCTGGCAAATTCCTTAACAACATCCATGCTTAAAATTGATCAGCTGATTTTCCTATTAGTGATTAAATGTTATTAAAAAAAAAAAAAAGATTAAAAGGGCACAGTAGGCTTTAATGTATATGGAAATGCACTAAATATTTGTCTTGTCTGAGCTTTGTGGTGTGGTAGGTTAATACCCTGGAACTGAATGAAAGAAATATTTAAAAAAGGTACAACAGAGTGAAGTCTTGCAATGAGACTGGGAAAAAAAAAAAAAACATGGGAGAGAGGATCAGCTACTTCACCTGGAAGATTTTCCCTGCATTTTTACACTTTGTTTGGAGCATGATAACTTCACTAGACCTTCACTTTCTGATTGTGCATTCCAAGTAGCAACAGTAACTTAATTGTGCATGCTGGCAACAACACCTGGCCTGAACACTTACTTGTGATATATGTCTTTATAGGTACAGCAGGTATTATATATGGTGTTTTACCTTCAGCTTAATAACACACTTCTAAAGTCCATTTAAAAAGCTTGTGCTAACTTGAAAGAAAGCAATACAATCTTCTCTTACATATCACTTTTTCTGAACATTTTTTTTTTGCTTGAAAATATTCAGGCAAGCAGAGTTTTACAGTAAGTATATGAAATACTGTTTGCTGTACAAGGGTGGGGGAACTTCTCCCACAGAGACAATTAAATGAGCCAGACAAGGATCTGGCTGTCATCTTTACAGATAGGACAACATATAAACTCTCACATTTAATTGGTGCGAATGTGACAAGAGAAAACTGAACATAAGGTCTCTAGACAGCCAATAAATCTGGCTTGTGTCTTTCTCCCTCGATCAAAGACAGAAACTGGCTATTTTTATATCTTGCATTCATGTACAATTTTTTTTGTTTGTTTGCAAAGAGGTCAGAAAAGAAAGCTTTTAACTGGACAAAAATGCCATAAGCTTGCTTGTATTGTTCTAATGCCTAAAATATTTTTTCAAGCCAACGTCCTTCTGAATGGGTCAAAACTGCTGTGATTTTTGCTTGATTTTTAAAGTCTCCTTCTGTTTATTAATTCTAGGTAAGACAAGCCAGAAATTTATCATTCCACAGACATTTCATTTTTCACTTTTTCTCTTGTGTTAGGCAGTGTACATCTCTAAGATGATGTATGGTGTCTAAAGGGGCGTAACATACACAGAGTAGAAGGGGAAACAAAGGCACATACCCAAAGAACAGCTTGCCCAAGGTCAAAGAGTGGTAGTTATTGACAGAGGAAGAAATAAATCCCAGCTACCCTGCATTCCAGGCCAGAACCAGGACGCTGAATATATCACCTCTTTATCTGATACGGTCATGATTAAATTTAAGAAGCTTGGAAGCAGAAGAAATGCTGAATTTTTGTTTGTTTCCATGGCTTTCTCAACCTTTTCCAAGTGACTCATACAAATCACATTCATAACTAAGAAATGCCCTCTAAGTCAATTCCTGTGGATTCACTGTCTGTCCACTCCAATAATGCCCCATGAAAGTGTGCTATATTCCCTGTGTGTAGAGATACAGGGTATCTTCCATGGACACCACAAGATCTGCTTCTTTCAGCAAGGGTGACGTCTCTAGTAGTCTATGTAGAATAGGGTAAGAGATATAAAATTCAGGGTCACCAATACCATCATGGGAAATAAAATAAATTATCTGCAGAATTAATTCTTTAAGTAATACATCATCTAATACTCTATATAGCTCTATAACAAAGCTATCTTCAGTAAGTTTGGCATTTTCTCTCTCAGCTTAATAGACACCAGATGAAACACTTGGGGTAAGAGTCTTGGCAGTTTAGCGGTCATGTAGAAATGCAAACCATTTTCAGTTCTTCACTTTGAACTTGCTGTCCTAGGTCCACATTTCAGTGTCCTTTCATTCAAATCTCCCATTTCCTCCCACGGGATGAAGGGCCAGTGAAAGGAAATGGAAATGGAGGAAATGGAAAAAGGGAGTTTGGTGATAGAGGGACAGCAGAAAAATTTCTGTTCAAGATTATGTAGCAAATGGCGCAAGATAACCTGTACATAAATTTTGCTAGCAAAATTATCTTTGAATGCACCTAGATTTCTGGACAGCTGTATTTTAAATATTTCAAAATAAATAAGGGTAAATAATTCATAAGGAATAGAAGTAATTTCTGTTAATCTTCTATTAATTATTTAGGTATGCAACCTTCATTTAAAGTGTTTCTGGCAATCCTTTCTGTGACCTAAACAGTACATTTGAAAAATGAGCCTTGAATACAGTAATTTTCATAATATTCTTTTATTCTACATGAACTCCTAATTCATGTGATGAATGGGACGTTTTGTAGCATTAAAAATCATTATGTGAGGTAATAACTGTGAAGACATACTAATATTTTCCTATTCAATATTCATATCTGCAGCAACCATTCAATAAACTGCAAAATCTGGGAGGCAGAACTTAGTTCAAACTAGTAGCTGTGCAAACAGAAATATTGCTTTTCAGATATATGTAACATAACTCTTTCACCACTGAAAAGAATTTCAAGCTAAATAGTAGTCATATATTGTAGTAAGGACACCTTAATCTACTTTTTCTTCACTATCCAGATAGAAGTCACTTGGCACTACAAATTCTGTAGCCTTGCAATCCTACCTCAGTTGCTCAGCTCCTGGTTAACCAGGCAATAACAGATGGAAAAATTACTTCATGCTATGGATGGACCAAAAAATTTAGCCCTTGTATTCTCCTTAGAATGATGGATGCTCTCGTGAATTAGACAGATGCTCTTAACTTTGATAACCTTCTCAAATGTAATGTAGCAACTTTCATTCTCCTGACAGAGGGAGAATACTAAGAAGGGAGATTGTTGCTATATATGTTTTTATGATATATTCATCATCATATCTGGGTGCTATGGAACAGAATTCTTATGGAATACTGATACATACTTAAAATTTGGTTATCCTTGGAAATGGCAAAAAAAAATCATTGGGATTTTTACTCACACACTGTCGCGTCTTTAAAACTACAGCCTCTTATCACATCTGCAGTCTCCTGAAAGAGTGAAACTGCCAGTAAAAAATAAACACAGGATGTTCAGAAAAAATGACAAACACAAAATAAACAAAAATGTTCAGATCTTTCTCAGCAGGAGGCTGTGTGAAACTAGACATTTGGTCTAAGTTTCCTAGAATAGAAGAAAAAAGTAAAGGAAGGAAATGAGGTAGAAAGTAGAACAAGCAAGTAAACTGACAAGCAGTGCGTCCACCCAGTTCTGTCTGAGGGCCTGAGAGGCAGAAAGAAATAGGCTGATATGATTTACACACGTAATATTTTTCCATCAATAAGGTATTCTGTAGCAGCATATTCATTATCAATAAGTAGAAAAGTATCTAAAATCCATATTATCTCCACTTCACAGGGATTGTAGTTATGAGGTCTCACACTGTGAAGGTACTTTAGCTTTTCAAGAACATTTGCCATTTCAGTGACGCTTTAGTTTGTCATTTGCTCATGCACTTGATGCTGTGGTGACTCTTCCAGTATAAATTAATAAGGTTCCATTGTATTTTACTGCTTTTTCTTCCACATTTTCTATTGTACCCATGATCACATAATCAGAAAATTAGAATGTACTCTGATTGAGTTACTTTTTTTACTATCTTTATATTGGTTCTTAGAACAGTTTACTAAATAATAAAAAAAAAAAAGTCAGATTAATATAAAATATGGACTGCTGGAAAATCCTAATGAATGACTTGGCCTTGACGTTTTGCTAAGCTCAACCTCTACAAAAGCTGCAAGTTTTGCATGAAAAGCAGTGAAGAAAGCTTTTCCAAAGCAGTCCAAGAAAGGAAATTGTAATGAAGGTGTCTCATAGCTGAGGTACTTTCAGCATGATAAAATGAATAGAGTGCAAAAAATAAAGCAAAACTATTCCAAGAGGAAAAACACTAGTTTTTTAAGATTTTATTCCATCTTTCCATCAAAACATAGGATTGACATGCACTTTGAAAGTTGTATTTTAAAAAGCTAAATTTACTTCAATAGAATCAATCTCTAAAAAGAAAAACTAACTAGAAGCAACAGATACATTCCTTATTATAATAGATTTATTTGGTCACTGCTTGTTTAATATCAGATTTTCAATAAAGACTCTGTGTTACCAGAAAAAATGGGAGGATTAAAAGATAGTAACCTTTGCAGTATGGTAGATCCTTAAACTAGCTTCTTATAGAATGTAACCTCTGTGCACCACGAATACACTATTTCCAGTTTATGTCATTTTGTTCCAAGTTTTACAAAGCTGAGCTAACTGGAACATAAATTTCTTATTCAGTGGGATTCGAATACAGTCATGGAGGATGGTTTTAAAGATAGATAAGATATCAGATCGTAAAAAACCTGAAGAACAAGATACTCTGAATGTTAGGTGAGATGTAGATTCCAGCTTGTGACATAAAATGTGGATTTCAGCCTATTTCTTACCTCCAAAACACACTCTATTGCTTTGGAATATCTCAGGTCATGACAGAGCTGTACTCAGAGCACTTCAGAAACATCTGGTCTCGCTCAATAAACAGGCGTAGCAGTAAAGTGAATTAGAGAATAAAATGGATATTTCTTCTGCAATGCCAATGATTTTTTTTGTGCAAATGCAAGACACTAGAAACAATAAATCAATTTTTTACTCAAATGTTATGAATATTAACAGTTGGCTACCTGTCAAGCTGTATGAGCCATTGCATGATATTATTTATGCTGGCCTGTAGAAGGAAGACAGAAGGAAGATAATTAGAAATTTTCTTAATTTTGTGGTACTTAATTTACCTACAGAGGTATCCCTTACCTCTTGAGAATCTAGGCCTAAGAATCTGCAATCTGCTTTGAAATGGAGTTGACATTTATCAAGAATACCCATAATCTGTAACTTCAAAATACCACAAATTCAGACTAGCTGTCTACAATACATTTTAAAAAAAGATCCTAGCCCTCAGTCATCTGCTGGTATAGACTGTACAAAGAGAGAAATATTTTCCAGTACTGTGGTTGTACAGAAAACTAAATTATATTCCCCCAAAACTGCAATTAGTATTTTGTGTTTACTCAACATAGAGGCTGCTCTAACGCTTTTCACTTAAGTAGCACGTAAGAATTCAGTGACTGAATATATATTCAGTCACTGATGAAGTTGCCAAGCCACTGGTCATCATATTTGAGAAATGGTGAGGTCCTCGATGACTGGAAAAGAGGGAACATAACCCCAGTTTTTAAAAAGGGGAATATGGAAGACCCGGGTAACTACAGGCCAGTCAGCCTCACCTCTGTGCCTGGCAAGGTCATGGAACCGATTCTCCCGGAAACCATGCTAAGGCACATGGAGAGCAAGGAGGTAGTTGGTGACAGCCAACATGGCTTCATCAAGGGCAGATTGGGCCTGACCAATTTGGTGGCCTTCTATGACGGGGTGACAGCATCGGTGGACAAGGGACAAGCAACAGATATCATCTACCTGGACTTGTACAAAGCTTTTGACGCTCTCCCACACGACATCCTTCTCTCTAAACTAGAGAGACATGGGTTTGATGGACGGACCACTCGGTGGATAAGGAGCTGGCTGGATGGTCGCACTCAGAGAGTGGTGGTTAACGGCTCAGTGTCCATGTGGAGACCGGTCATGAGTGGTGTCCCTCAGGGGTCCGTGCTGGGCCCAGCCCTGTTCAACATCTTTGTTGGCGACATGGACAGTGGGATAGAGTGCACCCTCAGCAAGTTCGCTGATGACATCAAGTTGTGTGGTGCCGTCGACACGCTGGACAGGAGGGATGCCATCCAGAGGGACCTTGGATGGAGAGGTGGGCCCATGCCAACCTCATGAAGTTCAACCAAGACAAGTGCAAGGTCCTGCACCAGGGTCATGGCAGTCCCAGGCACAAATACAGGCTGGGCGGGGAATGGATTGAGAGCAGCCCTGAGGAGAAGGACTTGGGAGTGCTGGTGGACGAGAAGCCGGCAGTGCGCCCTTGCGGCCCAGAAGGCCAACCGCATCCTGGGCTGCATCAAGAGAAGCGTGGCCAGCAGGTTGAGGGAGGTGATTCTCCCCCTCTACTCTGCCCTGGTGAGGCCCCACCTGGAGTACTGTGTCCAGTTCTGGAGCCCCCAACATAAGAAGGACATGGACCAGCTGGAGAAGGTCCAGAGGAGGGCCACGAAGACGATAAAAGGGCTGGAGCACCTTTCCTATGAGGACAGGCTGAGAAAGTGTTCTGGTTTTGTTAGTGAGGGGGGGGCCTAAGGTGGTAGCTTCTGTAGGAAACTGCTAGAAGTCGCTCCCCTTTGTTTAGTGGACTCAGCAGCGTCTAGGATGGACCTGCTGCTGGCAGAGGCCGAGCCAATTGGTAGCGGAATGTCCCGTGATAACGCCTCTGCGATAACGTATTTAAGAAGGGGAAAACAGAAAAAGAGGAGGAGAAGATGTGAAGCAGCTGAGCAGGGGGGCAGAGAGGGGGAGACGCAAGCCTTGTAGGCCTTGCAGGCCTCACGCTCTGGCCACCCGCCGGGCAGTGGACTGGGCCCGACTCAGCCCAGCCTGGCTGCAAGAAGTGAAGAGGAGATGAGAAGTGAATAAGGTGTAAAAAGGATCCTGAGAGGCGTCTGCCAGCCTGTTGTGAGGAACGGCTGCAGACGCCAAGGTCAGTTCAGAAGGAGGGGGAGGAGTAATATGACTCCTGGCCAAGATTCCCCTGCAGCCTGTGGTGAAGACCATGGTGGAGCAGGTTGTCCCCCTGCAGCCCATGGAGGTCCACAGAGGGGCAGAGATTCACCTGCAGCCTGTGGAGGACCCCACGCCGGAGCAGGTGAAGGCCTGAAGGAGGCTGTGGCCCGTGGAGGGCCTGCTGGGACACCTGTTCTAGAGGGACTGCACCCTGTGGAAGAGATAACCCACACCGGAGCATTTTCACGAAGGACTGTGGCCCGTGGGAGGGACCCCACGCCGGAGCAGAGGAGGAATGTGAGGAGTTCTTCCCTCGACCATGATACAGCGGCGTAAAACAACGCGTGATGAACTGACCGCAACCCCCATTCCCTTTTCCCCGTTCCGTGCCGCTCGGGAGGGGAGGTAGTAGAGCTAATGTTAAGTTTGGGAAGAGGGAGGGGTGGAGGGAGGTTATCTTGTTCCCTGTCTCATTCTCCTGCTAATTTTAGAAATAAATGAGTGTTTTTCCCCAAGTCGAGTCTGTTTTGCCCGTAACGGTAACTTTAAGGATTTCTCCCTGTCCTTATCTCAAACCTTGAGCCATTTGTCTTAAATCTTCTCCTCCTATTCTCTCGGAGGGTGAGGGGAGCGAGAGAGAGACTGTGTAGCCTGGTCCCGATCGGGGCTGAACTACGACAGAGAGTTGGGGCTGTTCAGCCTGGAGAAGAGGAGGCTCCAGGGAGACCTTATAGCGGTCTTCCAGTACCTCAAGGGGGCCTACAAGAAAGGTGGGGAGAGGCTGTTCAGTAGGGCCTGTTGTGATAGGACAAGGAGTAATGGTTTTAAAATAGAGGGGGGTAGATTTTGATTGGATATTAGGAAAATTTTTTTTCCAGTGAGGGTTGTGGAACACTGGAACAGGTTGCCCAGAGAGGTGGTGGAGGGCCCATTCCTGGAAACGTTCAAGGCCAGGCTGGATGAGGCTCTAAGCAACCTGATCTAGTCGGGGATGTCCCTGCTCCTTGCAGGGGGGTTGGACTAGATGACCTTTGAAGGTCCCTTCCAACCCTAACCATTCTATTATTCTATGATTCTATATGCAAAACAAAATAGTGGGAAGCAAAGATCAGGAACGTGCCATGCTTTCTTTTTTTTTCTTAGATAAGAAACAACTTCTTTTAATGTTTTGAAAGGCTGTCAAACTGATATTTCAGTAGCAGATTCATCCACTGACTCGTGGCTTTAACACTTCTTCCATCACCAAAGGCTGAAAATTCCTCATTAACACTACTGTGACAGATCATCATACCAGGTGGTACCACTAAACAATTAAGTACTAGTTCAAAGGCTCTTATTTATAATTTATTTCATTAAAATTGAAGTTTCCGTTCAGATTATGCAAACCATAGTCAGTTCCACTGATGTTCTATTGGAAAGTAAAAAATATGTGCAACCATTACACAACTGAGAACACTTCCAAATAAGCAGAAATATAAATATAAAGAAGCACTAACACCAGAAAACACAATGTATAATAAATAGAGCATGTAAGTATTTAATGAGTCAAGTCTCGCTATGAATTAGTGGCTAAGTGTATTACTGAGTAAAATGGATATTTCTTCTGCAATACAAATTCTTTATGTGCAAACAAAAGACATCAGATACAAGAAATCTAATCTTTATTCAAATCAAGCTGAAGTCCGGTCTTACTCTTCAGTTGAAGCATTTTAGTAAAGCTCTCGGTTTTCTGCCTTTGACTTTTATTGTTCCTACAGTTGACAAATAATTGCTACTAAATATAGGATCTACGTGCAGGGTGAGAAAAGACTCTGCCTTTATTTTCAGTATCATATATCTCCTTCTCAAAGATGAATTTTAAAGACTTTTATGAAAGTAATGCCTTATAGAGTGAGAATGTGACCCTATTTGGGTACTATTTATGGAAACTGGGAAGTACAAAAAGAAGGACATTACATGTTTCACAGTTAAGTAAGGAAATTAAGGTTATATAGTGAAATTGATTTTGTAGAAATTTAGATTTATCTACAATGGAGACATCTTTGTTTAGAACACACTCCCCAAATGCTTATAATCAATAGAGACAAATGCTCTTGTAAATATGGTTCATCTCACCTGTTCTAGACTTACGGTAAAAAAAAATTTTCTCTTGAAGTGTCTGCTTTTCTCCCCAACTACAAAGATAGGCTGAATAAAGATTTCAGGTGTAGTCATAATTTGCAGTCTTGTAGGTAGAAGTATCCACTCAAAGTTTTGGATATGACAAAAGGGAGTTTTGAATATGGGAAAAGGGAAAGTAGAAACATGTCA
The DNA here is from genome assembly GCF_036417535.1 of Chlamydotis macqueenii. Taxonomy (NCBI): domain Eukaryota; kingdom Metazoa; phylum Chordata; class Aves; order Otidiformes; family Otididae; genus Chlamydotis; species Chlamydotis macqueenii. The sequence goes on along the minus strand of NC_141557.1, from coordinate 116,185,188 downwards.
AAAGCAAAAAGACAGAGCGAAAGGAGAGTTATTTTTGTTGCTATGTAGGAGATGTGTGGCACAAACCTGTGGCAGCAACATGTCCTGTTGCCCTGTCTTGCTGCCAGCAAGCAATGCTGCTCTTGGGACTGAGTTACAGCCCTGACGCAGTGCTGTGATCTCCTGTGTAGGTACCGTAACTCCTTCAAGGATCTCTCAAGTGATAATTTACAGAGGGGCACAGGGAGATTTCACAGTGGGAACCAACAAGCATGGGATTCTGGCTCTAGAGCCTGGTTGCTGCGGTAAGGCGGCTCCCATGAGCTGGTGGGTGTGCTGCTGCAGGTACAGCTGAGGTGACAGCAGGCGTTCAGCAGAAGGCAGGACATTCTGTTGGGCTCACACATATTTTTCTTGCTGGAAAAAATTCCTGGAAGAGAGACTGCAAAGTTAGCATGAGTGGATATTCCTGTCTCTCAACAGAAACAATGGTCCTGTGTACACAGAAGTTAATGTCTCTACCAAGTAAAAAATGTGTCAATATATGAGCATGTGATAGCAATTGATATGAAAATCATCCTGCAAAAGTAAAAAAGCCTCTACATCAGGACTGTATGATAGAGAATTCAGGAAGAACATGATAGCCACCAAAAACAATATAATTGCTTACTTCTAGAAAGGTTCAAACTGTTAAAAAATTCCTGGATGCAACATAGGGTGCAGCTTCAATGAACCATTTGGTTTGTACCTCACATGGGTGGCTGATTTCTGTCACTAACTTTTGAATCAAGTCAAGAAAGATCTGGAACAAGATTCTTGCCAAGTAAAAACTGTTATTTTCTTGAAGGTTAAATCCACTTGCAACATGTGCACAATCCATCTTTCTGCTAATATTAGTTAAGCAAGTACTAGCTGCATCACAAGACCCCGAGCAAGTATTAGAATGGATTTAACAACAGGGGGTTGTTGCAGGATTGTAGCAGCAGGGGAAAAAAAAATCCTGTGATGACATTCAGCTTACTACTGATTCAGAGAAAAAAACCCAGCTCTTTTGAGAAACACCTCTCAGATAAAGACGGCTGGAGGAAAAATTCTTCTGGGAAATGCATCTCAAGATACCCGTGTCAAAAAAAATATTTGGAGGAGAAAGAAATGTAAGCCAAAAGCACAATAGACATACTGGAAAATAATTTAAAGTGAATAGCCCTAAGAATGCGGATTGATATTTAACTCAAAAGCTGGGCAAAGTAATGAAGTATTGAGTGATATAATGTGTCAAAATTCAATCTGTTTCAATTGGCTGACTCATGTGAGCTACACATCCAGCCACATGAACTGCATTTTTATGTTTTATTTTTCATCTCTCTAGTGCATATTTCTTACTTGATTTTTTTTTTTCTGGAAGCACTGCTTAAAATTTTGTGTTTTAACAATAAAGTACTAATGACTATACTTGATGAAATATCTTTAGAAATTAAAAACTAAATTGTAAGTGAAACAAATCCATAATTTTTATGTAAGTACAGTTTTTGCAAAGACCTGCGTGTGTCAGTGATTATATCAAAACAAGACAAAAACAGAGTATATCATATTTTCTTTAAAAGATCAGAAAAATTTACTCAGAAAAATATAGCTTTTAAATTCTGTATAAATTATTGAGGCTGTATTTTTCACTTTTGGTAAGAACTGTTGACATTCAAAAATGACATTCACTTGAATCTAATTTATTTTGAATATCTGGTCATATAATGTTATATCAATCAAAAAGCAAAGCCGTAAACGTGAAAACCTACCAATTAAGCATCAAGTTATTAACAAAATGCTGGCAGAATGCCTAATCTACACAATAACACTGCAGACACCAGTGTCAATAAATATATTTGAGCTTTAATGGCAGGTATTCCCTCATCAAATAGCTATGTCTATGTATGATATAAAACATTTATACACAGTTGTATTTGCAACCCATACAAGCTGTTGCATCTCACTCTACATTACTGCTTCTGAACAATGATCTTTAAATATCACTGACATAAAAACTCTTGATAATTTTGTTGCTATGAATAACATTATTGTAAATTTAGGCATGTAGAATTTACTGTAGTTTTTTAATGGTATTGAACTTTTTAGTGGGAAGAAATAAATGATATTAGAATCATAGAATCATAGAACGGTTAGGGTTGGAAGGGACATTCAAAGGTCATCTAGTCCAACCCCCCTGCAAGAAGCAGGGACATCCCCGACTAGATCAGGTTGCTCAGAGCTTCATCCAGCCTGGCCTTGAACGTTTCCAGGAATGGGTCCTCCACCACCTTTCTGGGCAACCTGTTCCAGTGTTCTATAACTCGCATCGTAAAAAAATTTTTCCTAATTTCTAACCTAAATCTACCCCCCTCTATTTTAAAACCATTACTCCTTGTCCTATCGCAACAGGCCCTACTAAACAGCCTTTCCCTATCTTTCTTGTAGGCCCCCTTGAGGTACTGGAAGACCGCTATCAGGTCTCCCCGGAGCCTCCTCTTCTCCAGGCTCAACAGCCCCAACTCTCTCAGCCTGTCCTCATAAGAGAGGTGCTCCAGCCCTCTCATCATCTTCGTGGCCCTCTCAATAAACGATATTAAATCGTATGTATAAAGGGACAGCAGACAATGACAAGTATTATTTACCACTACTATTGTGTCTAGAAGCCTTAGACAAATAGCCTGTTTTGCTAAGTACTGTGTAAAGACACAACAAAATACAGCCTCCGTCCCAAGGAATTGATACCATCAATAATACATAGTATTAAAAGATTAAATGGGAAATAGAAAGAAGAAATATATGAGATTCATAAAAACATATTAGAACAAACCATCAAATTATTGTAGGTATGTCTTTTTTTTTTCTATGCAGTCAAGTTTTCATAAATTACATTGTCATTATGTTTTCAAGTAGTAACAGGGAGTCATGGAGACATCGTAAGATGAATAGACAAATAAAATCTTCTAATGGTCAAATTGTTCATTAAAATATATATTATGAAGTAATTGCACCATACTTGTATTCAAAAGCCTGCTGAAGAGCAGCAATATTGACTTTTATCTGACTCTTTTTCACTGTTAGTAAAATTGCATAATTTCTATGTAATAGTGATGCTGGATATTAATTCTTGTATGTAGCTTAGAACTTTTATCTCTAGACTTTTTCCCCTAAATTAATTTGAGAAGCAGTCATTATGTTATCAACTTAATCTCCTTTTATTTTTTTTTCTACAGAAGATTTTATATTTAATTTTTTAATCTATCAGCCTTCTCCCCTGAAAAAAAAAAAAAAATCTGCATATCTTTGCCAAAGCCACCTGGAAAACCAGACACTACTGGAACTGATCTAAAAGTGAAAACTCAATTTTCAGAAATAATTAATAATATTAGACTTTTTTTTCAATTCTATTGCAATGGATACATTTTCAGCCCATAAATTAATTTAATTCCCCCCTTCAATGTCACTCACATTGTTTTATTGAGAAAAAAAAATATAATTTAGTAAAAGCTAGGGCTTTTAGAGGAAAAATATGTTCAGTGATTACTTGATAAATTTTAATCAAGAAACAGTTCTTAATTTTAAAAAAATAAATCATTACTGACGCTACTATTTTACAAACTAAAAAGGTCTTCAAATGACTTTTTTTTTTTTGAAAACAAAACAAAACAAAAAAGCCAAAAACCAAAAACCCAGAATGTTGACAACAGTTTCAAAAACTTTTAGTACTTTTATGCAATAATTAAATATTTTCGGTAGAAAAAGGAAAATGAGCTTTAATACTTTTCTGCCTTACTGGATGTACTTATACTTGCAGGTCCTACTACATGCAAGTAGTAGCACCAGAAGACTGGCCAGCATGTACCTAACAACTTGGGTCTTGTTCACCTCTTGAGAATGTAAGTAGCCTTGAGGTGACTCCAGGAACTTTAGTGTGTTGTTGAAGGGAGAGGAGGTGGAAAGCAATGATTGGTGGAAGTCTTAACCCCATCAGTATGGATGACATAACTCACAGGATCTAGCCCATTCTGTCAGTACCTATTTCATATACCCTTTCAGAGACATCAAGGAGGCCAGTATCAACTGTCAGGCTAATGTAGGATACTTCCACAAAGTCAAGGTGTGTATGTGTTTAGGCATGCTAAACTCAGACGGCTCTTTTGGTTTGGTGGTTAGACTGTCCCAAACTCCAGGTGGTCTTCATCTGACAGCATGAAAGAGAGATGAAAGAAAGGTTTTATTTCTTTACTCATCTCATCCTCCTTAGGATGAGACAAAACAAAGCTGCCTCTTTGATATTCCAGCTAGGACAAATAGCCTTATGTGTTCATCTCCTAATTCTTAAATTACAAATGGCAGAAGAGAGGCTAGCTATTGTAAAGCTCTTTCAAGCTTATTATTTAATAACTTGGATAGTAAAAAGACCAGTAGATTGAAGGTCAGACCTGCTATGCCCAGCCTTGTGTTATTTTTGCTCTTGGGATTTGTGAGGGGCTGGGGATCAAGTGACATCATAAGACCTCTGCATGAATAGTAGATTGCCTGGGTCCAAACATCTCCCAATCATCCATCTGTTATTTTCCGCTTCAGAAATTTATGTATACCAAACAATAATGATCGCTGTATCATTACCATTATGTGGAAGGATATTTTATATGTAAGAGGAATTTTCCGAGTAGTCTGATAAGTTTTTTTTTTCTCAAAGAAAGAATAGACATAAAGGACAAAAATAATCACTTCTAGGCATGAAAGTGATAAACCCTTCAAATTATTTCCATATTAGTTTCTTCCTGGCTTTAATTATTCTTTCTACTTACTGTGTGTTTTCCAAATGTTTGAAAAAAAAGTTTATATAAGGTTGGAGACCTAGTCTCCAGAAATACTTTATAGCCCAGGAAACTGTTGTACTTTTAAATACATGTATACACACACTCATGCACATATACATCCATTTAGATAATTTTACAGTATCTTACACATTTCATCCAGGACAAGTCCCGCATAAATGAGAAATGTACTCTGCAATTCTAGTCAAATAAAGTTCTTAAAAAAGAACATCTAACACACAAAAGATCTGCCATAACAACCACAAAGAGTGTTTCTCAGGTTGAGAGAAAGGGTTATGCGTATGAGAATGAAAAAAAAAAAGTGTGGAAATTATTGTAATTTGCATTTATGATGTGACCGCCTCCAGTACAGATTGAAATCAGAACCCCTACTAACAGTCACTTTGATAAAGCAGCTTGTGGTACGAGGAAAATGTCTTCTCTTCTGATCCCTACCTATTGAAAGAATACACAGAATACACAGAGATTCAGGATTCGGTGTCAATTAGAGAGCAACTCTCTACAGTTTGCCCCTGTAGTAGATGTCAGGCAATGAAAGGTTACCAGCTGGCTTTGGAAGAAAAGAGAATAATATGCTAACAGGGAAATATGTCTGCTATTTAGTCTTATTCTATATTTAATGAGATTATTGTAATGTTGTTGCCATCTCAGGTTCATAAGAACACAGAATACCTAAGGAATATCATCTTCCTAGAAGCTTTTCTTTTCAAAGGAGAGGGAAATGCTGACTCTCCCTAAAACACCATGTACCCTCTGTAACAACAACACAACTGCCTCGGAGTTTCAGTGTCATCCTGATAAAAATCATTAGAATTTTATATTCTGCAGTGTTGTGATACCACCTTTATATTGTATTGGAAAAACACCGCCCTGAAATGATAAAGAAGAGAAGGAGCCCAAGTAACGAAACTTTGAAGCTTTATAGCTTCAAAGGGATGGTTAAAAATGTGAAACATGCAAATTTTATTTTGTTTGATTCTTAAATGTGTAGAAATTAAAGATTACCTCTCTAAATCACACAGTTTTTATTTAATTCATTCTTGGATCTGTTCTGACTTACTTTAATTATTTAATGATCCCTAATGTACTTGTAATGTACACATGGCCATGATAAACCCTAGTTAAAGGCTAACAGCTGAAGCACATTAGATGAATATCCTTGGAATTTAAACACTGCTACTTGTAAAATCAGAAATTAAATCTTATTCAAAACAACTCCAAGTGGATTACCTTGCATTTTTAAAGCTGCAAAACCTGAAGACTCAGCTTGCTCTTAGTCCCTTTACTGAGATCATTATCTTATCTAATGGCCTGAAATTGCTTTTCATATAGTCTGTCTGATTCAAGCAGTTATAAAAGCCTAACTCTGCTAGCACTGCACAAAATTGAAAAAAGCTGGCCTCCAAAGAAGCAAATTTCAATTAAATTCCAAGAGTGAGGCCAGTGTGTTGAGAAGCTGAGAGGCCACTATGGTAAGGTATATATTAGCTTGCAAAAATAACAACTAGTCAATAATCTGCTTTCAAATGATAATGTCATGAATGAGAAAGGAAAATAGATCTTACAGTAGATAATAAACAATATCTATCCTAATACCTACCCTAATAAGCAATAACTGCTAAAGCATTGCCTGAAGTTCTGAATATATTACTACCTAAAGTTCTGAATATCCTACTACCTAAAGAAATCATCAATTTTTCTTGCTGTAAATGGCTCCTCTCTACAATTGCATAAAGTTTGTTTTGCAATAATTATTTTTTTTTGTGAATCACAGTTTATTACAACTTATTTTAGCAACAGAAGCTATATGAAGGTAAATAAAGGATTGTTTATGTCAAAGCATAAAATATTGGTCCACTTGAACACAAAATCAGAATAAAGCATCAAGTAACCTGGTTTTATATTACATGTCATCTGCTGATATAGGGAAAATTATGAAAACAATAATGTAACCTTCAGTCATCTTTTTTTTTTTCTGAAGTTCCAGAAATAGTAAGAAGTTGTAAGCCAAACCTTTGCTTCTTAAAGAAGTTTATATATCCTTACATATCACGTTTATAAAATAAAACATCAGCAAATGTACCTACTGCTAGCAGTGTGTCAACATTTTACAATTGGACAGTTGCTAAGTAGATACTTTTCATAACTTGAAGGTAGATTGAAATGGTTGCTCAGTGAAATTACTGTCAGGCAAGTAAATGATTGAAATTACTTATGGCCTCACAACTAAGTGAAAGAAGGTGGCTGGAATCATTAAAGGACACTTTAGGATGTTTTGCATTATATTTTTTGACGGTACTGTGTTAAAATTTTTCACAAATATTGTTTTTAAGGGAAAGCATTACAACAATTTCTTTGTATTTTTCGTCTGCTTTCCATGTAATACCTTGGGATATTGTTTTTTTTCAGGTTTTCTTGTTCAAGTGCCTGAAAATGAAGTCTTTTATGTTTCATCTAAGAACAGATATATGTTTCGTTTGTTTGTACTTGGAAAAAAGAGCTGCACTTTAGTTCTGTAGTGACCTGTGAATTGGTCTCTCCAGCTGGATTTAAATTTCTATAATGCAAATCAGTCAGTAGTTTTCATGAGTCATCACTTCTTTTTCAAAGCACAACTTTTAACACCTTATAGGAGGCAAAGGGCAACCACAATGACTAGCCTTGAGTCCATCAGCTACCAAAAAAGAGCATTTAAAAAAAAAAGTTTAGCAAATTTGTGTAGTTTTGTTTGCTTGTATTCAACAAGTTGCAAAGTTTTGCGAGAAAAAGAAACCAAGAGGTATTCAGTATATATTAATTCTTAAGTTCAGTGGTCATCAGAATTCATAGTCAGACGGCATTACATCTTTGTGTGTTTCAATTCTTGAAGAAACGCCAGCATGGTCAAGTTTATTTTCTAATCTTGCAACATGAGGTTTGCCCAACATTTTGAAATTTTGCTGAGTTCATCTATCCAATTGCTTGATCTATCTTCTGCATTTTGCTTGCAGTAATGTGAGTGTCTACAAAAGAGAGAATCTCAATGTGAGTTACATTTTGTTTCTGGTTTATAAATTTAACAGATATCTCCTTCTATAACATAAGCATCTAAAATACACCTAAAATGCATAACTTTATTGAAATTACCCAGATTTGCTGAAATCAATGGAGAGATATTAATTTACTCCATGTCTAGTTCCAGTCTGATAGGTTACACCTACTAGTCCCCACCACTTATGGCCTCTGACCTGTAAAAGAAAATTTTTGTCTTCTCAAACCCTCCTAATTTTTCAATAACAGCGTAACCTTTATTTAGACTAGAAATGCTGTTTCTTTCCTAGATAAGAAATGCAGCTATTTATATCAGAATCCAGTGAATGAAAAGAGTTTCCTGATACTGGATTGCAATACAATAGCATTGCTCAAAATCAGAGCTCCTCCTGGGCTGTAGGATCATTGTACATTTTTGTATGTAAGCAGTTCTGACTTGTTTCCCTTTTGAAATTGAACCCTTGAAAGCTACAGCTGCAACTATGAAAATGTATGAGGAGTTTAAAGTCTTTGTGAGATTTCATTCATCTCCCTTTGACAAGACAGCAAGTTGTTTGTGAAAGACCTACATCAGATGCTTATGTTTATGCTATGCACTCCCATGGTAATAGGTTTCTCTTTTTATTTCAAGGTTTACGTTTTTCTTTCCTTTTACAGTCATCTTGAAGTTTCAACAGAAGGAAAAGGTTCCTGTGAATATTCTGCTCAGTGAAATTTGAACTGCAAAGTATGGACTTTTGGGAGTAGTTTGCTTTTTCTACCAGGGGTGGGATGGCAGGACAATTGCAGACAGCGAATTGGAGTTTCAGTGGTAGAAGTGAGGCAAATCTGATATGAGAAGGAGGGTCATTCCCTGAAGTTTCCCCCTACAGTCTCACAGTGGGAGCCAGAAAGGAACAGAAATTGTGGTTCCTATACAGAGAGAAAGTATTAGGAGAATATGCACTATTCTACTCTACAACCTAGAGATCCCAACAGCCTGGTCGCTGGAAGATTTGTGAAAGTGCTAAAAAAAAATATAATTTCACACTTTCTTCTTCATACCTCAAACTCTTGAAAATACAACTGCTTGAGCCACATGCTGATCTCCAAGGCCTAGCACAAAAGACCACAAGTGACACCAACAAAGCATAACAAAATAAAAAAGATGAGAAAATGAAAGCGATCACAGACACTGGGTAATTATGAAATCAGTAAGCAGTTTGGTAAGTCTGGGAAAATACTCAGACAACCTTCTACAATAAAAGCCAACATTTCAATAAATACATATTTGTATAAAAAATGTGTCAGATCAAATTGGGCAAGTTGATAGAGTCATGTTAATTGTCTTCATTGAACATGAAGATTATTGACTGGCATTATCAAGTGAAAAAATAGTAAAGACAATTTAAAAAAGCAACAGGAAACAAAAAGACATAGACACAATAATGACATTCATTGAAGTAAAAAAAAGATAGGAATATAATCCTGCATTTAAAGAGCTGCAAAGAAATCCAGTTAAGTCCTCAGTTAAGTTCAAATCTCTTTTCAGCCTTGCTTGTTTCTGTGTTCTTAGATGTGTCTCTAATCAGTCTGTTCCTCCTCTGTAACCCAGAGCTAAGAGCTTCTAGAGTTGCCCATATGCTGTGCCTGTATTTAAAGGGTAAGCTGAGGAAGTTCTTTTGCTTAAAGACATGCAATAAAGTGCCCTGGCAGGTTAATTCTGCCTCTTTAAAATAATACCTGACTATGGGTTTTTTCTCTCCTTATTAAAAAAAAGTTAGAAATGTGGATCTGTTCTCCAGGAACACTTAATTCTGTTTGTGAATGTGTTGTCAACTGTTCACAGACAGATGTTTTGTTTTCTTTTTTCATCCTACATACAAGTGTTTCCTGTACTAGAGATCTTGGCCTTGTCGTATTAAAGTATGACAGACTAGGAGCCGTCCAGATGATAGGAAGGCTGTGGAAGCTTTCATTTATTTTGAATGCACTGTGAAAGTACAATGAAATCTTCTATTTGAGCCAGCTGTGAAGCTTCCAGAGGTTTCCTCTACAGCAAGTGCTGGGTTAAGATTAAACTAGGCAATATGCCTGAAGAGATGCTGAATAGGTTTGATACAAATTACACTGTCCTGCTGGTTTGCAAGTACGCATTACTAGAATCATTAACCATAATCATCCTCAATTACAAGCACTGTAAGCACACATACAGCAGACCAATAAATGAAGCCATTGTTTGCATGCAATGCCCGTAATTTACAAAGACACAGCTACCTCATCCACAGTTGGACACAAAGCTGCGATCTCCAACAGAATATTCTGAATTATTTTTAACTTTTGAAATTGATATGTCTTTTATGCCTCTTTTCCTCCTAATTTCCACTAAGATAGTCAGTCTTGTTATGTTTTATTATAGTAATTCATATGAAAAATATATTTTCAGTTTGGACAGGACTCGGGGTGTTCTTTATTAATTCCTTTAAGCAGCCAGCAGGGCTCCCCACTCCAAAAGTTTTCTCCTACAGAATCTTTCTTTAAGTAGCATTATTGACATGTTTCCACAGTCAAAACAGCAACTGGAAAAGTTACAGACCATGGTAACTACAGAATGAAAGATCTTATTAATAGACTCGTCATCCTTTTTGGGTCACCTCTTATAGTATTACAGTCTTCCTACCAGTACTGCATGAGTGCGATGCTTGTAGCATGTACAGGTCATGTCAAGATGGAGAATAGAGTTAGAGGAGATTTTAATATTGTATAATCTATTTTATGGTCCTAGTAAGCAATATTATAGTGGGTGCTATTACAGTAATCTTTTAAATTGTCTCCTACTACTTTCTCTAACTAAGTGACGGTTTTGAGAAAACAATTTGTTATGGTAATGGGAGGTGTTAAAAAACCCTCCTGGTTTCACTGGGGTATATAACAAGATCTTTTGTAATTGCACATAATATACATTACTGTAGGTAAGGCTGATAACACTACCTATTATAAGAGCTGCCAGGTATTTTATAATAGAAGGGCTTATTTTCAGTTACTCATAGCTTTGCAGATTTTACACATTTGGGTTAATATTTCTTATGCTTTTTCTGCCACAAAATCAGAAAAAAAATTCCCAGTTTGGTGAAAATTTTGCTTAAATACTTCAGTTGCTTCAAGAGAGAGATTAATGATGTTGATTCAGTCTTCTGCCTATCTCAAAGCTTAGGTACTTTCATGTCCCCTCATAGCTTTTTGAAAATGAGATTTGAAGGTGATTTGGGGTCAAGTGCACAGATTGTGTTATCCCTATGGAAAATCATCAAAGATTAGCCAATTTATAAGGTCTATAAGATGTGCTGGTGAGTACTACTTTTTATGCTGTCCTGTTTGGAGAGCATTGACCCAAGCTCTGATGTGGATAGTTGCTTAGGTATTGATGTCTGCTCAGTTAGAAGGAAGTGGAGGAAGGTGAAGGAGAAATGTCATGTTGCCTCTGAAAGCAATGCCGTGTAGAACTATTATTTGGAGGGGAGGTCAGAGCTGGTTCTCTCTTTGGCAATATGCATAATCTTACCCCCATGAAAGTCTTCTGTGGATGTGAACAGGCATCCTACGTACATATGGCCAGCTAAGTAAGTGAGGTCTCAGTGTGTTGAGGACTTTCTGATGAGACGCATCAGAGGAACTCTGGAACAGGGAGCATAGAATCATGGTCAATCTTCTGCTGGTCAGTGGGAAGCAGTTCTTGGATCACAGATACATTACCAACAAACTGCTGGTAAGGAGAGAGCTGGGGAGGCTCACGACCCCTGAATCTTTCACTAAATTTTCTGCAGGCTACTCTCACAAAAATAAATAAATAAATAAATAGATAAATAAATAAATAAATCTCTCTAAGTCCAATCTGAACTTGGCATTTGGTGATGGGGATCCTGCAGCAGAAACTCACATATTAGTAGTTCAGGATTCCTGAGTCTCATGACACTTTTGGGAGCTCCCTTAGTTATTCTTCTTGCCTTTAAGAGGAAGTTATGACAATAAGCTGAAACTAGCTCAGCACAATTTGATACAGTTGGGAGCCTTTTAAATAACTCTTTCCAACAAGCTTTGGGAACATATTAAAAGACCTTTGGCCATCAGCATAGCTATTTCTGAATTTAGCAAGTAGTTACTGTAAATGGGAAATTTAAGCTCCACATTCTTTTTAGCTTTACATCATCACTGAGCAGATTTCAACACAATAATCATGTTATTTATTGCTTGGTCAGAGTTAGGATTAGTTTGGCACCAGAGAAGGGATAGCTGAGAATATGAGATGCAGTTACAAATTACTTCCAGGGTCTTTTTGAAAGTTAATAGTCTTTAAATTGAATCAGGAATACATTAGATATTGGATTGTGAGTGGGGGGGATAGTATATGGAAGGATTTTCTGAAAAAAAATTGGAGTTTGTGTTCTTGATGTTGTTGGCTAGTTACCAAATCATTTCTGATTTCACTTTTAACCTGCAGAATATTCTCACATCCTAGAAGTTCAGGATATTCTCAAGGTCAGCAATAAGCTTGCCTCAGAGACATGTTCTTGATTTTTATTGAAACATAAGCTAGTTTTAGCCAGATTAAAAATATCAAACTTTCCCTTAAAGTGTATAAACTGTCCTTTAGCTTAACTTTGGTAGCTCATGTTGTTTTGAAACTTATATATTAATTCCTCTGGGAACTGAAGAAGAAGGAAAGACTGCCAGTACCACAATGTCTATCTATGCCAAATCTTTCAGTTATTCCTGAAATAAAACTCTTGTTGTCATAGTTTGGTTAGACCAGCTTTGTAGTTCTGTTAAGAAAGGCCTTTTGATTTTGAAGTTTTCCACTAAAAATGGACAAAGATAGTGAGACTCAATTATTCTATTCTTTTCAAAGGTAACTAATTAAGGAAGCCTGCACAACCTAACAGTTTGAGATTCAAAAGAACTCAAAATCAATCTGCCAATGCAACAGATATACTAATGTGTAAGCAAAAGGTACCTAGAATAAACTCTGACTGTTCCTGGGTTACGTTAGTAGCTGTCACTCAACTCTTAGCTGTCAGTTCCCCTAAAACTCTTGCCTAAGAGTGGTGGTACCACTCGCCTACCTGCCAGAAAGCAGTATTATTTGGCATTCATACAGAGTATGTAGGTGCGTGTTTTGTAGGCCTTGTGAAACTACAAAGACCCCAAATGAAGTCTGACATTAGGCAATATTGGAGGGATCAGTATGAATTCATAGCTAAAGATTATATTTGTCCTTTAATTAACTGTTTAGTGTGGTATAGGGAAAACTATGTTTGTTTTACTAGGCCCTGTATTACAAGATTTGTAATAAACTTGTTTAAGTTCAATTGACAGATAAAATTTCTCTCATGACACGGTTGGGAGTAGTGTACCAAAAAGCAATACCATTTTCTGCAAATATTTGCCAAGAATTCCTGTCAAGTTTACATGCTTTTTTATGAATGACTATCATGCCTCTTCCAGCGATTTCTGGAGCTAAAAACTTTCTATCACACAGCTCAAAAAAATGCCCGGCTGTAGCTTTACTGAGAGGGACGGCGTCTTTCGGACGGACCTCCAGGCAGGTAAGGGTGAGGAGACACAACCACGTTCTGAAGGGAGTGCATTATGTAATTAACAGCAGGGGCTTAGCTGAACAAACTGAAAAACCAAATACTTAGCTGTGCTAAGGGGAAAAGAATCTATTAAGGAAACGTGCACTGGACTGTGCAGATCATGAAATCCTTGTGAAATGAAATCCATAATCATGAAGAATGAGTTGCAAAAGGCGCAGTATGTCTAAATTCTTTTCTGAAATGCTGTCCTGTAAACTTCTTGACTTTGCAAAACGAAACAGGAAATATTGCATGGAAAGGCCTTCCTACGATTTTCTAATATTTGCTGCTTTCAAAAGCAATGAAATTACGGTGAGTACATGAATACTTTTGGTCTGGGATCAGAATGTAGAACTATAGAGGTGTCTGAAGTAAATTTATTTCAATTTAGTCCGATATTTCAATCTCAAAATCGGAGACAAGTTTCTTATCAATTTCAAGTTTTTCTATACTTGTTCTACCACGTGCAGTCTACAAGAACTGATCAGAAGATATAGTTTTTATTTCCCAATAATTTTTTTTTCCAAAGTGGCTTATAAAAAACAGTAATAATAAAAAATGTCTGTTTGTTTGTTTGTTTTTTAAAGAAAGTTTAGACCTAAACCTCAAATTACTTAATTAAATGAAGCTTTCATTTGGAAAATGTTGAAATGAGATTCCAATCGTTAGTCAAAGGTCACAAAGTTTTCAAATGTCTTATTCTTTGTCAGTGAATAGATCTGTGATACACTTTCTAGGGGGCTGCAGGCTGTGATTCCCAGAACTTCAAACCCATGCTTTAAATCCCAGATGACTCAGTGAAAGGAAGATTCCCAGGGCTTCCAGGAGTTTTGTTTTGGAAGAAGCATTCTGAGGATTTCTTACCTTCCTGGAAATCCTTGGGTCATAAGCACTGAGACTCAACATTATGGGAGTACTTCAGAGTTGTGGCTTCCCAGTCAGCAGTCACCAGACAGTTAAAATAATGGTTGTGTTTTATTCAACTACACTACATTCAAGAACAAACATTCCTTTGCCTCACAGTTTATCTTTTTCTGAGAAAGCATTTAGCATGGGGAAAAAAATATAACTACCAATCAAAAATGTATTTTTTTATTTTTAATGAAAATACAGTAGATTATTTAAGTAAGATAGCCCATTCTAATGCAGAGATAGAAACCACACCTCTTCATTCCTGTTTTCTTACAAACCGTACAGAAAGGAACTCATTACCTCATGAAAAAGAGGTTTAGGATTATTCCTAAAACACTGGCCAATTTTAAATTCATTAAATCCCTGAAAAACTTTTTAATATTAGAAAAGGAGCAGTTTGTATATTTTTAGATTTTAATAATTTAAACCATGTGATGCTCTCCCCAAGGAAATTATGGAGGTCCTATCACTAAAGTTCTTTGCAAATAGAATTAGGAAACAGGAGAATACATTGTAGGGATAAAGTCTGCAAAAGGCAGCTGGGAATAATGAGGGCTGCTCCTTTAATTCTAATTCTATTACTGGAAAGATAATGCAACAGGAAAAGCAAGTCTTCTTTTAAAAGGAAGCTTTTAATGAGGTTGAACATCTGAAAGACATATCCAGATGTACAGACTAAACTGATCGTATAGCTATCGAAAGACAAATATGTGTGGGTAGTACAAATTTCCTCTTCCTCAGAGGCGTGTTAATTCTATTCAGTCTCCATGCACTGTCTCTGCTAAATATTCTCCATTGCTTGTAATCCTTTTGCTTATTAGCCTTATTTCCTATGGATAAACAGTGTATATGATTATTACTGGCTATGCACGTGTCATATGTCTGTTGTCCCAATTTCAATAAAATTGGAACAAGCAGAATATGTTGTAAAGATAATTAATGGTACTTGAAGATAAAAATAGGCAGGAAGAAAAGAGAAATTTTATTAGTGTCTCCTAGGCCCAGAGTATACTTACAATTGCCAGAATTATGACAAAACCTTCAAACAATTCTCATATCTTCTTAGCCACCTCAAAAAGACATAAATCTATGGGAAATCATGTTCATTAGTTCATATACTCAATGAACTATTTGTATGCTTTTGTATTTCTCAGTAAATGGCAAGCTTGCATGCAATTTGCCCTGAGGTTAACATCAAGCATTCCCAGAAAGGAGTAACTTTTTTTTTCAATATGGATATGATCTGGGATTAGCAAAGAAAGGATCAAGAAGTTTGAAACTTCACTAATTTCTTTCTTTCTGAACAAAACCTATGACTAACCATGCCAAATAAATTTTCTTCTCCTCTGAGCTACTGTAAAAATGTATGACTTAGCTAATATCTATTTATTTGTCTAAGCCTACAGTGCCCAGTCTAATCTTCTGATGGTAACACAATGGTATCCTCAATATCTGACATCTAGATAATTATATTATGCTTTTAATGGCTGCTATGAAAAAAAATATTTATGAGAGATGAGCACAGATTTCTGCAAGCTTTTCTGGAGCAACTTGCAAAGCATACAGACATAACCAAATATTGCTAAAAGCAGCTCCATAACTACAACCAGCAATCAAGAAGAAATCAATCAGCAATACAGTATAGAATTAAAAGATACAACCAAGTAGAAAATAGGAGACACTTGACCTGAAAAAAATTCTGTATTTCCTACTACTGAGATCTATTGTATACTGTAGTAATATATCATGAAAATGACCCTAAACTAATAGATGGGCTAGTGTAGAGCAGTCAGTTGCCTTTTTTACCAGTTTGGAGAGACCATAAAAGGGAATTTTAAGTTTTGCAGTTTAATAACTAGGTTTATTAAACTTTAGCAGGTCAAACAAACATGGAGCACAGTTCAAACTGACACCATTGACGTAGGAAAGGATCTGAAAAACAAGCTGCTCATCCATAATAGGGCTTGAACAACCACCCTAGTTTCTTTTTGTTGTTCCTTATAAAGATTATATATTGCAATTATGTTTGCAGCCCCTGTACCACACCACGGGATGCAATCTGGCTGTTACTTGTGCCTGCGTTATTACTCCACATTACAGAGATGACTATAACCTACAGCAAGCGTTGAACGCCTTTTATATAGTTGCTCCAACAACATCTTCTCCATCTTCTTTGTTTCAGTAAATAGTTAAATGGTCTAAGTACTTTGCACAAGCTTTCAGTAAATAGTTAAATGGTCTAAGTAATTTTGCACAAGATTTCTTTCACTGTTTCATCCCCTTATGTGTACGTTTGATACGCAATATGTAATCCCAGAGAGACAGACCGAGAAATATTTCTTTTTCTCTGTACAATTATGCCTTCCATTTCTTATTTAAGGCTCTAAAAGTCTTAACTTCATTTTGCCCCAAAGAGATATTGATTGTAATCTTATGCTCAATCTATTTTTCAATAGAGTGAAGTTTCTGTAACTACGCTGATCCTTTCTTTTTTGAAAGTTGCATTTGCCACCTGCTAGCATGCAGTCGTTAGGGAGGCTGTTGCCACCTTAGACTTCTCATGTTCATTGAGCAATTCCTTCCTGGCAGTGATATGTTCAGTCATTTTGAAAGGATTACCTTGCATTATAATTCAGTGTCCATGTATGCAAAGCTATAAAACCTTCTAAGTGATAGATCTCTGTAAATCTTTTTTTTTTCCATTCTATATTGTCACATTGTCAATCAGACTCTTTTGATACATAGGAACCATCCTCTGAAACCCTCTTGCAAAAAACAGAGGTTTAGAAATGTATATACCAACTTTATGACAGAATTTTCTAGGAAATTTACTATGGGACTGTATGCCTTATTTAGGCTCATAATTTGCTGCTTGAGAAATTATAGTAGCATGGTTATGTAAGAGTTGACGCTTCTCAAAAGCTGTAGTTTATAAGCCAGAGATCACAGTTATTTATCTGTCTTTCAAGGAAAAAAAAATAGCTATGAGATCAAAATAGATACAACTGTCAATGACATTAGGAGTACTAAAAAGAAGGTGATGATCAAGGCTTGCATTTTTGTCTGAACAAGTTTAGATATTGGGACATATTTCTCCCACGGAAGAGTATTACATCTAAGAAGTTTCCCCTATATACCTTATGCTTTTTAAATCCTGGATAGTTTTACATTTCTATGTTTGTGAGATTTATGATGATCCTGTAAATCACAACAGACTGAGTTTCTGCATGGCATGGCTCGCAACTGTCAGCAGTTCGACTAACTGATTTGGCAAATCCCAATAGAATGCTCTACTATAAATTAAGCAACTGGTAGCTGAGTAGTATGTGTCCCATGAGATCAACCACCATATAACATATACTTGCCCATTGCACACTGTTTTGATCTTATGACCTTTTCCTCAGTGGATTGCACCTTTTTCAGCGCTCCCCTGCAAATGATAAAGGAGAACTGCTATCGGAAAGTGACCCTCTTCCCCCTTCTATCAACGTAAAGCTCTTTCTGTCCTCAAATAAGAAGACGACTTGACCTGTCTCTCTTCTGATAGAGTGTTGTTGTATTTGGGTTTTCTTTTCCTTTTTTTTTTGAGGTGTGGTGGGGTGCAGGGCATAAGAGAGGAAGAAAGAAAGGAAAAAAAAACCCCTTTGTTTAATATATCTGAGTAACATCAAGATCAGAATTCCCTGGGTGTTTGGTCTAAATTAAGTCATTTTTTGTTTTTCTCCCCAAATATGAGACTTTACATAAAACACAAGAAGTCAACAAGATAGAATTTGTTTACATATTGCACTAAATAATTTCTAGAGTTAATTTCCAATATTCATTTCTTACTGGAGGAACTTTCAGGTTATTCTCTATAACTCTTCCCTTTTGGTTTTTTATATAGAAAGGCAAGCCATTAACTAATTTATAATTTGTGAGAAACCCTGTGTTCCGATTGTTTTATTTGCCCGGTTATAAAAATTATTTTGTCTTTATAATTTATAATTTTTTATAATTTATATACATTTATAATAAATATATAATTTATATAAATTTTATAATTTATTATTATTAATTTTACACAAAGTATTATTTATTATTTAATATTGTTTTAAAAGCCAAAAAAGTCTGAATTATTAATATTTATTTTCTTTCCTGAAGCAAATGTCTAGCAAGAATAACATTGGGGTTTTTATTCTGGTACTTTTCTTCTGAGACAGAAGAGAATTTTATATGAGAAGAATTTACTTGAAGTTTTTGTTATTGTTGTTGGGAGTTTTTGAGTTGCTATTAGCTTCTTTGACAATTTCAGGGGAAAATATCTGACTTTTTTTTAATTGAACTTTGTTAAAAAATTTTGATTCTATGTATGCCACATCAGGTTAAGGTGCTATTTCTGTCTACCTATCTTGGTCTAAAAAATATCCACATCTGAGGAACCTGAAAATGCATCATTAAAGTATTAAAAAACCTCAACCAACCAACAAAACACCTTAACCAAACAACCAAAACCCCTTTAACTTCATTAATAGAGTGTTAATTATCTGCAACGCTTGTTTTTTAAATTAAAAATAGTCAATTCTGGAAGTGAATACATTTCTGGAAAAGTGTACAAAAATATTAAATGTGACAGATTTAATGCTTAGAAAAAAATATTGAGGGTAAAAATTAAACATTAGTGAAATGTTCTTATATCCCCATTTGCTAAGTTAAAAAGTTTGTAATTTTTTAAATTTCAGTGATCTATCCTACTACACATTAAAATAATTCTAGTGAGAATGTTAGCAAACAAAAGTTGAAGTTTCGGTTAAATTATTTTAAAGAATTGAAAAGGTATTTCAATCCATCTGAGCTTCATTTATTTAAAATATATTAATTATATATATTTTAATATGTTGAGAATAGTCTTTTCTGGATTTTACAATATTGTTTACTACCATCTAACTAGAAACAAAAATGTCCTCCCTCCTCAAACTTGCAGTGAACCACAACTGCACAATCCTTTTGCTTAACATGTCAGACAGAGTAAAACAAACTATTGTGATGAGTAAAACTTAGAAATTAAGAAACGGTATGGCATGGTATGGCATGGCATGGCATGGCATGGCATGGCATGGTTGTTCCATAATAACAAGTTCCATCCAGTACCTTCCTGAGGCAGAAGCTCCTTTTAGTGCTAATTATTAAATTGGTCCTGTAGTTAAAGTCCTATACTTGGGACATTAGCCTAGACGTGATTTCAAATTCCTTGGCAAGACTTCACATTTAAGGTATTTAAGCCTGTATTTTTCAGACATAACTTTGATATTTCGAGTCTTTGTCTCTAAAATTGTGAAAACAGCACTTCCCCATCTCAGAGAAGTATCTAATAATAGATAGTGTTTTACAAAGATAAGTTACACACTCCTGTAAGTCACATTTCAGCTTCTGACAGCTTCTTTCACAGCAAAATGTCTAACACTCTCTAACTCTGAGGAGTCAGGCTACACACGTGCCTTGCGTACCTGTGCAGGGAAATACAGACAGCACCTCCATAGGAAGACTTATTGCATGGGAGGCGTTAATTCATTCACCTACCTTCTCTTTTTCCTCTGAACAACTCCGTTGTTCTATGTGTCAATCCACACGTAGGAAGCCTTTATGGCTTGAGAGTCTGGTTATTTTTGGCAGCTAGATCCCATTATTATTAGATTTAGAAGAAGGATTTATGCTAGGGCTCTTTATTGTTGGTTTCTGTTTGGGGTTTTATTCATTCTTTATCACAGGACAATGTTCTTTGTTTCCTGTGTATTGTGACTTCGATTAATGCTCCCCAAAATCCTATATGGTTTAAGAGGAAGGCATCTTGCTACCATCTGGGCCTGCAGTTATAGAAATGCACAGACAAACCTGCAAATTTTTTAATCTTCTTGCACAATGTACATAAACATCATCTTACCAAATATGTTTTCTAATATTCAGTCTTTTCATTCTCAATGTGAGTGGCAAAAAGAGAGCTACTTTTTACTGATGCATTGTGGTTATAGGACTATGCTTAAATGCAACACTATCAAGGAATTATTTAGTATATTAAGAGGTTAAATGTACATTTGTATTGGATTTTATCTTCACTGAAATATTCTTGAAGTGATAAATACTTGCTTAACATAAGTAATTCTATGCCTCCTTCAGCTCATTTTGACAGTTGTATCACTTTTGAATCACAGAATCATAGAATCTTAAGGTTTAAAAAGACCTCCAGGATCATCAAGTCCAACTGTTTGAGTAGATTGCCATTAGATATTTGCCATGGATTAACACCAGTCAGCAATTGAGTACTACAGAGCCACTCACTCACTCTCCTCTCCCTAGGGAATGAGAGAGAGAATCAGGAAGAAAAGAAAACTCATGGGTTGAGATAAAGATAATTTACTAGGATTGCAAAGGAAAATATAATTTAATAATAATAATAATAGGAATAATAATAACAGGAATAACAATAAGAATAATTAAAAAATTACAAAATGAATGATGCACAATTTCTTACCACCCAACAACTTGATGACTGACACAGCCCATCCCAAGTAGCAATCACCGAATGAAAAAAAAACCTGAAAATGACCCCAGAACAATTCCGAACAATGAAAGAAAAAGTGAGCCAGCTCACCAGCCCACTCCCACCTAAATACTGACTGTGACATTTATGGCATGGAATACTCTCTTTGGCCACCTTGGATGAACTGTACTGGCTATACCCCTTCCAGATTCTTGTACCTGCACAATAGCGAAATCTGGGGAGTTGGACAGTGTCCTTGGTCTCTTTAGCAACAACTCATAACATCAGTGTATCATCAACATTCTTCACATACCAACTCCCATACTAAATCCAAAACACAGCAGCTGCTGAGAAGAAAAATTAAGAAAATTAGCTCCATCCCAGCTGAAACCAGGCCAATATTACTCTTCATGAAGGTCTCAAATACATTTTAGTAGGTTCTTTTCTTGAATACACTTTTCCTTTTCATTACAGATATCCAATTCTTATTGGAATGTCAGATACTATAAAACTGAAATGATTGATTCCATCAGAGAGATTCTATAGCCTTTGTAAAAATAGCTTGTACTCAAATATTTACTTGTGTTTTTAAATGCAGAATCTGATCTGAATTTCACTTCATGGACATTAGCTCTAATCTTCTCTAATCTGATCTTGTTTTGTGGATATTAACATCTGCTGCAGTATTATTTTTTCATTACTAACAACTAAGATCAAAATCAGTCAGTTTAATTGAAAAGATACTAAACGTATTTGTAACTGATTATTTCTTTCTGATAAAAAAAAAATCTGAAAATAATAAAGAGTTTAAGATTGTTTACCAATTCTTCTAAGTACAGATTTACTAAATATAACATGAATGTATGCTCTGTATAGCCATTATGTGGCTGAACAAAACATTTGATGCATCACACAATGTTCCCAAGGTGTCTATATTTCAAATAAATATTATGTTTTTACTTACTAAAAATTTTATATTTTGAGAGATGCCTGGAAGATGACTGGAAGAGAGGGAACATAACCCCAATTTTTAAAAAGGGGAACAAGGAAGACCCAGGCAACTACAGGCTGGTCAGCCTCACCTCTGTGCCTGGCAAGGTCATGGGGCAGATTCTCCTGGAAACCATGCTAAGGCACATGGAGAGCAAGGAGGTGGATGGTGACAGCCAACATGGCTTCACCAAGGGCAGATCGTGCCTGACCAATTTGGTGGCCTTCTATGACGGGGTGACAGCATCAGTGGACAAGGGACGAGCAACTGACATCATCTAACTGGACCTGTGCAAAGCTTTTGACACTGTCCCGCACGACATCCTTCTCTCTAAACTAGAGAGACATGGGTTTGATGGACGGACCACTCGGTGGATAAGGAGTTGGCTGGATGGCCACACTCAGAGAGTGGTGGTTAACGGCTCAATGTCCATGTGGAGACCGGTCATGAGTGGTGTCCCTCAGGGGTCCGTGCTGGGCCCAGCCCTGTTCAACATCTTTGTTGGCGACATGGACAGTGGGATAGAGTGCACCCTCAGCAAGTTCGCTGACGACACCAAGTTGTGTGGTGCCGTCGACACGCTGGAAGGGAGGGATGCCATCCAGAGGGACCTTGACAGGCTGGAGAGGTGGGCCCGTGTCAACCTCATGAAGTTCAGCAAGGCCAAGTGCAAGGTCCTGCACCAGGGTCATGGCAATCCCAGGCACAAATACAGGCTGGGCGGGGAATGGATTGAGAGCAGCCCTGAGGAGAAGGACTTGGGAGTGCTGGTGGATGAGAAGCTTAACATGAGCAGGCAATGCGCCCTTGCAGCCCAGAAGGCCAACCGCATCCTGGGCTGCATCAAGAGAAGCGTGGCCAGCAGGTCGAGGGAGGTGATTCTGCCCCTCTACTCTGCCCTGGTGAGACCCCACCTGGAGTACTACATCCAGTTCTAGAGCCCCCAGCACAAGAAGGACATGGACCAGTTGGAGAAGGTCCAGAGGAGGGCCACAAAGATGATAAAAGGGCTGGAGCACCTCCCCTATGAGGACAGGCTGAGAGAGTTGTGGCTGTTGAGCCTGGAGAAGAGGAGGCTCCGGGGAGACCTGATAGCGGTCTTCCAGTACCTCAAGGGGGCCTACAAGAAAGATGGGGAGAGGCTGTTTAGTAGGGCCTGTTGCGATAGGACAAGGAGTAATGGTTTTGAAATAGAGGGGGGTAGATTTAGGTTAGAAATTAAGAAAAAATTTTTTACGATGCGAGTTATAGAACACTGGAACAGGTTGCCCAGAAAGGTGGTGGAGGACCCATCCCTGGAATCGTTCAAGGCCAGGCTGGATGAGGCTCTGAGCAACCTGACCTAGTCAGGGATGTCCCTGCTCCTTGCAGGGGGGTTGGACTAGATGACCTTTGAAGGTCCCTTCCAACCCTAACCATTCTATTATTCTATGATTCTATGAAATTCTTTAAAATACAATATTTGCAGCACATTAAAAATGTAAAATATATTAAATTAAGTAGAAAGTAAAATGCCTCTGGAGAAAAAAAAATCCCACTCAGTTCCAAGTCAAACTCATTCTCATGCCTTCCAGAATTTAATTATTAGTCATTTTGAAGACCAATCTAACTGAAATGGTGTACATGTTCTAAAGGGCAGTCCAATCTAGGGTCTCGTAAGTAATGTTTGAAAATAAACTTCATAACTTCTCCATGTATGAAGAATTTTTCTGCCATGCTAGGAAGCAGATGTGATTTCTGAGCACTATCCAATTTTTTTACTACTATAGGTGTAACTGGATGCAGAAATTAATTGTGCATGATTTAATTCTCATTAAAAATAATAGATATATTATGTATCAATTACAAAAGAACTTACTCTTTGATTCATATTGTTAAATAAAATATTAAAATTATTATTATTCATAGCTTGAAAAAGAGGCCTTGTCTTGTCATGTGTAAATAGAAACTTCAGTAAAAGTCCAGAGGGATCTTATTAATTTCCCCAGGCCTGATTAGGAATTCAGTATAGAGAAAGGAAAGTCTGAGAAGAGATGTTGCTACATCATACAGACCAGGACGGTGTTTTAAATCCTTCCAACAGAATGTATCCATCTTGCATTTCATGTCTAAAAGAGAGTGGAGAGAAACCTAATCTTAGAAAACAACCTCTTCACAGTTCTTATTCCTCATACCCATTAGATTACTGAGTTTAATAGTAATCTGTACTCATCAGGGGAAATTCTTGTGGGCATCTTAATGAAAACTTCTGCCCAGAAAGAACTAATGATAAAAATTATACACCACAAAGTGAGATTTATTTCTGGATAACTGTGTCATGCGAGATGGTTATTGACACTCAGTTTCTTCCTACCACTGTTCTGCTAGATACTAATTCCTGCCCAGCTCTGTGAAAGGTCTGCAGAGAGTACTGCTTGAAAAACATCATTTGAGAAGAGTTAGTTCAGATTACCTTTGTCAGCTGGTGAGCTGTTGTAAGCAGCTGGAAGTATTAACACCCAAAGTTAGCACACACAGCTGGATCTGGAAAAGGACATCCGGTAATGTTCTACAACTGTGTCAGGAATAGGACAGAAAATAACTGAAATGAATGTAATCTTACTTCAAAATCAATTGCAAGCGCTCTCTCTAAATTCTTCTTTAATTAATGGAGTCTATTAGTCTGTTTTGTTAGTGGATAAATAAAAGTACAGAAACACTTGTCCATTAGGAGAGTTTGAAAATATTGCCATGTGAAATTTAAAGAGACTGTAGAAAAGATGAGATTTAGGAAAAGTCCCTTAATTTGGAGTTAATCATGAAGTAGTACGCTATTTTTGTCATCTGCTTGTTATTGTCAGTGATGTACATTTAAGAGCAAGGAAAATTTCAAATTAAACTGAAGAAATGGTTATTAAACTGGAATGGGCTTGTCTGTGAGTTGAGGGTAGGTGAGGATTCGACTCAGTTTAAGACACTGAAACTGAATTTATCCTTTTCTGCAATGGGATCTCAGTTGAAGTATTGAGTACCATAGCAGAGTATCCCGTGCTGTTCCAGAAAATCTTCTCTGCTCTCACCTGCAATGACACTAACTAACCATTTGTGGGAAAATAAAATTTTTCCTTTTCTAGTATGGGCAATGGAGTCTAGAATACTTGCATTTTATCTCTTTGTCTGTATTTTTCAGTAAAATAGCTCTCAAGACTTGATCAACCTCATTTCAACAGACTACAACAAGAATTTAGAGGCCTAGTTACAGCATTTTATGCCACCTTGAAAGTCTATCTTCATGTATATATGCGATTGATAAAATACAATAAATTATCCACATCATAAATTAACTTGAACAACTCCTATAAAAATTCCTAGAAGAATTAAACATTTATAAAGGTAATTAAATATCTACGATTACATCAGATCTAAAAGGAAAATATCTGGAATACCTATGAAAGGTTCTGCAGAAGCTGATTTCTGAAGTCATTACTTTGGAAAAAAAACTCTTACTCAATTTAATGTCTCAGTTTTGCTCCTAGAATTTCCGCTCTTGCAGCACTTGCTGAAAGGGAAGAGAGGGATAGATCTATAGAAAGATCCCAAATAAATTCCACTGCTACAAACATAGCATCATCTTCTAAGCTCACCCTGAAAATTTATGAATGATTTGTAACCTGTAGTGATAAAAACAGTTGAATCCCTGACTAGTAGTGTTTGCCTGTACCACGTAATAGTGTTCTTTAGACATGATGTTGCTGTTCCTCGAAGTGTGCCTGGGGAAGCAAGGAATTTTTCTTTCCTGCAGTAGGATTTTTTTTCCTGTGTGTTTTCCCAGGGTGCTTTATGACTCTGCATGAATCCCACTTATGGTGCAATTGACCCCAGAGGAGGTAATGTAACAAATGCTCTGAAATAAAAAGAAGTGTGCATTTCACATTTAATGCCACAGAGTAATATATTCAGGAATTAAACTAAAATGGTACCCATTTTGCTGTCATAGAGTTTTGATTTTTTTTTTTTTTTTTTTTGGTCTGTGCTAATGTTAGGTGGGTGGTAGCTGAATAGTATCAAATTTATTTTCATCGTGCTTTGTCTGTAGAGGTGCGATATGTGTAGTTGAAAGTTTGACCATCTTTTCATTATAGGAAGACTAAGCTCATCCATCAGTGCCAGAAGCAGGAAGTTGGTGTCATATATCAAGCATCATTTAGCACGTGCACATCATTCACCGAGATCAATTATTATAATATTTATTTTAAATGGCACAGGTGGGAACCAAGAAAGTGAGACATCCATCTTTATCAGTTACATACCTTTAATTCCTAACAGTGTTAACTGCAAATTTGGTGGTACAGCCAGCCACACTCTAAATTTTGTGCAAGTAATAATTTTTAATTTCTTTTAGACATATCCCAATTTATCTTCATCGTTCATCTCTTAGAATTCAATAAATTCTTGGTTTATGAAACCAGTCAGAAACTCCTTGCTGAATAACCTATAATAACAGCGAGCTGTTGTTAAGCAGGAGGTGACTGTAGTAGCTCACTCTCACAGCTAAGACACAAGTGAAAAAAAAAGAGGTTAAAACAGTATTAATTTTTCTAACCCCTCTGTACCTCTCTGCACAGGCTAGACTGGGTCTTTCCACTCTCAGTGCTCCTCACTGTAATGATAATGCATGTATTGGAAACATGACAGGAAAACAGAAAAAAAATCTCTAATAGAAGCTAAAATTTGGATTTTCTGATCAATTATTTTTCTTTTTATACACTCATAATTCCCCCCAACCAATACTACTCTACCCATTTCCTTCCACTCACTTTTCTCTCCTCTGGCTTGTCCTTTGCTCATGGAAAACCTGCAATTTAATGTCAGGGAGCCTGCTGCTAGTTTGATGTTAATAATTTACCCAAATTGACAACAGATATAATCACTTTTTAAGTGTTATCAAGAACAGCTGCTGTGAAGAAATTCAGTATGTAAGACAGGGATGGAGAGGAGGGGCTGCTGATAGAAAGGGAGAGTTGGGTTATTATACATGCACAACATCCACAGTCATACCCCAGGAAAAACTTAAAGACTCTCTGTCCTGCATTTTTGCACTAAAAGATAGCTAGAGAAGAGGTAGCTATCACTACTGAGAAAATTGATAATGCACAAATTTAAGAAATGAAAGCTCAAAATTCCCAAACAGTTATAGAAGAATAGACTGAATATAAAAAAAAAAATGTCAGTAGATTCTATTGAAGTCAGAGTTTAACCTATACAAAGAGGGTGACAGAATTCAGATGAAAGCAAAAGTTGTAATTTTCAATATGCTATGGCCTTGTGAATGTGTTCTTATATAGTGGAGGGTGAGGAGGGGGTGTTTGTAGCAGGGTGTACAGGTATGCACACATAGAATCATAGCGTAGTTAGGGTTGGAAGGTCATCTAGTCCAACCCCCCCTGCAAGGAGCAGGGACATCTCCAACTAGATCAGGTTGCTCAGAGCCCTATCCAGCCTGGCCTTAAATGTTTCCAGTGATGGGGCATCTACGACCCCTCTAGGCAACCTGTTCCAGTGTTCTACCACCCTCACTGGAAAAAAATTTTTCCCAGTATCTAATCTGAATCTACCTCCCTCTATTTCAAAACCATTACCCCTCATCCTATGGCAACAGGCCCTACTGGAGAGTTTTTCCCCATCTTTCTTGTAGGCCCCCTTTAGGTACTGGAAGGCCACAATACGGTCTCCCTGGAGCCTCCTCTGCTTCAGGATGAACAGCCCCAACTCTCTCAGCCTGTCCTCATAAGAGAGGTGCTCCAGCCCTCTCATCATATTTGTGGCCCTCTCCTGCACCCTCTCCAACTGGTCCATGTCCTTCTTATGCTGGGGGCTCCAGAACTGGACACAGTACTCCAGGTGGGGTTCCAAGAGAGCAGAGTAGAGGGGCAGAATCACCTCCCTTGACCTGCTGGCCACGCTTCTCTTGATGCAGCCCAGGATGCGGTTGGCCTTCTGGGCTGCAAGGGCGCATTGCCGGCTCATGTTAAGCTTCTCGTCCACCAGCACTCCCAAGTCCTTCTCTTCAGGGCTGCTCTCAATCCATTCTCTGCCCAGCCTGTATTTGTGCCTGGGATTGCCCTGACCCAGGTGCAGGACCTTGCACTCGGCCTTGCTGAACTTCATGAGGTTGTCACGGGCCCAACTCTCCAGCCTATCAAGGTCCCTCTGGATGGCATCACCCCCCTCCAGTGTGTCGACCACACTACACAGCTTGGTGTAATTGGCAAACTTGCTGAGGGGTCACTCTATCCTAGTGTCAGTGTCACTGACAAAGATGTTAAGTAAGGCCAAGCCCAACATGGATCCCTGAGGAACACCACTCGTCACCAGTCTCCACTTGGAAATTGAGCCGTTGACCACCACTCTCTGAGCGTGGCCATCCAGCCAATTCCTTATCCTCCGAGTGGTCTGTCCATGAAACCCATGTCTCTCCAGCTTAGAGAGAAGGACATAATGTGAGACAGTGTCAAATGCCTTGCACATATGCCTGTGAGTATTACTGGTGTTCAGCAGAGGAAATGTGGAGCCTCATACCTCCATGCTGTGTGTGTAAATGTTGCTCCTAACTACAGGGAAGCTGAAGGAATCTTTCCCAGTTCTTTGGGAGCAAGAGGAATGAGAATTGGCAGAAAGACAACTACCACATTCCAGAGGTCTCACCCTGCAATGTGACGTCTAATCAGAGCCAAAACTAAAAAAAGGAAATATCCATCACAAACCACAGGAGGCTTCATCTCCCCCAGTGCTGGCTCATTTAACTAGCTGGTGTTTGACAGACTGTAGGGACAAAATCTAGGCTCTATTTATTGCCAACACTTAATTCCTATTTACCTTATTACAATGACAACTTGTGGAAAGATGGGACTCGTAACTCAAGGCATCTCTGTTGTGTGAAAGGTTGTCAAGCTCACTGGAAAGAGGGACGCAAACAAATGAGCGTAAAGGAGTTTTCCTCCTGCATCCTTCCCTTGGCAGGGGTTGAAATGAGTAGGCAAAGCCCAAGGATAGAGTACAGCCCCACACTACTCCTCGCTCAAGCAGTATGTGGAGACTTAGGAAAGGCTTCAAATATTGCATAATGGCATTTGGCAGAGAACATCTATTAGAGGTCCCAGGAAAAGTATGTTAGCAGGGGAATTTGCAGGCAAATCTTACATGAACCATTAGTTTTGCTGGATTTGGCAGACCTTTCGAGAAACCCTGAAAAATACTGAGGACTAACTTTGCCAGCATTTTGAATCCACGATTACGATCCCAGAGTGCAGTACATCCCTATATTTCTGGCAGTAATCTGGAAAGTTGCGTTTAATATTTTAACCTACATTCCAGTGAGAAAGTTCTGTTTTCTGGGGTTTTACAAGCACCGAGGAACATAATACTCTTGGGAGCCATCAAACTCTATCTTAGATTTTAATATCCATTAAGTGATTACTGCAGAGAATAGGATACTCTGACCAGCTAGGAGAGCATTCACCTGTGAACTGGACCCTTTCCAACTCTGGGGAATAACAGGTTAGGTTATAAATGTTAAATAACATTTTAGAGTTTGTTGACCTTTTGCCTTTCTAATCTAAAACAACCAAGAAAAAGCAAAGTAAATATTAAATATTTGTGTTTGATGATTTAAATCTACCTTTGGTTAGATGAAAAATCTTGAGAAAAAAAATATAAATTATGAAGAATATTTCCAACATTACTTGAATTCTAATAAAACAGGGGTTTTGTCACAGTGCAAAGAGGTTCAAGTACCAGTACAGGACTCCTGTCCATGTTTCATTAACAGGTCATGTATTCCTCCTGTTTTAAATTATGTTAGTCACCTTTCCCAAGCTACTGACTGTCACTGTGTTATCATACTTCCATGTAAGAGGAAGGTCATATCTGTGACATTCTGTATCCATCTGACATTAAAATTGTGCCACAAGCAAGCTGCAAAAGAGTTTTCAAGTACCATGTGCATGTATATGTGTATTTGTAAAATCCAAAACAAAACACTCAGCTGCCCACACTTCTCCTGCAGTGGACAGAGGGAACAAATGTGTGATAGATGCTACTCATCTTGATCAAAGCAGTACTGAAAGCTTTCTGATATTAAAATGATGAAGATGCTCTAACAACCTACAGAAGATAGATAAATACTCCTTTAGTTCATGAAAGAAAACAGCACCTTTACATCTCAAGAAACAGCTCAGAACGGTAGAGCCTCCTTGCAGTAAAATAACAAGCTAGCAAATTAGATAACAGTTAAGCACATATTTAAGTCCCTCCTTAGTTAAATAATGTAAGTTTTTCTTCTAGAATTCAAGTGAGAAGCTGACCAGCTGGTCATGTATATGTTACAAATAAGTAACTAACCATTTGATGGCAAAAAAAAACAGTGAATAGTACATTTTATCATTTCATAATGCAGTTGACTACCTATAGAACAAACCAGCAGAAGTGAAATTGTACCTGTATAGAATTTGGTCAATAGTTAAGAGAAAAAATAAAAAAGCTTTTAAAGTATCCTTAGTCACAATGTTAGCACTTTTCAAAACCATTCAAAACTGAGTTCTGTCATGCTAATATGGATTTTTCACAATAATTTTTTGTCTTCATTAGACCAGAAACATTATTAAAATTGATTTTAGATAATAAGATTGTAGTATTTTTTGACATGTTGGCTGGATGCTGAAAAAACTTAGAAGTTCCAAATGACCATTACTGGGTCATAGAGTAATGAAACTTTGTTCTGAATAGGCTCTACATGACAAGGAAAGATCAAAATCATAATTACAGCTGTAAGAATTGCAATGTACCTTATGCATGAACAAACATGCACAAATGCATGTGTAAATGATCTTTCCCAAATATAAGCCAGTAATTGCAGTCACATGCAAATAGACAGTAACACAACATTTTGTTGAGCATCTTAATATGGTAATATGTTTTTTTA
Source organism: Chlamydotis macqueenii (assembly GCF_036417535.1). Lineage (NCBI taxonomy): Eukaryota > Metazoa > Chordata > Aves > Otidiformes > Otididae > Chlamydotis > Chlamydotis macqueenii. The sequence goes on along the minus strand of NC_141557.1, from coordinate 116,154,323 downwards.
CTGGTATATTAATTATATCCACTTCAAAATGTATTTTGTAAGTAATAAATTTTTGGGGGTTTTTTTGAGTTTTAGTTTGAAACCAAATTATATTAAAAAAAAATAAAGTAGGCTGCAGCTGAAGTCAAAATGCCCTTATTGCATGATTTCAGATAACTTGGTTTTGAATTAATTCATGAGTTTGAGAGTATGAATTTTTTTTTCCAATTTCTTTACTTTCTGTAAAAAAAAATTACTTTTTTAGTTTCTTTTCATTAAAACTTGCTTATAAGGGGTATTGGTGAAATTTACATCTTTCTGATACTACATGGATTGAAATAAAATAGTAAGTGACATGTTTAGAGAACATGATATAGAACATTGGCCATTGCTGTGAAAATAACTCTTATATAGGGCTCTTTGTGGACATTAAAAGAGATCTGATAGGAACTGGATGGAGAATTACTCAGGAGGTCAATTGTATTGCCCCAGCCACTTGCAACCATCAATAGGCTATGCTGCTTCTCCAAGTGTTGTTTCTGTCATTTCTCTAGATTTTTTTTTTGCTGAAAGTCAAAATACATTATACTTCTCTAAATATATTCGAAATACTCTTGAAGCCAGAAGTGTTGAAACCAGTTCCATGCTTAACATCTATTGTTTGTGGAAAAGTAAAGGGAAGATCAACAGGAAACTTGGCTGCCCTCTACAAATCCTGTCCTTCTTGGATAGAACACTTTTTCAGTGCAAGACAGATGTAAAGGAATTTTAAGCTGGTTTACCTGACTCCTCCTTCCACAGAACTGGAAGGGTAGGTAACTATTACAGGAAGAAGCTATATCATCTCTGCTAACTTTTTACCTGTGAAAGTATGTTAGCCTCTGACAGACTCAGGCAGAATAAGGCCACTTTTTAACCTCTTACGACAAAGGACTTCAGTACAGCACATACAGACCGGGAAACATGAGGTTTTCCCACAGAAAGTATTGAGTTAAACTTCCATGACTTGTTAAAATCAATTATTTAGTTTTAAAGTAGAAAAAAAAAAGTTTATATGTTTCTAAAACAATTGTATTTTTACAACAGAAAGTCATCTAACGTGATAGTCCACTAAATTGCAAGATATTTGTATTCTACACCTGAAGTAACATTCAGATCAGATGAATTCCAGCATTTTAAACTTTAATTAGAATATCTAATAAAGTGGTGCAGGGTTTTTTCCAGACCATGCCCTCCTCAGTGGCAGATACTCTAATAGCTTGCCACCTGTCCTGGTTTCGACTGGGATGGAGTTAATTTTCCTCTCAGTAGCCAATGTGTTTTGGATTCTGTACCTGAAGAATGTTGATAAACACACTGATTATATGAGTTGTTGCTAATGAGATCAAGCACACCCTCTGGCTTTCCAGGTCTCACTAATGTGCAGGTACAGGAAGCTGGAAGGGGTATAGCCACTACAGTTGATCCAAACTCACCAGAGTGAGTATTTCATACCATAAACATCATGGTCAGCACTTAGGCGGGAGTGGGCCGGTGAGCTGGCTTGCTTTTTCTCTACCTGTTTGGAATTGTTCTGGGATCATTTACAGGTCTTTTTTTCATTCTGTGATTACTGCTGGGGACAGGCTGTATTAATCATCAGGTCATTCGGTGGTGATAAATTGTGCATAATTCATATTTTTATTATTATTATTCCTATTTTTCTGGTATTATTATTATCATTATTTCAATATATTTTATATATATATTATTATATTTTTCTTTGCTATCCTAGTAAACTCTCTTTATTTCAACCCATGAGTTTTCTTTCTTCCCCATTCTCTCCCCTGTAACCTGGGAAGAGGGAGGGTGATTGAGCCGCTCTGTGGCACTCGACTGCTGACTGTAGTTAAACCATGACAGAATCTTAATAAAAATACCATATTAGAATATAATAGCAATGACAGTAAAGTCATTTTCCACTCAAGATTTTGTGTTTGTACAGCAGCTTTTCCTCTATAAAGGCAAAAGTGCATAACAACATTAGATAAACAACTTTAGATAGCATTTTATGAAACAAAAGGTTCATCAGTTTAAGCTGAAAATAAGCCAGTTTGATAGAGGTAGGTTTTATATTGTAATGCCTGTTTCTTGTAAGAGAGATGTTTCCTTTTTGTAAATCAGTAAAAACTTTAAACAGCTGCTGGGGCCGTGTAGAAACCTGACACTATCTAAACAGGCATTTGAGGAGGGCTGCTGAAACTTTTCTTGCTACTTCATCAGCTCTTGTGAAGCGAGCATGCACACAAGGTGTGTTAGGAAGTGATGTTCTTTTGCTTCTGCAACAAAGTGAATTCCCTCTTTCAGCGCGGCATCACCAGGCTGGCAGTTTGCCATCTGGAAAACTGACATTTGCCTCCCCTGGGTCTGCTGAACAGCGCTGCTGCAAGACAGCATTCGTACCTAAAGAAAATGGAAAAGGGAATAGCAAGCTTGCTGAGCGAAAATGAGAGACACGCTGATGTTTTCCTTCTAAATAGCAGGAACTCTTGGCCTTTTGGAGTGTTTTTATTCAGCATCCTTTATTGTAAAGGTCCTTTTGCATGAAAAGAACAATGAGGGTATGTATTACATGCTGGTCGGCTCCTGTTCCATCAGTCAAGCAAGAGCTATTTAAAGGACTAGTCTAGGTTTTGAACAACTTATAACCTGAATCATTCAACTACTTTTTTTTTATAGTTAGCAATAAGGAGCACATCAGAGTTTAAATCTGACAATCTGCATTTCAAAAGGAGTCATTTCAGAAAAAGTTCTCTTTGTGATAAAACTGGATTATAATAGAATAACTACAGACTACAGACAAGCATTGTGATTTAGGCCAAACTTTGTTTGGGTGAAAGTTACTCCTTTGCAGAGCATTAAGAGTTCTGTTATCACTTCAGGTCTCAAAATAGAATTAGAAGGCATGGGTTGACATAATGAGTTAAGTGCTGGAAATAAAGCTGTCATGATAAAAAAGCTTATGATGCAAACACTATTTAACTCCATCTCAACAGTGACAAATTTAGCTCTGGATTAATCAGGCTATTTTCTCATGCTTTCAAATGTACAACCTGTTCATCATCGCACAGATGCCAAAACTTCTTATACTTTATATTTGCCAGTTATCTAAATGAGATGTAAGTAGTTCATAAGATACGTTCTAGTTACAGTATGAGAGTAAATTTGATCCTTAATACATTTTCATATTTCAAATTCTATCTTGAATTAACTTGTAAAGCTACAGTGCACAGTTTAGATTTTTTAAGGAGAAAAGTTCCAATAATATGACTTTTGAGTAAAAGTGGCAATATTTAAAGGAACAGGTGTTATATCTTTATTAAACCAAAGTGCAAGCCCTTTTTTTTTTGAAATATGAAACTTAGTCTTTCATGGGCAAACTAGTTAATATTTTTTATTTCAAAGATTACTCTAGTATTCATAAGAAAAAAAAAAACCAACAAAAAAACCCAAACCCCTGTCTTTCTATTTTACAAATGTGGTATATGTACACAAATGTCAAGTCAAACCATTATAGCACACTCAGCTAGTTGCCAAAACGGTTGCATAACAGTCTGGGTTGTTTCTTTAGGGTGAGGATGAAATGCCTTTTAGCAAATAAATGTAAATATATATTTATTTTAACACAGATCCAGACCATTGTAGGCCACCCCAGTCTTAGCGTAAATAATATTGCTTAGTTGTATTCTTTTGCATAGGCAGTTTACCCATCCTTTTTTTTCTTGGTTCCACAGATATAGGGTCTTGTCCAATACTCAGATTACTTTTTACACACACAGAGAAATAGAGTCAAAATATTTGTCATCCTGTTTTCAAGGAATTTTACTTTTTACTCTGAATCACTAAGCTCGTCCTCTCATTTCATGCCAAGCTTACCTATCCATTGAAATCTTAACATGAATTTGCATAATATCCTGTGCTTGGAGCTACCCTGCTAAGCTTCCTCAGAAATATCAGATGCTCCTTATCTTTGCTGTGTTTGCAGTGTAGAAAAATTCAAGCTGGGATAGAGACTGAAGACAAAGGTATTTTTAACTTGATATTGTGTAGAGGGCTGGAGCTTTCACCACATTCATTAAGCAGACGTTATTAGACATATTTACGTGCAAGTTTCATATCATTACTCTGACAAACTTTCGGGACATGAAGAAGTAACTTGTCCATAGAGTTTTTTAGACTGAGCTTCTTGAGAGGATTTGAGGTTTGATTTTGTTTGTTTTGGGTTAATTAATATGATAGGTTAAACCGTAAGGACTCTTCTACTTACCATTAAGTGAAAAAATGGAAATTAGTAAATCTTCAGGAAGATAATTTTAAAACAAAAGTAGAAGCTGGAGGCCTCACAAAGGCTTTCAAACCCAGATTTTTAAACTGACTATAAATTTAGTTACAAAAATCTAGCTCCTGCTTTCAAGAACAATGATCTAAATTCTGATGATGCCTTTGAAAGAGAAGAAACAATAATATTTTGTAGTAAAAATTGTTTGATTTCAGGAATAGATCCATGAGGTAGCATTATGGGTAGCAGTCCATAGTCTGGCCCTCAGTGCATTCCAAAATGACTTTGCTAATCAAAACTAAACTGAGTCTTTATATGAAGACAGAATAGGTGGTTAGGTAATGCCTAACTTTGACTGTATGAGTAAAAGAATAAATAAAATTATAGTAAGCAGAGGTAAAAAATACATATCATCCACAAGTCTATGAAGGAGATAGTCTCAGAAGCTTTATATCTGGCAGGATTAATGGAGAAATTTAATGTTAATTTGCATTGTAGATTAAGTTTGCAGTGTAGTGTTTGAATGTATGCTGCTGTTTGGGTTTCTTAACAGTTACCACACAGTATACTTAACTCCTGACACAGTAAATCAAGAATAGACATAAAGAGATATCTAAGTTGCCCAAAGACCAGAATAGGTGTTCTTTTATGCATATTTGCTTCAATATAACTAAGTAAATTAACAATTCTCAAAATTCATGTGCTGTAATATTTTTCTTGACAATATTTGTAGGAGGTTTTTGACATTTTGTTTAAGCTTTTCCTGGTTTTTATTGTTTGTGAAAGAAATTCTTCTATGGCATCATGGCTATCGTTTATTAATAACTGAGTTACATTTCTACATTTACTTCCATATAAACAATATGTCCTACCTGGGACTGTCAAGCAGGCAGCACATCAGCCTTCCTTCCTTCCTTCCTTCCTTCCTTCCTTCTACCCATTTGTCCATTCATCCATCCATCCATCCTGCCAGCTTCTTCGCCTCGCCTCGCCTTGCCTCTCTTTCCCTTTCCCTTTCCCTTTCCCTTTCCCTTTCCCTTTCCCTTTCCCTTTCCCTTTCCCTTTCCCTTTCCCTTTCCCTTTCCCTTTCCCTTTCCCCTTCCCTTTCCCTTTCCCTTTCCCTTTCTCTTCCCCTTCCCCTTCCCCTTCTCCTCTCCCTTCCCCTCTCCCTTTCCCTCTCCCTTCCCCTCTCACTTTCCCTCTCACTTCCCTTTTCCCTCTCCCACTTCCATTTGTTCTTCTGTCCTTCATCTCTTGAGAGATGAAGTCTAGATTCACATATAAAGATAGGATATTGCACATGCTAATATCGATATCTTTCCCCAAAATGCATCTTTGGTTTGCTTTTTGAAATTTTAAGAGAAGAATAACTACCGCAAATGTAAATGGAAAAAAAAAAACAACAACAAAAAACAACAAAATCAGTCTTATAAGAAAGCTCAAAAATATATTTTTACACAGTAAAGCAAAAATTAGAAAGAAAACTGAGAACACTGGTTCAATACCATACCCAAGAGTATGGTATTGAACATAAAATGTTCAAACTTGCAAGAAGCCCAACTGCATGACATGGGAACACTAGAATCTAGGTAGCTTTGGCTGAGATATTGACTAATATTAATGTGTTCATTTTGGAGTTCACTGTCAGTATCACTATTTTCCTTACAGTCCTCTCACTACTGCTCCTGTCTGCTTTGTGGTACTTTACCAGCGAGAAGGCAGGAGAGCAGCACCCCTGCAGAGGATACTGATGCTGCTCTGTGGATGGGCAGGCAGGGCGTACTAATGAACAGGGCACCTGGCACTCTCTCCGCTGAAGTGTGACCATGTCAGTGTTGTGAGACACTGTGTGCCTCATTATCCCCTCCATGTGTTCATACATGCGAGTTTCCAATCCTGCTCTCCCAATTTCAACTTTTTAGAGCCTGGATGTACTAATCAGATTCCAGATACTGGCCTTTGCTTGAGCAGTCATTGCCTCAAAAGAAGGAAAGTGACAAGGCGGAATGATCTTTACCATAGGGATGGAGCATGCTATGGAATCTATAAATGGCACAGCCAGGATGAATAGGATCATTGTACTGGATTTTGTAGACAGTGCCAGTTACCACAGTCAAAAGGACATTGGAGTAAAGCAGTTAATAAAAGAGAAAGGAGGAGGGGGGAGGAGATAGTGTTGAAAATCATGGAACTGAGAACATTGAGACTTAAATGCTTTTTTTTTCCCAGACAATGAACTGTCTGCATCAAAGTTAGTCCAATAGCATTTAGCTTTGTGCCTGCTTCCACTGTACCTGGTCACTGGATAAATAATGAATAGTGAGCGGAGACAGAGCTTACAAGGGCTCTATTATTCCCACAGTTTAAACTCTTCATTCAATAGAAAGTACACAGGAAAGGAAGAAAGAAAATTCCAAAGGAGATAAGAAATAAAGACACATTGACAGACCAGAATGGTAAAAAATACCTTATAGAAAAGAAATATTTCTGCTCTAGCTTGTTTATTAAATAAATAATTAGTATAAAAGCATTTTATAGCATTTTTTTTAATCCAAGGAGCTTAAAACATTTTATAAACCATTAATTAAAAGTGAAAGTTCCTAAAATATGTTATATGATCTGTGAGAAATATTAAATTAGTTCTCTTTGAAATCTGGGCCCTTAAATAATGCTGCTGAGCCTGAAATTTTTAACCTAAATGGCAGACTTTTACAGAGTGATACTATAGACAATACAGTCATTTCTAACGTAGCTGCAGATAAGCACCCCATAAACATTAAGGGGGAGGAAAGAGCACTCTGATTTTATAGGTTTTGGTTTAAGTGTGCTTCCATGTATCATTTTTTGGTTTAAGAATTTAGTCCAAAACCACACAAAAAACCAGCATTAGGCAAAAAGACTGAATTAATGACTCCTAATTACCAGCTCTGTTCAGTTCAGATTTTCTACCTTCTCAGTGTTTCATATCCTCTTTCTCTTCTTCTATGAATAAACTGTATGTGTATGTAACATATGTGTTTGTGTGCAGGGAAGGAAAAATATCGTTCTTTGAGGTAACTGACAACACAGCTTGTAGCAAACAAAAGTAACACCTCAGAACTTCATGATGAAGACCATATGCTCAAATTAAGTTAAATGTGTTGTCTTCCTGGATTGTGGCATTTCCTCACGCCATCATCTCTGCTTTTCCAGTTTTCACTCTTTATTACATCGTGGGAAAATCCAGCCCATGTACTGGTTTAGGATAGGACAACGTATCCCCATATTTTCATATGGTATGCTTAGAAACCTTCTAAATGCTGTAAAAATTAGCACTGACTGTGTGACTTTGGAGCTCAGGTTTCAGTGAAAATCAAGACAGATCCTTCAGGTGTAGAGACTTAACTTCCTTTCATTACTGTGGGAATGAGGCATGGGAGAATTATTTATGCCTCACAGTGCCTTTGAAAACCTCCTCAAACTGACTCATTCTCTTAGTTGTTTTAGAAGGAAAGCCCATTTCCTCCCCCTTTTATTCTTTGCTAGGCATTATTTTAGGAAAGGTCTACTGGATAAAACCAAGAGCAATACTGAGGCAGAAAATAATTTTTCCCTTTAAAGTTCAAAGTTACTTTGACGAGGAAATTTCACTACTTAAAAAAAAAAATAAAAGAGAGCCACAACTGGAAGAAATACTGTAAAAAGCTTTACAAAGCCTATAAAGGGAGCAGAAAACTTCTCTTGAAAACAAGTACACAATTGTTATAATGCATGGACTGTACCGGTGCACATCTAACTGTGTGCGAGTAAGTTCTGCGAGCAGATCCCTCTCTTGCCCTTTCAACAAATGTTATTATTTCCCAAGGAGGACTATCTCTGCTGCAATCTGCACTTACTCCACGCTGACAGCTCTCCTGGCCCCTCTGAGCGTGTGCAGTGCCATTTAGGATACTGTCCTGTGTCCTCCCCTCTGCATCTGTTGACGGATCTGAACTCTTCTATTATCTCAAGTAGCCAACAGCAGGACCTGTCACCGAAGCAGAGAGGCTGTGTATATCTGAGCTACTATCATGCAGCCTCTTTATTTGTCCAATGACAGTGTCTTGTGATAAATGTTTCAGAAATGACATTTGAGATGACAGGGGAGGAAAACTCTTAAGTAAGAGACCATAGCTCCCAGTGTCTCCTGAGACACAGTGCTGTCAATCAAGGAGGAATATTTGCAAAGAGATTAGAATGCAGACCATCCAAAATCAATGAATTACAGGCCACAAAACCCTTTCAATTATTAAAAAAAAAAAGTCACATCAATAAGAAAACTGCACAGTTCTGCAAGATGTGCTAGGATTTACCTTATCAAAGATATTTGGGGAACTTCTAAAGCCAATGGTAAATTTTGGATTGGGAGAACAGTCTATGAAACAATGTTACAGGAAAAAAAAAGAAAGAAAATTGTACAAAAGTTGGAAGAAGGGAGAGGTAGAAGAATTAAGTCAAAGAGCTGAAGTTCAGTAACTGGCTTATAGCATATTTATACAGAAAGTAAGATTTGACCGTGCCCTCGTGGTATGGGCCAAACATAAAGAGTAGCTGTGCTGTCCCACTACATAACTGTACCTTTCTGCAACAGAAGCCAATCCTGACTGTTGCTTTAACAGTTTAAGCCTACCTGATCATTTAATTTGGCTTTCCAGAAAGTAAATATGTGACAAAGACCAGTCTGAAATTGCTAGCATTCATGGCAAGTGGGAAGATACTTTGGACACCTAACACCATTCTTAGATATTAATTTCTGTTGCTTCTTTCTTACATCTAGTTTACAAACAATACTGCAAGATAACTGGTCGTTCTCGCATTAATAAGCTGTTTGCACAATAACTGATTCTTACCACACATGAATCATACATTCAATCAGATTTTTGAAAAATTTTATAAATAGGAGGAGTTAACCTGAGGTAGAAAGAACACATTAATTAAGAATTGTACTGGGAATGGAAATCAGGGAAAACTGGAGAAGAGTGAAGGAAAATCCATCCTCCAAAAACTGCAGAGTGTTATATTTCTATTTGCATATGATACATCAAATCCCTTGGCAGAGGTTAATAGGAGAGAGAAAAGCTGTGATAATTGGTGTCAGTCATGGACAAGATTTCTAAGTGAAAAAAATAAGGGAAAAGTTCTACTGAAGGGCAAATTAAAAAAAAAACCTAACATTCCAACCTAGACAAAGAAAAAAGGGCTCCTAACATTCAAACCTAGACAAAGAAAAAAGGGCAGTGAAGAGTGAGCACAGGAAGAGAGAGCAACTATACAAAAGAAAGGAACAAAAGAAACTCCCTAGGGCAACACAGACCAAAGTTAAGAAAGGCCAAGTTAACTGAGACATTACAGTAGCTAATGAGGAACGTGATTGTTAAATATGCTTTGTTATTTTATCTTTTTTAAAAAAAAAAAATCTGTTACAATTTTTTTCAGCTAAATATTCAGGTTTTACTTTTAAGTACTCACAGTTTTTCTATCAGCTTGTCTGATAATAAGATTGAACAACCAATGAAAGGATGCCCACTGTACCAGTTGATCTGGCCTATTAAGGCAGCACCTACCACCCCCAGGGAACTGTGGAGTGGGCAAGATTGGGGTGAACTTATGTCCCAAGGGACTGCATTTTGAGACTTCAGACACACCTGGCTATAAATGGAGACTTTATTGTCTGAGAATATGGACATGGACAGGGATGTCAGCCAAGCTCTCCCTAGTGCATCATTAACTTACATTTGGTGAAAGCACACTTCTTCAAATTGTGTCTTATTTTGATTTGAAGACATTGAGAGATGGAGAATCTATCCATATACAAGTTCTGCCCGAGCACTTGTGGCTCATTGTGCCCTTTCCCCATGGATTTAAGAGTCTTCTATTACCCTCAGTTTTATTTCAGTAAAATTGTATTGTTATCAAAAGACCTCTTAGTATTGCTTTCATCAGGATGTGATCCAAAACACTCTCTCTCTGCAAGGTATTTCCCAGAGCTTTCATGACACCTTTCTTTATGATTGTCCTCTAGGCACTCATGTTTTTCTAGTGGTCCTTCTAGGAAGAGCTTTAGAAACATGGTAGCCTTCAGGCTAGGGCAGACTCCCACAGCAGGGCAGTTGGGCCATCATACCAATCACCTCAGAGACTGGAAGGAGGAAGGGAAGAGGCTGGGAAGGGAAATGCCCTTCTTCCCTCCCTGCCAGTTTGGCAGGGACTTCATGTGCAAAGCAAGATGAATTACATCCCAGTCTGTTAAACTGGTGTGTACTTGAAAGTCACCTCCAGTGACTATTCCTTGTTGTCAATGAAGCCTAGTTGCTCCAGAGAAACAATAGATCTTTACCTAGTGTCATTATGGAAAATGTCAGGCACAGCAGTGGCCACAGAAGGGACCAGATTTAAGATCAAGGTCATCTAGAAATGACAGGCAGATCAACAGTCCATTCAGGTTTATATGCCAACTATTTCTATTCCAACAGAGTGGACATTTGTATGGGCATTCTGTATTGCTTTGCTCTTAATGAACATTCTGCATGCAGAGTCACTACAAAATCAGCAGCTTATATCAGTCTGAAAAATAATGTACTTGACGTCCTTTATTCCTCATTTTCCCTTTTGTTTGTGTGTAACATAGCGAGGCACAACTTGTGCTCTGGGAAAACACTATGTTTTCTGTTCTGTTAAAAACAAAATTATTTCTGAGCTATCAACAAGTTTAAAAAGGGAAGAGAGAGCGAGAGAGCATGCACATGAGGAGGAAAGGACTGAATATCTGAATGCCATGAAGAAGTATCTGTCTTCTTACAAACAACAAAAGAAAACATTGCCATCTTTCCTTATGCAAAATAGTCTACCTTTTGGATGCAGGGTCAGCCTGATTAATTTCACTCCATAATGCAATACTATGCAAATGAATAAGAGCTTGAAAACAGGACTTTGGATGAAAGAGTTTACTCAACCATGTTAGAGTCCCCACCGAAAAGCTTTACTGTCATGGCTCATCTCATTAATCTGATATATACATTGCATTAATGTTTTTTTCTCTTACTGTGCAAGACTGATGTGATTCTGTCTTTTCTAGTGATTTAGCAAAGCAATTGTGAAATTATTTTGCAGCCATGATTCAATTTCACATTTCTGTTTTGTTAGGAAGGCAATGTCTAGTTACTACACTGACTTTCAGGAAGTGGGAAAAAAAGTGGAATTACGTGCAATATTAATTTATTGTTTTGTAAAAGCTAGAGAAATTTTTTTCCTGTTCCATATCAGAATAAACTAGACAGTGTTTTCATGACAGATTAGAGCGTGGAGGGGCAATTAAGCAGCCACATGGTATTTGAAGATTGTTCCCTATACAATCCACCAATGTCCTTTGAGAAATCATGACTTCCTATTAAAAAATATTATAATAATATATTGATTGCTAGATATGTAATTTTATTTTTGTGATGCAAATCAAGATTAATTCCTATTTTAAGCCTAACTATTTACTTTGACCCAAGCTGGGTCAAAGCAGTTGTGCTTTAGCTGAGAAGTATTGGTGATGGTTGGACTGGATGATCTTTTAGGTCTTTTCCAATCTTGATAATAATTCTGTGAAATTCTGTGAAATTCTGTTTGACTTCTCATATGGAACTTTATGAATTTTGCCCACAGTTGGATTTTGGGATGCATATAGCTGAAGTCCTAGCTTCTTTTACAAAATGTGACTTATATTGTTGACTGTCCAAAACCAAAACTTTCTAATCTCTGAAACTTTTATTTAAGAACACAAAATTTGGTCTTCCAGTAGCAGTAGGAAGCAGCTAGTTTGAACTGAAAAGATTTGTTACAAAGCCTGTTTTGCCTGCAACACGGGAAGTAGAGTAGGGCAATGACAGTGCTTATGCACAGCAAGATTTGAGAGGCAACAAAGAGCTTTTCAAATTCACTTATTCAGTTGACAATTCTTTTAGCAAATGATGCAACTCTACAGATTTTTTGAGGGGGGAATATGATGCAGCAAAAAAAGGTCAATGAGTACTGTAACCAACTGCTGAGTTTTATCCAGCGATAAACAAGGAGATATTGATTCTCAGGAGGGAAAACAACATTCTTATTTGATTACAGTGTTGCAAAAAAAAAGGTTTTCCTATAAGGTTTACTGAGTTTGAAGATCAAAACCTCATTATTTTCCATAGTTTATTTTTGTTTCAGGATTTTTGAAATGTGTTCTAAAGAGGATCCCCTCTAGCTACAGCTTTCTTCATGTCTGAAGCCAGCTTAGAGATAAAAAAAAATGAAAAATAATACTTTCTGCAAGGGAACACGATACAAATATTTCCATAATAAATACAAACTATCATATGCTAGGCTTTATTATATTCAGGTTTCCTTTCCTGACCTTAGGGGAAAGTACATGACAGCTGAGCTAAACCTCCTTCTAGGAACTGGGACATTATTTGTATAAAATAAGTGCTTTGACACACGACTTCTGAAGCCAGTACCAGCTAAAAATCACATAGGAGCTGCCAATCTCTTTCCATTTTCACTGGCTGAAATTCCACCAGGTGGACTTGATGTTGGTTTTCCCTGTCAAAGCAGTGGCATGTGGTAGACTTTGGTTGTCTCATGGGATACGTACAGTGTAAAGTTATGCATTAATAGATCTGCTAGCCATATTATCACAGTACTCACACAACCTAGTTGGCTGTACTAAGGACTAGACCTTGCTAATGAGGCTGTCCTTGTCCTAGTACTAATTCTTCTGGAGCTAGCTTGGTAATTCTTACATGATTTGCTGTGTCCATCTCTCACTCCAGCAGAGAACAACTGTCATTCAGTAGATAAAATAAATGTTTGAATCTGGAACACACTTATCTGAGGTGAAGAGGATAGATGGGATTTCATCCACAAATAAATCCATTTGAGGATGTTTTATTTCACTAAGAAAACACGGAACACGTGTTACTAAAGCAAAAGACGAGAACAGAGTTCAGCCATTATCTTTCTTAGATGTTGAAAACACTTTCGCCCTGTTACAACACTCCCAGTCTTCTGTCTTTAAAATAAACTATTATGTGACTCTGCAAGACACAATTAAATGGAACAGCCAAAAGGGTATCTTTCCTTTGTGACCCTGTTCCTTTTCACCTGCTCTGCTGTAGCTGTTTCTGCAGTCACCCTGTAAGCCAGTCCACCCTACAAAGACTGATGGGATGAAAGTAATCCGCTTCTTTCTAGGGTCATTTTTTAGCTAATTCATTTCAATTATCCCTGTCACAGCATTGTCAAAGAAGCAGCTAGTGTGTGGGAGGCAGTGAATGAGGATGCGAAGGTGACTTGGTCCCAAAAGGCTGTACTCTGTGCAGCACCTCCTGCTTCAGCACCTCCACCTCCATGGAAGGGCATAGGAACTGAGACAGTGCTCAGAGCCTCTCCTCTTCCTTTACTCAACATGACCTTCAAGTCCCCTTGGATATCTCCCATGAAGTAATGCACTCCTTTAAAAATCTTCTGAAACTTTCCACCTAACACATCCTGAATTAGAGCCTTTTGGATAATTGTATTGAGGAAAGGAAAGAACTGCTGAGCTATATAAGGTTGAAGGTGAAGAAATTATCACATCCTATTCACTGTTATACTTGGAATCAGAATATCTTCTTGCCTTGGCTTCCCTGGTGATTACTATATCTGGTAATATATTAAAAACTTAGCCTGAGTACTTCTATGCTCCCATGCATCCTGACCTTCAATCAGAATTTCAGACATAATTAAATGCTTCATAAAAACAATTCAAATATTATCTTTAGCATCGACTTGAGGCCCTACCAGTTATTTTGGCAATCCCACAAGGGAAGAATCACTTTCTGAAAGTGACTTTACCAGGGTGAATTTAAGACTAGCCAAAATAGGGAAACACAGAACAGCTCATGCCGAGACCATATATCAGAAAGAAAAAAAGTCAATGCCATCAAATCCCTCACAATATGACCAGTACACATTAGCTTGTGTAAAACCTCTGTATGCTGTTGTGTAAAATATGAGTATATAAAAAAAAAATCTAGCTCTGGATGTTCTACCATATTCATAGTCATTTTTATTCAGTTTTCATAATACCAAATCCATACAGCAGTCAAACTTAATTTTAAAATAAAAGGTTCTGAGTTCATGAACTAGAGGAAGCCTGAAGAAATGCTCTGACATACAACAGTATAAAAGAGGTTTATAGATATTTTTTCCAAAACTCTACATTAGCTATTGGAAATCTCATTTGAAACATGCTGTACTTTGTGTGCTTGCCTTTCTCAAAGATCACACAGAAGTCAATATACCATCAGATCAGGAGTAGATCAACATGTGTCTTGCCTGTCAAGCTTGTCAAGTCCTTTGCTTAGTTTTATTACTGCAGCAGTGGAGTCAATGTGTGAAAACAGTAAGAGCATGAGCTTGTTCATGTCTAAGCTTGATGGTTATGTTGTGACAATGTTCTTTTTAACTTAAAGCCAACTATTCCTCAAAAATCCTTTCCTCAGTTCCTACAGTTAGTGAACTCCTTTCACTCTTGGTGTCTGTTGTTGTCTGTGTTGCAGAAAATGAAAACATTAGAATAATGAAAAATAAATATCATTCAGATCCAAACACAGTGTTACTGTAGAGTAACACTGTGATTTAATTATTTTTTTTAAACCTGTGTTACAGACAAGATTCCACTCAGTTTCCCAGCTTAGTTGGTGTTTCCCAGGAAAGGGAAAGAAAGCTGTTTTCAGAGACTCACTAGGACTTTATACAAAACAGTGAACCTTTTTAAAGTCACAAGTGCCTTCAATAAGATTAAAACCCTAGACAAAATGTCTGGTTATAAAAAGATATATTTACATATATTTTAATGACATTTAAAATAATTAAAACAAGAGCACTCATTTATTCAATCAGACTCTAATTTGAGTACATGCATATTTTTTGAAAATAGTTCTAATTTTTTATATTTTTTACCAATAGATGGTGCTAGCAATTTCTGCATTTACTGAAATATCTACACCCACTTTATTCAGCTAAGACCCATAACAATCTTCTGGAACTGTGAGAGAGAAACAGTCTATCCATGTGCCAATTAAAGTAGTAAATGCCAGCTCACCGATACTCAACATTTTACATATTGAAAAGGCTACTAGAGCAGCAAAAAGCCATCAGTAACTACCCACTGCAGAACATACACAGTATGGAAATGAGAAATCTGCTGTTCTCACTCCTCCAGTGTATTGTCAAGATTTCTGGAATACTCATATCACTTTTTGCATTGATTAGGGTGCATACTTTTAGGAAAAAGGATGCTGGCATCAGTCAAAATAGGTCCTCCATCCATCTTCTACAGAGCACAATGAAAACTTAATGTCTTAATTCCAAATCCTGCCAAGATTTTGTGCACATGCCTCACTTTATGGACTGGGAATAGTTCTAACAAAGTTAATCAAGATGTTCATAGCATGTAAGGTTAAGCAAATCTGTGATTGTCCACGAGTTTGGACGTACAGGTAGTGTTTGGAACTGATGGTAGTGGCTCTCCATGGAAGTGAACAGATGACTTCTGCAGCCATTAGGAGGATGCACCCAGAATAGAGCATATTTTTATGATATCCCACCTGTCCTAGACATCTAGAAAGGGCATATTCAAAATTCACTGTTTAATTGTTTCAGTTCTGTGAATCAGTTCATTTTGTTTATGTTCAGAGAAAATATATTCAAGGTCACTACAAGTGCAGTTAAAAAAAAAAGAACAAATTAAAAATGTGTAGAAAAAATCTTGTTCTCTGCATTTCCAATTTCCTCTAAAAACTTTGGTATCTCTAAAACCCCCCCAAAGAATGTTTCCAATATCTCATTGTCATCAACTTTATTTTTCTTATTACTTACAGACATTCTCAAAATATTTTGTGATAATTGAAACATGACTGTTCTTCAGAGAAAAGTTGTAGTCCTGTGCTCCCCAGTTCATTTCCACGTGTAGTACACTCTTCAGAGTGAACCAGCTTTACACTACACAGAAGTAAGCCCACTGGAATAACAGATTTTCACAAGGAGGTTGCAGTTTATAGACCTTTAGCTCCTGGGGAATTTAGTTACCTACCACTTCCTTCTATGACATCCACCATTTTTGGCAACCACAAAAAGGAATTACAGACTTCAAAAAAATCTTTTATATGTATATGTTATATATGTATAAAATATTTTTTATATTGTTATATATTACTATTAAATATAATATATATTATTATATATTAGATTATAATATAAGTTCTATTATACATTAGATATTGTTATAATACATTATTATATATTATTATATATGTAGATATGTGTCGATATGAGTGGAATTTACATACATGTATACAAATATAGACAAACATATATGCATATATTGCATACATTTATAAATATGTATATGTCTATTACATACTCTATACATATTGTTTAATAAAGCAAAGAGTACTATCTTTCCCCTCCACCCATCTTTATCTTTAAAAGAATGCTACCCTCTGGGAAGGTGTACTCAACAGCTCATGCAACTTGTTCACTGTTATCAATACATGCCTACTTTTTAATTTATGAATATGTTATTAAGTTTATAGTAACTGTAAGGGAAATATTAATTATTTTGTTTTTCATATCTATTAAAAGAAACACAAATCTGAAAAGCTCACTCTAGAAAATGCTATCACTTCCATTATACACTGACACCATGGAAAATACTTTGGGAGATGTAAATGTGTTCTTGCAAACCCAGAAAATGATCAGTATGGCTGAAAAGCTTAAGCTGATACAAGTTTTATTCTTTTTTTTCCCCCTCTCTGTCTGTCTTTTAGTAAAATAGATTTTAATGTATAAACCTTGATCAAAAATGTCTGTGTCTTTAAATGAATTGGTAACTGATGTAAAAACTAGTCTACAATAAAAACAGAAAAATAGATAATAATTCTTTCAAAAAACTCAGTAATGTGTAATTCAAAAATAATGGTAATGAATATTGTATGGTAGAAAACACAGAAGGATGTTCTGGATCTCCTCAGACACAATGATTTATCTTTATGGATTATATCAAAGGCCTGTGCATTCTCTAGGCAGTTTGGGAGGCCCATTTTCCACTGTCATCATTGTTTCCTCAGCAAGCACTGATACTCCTGTAGAGAATCACTGATCATAGCAATACACAGCATATTTTCAGTTGTACTCCTGCAATGTAGAATTGATGCAGAGAAAGCCAAGCCAGCAGCCCATGCTCTGTCTCATAAGTTCCTTTACAGAAGAACCCTGAGAAGGTGCTCCAGTTACTTCTGTTCACCGTGGATAATGAATGAGGCTCCTCAGCTGCTTGTGAAAGAAGATGATGCTATGAAAAAAAAGTTCATTCCCCATTCTTACACTTGTTCAAGAATATCTTAATTACTTTCAATGAAGCTATGACTTCTTAATAGAATATAAATATTTATCCCTCAACTGAAACCTTGCTACCTTTTCTCATTGAACTGCAAACAACATATTTACTCTCCCATGAAGCAGCCACTTGGCAGAGAAACAGAGCACACAATGCATGATGTAAATTATCCTAGGTTGTACAGTGATACAGCACTGAACAGAATAGCTACTTAAACACAAAAATTAAAACCAAGTCTCTCACTAGCAGTATCAACATTCAGATTCTTCATTATGGAATAAATTCTAAAAACAGTATGCCTGCTTTGTAAAACAGAAGATATCAAACATGTAAAACTGAATAGACGTTTACCAAACACTGGATCCTGTCTCTTTAACTGTAGATTACAATTAATCCATTAGTATGAGCAGTCTTTACACTCAAATGCAAATCACTGATTTTTACTTTTTTTAACTTTGAAAAAAAATGTTGGAAAAACTCTGAGTTTAGTATGTCTCTGTGGATAAGTATACGTTTAAATTCTTCCAATGTTAGTTTGAAATAGTTGGGGAGTTTTAGCTCAGATGTCAGACCCAACATTTCAGAAGTGACTGAAGCTGAGTAGATAATTCTGTGTGGTTGAAAGCCACTGCTCTAGCTACTTCATGGTCTGTAACAATACTTGCAGGTCTGTAACAGTGCACACTATATCCCAAGCACAGCTGCTGGACCAGTGAGCACAGTATTTTGACCTAGTAGGAACAAATCTAGAAAGAGATTCTATGGCTTTATTATTTCATTTATTTATTTATTTATTTATTTATTTATTTATTTATTTATAAGTTAAATAATGACAGATTGTGTGATGGATTGTGATAGGCCATACTGTATAGTTCCTACTACTCTTAATACTTGCCTTAGTCATAACCAATTCCAAATATCACATTAACAAGCAATGTCAAGGACAGTTCAGGGGGCTGAACTGATCTGAGATTATTTCCATCAGTCTACCCTGTTTTAGAGGGGAAAGAAATAGATCTGCATACATGCAAACTATTTGTTCTAAGATCCAGAGAACAGAATGCGACTTGTTTCATTTTTTAGGTATGTATAGATACAGCCTATAAATTCCTCCACATACAATATGACTGTTTCCAAGGAGGAATAAATACAGTCTTTAAATGGGTGCCTTTTTTCACTGAAGAACAAACCCATTGCTTGTGAAGTTTTGCTTGAATTCTTCACACTAGGAAAGTCTGAAACTTGTCTAAAACAGGATCAGAAGGATCAGGGCCACGAAGATGATAAAAGGGCTGGAGCACCTTTCCTATGAAGACAGGCTGAGAGAGTTGGAGCTGTTCAGCCTAGAGAAGAGGAGGCTCCAGGGAGACCTTATAGAGGTCTTCCAGTACCTCAAGGGGGCCTACAAGAAAGACGGGGAGAGGCTGTTCAGTAGGGCCTGTTGTGATAGGACAAGGGGTAATGGTTTTAAAATAGAGGGGGGTAGATTTTGACTAGATATTAGGAAAAAAATTTTTACTATGAGGGTTGTAGAACACTGGCACAGGTTGCCCAGAGAGGTGGTGGAAGCCCCATCCCTGGAAACGTTCAAGGCCAGGCTGGATGAGGCTCTGAGCAATCTGATCTAGTCAGGCATGTCCCTGCTTCTTGCAGGAGGGTTGGAGTAGATGACCTTTGAAGGTTCCTTCCAACTCTAACCATTCTATGATTCTATGATTCTATGACTGTGAACATAAAAGTGGACAAAAGCTAAATACCAATGGATGTGTAGAGATTAGGAAAAAACTGTTGATTTAACAAATTCTGACTCACCTTGGAAAAAAATATAAGCAAGGACTAGGAAGAAATGGTCCCACTGGACAATTTAGACCATATCTGTTTAGTACCAGTTTCTTCTCCTTTTCCTGAAGCATCTGCTAGTGGCCTATGGAAATGATGACTCTGAAGGATAACATGGACCACAGCTCTCATCCTGCACAGCCATTTCAAATACTATACTGTAAAAGAATAATGCACAGCACATATTCTCAAAAGGCAGCAGAAACAGGAATGTTGACAGAAACCTCAAAAGAGAGTGAGCATCTCATTTTAGCACTCAATAAAATGGAGCAATCAACAATACCTTTTCAGTCACAGAGTCAGAGAAGAATTGCAAGTGGGGATGGTAAAACTTTCTGCTATTGTCATTTAGATCAGTGCCAAAAAGCCTACTAACTTCATCAGTGTACAATCAAGCATTCTGCAGCTCCATCTTTTACTACCTGTAGGATGGTGTAACCCAGCTATTCACTCCACTAGTAAAGAACCTAATGTGGGCTTAATCAATACTAGTATTTGGGCTTGCATGACATCACTAGTACATAAGGTAAAAGAGGAGGTTAAAATGGAATAATATTTGGGTATTGCCACGATGCACTATATGGTGGATAACTGCATCTATAACACATCTATACATGCTTTTGAATTGTTTTTTTTTTTTTTTTTTTTTTTTGTGGAAGAGAATTTGGGAGTAATGCTACAGTACGACCAAGGCCAAATAAAAGTTGCTGGTAGGGTTTAGGGATAGATTAGCCAGGAAAGGATACAGACATTATGACTCATTAATATTTTGTTAAGTTTCCAGACTTTGAGGGAAAGTTGCATAATGACAGTCCACAAATGTTAATAGTCCTTAAAGACTAAGGAAAGAGAATAGTTTATTACACGTCTGTCTTGCTGGGAGTCATATTAGCGGAAGAAACATTTCAACTCCACAGGAAGTATTTGAGAACTCGTGGCGGTCTGGTGAGGTCCCCAATGACTGGAAGAGAGGGAACATAACCTCAATTTTTAAAAAGGGAAACAAGGAGGACCCAGGCAACTACAGGCCGGTCAGCCTCACCTCTGTGCCTGGCAAGGTCATGGAGCAGATTCTCCTGGAAACCATGCTAAGGCACATGGAGAACAGGGAGGTGGTTGGTGACAGCCAACATGGTTTCATCAAGGGCAGATCATGCCTGACCAATTTGGTGGTCTTCTATGACGGGGTGACGGCATCGGTGGACAAGGGACGAGCAACAGACATCATCTACCTGGACCTGTGCAAAGCTTTTGACACTGTCCCGCACAACATCCTTCTCTCTAAACTAGAGAGACATGGGTTTGATGGATGGACCACTCAGTGGATAAGGAGTTGGCTGGATGGCCACACTCAGAGAGTGGTGGTTAACGGCTCAATGTCCATGTGGAGACCGGTCACGAGTGGCGTCCCTCAGGGGTCTGTGTTGGGCCTGGCCCTGTTCAACGTCTTTGTCGGTGACATGGACAGTGGGATAGAGTGCACGCTCAGCAAGTTCGCTGATGACACCAAATTGTGTGGTGCCGTCGACACACTGGAAGGGAGGGATGCCATCCAGAGGGACCTTGACAGGCTGGGGAGGTGGGCCCGTGCCAACCTCATGAAATTCAACGAGGCCAAGTCCAAGGTCCTGCACCAGGGTCGTGGCAATCCCAGGCACAAATACAGGCTGGGTGGAAAATGGATTGAGAGCAGCCCTGAGGAGAAGGACTTGGGAGTGCTGGTGGATGAGAAGCTTAACATGAGCAGGCAATGCGCCCTTGCAGCCCAGAAGGCCAACCGCATCCTGGGCTGCATCAAGAGGAGCGTGGCCAGCAGGTTGAGGGAGGTGATTCTGCCCCTCTACTCTGCCCTCGTGAGACCCCACCTGGAGTACTACATCCAGTTCTGGAGCCCCCAACACAAGAAGGACACGGACCAGTTGGAGAAGTCCAGAGGAGGGCCACAAAGATGATAAGAGGGCTGGAGCACCTCTCTTATGAGGACAGGCTGAGAGAGTTGGGGCTGTTCAGCCTGGAGAAGAGGAGGCTCCGGGGAGACCTGATAGCGGTCTTCCAGTACCTCAAGGGGGCCTACAAGAAAGATGGGGAAAGGCTGTTTAGTAGGGCCTGTTGTGATAGGACAAGGGGTAATGGTTTTAAAATAGAGTGAGGTAGATTTTGATTGGATATTAGGAAAAAATTTTTTCCAATTAGGGTTGTAGAACACTGGAACAGGTTGCCCAGAGAGGTGGTGGAAGCCCCATTCCTGGAAACGTTCAAGGCCAGGCTGGATGAGGCTCTGAGCAACCTGATCTAGTTGGGGGTGTCCCTGCTCCTTGCAGGCGGGTTGGACTAGATGACCTTTGAATGTCCCTTCCAACACTAACCATTCTATGATTCTATAAAAAAAAAAAAAAACAACTTTTGTGGTTTCTCCCAGTGAAATCAGGTTAAAAAGCTAATTGACCTCAATAAAAGGAGGCTACCAAAGAAAAAGAACCCGAAAACTCAAAGAAACTTTATACCAATCACCATATTTGTTTGACTGCTTGATTTTAGTGGTTAAAGTATAAAAAAAATTTAGTAATTGTAGACTCATTTAGGCTGCAGGCCACCTAGTCTAATCCTCTTCTAAGAGTATTCTGAATCAGATCAGGTTTCTCAGAGTCTTGTCCAATCACATCTTGAACAGCTCCAAGGACAGAGATGTAAAGTTTCTTGAACATTATCTGAACAATATAAATAAATACTTGCAAGTCAGACCAAGGATGTGATCTATTCACTGAAGTTTTGACTGCAATTACTGGCAAAATATCGTATCTCTTCTGTAAAAGGTCATAGCAGAGGTGACTTGGAGAATTTCTGTTCCGAGATTCTTATTGTAGATGTGGTCTCCAGAGAACTGAGAAGAACCATTATCTAAGCAAGTCCACATATTCAGAGGGTCATAATGAGAGGGTTAGATAGGATTAAGCATAGGATTTTGTAGCAACTATGCAAGCGCAAGTAGGTGTCTAAATTCTACACCAAAGCTAACCCATAATATCTGTTTTTCATGCATGTAATTAAAAATGAAGAAGAGCAAGAAAAAGCCTCTGTCTAACAAACTGAAGTACCTTATTTAAGAATCTCTGACTCCCATGTTAAATATTTTAAGGGTTATCAAGACAAAATTCAATTAAATTAAAACCACCAGCAGTATTAAAGTGTAAATAGGAGGGACACAAGTACCCAAACTTCTTTTCTATTGATTAAATTTAAAAATTTTTATTACATTTTAAAAATTTTAAATTTTGCCCCTCTCTCAGAAGGCAAAAGATAGGTAGTCAAAAGGCACTGGGAGGCTGACAAGTTTTCATCTAGCTTGTTCAAATACTGTGTTTTCTTTTTTCAGCAGATAAAACACATTCAGATATTCCCACAAAGGAAATTATGTTGTATGCCACTTTTAAAATAAGATTAAAAGAGCTACTTTCACCACCACTGACTGCCACTAATTGGTATGCTGCATGGGAGCTGACACATCCCTGGATGGCACATCTATTAAGTATAGACTACAATCAGTAAAATAGGTTTTCCAACAAATGACTTGTCAAAGCCTTGACACAAGAATTACTTATACTTGTAGTCAGTCACTCACCTTCTCCCAGTTCAAATGCTCATCTTCTGCCCCCACACTGGAATCTGAAACACAGTGAAATGTGTTTCTCCATTTTTGCTTTATTAAAGTGCTAACCCATGGATAGAACTGGATCAGTGAGAGTTCAAAGGATGGCACAACAAACTTGGGGCAGAAAAGCAGTGGTGCAGGAATGCATCAATTTTCCACTTTTCTTTTCCAGAAGCTACAATTCCAAGATAGTCTCAGCCTTTCTGTGCTAAGAGATGTGAACAGAAAATGTCTTTTAACTGACAGTTCCACCATCCAAGCTTACTAGCCCAGCCTGGCTCCCTTTGATCTTCGTTCTTTCTGGGTATAAAAAACATTATCATAATACCTACCAGCAAATGCACATGTTTTGTTTGGATGAATCTCTGATAACATTCAGTGGCATGGCTGTCCTTCATTGTAGATGCAAAATATGCACTTCAGAAAGTTGGGTTCTTGTTTTTTGGTTTTTTTTTTTTGTTATTTTAAATTTAAATCTGTAAATTCTTTAGCTTAAATACTGAATTGTAACTCTTCTGCATCTGGAGGTCTGAGTGGTCAGGAGTGATCTTTTAACTAAATTGTTCTTTCTTAGAATGTATGTGAATGTATCTCAAGGACAGTATTTATTCCATCTTGTCACCTAACTTACACCTGACAGCTATTCCTGGGAATATGCATTGTAACATAATAAGAAATAATAATACACAAGTCTGCTTTTAAGAAGCTTTCTGGAGTGCTTCAAGGAGACCTTGTGAATGAATGAATACTAGGGGATAGGAGTCACCTCCCCAGGCTTTAACATTTAATCACTTACATGTCTCTTGTAAGTTAAAGAAAGAGATTCAGAATATGATTCATTTTAGGGTTTCTCTTTAGCTGGTACCAAAAAGATTAACCACATACCTAAATGAAACACCATAAAGGCCAGAAAAAGTGAAGAGCAATCCTAGATAACTTTCTTTAATGCTGGTTGACTCTCACCGCTGGAGGAGGGGGGAGGTGGGGAGAAGTCAACCCAGAAAATCCTAATGAGGTAGATTTAAAAAGCTTACTTCACTGGGAAGGTCAGATTTTCCTAGTAATGTTTCTAACTATTTGCAAGACCTAGGTTTCTCAGGTTCATTTCTAATGTCTTGATTTCATTTTGTCATAATTTTATTTTCACACATAACTAACACATGTCGCCAGAGAAAGGTTATAATGATTTTTCACTGTCAGGCCCTGAGAACCTTTATAAAACTGAAGGAAGGAAATGATAATTGAACCACAGAACCTTACGGAATTCTGCTCCAAAAAAAAAAAAACCCTGAAAACTGGGTTCATCTAAACCTATATTCACCATGAATGCATATTTCCACAAGTTTGGCACAATGTAGGCGCTCCGTCTTTTGTTGAAAAGTGGTAATTCTGGGGTATTTGGTTTTTCAAAGCACTGGAGTTCAACCAGATTGATGATGTTTTCCTACTTCCTACATCCTTCCATTCATCCTACTTGATGTATGGATGTAAGATACTTTAAGGAATTTGACTTTTTATTATGGATTTTCCAGTGTCAAAATGAACTCCTCATAATATCAATAGAGAGTGTGTTATATGGATTATGCACCGGCTAACTAACTGTTCTCAAGGTAGTTGTTAAAGGGGAACCATCTCTGAAGAGGGACATGGTTAGCACTGTTTTGCCACCATTAGTGTTAGACCTGACCTTGTTCAATATTCCTCTCAGTGGTCTGGAAATAAATATCAAATCACTGCTTTGCAAATGGTGTATGGAATTGTAGAGTACCAAATAATGGTGGCTAGATGTTTATTCCAAGCAATTGAAACTGTTGGCTACATCAGACCTTGTCATTAAGTGAGTCCTGACGCAGCCAAAGAAACAAGGTCACAGAGATTCTGAACTACAGTCTAGATCTCTAACATTTGCAACTGCATCCTAGAAAACCATGATTGTGGAAAAAAGATCTGGAGTTCACAGCAGAACTAAAACAATTCAACATGAGCTGTCTGTGGGAGACTGAGTTAACTCAGGCTAATGAAATCCTTGGTTTTGACCTCCAGGTAGAGGTACAGCCAGTTATATGCCTGTTCCTTTGTTAGGCTTGTCCCTGTGAGTAGTGACTTGATATCTGAAGTTATTCCTGGAGTGCTGAACATTTGCACAGCAGAAACTAGACAAGACGTGAATTAACTTTTGCATACTGCTAAAATCTGGAGAAGTTCTTTCATTAGAACAAAACCTAACAGCAATTTCTTTTCATATGTTCATGGCTTGGCAGCAACATGGAAAGTGACAGATATCATACATCTTGTCTTAGAGAAAAAGCTCCAAAGAAACACCCTTTTAAAATCTTGTCTTTTAAATAATCTATTCATATATTTATACAAAAGCCACACATGGTCACATATCTCCTTTTTTTGGAGGGGTGTAAGTTAAGCACTCATAGGTACAGTACACATTACTGCAGCATTAACATCATCACCATGGTTGTTATGCTTCTGTAAGTTAATCATACGAGTATCAAGACATCTAGTGTCACAACAACGTTTGTATGTTATCTACGTTATCTACACACATTGCAGATAAGTAAGACAATGTTTACTAGCCCAGGAGACACAAGCTAAATGTTCTCTTTTAGGTTAAAGGTGAATAATCATATTTATTACTTTTTACAATTCATAAACAGGCACTTATGCCAGATAACAAACTCCTCCTTTCTTACAGGCTGAATTCCTTTTCCTCTGCATAGTAAGGGGGCAAAAGGCTTCATAGTCAATTACTGGATTTTAATAGAGAAGTGTCTCTCAGTATAGAGGTATTTCTCTATATGTGACATTGTCAAGACTGATTCCAGAAGGGTTCCTTCAGTTTTGGTGCCTACAGTTTGAAAAAAGACATGAAGAAAGATTAGAAGTGCAGAAAAAGTGTTGTAGAAACTGGAGAAAAAAAAATGCCTCTGAGTGAGAGAATAATCTTTTTTTTTTTTATCAAAAGGAAAAACACATTACTCACATTGTATATATATTTATTGTGTATGTTCTTCCCAGGGACAAAAAAAATCTAAAATTGAAGCCTTTCATCTCATAGAGGAAGTCATTGCTGGAAGCCTCTGGAAATTAAAGCTAGTCTACTTTAAATTTAAACAAAACACTTCTTGTTTTTAAACAAACAAGGAAAATGTAGGCCCCCTCTGGAAGGAAACTGGTGTCCTGGTTACCCAGGACATGGAGAAGGCTGAGGCACTCAATGACATTTTTCCTCATTCTTCACCGATAAGGGCTCTTGTCTCGCCACCCAAGCTGTAGAAGGCACAAACAGGGACAGAGAGGATGAAGAACCTCCCATTGTACTCGAAGAGCAGGTTCGGGATCATCTGAGGAACCTAAAGGTGCACAAGTCCATGGGTCCTGATGAGATCCATCCGCGGGTCCTGAGGGAACTGGCGGATGAAGTTGCCAAGCCACTGGCTATCGTATTTGAGAAGTCGTGGCAGTCTGGGGAGGTCCCCAATGACTGGAAGAGAGGGAACATAACCTCAATTTTTAAAAAGGGGAATAAGGAAGACCCGGATAACTACAGGCTGGTCAGCCTCACCTCTGTGCCTGGCAAGGTCATGGAGCAGATTCTCCTGGAAACCATGCTAAGGCACATGGAGAGCAAGGAGGAGGCTGGTGACAGCCAACATGGCTTCACCAAGGGCAGATCGTGCCTGACCAATTTGGTGGCCTTCTATGACGGGGTGATGGCATCGGTGGACAAGGGACAAGCAACAGACATCATCTACCTGGACCTGTGCAAAGCTTTTGACACTGTCCCGCACGACATCCTTCTCTCTAAACTAGAGAGACATGGGTTTGATGGATGGACCACTCAGTGGATAAGGAGTTGGCTGGATGGCCACACTCAGAGAGTGGTTGTTAACGGCTCAATGTCCATGTGGAGACCGGTCACGAGTGGCGTCCCTCAGGGGTCTGTGTTGGGCCTGGCCCTGTTCAACATCTTTGTCGGTGACATGGACAGTGGGATAGAGTGCACGCTCAGCAAGTTCGCTGATGACACCAAGTTGTGTGGTGCCGTAGACACGCTGGACAGGAGGGATGCCATCCAGAGGGACCTTGACAGGCTGGGGAGGTGGGCCTGTGCCAACCTCATGAAGTTCAACGAGGCCAAGTGCAAGGTCCTGCACCAGGGTCGTGGCAATCCCAGGCACAAATACAGGCTGGGTGGAAAATGGATTGAGAGCAGCCCTGAGGAGAAGGACTTGGGAGTGCTGGTGGATGAGAAGCTCAACATGAGCAGGCAATGCGCCCTTGCAGCCCAGAAGGCCAACCGCATCCTGGGCTGCATCAAGAGGAGCGTGGCCAGCAGGTTGAGGGAGGTGATTCTGCCCCTCTACTCTGCCCTCGTGAGACCCCACCTGGAGTACTGTGTCCAGTTCTGGAGCCCCCAACACAAGAAGGACACGGACCAGTTGGAGAAGTCCAGAGGAGGGCCACAAAGATGATAAAAGGGCTGGAGCACCTCTCTTATGAGGACAGGCTGAGAGAGTTGGGGCTGTTCAGCCTGGAGAAGAGGAGGCTCCGGGGAGACCTGATAGCGGTCTTCCAGTACCTCAAGGGGGCCTACAAGAAAGATGGGGAAAGGCTGTTTAGTAGGGCCTGTTGTGATAGGACAAGGGGTAATGGTTTTAAAATAGAGGGAGGTAGGTTTTGATTGGGTATTAGGAAATTTTTTTTTTCCAGTGAGGGTGGTAGAACACTGGAACAGGTTGCCCAGAGAGGTGGTGGAGGCCCCATTCCTGGAAATGTTCAAGGCTAGGCTGGATGAGGCTCTGAGCAACCTGATCTAGTCGGGGGTGTCCCTGGTCCTTGCACGGGGGTTGGACTAGATGACCTTTGAAGGTCCCTTCCAACCCTAACTATTCTATGATTCTATGAAACAATGATAAAGCAATGAAAATTCACTACCTAAACACACTGTCTAGGAAAGGCCCAGAGTTTCCATCATTTGATATCTTCTAACACATAGTAGATAGCTATTCATTAGTTAAGTATGAATAATTTCCATAGAAAGGAATAAAAGGATGAAGTTGTATGGCATGGATCATGCAGAAGTTCCCAGTAGATGCCATTGTATCCTTCTGCACTAGAAATCCATTAAGTTCCTGGGAATTCACAAATTTTAAGCCACATGAGTTAGTTATGAGTAGAATAATATAGTCAGGATTTTAGGAAACAAAGATCCATCTGAGTGCCAAAGGGATATGGGAGCTTAATTTGACTGCTTTGATTTATTGACATGTTTGTGTAATGTCTCTGAATATTTAAATTGTTGAAGTTCCTAACTATCTTACACAGGCTGTAAATTCAAACACCTTTAACCTCAAAACACCAGGGTCCAGTTAGTTTAGATTAAGACATCAGAAGAGTGTACACATATAAATTTTGTTCTCACCAAATGCTTGTGTACAGAAGACTGGCAGCACACACCTAAGCACAAGCCAACAGCCTGTGAGAGAGGAAGCGTGACTGGATTTTGAAGATGTGCTGCAGATTAGTGTTATTTACTAGTGGGAATGTTTATTTAGACAAAACTACTTGATGGTTAGAAAGGATCTAACCATTCAAAAGGCCTTTTCACTATATGGCAGGCTCCACTGCTTAACTTACACAAGATCTGTAATTCACTAGAAACAGTCTTTGAAAAAACATTATTATCTTTTAAAAGTAATATATATATATTGAGATTTCTATGGAAAATAATGGAAGGTGAATTTAGAAAATATTTATTCTTGGCTTAATCCAAAATAACAGAGTTAGTTCCTTTCTAAAGATCCATAAAAATATTCATATGATATAACGAATTCTTTCAAATGTGTCCTCCAAAACTGAGTGATCAGTGTAACATCAGTACTTCTTTTACTTGATTTTTAATATTGTGCATTCCAAGTGTGATGAAGCTATCACAACTACTCATTTTGCTTTCAGTCAGACTAGTATATGCCAAATGATTGTGACTGCAGGAGCTGACCCTGGAATATTCCCTGAACAGTTAGCTGAGAATGGGAGTTCTTCAAACTCCTTTCTGTTTCTTAGCTGGAAAAAAAAAAAAGTCTTGTTATTAAAAGCAAGATAAATTAGACCATTCTGAGCTCCAAACTGCTCCAGTTGGATTAGAATTAGGAAGCTGACCTTCAACTTTGCTTTCTAACTGCTGCACTGCCCTGCAGCACAGCAACAGTCGGGGACGGACAGGAACTCTTTGATTAACCCTGCATCTTGGTCCCAGTCCTATCCCTCCCTCTGCAGCTCTGTCCTTGGAGAAAGTGTGACCTCTGTCCATTTCACATGCTTTTGGAGTGACCATTGCTGAACTCCCAACACAATGGGGCTACGCTTGACTGTGTGCATATGTGTCTATGTGCGCATCAAAAAGGACACAGGGAAAATAGGAGCACAAGTGAACTAGTTGCAGACAGCTTTAGCTTGCTTTTATCTATGTCTCTTCTACACTGATATTCTTCCTATCATTTAACCCCAGAATTTTAAACAATGTATTTGGAGTTTGTTGAACCATAGGCTTTCTATTTGTTTATTCAGTGTTTTCACAGCAGCAAAACACTGGGATGCAGGTGGTGCCACAGTGGAGTACTCAGCAGCACAAAGTGCATAAATAAAAATGATCAAAGAGCACTGGGGACCTAAAGTAGGTCTTACAGTTGCTCTGGTTAAAAACTTAAACTTGTAGGCATGCACAGCATTATGGGATTATAGGTCATGCCCTGAAAGGAAAATCAGGAAATAATTGAATTCAAACCCAGTGCCTGTATTTATTCCAATTCACACTGCACTTCCTAATAAAAAGAAAGGACCTTCAAGGAGAAAGGCAAAGCAAGAGGGAAGTATTGCTCTTTTTAATGCCAACAAATAGCTACTCTAAAAAAAAAAAAAATTGTTGCTTGTATAGATGCTACTTTTCTACATGTAATATCAGTGGTAATCACTTACACTGGCATTTGCTTTTAACTGACAGATCCAGAGTGACTTCATTGTTTTATAGAGGCTTTTTTTCCACTTGAATGGTAATGTCTCTGTATAAATTCTTGATTGCATTTTCTTGCTTTTTGACATTGTGTTCTGTATTTGTCATTTGTATACATACATATGTAAACAGCTTCATGGCGAATTCTATTTGCTGACTCACCTTGAGTGACCCATAATGTATCTGATTGCAGGATACGGCACTATTTGGAAAGGCATACGAATTTAATATGGCCACTTGTCCCAGAAATTATTATGGTCTTTAGAGAAAAGAGGTAGAGGGGAATATAAAAGTTTGGAGTTGATATGAAAATATGAGAAGAAGGCAATCAAAAAGACGAATAATAAGACACATCACATCAACTCTGAAGAACACACTTATTGTCTATACTAATAGAACAGGCAAATAGTTCCTTTTTTTTTTCCCACAGATAAATGAACTCTTATGTTACATGCTTACTTCCATGGACAGCTTTGAACTCTTAAGGGACAGGAAGCTATGGAGCATCAGAATACTGCTTCCATGAAACATCATGGCTGTGGGTGACCACAAGCTTATGTGGTCATTTACACTTATGTGAAATAGCAGTAAAATACTATGCGATCACAGGTCAGCAGAGGACCAGGTGCCACCAGCCACTGGTAAGAGGAAAACCAAGGTTCCTGTTTGAAATGTGGTCTGGGAGGAACATATCTTGGTTTACAGTCTCAGACAGACACTTTCTCAGTTATTCGCAACTTCGTCTTTCAGCTACTGGCTCCAGAGGTAACGACTTCTCAGGCAAATGGGTCCTTGAAATACTCAGAGAAGCCTAGACTGTCATCTATCCTTAGCCAGTATCGATTGTGACTGTAACTATCACTCATGGCTTGGATTAGGAATTTTCTGTTTTAAAAATACTCTACTTTACATGTGCTTCTGGAAAATGCAATAACTTTATTAAGAACATTGCTTTCTTCTACCTTTTCTTTTTTCTCCCTAAACGATCAGAAAGCTAACAAGGAATAAGCTACATCTTTCTGCACCCACCATCAAACATGCATTAGGAAGAAATGAATGACATCTAGTTCTGCCTTGCTTTGACAGCACTCAGTGAGGTTGGTGCCTTCGTGAACCAATATGTCCTACGAAACCCAACCTGAGTCAGTGAGACAGGAAGCTGGCAGCAAAAAGTGAAACTTATTTTCTCTTCTTCAGTTAATTGGCATTATAATACCTCCTGTCAGAGACATGCTGGCCATGCACAACAAGTTCTTCTTTGGGCCACTCAATTGTGTTAGCTACCCAAAGACACAATTCTGAAAAGACTTAATTCATGAAACGGGCAAATCAACAGCAACTTATGATGGATGGGGAGCTACACATATCCATTAATGTGTTACATATATATTGATCAGTGTATGTACTCTGACCATAAAAATAAATTCATGACACTAGGACTGTCCTTTTAAGTGTTTAACACATGTAAAGGCCTTGGCTTTCTTTAGTTTACGGAGTTGTCTCCTCAGTTCTGAGCCTTCTGACTCAAGTTACCAGATTTACATTATTTTATATTGTTTGCGTATTTTAAATTTTATATGGTAGGAAAAAAAAAAGAATGATCAAAGATAAAAAACATCTAATAAGATGGATGTGGGGCCCTGCAAGGCAGCAACAAGGCTATGAGCGGGGCTGAATGTACACAGGAAGAACAGACCGCAACAATTTGCGTGCTTGCTGACACAATGCCTCATGCTAGGCGCAGATAGGTACATGAGCGTAGGGGGCGGGTGCGTTCACGTGTGTAGCGGCTGTACAGGCTTGCATAGAGGGCGTACGGTTATATATTGCAATGTGACTCAGCAGTAAATTGAGAGTTGACTCCACGGCATCCGTGTCTGTGTCTCTCTCCCCAGGATGGGATCCCGGGAGCGGGAGTTGGTTAGTTGTTGCACGGCAACAGATGGGATTGCTGTTTTTTCTCCCAAGCATCCTCTCATCGGTTACCTTTTATATTGAATTTCAGAAAACAGAGCTGGGGCATTTCTATATGGAGAAAAAGTAGAAGCATGGTAAAGCTAACGGCTGTATCCATATATTTAACTGAAGTATAAGGGCATAGCTCCAATGATGCTGTTCTACCTTGTTCTGGTGAAGGCATTTATTATGCATGTGGCCAGATATCCTATAGATCAAATCACAAAGTATCTTTGGGACACAGTAATGCAGCTTCCTCTCATTTCTTTTACATTTAGTTTGTTTTCTGTCAATGCAGGTTGCTATAAGGTGTCAACATCTCATTAGATTCTCTCTGAATTGGTGTGATTCTTTTAGCACCTTCATCACTGTCATAATAATTGGTCCAGTCTGATTATTTTGGACTACCAATCTGTGAGTTTACATTTGCTATTAAACAAAAAAAAATATAAGGTCAGAAAGAAAAAAAAAAAAAGCTGTAGAGTAAGAGTCAATTTCTGGGTACCTTACTGATTCCTATTGGTAAATACATGAAGCATTTGCAAACTACAGAAACGCTTCATCAACCTTTTTGAGACATTGACAGAATTACATTAACCGTTTTCATTTTTTTCATACTATTGTACCTTTTCCCCAGTCTATGGCAGATGTATATGGTATCGGGACTAATGGATGCATTTATGAGCATAATTGCATGCACCTTTTAGTAACTGGGGAAAAATGTATAGTAAAATATAATATCCAACTATTCCATGATATACTGGTGTGACAATGAGTCTTCCTGTCCAATTAGCATAGGAATGGCATTCCTGTCTATTCTAGCTCATGGCGAAACAGTGACTGTCAGCAAAAGGTAAACTGTGTCTAATCTCAGTTTGAAAATAGCCTGCATATATTCTATATGGAAATCAGTAAAATAACCTCTTTGGTTTTGCTAAAAATATGATACCATATTATTGAGCCTTAAATATGCTTGCATTTTTCATTTTGAATACAAACACATTTGCCGGTAAAAATACTCTAAGTTTGCATTTTACATATATAAAAGCTTTAGTCTGAAATTCATATCCCAGTGCAGTATTCATCCTTCCCACCATACAAAGCAGTAGATAGTGAGTTGGCATTTGAGGTTTTGGTTTTCTTGCTTTAGTGTCTTCTAAAAAAATATATACAAAATATTATGGCTGATAAGCAACTCTTAAGTCTGATGAAAAATCTCAACTTATTCAGTTTGACTTCCCTTAATTAAAAAAGAGACAATTCCATCTACTACATGTCCATGGTATTGAACTGAACAGTCCAAAGTCGCAAACACTGATATGGCACCTAGACATTTTCCCACTTTACTTATCGGTACGGTAGGTGTTAGCAACTGCTTACAGGCACTCTGTGCTTCTGCATGCAGACTGCACAGTGGGCATGTATATGACCTGTTTCTTTCCAGGAATTCAAGGCTCGCAGAACACCCTCCTGAGAACAGGCAGCTTGGTTAAACAGTAGACCATGCTAGGGTTTTCTCATTTTATAATCAGAATGAGTACAGGCAGGCAGACTGTGCCTGACAGACTCTGTAAGGGATGACTTGTGTGTGACTGAGGTTTCCTTCCATCTTTTCAGACATCTAAATTTTATATCTGGTGCTATGAGACACTTTTTTTCCCTCGGTAACTGGGGGTGGGAAGGCCACAGAAATATTCATGCTTACTATTGTTAGATGGGGCCGTACATGGAGATAGGCATATGGATATAAATATTTTGCTGGGTGTGACACATCTTACTTCAACTTGGAGGGTATTTTGATGAGGGAAGAAGTAGCCATATTTTTTTGTCCACCTTAGAAGTGCTGCTTAATACGTGTACTTAGGAGGTGAGATACTGAAATACCGCACACATGGGTGGATGAGTGATACTGGTGTTCTGTCAAAAGCAATTCCTAAATGAGGAAGAATAACATTCAAGACTTTAGAAATCACCCTTGCCTGAGCAGACTTGTACACCATACCTCAGAATCTCAAAAATGACTGCTTGCCCTGTACCCATGTTTCATAATGTTTCCCTAACCAGCCGTTCCTAGTCACCCTAAGGGATAACATAGACAAATCTCTACACCAGCTACAGGACAGTGCTTCTTTGAAATGTTTAAGGGTTCTTGCTAACCATGGATGTGATACAGTAGAAATATTTTTGTCATTGAAGGTATCAGTGAACAAGATATTAAGGGCCATAGCCTCTTCTTCTATAATATATTAATCCAATAAGCAGAACCACCTGACAGACACAGTAAGTTCGAGGTTTCTTTTACAGGTTTAGCAGGTTATTAATATACTGGCATGTCCATCCTAGTTCCTCTCCTCCCTTTCAACTCACTTGAGTGGGAGAGGAAGGATCCTTACATAAAATTACCTAAATCCAGGCTACAGTCATGCTGTGCAGGTAGCAATTTCATGTCTCAGAACCTCCCCTTACAAGCACAAAAACGAGCTGGTGAAGTTACAGATCTGATTTCTACGTGTCACTAGGAATAGATTGCATTTCAAGGGAGAATGTGTAAAAGGAGTTCCTCGAGAAAACTCTGTGGAGTAATAATCTATCAAAACACTTCAAATATGAAGACCTGCCTTCTAGAAGGAAAGAACATACTCCTTTTCTACATTTTGTAAATGAAGTATTTAGTATTTGGCTTAAATGACTTTTCATTTCACTGCTTCTTTTGTATGCTGTGGCATATTACAAAGCAAAAAAACAAAAGTAATTTTATTCAAAATAAAATAAATATAATAAAAGAACTGTTTACTTTTCTGTTTTTTTTTTCACCTGTAAGTATTGAAGCTATACTGTGAAATATCAAAATCCTTTACAGCTGATTGATTGTGGCCTACTTAAAACTCTTGCACTCAGGTAGAAACAGCAAACTGGGTTTCTCTCTGAAATAGTGGATTGTTTATTCCCATGGCCCTATTGTCAAAGAGCTCCTGAAATGCAAAGGCCTATAACTAATGTACAGTTGCAAATTTGCATGCAAATTGTATTGAGTGTTGGTGCCCAGGCACTGACAGTGGCAGGCTGCAGGGGTGGCCTCTATGAGGAGAGTCCGAGGCTGCCCCATGCCAGATATAGCAGGTTCCAGCCTTCTTTAAAGGATCCATTACAGTCCCCCAGCCAAGATAACAGTGCCTCTGAGGAAATGCTTTTAAGAAACGGAGGAAAATGCTAGGGAGAGAGAAGGGCAGGGAAGAAAAGAGCAAGAAACAGTAGAGGGGACAGCAAGCTTAGGGGAGGAAGTGCTCCATGGCATATGCTCAAAGGGACAGTGACCCACAGAGGACCCATGCTGAAGCATAGCAAAAGGGTGATAAGGAATAGGCAGCAGAGACAAGCCACTATGCCCTGATCACAAGCCCCTTGTTTCCCATGCCGCTCATCGCCCCACTGAAGGGCCTGAGTGTAACCCGCAGCACTAATGAAGCAGGGGAGAGAGGCATCTGCAGTGGAGGAGCGAAGCTGGGGGGTCTGCAACAACACAGCATAAGCAGATTCCTTATATACACTTGCACCAGCACCACTACTGAGAGCGGTTGCATAGGGCTCCTCAGCCCAGCCCTGAATACGTCTCCCAGCCCAGTTCTGCTGCCCAGAGGTAGCCCCTGAGGTTGGGCCCCCGAGTGCTCCTGCAAGACAATGCTGAAGGGAAACTTCACTCCCTTGCAAGGCATTTGATCTGTCTGTGACATTCCTGCTTCCAGCTAGTTTAACCCCTTCTGGCAGTTGGGCCTCCTGTGTCTTCCTTGCCAAATTGTTCCTTGGTCAAAAATTACCACTGCTGAGCAGTTACAATTAGAATTTTCCCTTCAACCCACTAGTCTTCTCTCTCTCCCTCTCGTTCTTCCTGTTTTCTCCTCCCTCCTCATGCTGCCGGAGAAGGTGGAGACGAGTGAGTGGCTGTGTGAGTCCTTGGCTGTGGGCTGAGGCCAACCCACCACACACATGGCAAGCCATTGTGCTTGCCAGGTGTGCATTTATGGTCCCAAATTACTTACTTTCACTGTGGAAACATGAGTTCACTGTTTAGTAATCATGAACATCCCAATGTAGATATGCTGATGACTGTCCTTTTAGAAGGTGAGAGGATTTTGAGTACAAAAAGGTGCAACTCTGACTTGCTCATGTGCGTGCTTCAGAAACAGGATGAAATGTGTTCCCAGGAGGAATTCCATACTGCATCTTGTCTTTCCTTTTCAACAAGACATAGAAAAGACATTACTTACAACATACAATAATCTATAATATTAACAGCTGTCACTGTGCTAAAAATAGTTTAAGTAATTGCCTTTAGATGTTAAGATTTGTAAGGGTAAGAAGACATTGAGGGTGGAGAGAATTACACAACAGGAGCAAAAGCAAAACTTGCTCTGACTCCATGAAACTAGGAAACCCTGAAAGAACATTTTGCCTGTAAAGCATTTAGGATCTTGATTAAAGCCATTGTTTACAGCCTAGCAAAGATACCATTATATCAGCTAGGCCAGTTTCACTATCAAGCTCATCAGCACGATATAGCCAGCAGGGACATTTTAAAAGGGCTCTTCAGTTATGCCCTAAAGTAGTTCCAGTATCTATACTTTAAAAATTTGATCAAGAATGTATAAAAATCAAATCCCATATTTCATGCTGATGTGTTCCAGTGCATTACTGTCAGGCTTTAACCATGAAAGGAATAGCCCCTTTGTGCAAAGAGAATAGCTAGGAGAAGATTCAGGGAATAATAAAAGAAGCTTCAGGAAACGGTTATGAAATACTGGGTTTATCCAGCAAATATGAACGCAGCTTAGGTCTATGAAGTACTTGTGATTAGCACTGCTGTTCTGTCTAGCACATTAAAAATTAGCTTAGCTGGCCATTAGACAGAGTCCCACCTTGAAACCCTCCACTGGCTCTTCAGCAAATCATCTCACAATTTCTTGTCCTTGCTTCAAGGTCCTGTGATGAAATTTAGGTTTCAGCCTACATTTCATGCCTGTTTCTGCCACCAGAAACATTGACTTTGTGTGTGAATTAGGCCACCTCCAATAGACAATTCTCAGACTACAGTCTTTGAACTGAACACCCTTCCAATATGAGTCTGGGTGTCAAATCTCCATACTGAATGAGTTTTCAGAGAAAGTCCAACCATATTAGTGCAGTGTTCCTTCTTCAGACTTTATATACCCTGCAAAGCTAATCGATCTGTGTGGATGTAGCTTCCACTGTAAGAGCTAACTGTGATGTTGCTATTGCAGTGTACCATGCAGTGTGCATATGTGATGGTTTAGCCCCAGTCACCACACAGTTTCTCGCTCACCCTCCCCGCTCCCCCAGCAGGATAGCAGAATTGGGAAGAAAAGAAAACTCATGGGTTGAGATGAAGACAGTTTACTAGGATAGCAAAGGAGAATTACAATAATAACATAATATAAGTATACTAAAATATACAAATGAACAATGTATGATTTCTTACCACCCAATGTCCCAATGACCTATACAGCCCATCTCAAGCAGTAACATGTATCATGTTTTACATTGGTTTTTTATTCTTGATTTTATTTCATGATACCCTGATGCATACACATAAATAATGAGAGAATCAGCAATATCAGAAGTAGATGTGTCTCATTCCAATAAGAAAAAGTAAAACAGATAATGGACAATTTTCTGTATTAGCTCAGTATAATTGGAATTGTTTGATTCTACCCAGCAATATGCTCTGAGTACAAGATTCTGATGGACTTAAATCAATATATTTTCACTTGGTAGGGTTATTTATCCATCTTTAAAGTGTCACAGTACTGTCAAGGACAGACAAGTATATGTGTGAAAAAAAAATCACAGAGAACCACACTTTAGAAGTAAGTTCTCTGTTAATTGTGATAAAGTTTAACATAGTAAACCATAGTAAACTCATTAATGAATCAATATGCAATTGTTGTCAAATATACCATAACAAAAATTTACTGTTAGTTGGCAAATGGTGTAGGGTAAAATGATTTGCTTTAAAGTGAGACAAGTGAGAGCTGACAGGATACTCTAGAAGCTGAAAGCTTTGTATGTGTGTCAAGAGAACAGCAGATGCATTCATCTGCCACTGAGAAACCTTAGCTGCTTGAAGTAAAGGACAGCATTATTAATACCTGCTTCACATTCTAGACAGGACCACTCTAAATGCAATTATCTGAAAATGGTAACAAATATATTACCGACAGATGATTAACTGCTTATTAGCTGTATCTGTAACTGTCACAGGATGTAGAAAATGAAGTAGAAATCAAGGGGTGACCAACAAAGTAATGCACCTGGTTTATTAAAGGAGTGTTTGTAAGCCAGAAATAAGGAGGAATATTTACCAGTAAAAATGAACATTTAAGATTATCATGGTTATGATCCATCAATATTAAAAAAAAAGCCATTTTGAACCTTCTCATAAAGATTCAAATTCTTGTTCATTTTTCATGCTTATGAGATTAAGACTACACGTGGATGTAACACTGATTTCCCCAGTTTTATGTTATTCTGCTTGAGTTTGGACATAATTGCAACCAAAATGCATGCTATTAATCACTGTCTCATGTTTTACTGTAATAATAGCTTGAAATGTTTTAGGAGTAATGCCACCTTCAAAGTATAAAGGACAAAGCTGTTTATGTAGGAGTCTAATATGGTCTCAGTTTATGAAATCAACAGAACTTAATTATTTTGTGTTTGTCTGATGAATCAAATGTGACCATCACTGAAATTTTCCCTCCTTCTAGTGCTTGTTCATTAGAAGAAAGTAACAAACATTATGTACTGATTCATGATTGAGACAGTAACTGAACAAGTATTTTTTATGAAAAGGTCTTAAATGTAAATAATGACAGTTCTTCCTACTGACCCACTCCTCCTTATTTAATGCTGTTATGGATTACTGACAGAGTGAAGTCATAGACAAGCTCAGAGAGAGGCTAAAGGGCTGATACACGAATGTTTTTTTTCCCCTAGTAACCAAAATATCATTGAAAGTTAACCAGCCAAAAGATGTTATTGTGCAATACCATAGTTCAATGAACTAAAAGAGTACAACAAGGGCAGTTTGTTCTGCTCTGTCACCAATTCTTCTCCAAAAATGGCTTTCTGTCAATGGAAAGATAGAGACATTGTTCAGAAATGTGTAGTCTATAACAAAGACTGACAGTTTTCCTAATATTAAAAAATAGAGGTGCCAGGTCCTTATTCAAAACTCCTCCTGATCTTTCAGAAAGTGGAAAGATTCCTATTTTACATCATTATGATGTGTATCAAGTTGTTTGTTAAAAAGAGATATTGTGATGAACTTTGTGAGAGACTTTTTCAGAAGAAATAGACCCATTTCCTTTCAGATAAGTTTTTTAAAATCTTCCATGGCTATATAGAGCTATCCGAAAGTATGTCACCATTTTGTGACACACGCCGTACATATAAATTATTGAGGACAATTTCACTGAAAAGTAACTAGAAACAATTATCCCCTTATACTTCTGCAGATTTAATTTAACTGACCATATATACACACACATGCAAGGTGTGAGCAGGTTTCACACATAATTATACGTGCTGTACTTGAAATAGTCCTGTCATTATTAAGTCTACATACCTATATTTACTTTTGCTTGATATTATAGACTATGTTGAAGGCTTTAGTTTGAGTAATTTTTTTCCTCCTCTGAGACCCTAACATTTCCTCCAGTCTCTCTTGTTATACCTTCTTGGTGTAGTGTTTGTGTAAAGGTAGGCTTCTCTAGCTACTTCACCGCTCTGAAGTCACAGACATCTTATTTAACTCTGTGACGAAAGAATTCAGTTTCCAATTGAGATATAATCCTGAATGGGAATTGTGGGCACCGCTAGGAATTACAGCTAAGCAATATAGTGTTCTGTAACAAGAAACATTTACAAGAATCACCTAAGTCGTATTGTATCAAGGATACAATCCTGATCAAGGAAGCAGTTATCCCAATTTTGTGTACCTGACATAACCAATAGCAGATTTCTAGTGAACACTGCAAGGGCACTCCTTAAAATATATACCAAATCTATAGTAGTCAGGGAGTCCGTGTAGAAAAGTAGTACTCTTGTGTAGCTGTCAGTGAATTTTTCCCTTCATGCATGTGACATTCAGGTTTTTTTACACTCAGAGTATTTCTAATGTCCTATGGCAGAGAATTCCATAGATAGCTATACCTGAAGAAGTATCTGCTTTTATTTGTTTAGAACTTGACACATACTTGTCTTGTCTGATGTCCCTACACCTTGTATTAGAAGAGACAGTAAACAATCTTTCTGTATTTACCTTCTCCCTGACACTCATGATATTCTGCCATATCCACCTTACATCATTTCTCTTCTAGGCCAGACTACTCAATTTAATCATCCTTCATACAGAAGCCATGTCATACCTTTGTTCATCCTTGTTGCCCTTAGTGTAACTTTTTTTTCCTTGTAATATCTCTATTCTTGTATGAAGGAACCAGAATTGTTAAAAAATACCTAAGTTTTCTGCTCATTTTTACCCTGGGAGGTCAGATTTGAGCTCTGTCATCCATTAGGAGGGATTAGATTTCTATCCTCTAGTATACTAAGCCTGTCACTCTACTGTGAGATATAAGGCAAATTCTCAAATCAGTTGCTGTCTTAGCAAAGACTTTATCTGTCAGGGAGCAGAACAACTTCCCAGGTTGCTTTCTGAAATCCCACAAGTGTTTTTGTGTGCATCTATCTTCATTACTACCTTGCTCTCTTCAATAGGTTTTATATCACCTGGTTTCTTGGAGCTTACTTCATCAGGGGTTCATTGTTAGAACTTAATGACCAGTGGTTGAAGCTTCCCATTATCTTAACCAAGACATTTCCCTCAGGTACATGGTTTCAATCCTAAAAGGCCATTTCCCAAATCCTAAAGGACAGGCAGGGGAGATGAGTGTGTCACCCTCTATGTCAGTGACCAGCTGGAGTGCATGGAGCTCCATCTGGAGATGGATGAGGAGCTGACAGAGAGCTTATGGGTCAGGATTAAAGGGAGAGCAGCAACAGGCAATGTTATAGTGGGAGTTTGCTACAGGCCACCTGGCCAGGAGGACCAAGCAGGTGAGGCTCTCTACAAGCAGATAGGAGCAGCCTCATGGTTGCATGCCCTGACCCTCATGGGGGGCTTCAACTGCCTCAGTATCTGTTGGAAGGACATACAGCAGGGCACAAGGAATCCAGGAGGTTCCTGGAATGTGTGGACGATACCTTCCTCCTGCAAGTGATAGAGGAGCCAATGAGGTGAGCTGCTATGCTGGACCTTGTTCCCACAAACGAGGAAGGGCTGGTGAGGAATATGGAGCTCAAGGGCAGCGTTGGCTACAGTGACCATGAGATGGTGAAATTCAAGATCCTTAGGGCAGTGAGGAGGGCGTGCAGCAACCTCTCTTCCCTGGACTTCAGAAGAGAAGACTTTGGCCTCTTCAGGGATCTGATAGGTAAAGTACCATGGGATAAAGCCCTAGAGGGAAGAGGGGTCCAGGAAAGTTGGTTGATATTCAAGGAGCACCTCTTCCAAGCTCAGGAGTGATGCATCCCAACAAAGAGGAAGTCGGGCAAAAAAAGCCAGGAGGCATGCGTGGATTGAACAAGTTGCTACTGGAACAACTGAAAAATGAAAAGGAAGCGTACAGAGGGTGGAAGCAAGGGCAGGTAGCTTGGGAAGATTACAGAGAGATTGTCTGAGCGTCCAGGGATCAGGTAAGGAAGGCTAAAGCCCTGACAGAATTAAATCTGGCTGGGATGCCAAGGACAACAAGAAAAGCTTCTTTAGGCACACTGGGGATAAAAGGAAGACCAGGGAGAATGTGGGCTGTCTCTGGAAGGAAATGGGAGCCCT
This sequence comes from Chlamydotis macqueenii, assembly GCF_036417535.1. Taxonomy (NCBI): domain Eukaryota; kingdom Metazoa; phylum Chordata; class Aves; order Otidiformes; family Otididae; genus Chlamydotis; species Chlamydotis macqueenii. Next base: position 116,112,225 of record NC_141557.1, on the reverse strand, counting down.
GGTTACTTAGGACATGGAGAAGGCTGAGGTACTCAATGACTTTTTTGCCTCAGTCTTTGCTGACGAGGGCTCTGGCCACATCAACCAAGTTGCAGAAGGCAAAATCAGGGACTAGGAGAATGAGGAACCACCCACTGTAGCAGAAGAGCAGGTTTGGGAGCATCTAAGGAACCTGAAGGACCACAAGTCCATGGGACCTGATGGTCCCATCTACAGGTTCCGAGGGAACTGGCGGATGAAGTTGACAAGCCACTATTCATCGTGGTTGAGAAGTCATGGCAGTCTGGCGAGGTTCCTGACAACTGTAAAAAGGGGTAACATAACCCCCATTTTTAAAAAGGGAAACAAAAAAGATCCAGGGAAGTACAGGTGAGCCTCACCTCTGTGCCTGGCAAGGTCATGAAGCCAATTCTCCTGGAAACCATGCTAAGGTGCATGGAAAATAAAGAGGTGATCAGTGACAGCCAACATGGCTTCACTAAGGGCAGATCATGCCTGACTAATCCGGTGGCCTTATATGATGGGGTTACAGCCTTGACAGAAAAGGGATGATCAACAGACATCATCTAACTGCACTTGTGCAAAGCATTTCACACTTTCCTGAACAACATCCTTGTCACTAAACTGGAGAGAAATGGGTTTGATGGACGGACCACTTAGTGGATGAGGAATTGGTTGGATGGTCACACTCAAAGAGTTGTGGTCAACAACTTGATGTCCAAGTGGAGGACGTTAATGAGTGGCGTGCCTCAGCGGTTGGTACTGGGACTGAATCTGTTTAACATCTTTGTTGGCGACATGGACAGTGGAATAGAGTGCACCCTCAGCAAGTTTGCTGATGACACCAAGCTGTGTGGTGCCGTCGACACGCTGGAAGGGAGGGATGCCATCCAGAAGGACCTTGACAGGCTGGAGAGATGGGCCTATGCAAACCTCATGAAGTTCAACCAGGCCAAGTGCAAGGTCCTGCACATGGGTCAGGACAATCTGAGGCACAAATACAGGCTGGGAAGAGAACAGATTGAGAGCAGCCCTGAGGAAAAGAACTTGGGAGTGCTGGTGGACGAGAAGCTCAACATGGGTTGGAAATGTTCCCTTGCACCCCAGAAAACCAACTGCATCCTGGGCTGCATCAAAAGAACTGTGACCAGCAGGTTGAGGGAGGTGATTCTGCCCCTCTACTCTGCTCTCGTGAGACCCCACCTGGAGTACTGCATCCAGCTCTGGAGTCTTCAAAATAAGAAAGACAGGGACCTGTTGGAGAGGGTCCAGAGGAGGGCCATGAAGATGATGAGAGGGCTAGAGCACCTCTTCTATGAAGACAGGCTGAGAGAGTTGATGCTGTGCAGCCTGGAGAAGAGAAGATTCTGGGAAGACCTTACTGTGGCCTTCCAGTACCTAAAGGGGTCTTATAAGAAAGATGGGGAGGAACTATTTAGCAGGGTCTGTTGTGATAGGATGAGGGGTAATGGTTTTAAAATAGAGGGAGGAAGATTTAGACTTGATGTAAGGAAAGAATTTTTTACAACGAAGCTGGTGAGACACTGGAACAGGTTGCCCAGAAAGGTGGTGGATGCCCCATTCCTGGAAACATTCAAGGCCAGGTTGGATGAGGCTCTGAGCAACCTGATCCATTTGAAGATGTCCCTGCTTCTTGCAGGGAAGTTGGACTAGATGACCTTTAAAGGTCCTTTCCAACCCAAACTATTCTATGATTCAATTAAGTTAAGAAAATGAGGTGCAGAAATCTTATCTCTTCACTTAAGTAACATGTTAGTTTAATCTTTTCCTTTATAAATACAGGAAAGTAGAAAAAACAGTGTGTCACATTGTAAAATATTGCCTGTATACACTGCATTAGCTACCTTAAGAGGCTTCCTCAGCAAAACTCATTCAGAACTCACTTTTTGGATAAAATCTGTATCTTCCCACAAGGCTAATAATCTATGAAGGGCTTGATTCTGTAAGAGGTATGTGATGCATGTACAGGTTTCCCGATACAAAACCACTGTGGTTCAGAATACAAACTATTTTCCACAAAGAGTCAGAAAAGTTGAGCCATATCACCCAGTAGGATGGTCTAGATTACCACTGTTTATCTCATGTAAACTAACTGCAGAATGAGCCAGACACACTGGCAGGACACTATCCCATGCCTTCCCCAGAGCTGGGGCTGTAACTGGCTGATTACAATGCCAGTTCTTGTGTACCTATGACTCCACAAGCTTGTCCTGGGATAGCTGCAATCCTCCACAAGCAAGCTGTGCAGTCACAATTCAGGAATGTATGCCCACACACAATCTGTACTCTGCTGAGTGGGCAAATAAATAGCAAACATAACAAATGAATAATATAGTGCAAAATTCAGAGCATAATAACTACATAGAAATGTTCAGAAGACAATGATAAAATCACAAATAAGGGGAAAGAGTGCAATACCTCCAGTAACACATTACATCTCTTTTCTACATTACTACTAACACTCTCTGGAAAACAAATTTGCATCTGGAGAAAGTACAATTCCAAATTTGATCAGACTCAAAAACACCACGAAGAGTCTTCCTTTGAGTGGTTTTGAAGATAAATATTAAACTACACCTGAATGATTTTTTTTTTTTTTAAGATCCAGACTATTTCTCATTATTTCACTGCAATGTTGCTATTATTTCTTTTGCACAAGGAAGGAGCCAGCAACAGTAACATTCATAACAGCCTTAAAAAATGTTGGCATGGAACCTTTGGTTATGGTTGTGGTGCTGAGCCAGTTGAGTACAGCAGAACAATGCAAGACTAAGCACAGGTTCACTTTCAGCCACAAGGATCTGGTTATTCCACAGGGAAAAATAATCATTTTTTTTTTATATTTTCTTACCTTGGGTCTATTTTTCCTGAAAAAAAAAGATTACAAATAATAATAATATGTTAAAAGAATATCATGCAATACTTCATTACTTGTATTGCAAACAAATAAATTAATGCATAATTATTTTGCTTTCTGTGTATTATGCATTTGGAGTAATCTTAAACACCCTAAATGGAGCTTGCAAGGAAACTTAAATTCAACATTAATTCCAGTCTTTGCACATAATTTATACTGTTCACCTAATTTTCTCACTTTTCTTGTTGACAATTAGTGATAGGCCCCAAGGATTTTACTGTTACATGCATATGAATGCTGGCTAAGACTTGGGGATTTACAAACTATAAATCTAATACATGTTACTTTATATAAAAAAACTATACTATTCCATCCTACTGATGGAATTTTTATTGTTAGGGCTTAAAAAAAAATGAAACTTATTTAGATACTAAGATATTGTGGGACACTTCAAATATAGAGCTAAATGGTCTCACTAAAATGGCCTCTTTACAGTGAAAAAGTTCTGGGATACAAACTTTGGTTAGAAATACTGGTTATGGTCTTGTTTACTGTTACTTTACAGGTGTACTTCCAGAATTTTCCTGATAGTTGCCTTTTAAGCTGGCTTGTAGATGTACATTTTCAAAATAAGCAGAGAGTATGCAATTTGCTCTCTGTGAAAAAAAAAAAAATAGTTGTTTGCAGAAGAAACATTTTGTCATTTATACTTTCGTTCCCTATTTGAATGGTTTTGCAAAGCTGGTGTCCTGAAACTCAAATCCAGGATTAATTAAACATTAAAATAAAACTTCTCCAAGGGTGGTTGTATGTGTAAGAAATCTTATAGTCTCAGTATATTCCCTGCACTCCTGTGTTAGACTGTCCATCTTTAAAGATCTGAACTCATCTCCCAGTAGACTCCATTGCTATTTCTTTCTGATCTTAATTTTGATTTGGAGAAGTGGCATGAAGCATATGCTTCCCAGCTGGAGCTTCTGTGGTGGAAATTTTATCTGTTCATTGCATTCAGTTCCAAGGGACTTTAAGGTCCCATGAAGGAAAGGATCATCATAAGAAACTATCATCTGGCTTTCCTCTTCTTATTTTTCAGCAGCAGAATCAGAATACTACTTACTTACTTTAAAAGCTCCAACTATTTTAATGCCAAAGCTAATTTCTTCTCTTTCTGGATCTGATCCAGAGAAAGAGCCACAGATTCATATAAATATTATTTTCAGAATATAGGACAAATGAATGCTTCAGCTAAAATACACATTTCCTGCTACAGGAAAAAAAAAATATTTGTGATAAAAATTAACATGTTTTTGAAAGACATATGAAAAGAAAATTCTTGCATTGTATCATATCAGAGGAAAAAAACAGGGATTAGTAATTTAAATTTGCTTTACATATGTAATACATATGGAGGAATAGTAAGGCATAAGGCAGTAAGCCTCAGTAGAAGTTTATTTCTCTTCTTTCATTTTGTTTGTAGGAAGCTGTAGATGAAAATTTTCAGTAATTTTCTTGTTACAGTTAATATCGTAAAATCAATTAAAAATTTACATTATAATAAATGGGAATTGCCTCTTGCAGATTTAACAGAGGTAGGAGATGCAATATTACTTCATCAAAAATTATTAGATCATAAATAAGTTGTTAACTTTTCCTTTCAAAGCCACAAGATTAGTTAGATTATATATTCTGAGATAGTACCAGTGTTACTAGTGCATTTAGAAATTTTTTTTAATGTTTAGAGAAAGCTGTCTGCTAAAAAAAAAAAAAAAACCAAAACCAAACAAAAACCCCACAACCAACCATATTTAGATTTTTAAGGAAGAAATTATCTTTTGTTTCCCCAGTTGACCTTAATTATAACTCTCAACCTGCCTTAGACAAACACTTGATACCAGTTGGATGGAGGTCCTGACTATGGAGGGAAATTGAAGTCAGGAGACTAAATCAACTCTTTATCTTCAAAGTCTCCATGAGTCACCTCAGAGATTAGCTTTGTTGTGCCGTAAAGAGCAGAGTCCTTGTGGGTTGAGTGGGTCCTTTGGAAAGCATGCTCACTTCTATGACAGTTCCCAGAAGCTAAGCAACTTTCACAGTAGATCCCAGAAGACAATCTGCAAGCAGCCTGCAAGCTGCCAACACATTGGCTGGAGGATGGGAGATGGTAAGTTAGAGCTGTTTGTTTATCTAGGTGTAACCCAATAGTGCGATAAAGCAGAGAAGTGTAGGAAAATGGTACAGCCAGTCGAGCTAGAGGTTGCAGGTGCTAACATTTCACAATATTCTCAAATATTTAATTTTAATTATTTAATGAGATGTTCAGATAAACATCTAATGCCATAGGTTTCTCATTGAAAACTGAAAATTATTATGTTTAGCCATAATTAATAACCAGTACCTGGCCCTTTGATCTAAGAATATCAGTGGTTTTTCAAAGCACTATATTAGTCATTGAGAGATGAAAAACTAAGTCCTGCTGTATGGATTAGCATTTCACCGTTATGCAGATGCTCAAAGAATCTTAGGTAAAATGTATTCTGAGGGTACTGATACTGCATTAGACATATAACTATATAATAGACAACAGCACAGTATATTTAAGAGGTTCATGAGTTTATGAAAGGCTTTATATATTTAAGATTTAACTTGAATTGCTATTCCTGCAGCACAGAAACTTTGTATTTCTGGGTGGAAGGAGATGCCTGATGCCATTTTTAGCAATTCTGGATAGATGAATAAATTTGGACAAAATGAAATGGTCATTCATACCACTACCAACTTAAACCTTAGCCTAAAGCATCAGTAAATTAGAAACACTGACATTCCTTCAACTTTCCATCATATTTTCATTAATTTATATCCTAGATTTTTATTAAAAAAATTTGAAGTATTTAATCTTATTCAAACAGTCATTTAAAGCTGCTTTTTAATCTGTTGGATAGATATCTGAGAAATGCTCTTCTAGTCCTTCTGGGAAGTCCATTCCTTCTGTTTGAGCTCTTTTGAAACTATTGGTTCAAAGTCAGCACTTTTGAACATACAAAGGATACCTAAACCTGGACTTGAAGGCATTACGAAGTCTACTTTTTTAAAGGCCTTATTTCTTATTTTCTATTTATTAAATAGAAATACAACATTATAAGAATCTATATCTTCCTAATACTATAGTGTGGGAAGTCATCTGGACCTTAAAGGGAAGTATAATGAAAGAGATGGATTCCACACTAAGTACCTAATATGGGTGGTCTGAATGACAAATAGGTCCCAGGTAATATCTACGGACCATTCGGAGATGTTAAACTAGTGGATGATGTCTTCTAAAATGCATTTAAATTAGATGTCTAAATTAATCAGAGTTAAAGAGTGGATTCAGAGTCGTTTCATTCAGAGGGATTAAAATTCAGTGGCATAATTTATCTACTCAGAGCTGTGAAGACCAGATCAGACACTTTTACTTGTAACTTAAAATGAAAAAAAAAAAACCTAGGATTGAAATTAATTTTGTGGTAGAAAGTTTATAGCTATTTTATCACAAACTCTTGGCTTAAAGGACTGCAGAAGAAGAGAAGAAAATGGCAAATGCTTATTATGAACACTCTCCTCCGTGCACACGTGCACATACATGTGGACATCTTTAACTGCTCTCCAAAGCCAGGAAAATAATAATCTGTTACAGCAAGATTCACAAGAGAAGGCATTTTACTGAAAAGCTGTGTTTCCCATCCAAAGATAAATTCACTACTCTAATAATAAGTAAATTTTATTCCTCAGGTGTCAAATAGGTGGAAGATTTGTAACATTGTTATTTAGTGCACTGGTCCATTATGTTACATTATTGAACACTATTTTTTATTTCTTTAGTGCACCATCTGTTCATAACACTTTCAATAATTGGCTCCCATGGATAATATTAGTGTATAGCAGAAAGTAAAGTTTGCTGATAATTCCCAAGGACATTGTTTTAAACATTCATATCTGATACACAGATATGAAAGTGTCAACATTTAGCAATTGGGAATAAGGTCGTGTACTTGACTGGATACTGTGCAGAAACAAATTTTCTCTAATGTGACACCTATACTAGACCATGTGCACTGGAAAAGAGTCAAAATCTAAGACAAATTGTGAGATATTGACATTTGTAAGAAATTATGTGATTCAGTGTTATAAACCTAGTAAAAAACAGAGCAAAATTTAAAATTTTAGTCATAAAAGTTCAATTATTCTTTGACAACTGAAAAAAAAGGTAACAACATTTAATGGAAGGAAAAGATTGGATCATGTAAACCATATCCACAGAAAATCACTATTACTTACAAATGATAGCAAAAATGCAAATATTGTCATTCTGACATGAAAGAAGTATTTTTATTTTTTAGTCTATTGTGTTAACATAGATTTTTGTTTCTAGCTTAATTAGTTGTTTCACTTTCTAGAGGCTAGAGGTTTTATATAGTTTAATGGTATTCAACAAGAAAAGAAAAGAAGTAAAGCCTTCATGTGGTTTCAGTCTTGTTATCTGAACATTGAATGTCTCATTTTGCTTGACTTCCATCTTATAAATTGAACAAAAATAGCACAAAGCTTATTCACAGAGCATGCTGTTGCTGAGTTAATTGTCATTATAAAATAGGTGGCCTAGTTTGTGACTATGAGACAACATGACATTTAAAATGTCATTTTAAATACGCAGGCAACTGCTTCTTTTTAACCAGATGATATTATCCCGCGGAAAACTAAACCAATCTGCATGCTTCTAAAGCAACAAGGAATCATCAAATACATATAATGACTCATTCTACAAAGTAGGTTTAAGAAGGTTTAAGATCTCCAGAAAAATAAATTTCTAGGATTCCTTCAAGTTCAAAATGAGTAACATGGGGGAAAAAGTAATCAAAACCAAATCAATCTCAGAAGCATAATGAAATGTGCTACTACAGTGATCTATTATTTCCGGGAAAGGACAGCTTTTTTATGACAGCTTCTCCAAGATGATAAGAAGAATTCTTAGAAGATTTAAGAGTCACCTCCAACCTCACCTACGTTTCTTCATTCACAATGCCCTTTGTGACCTTGCCTTCAAGAGTCAAAATATTTAATACATCATACATATGAAAGAAATAAAATATCCACACCCAGGAGAGGATGAAGGAAATAATCATGTGTTCCAGATAGAAGTCATTGCTTAACACACTACTGGAAGACACTCAGATACCACAGTAGAAAAACACAAAAAGATATATTATAGACATGTTTATATTATATCAACAGTTAAAGGATACATGGAGATTTAATCATAAAGTATCACAAAGATCAGTTTTGTAAATTGCTCTGGTTTCCAATTCAGCATGAAACTCTTCAAAGGAAAATTAATATTATCTATAATGCCCCTCAAAGTTAAGTTTGATTATCTCTCTGAGCTTTCAGGCCAAATGACAAAGAAAATATACGTACACATGAAGAGAACTCAGAAAGTCATTATTAGATAGAGAAAGTGCTGAGAGATGGAATGAACTTTCTATGTAGCTGATGCAGTTAATTAGTATAAATATATTTAAGAAAAAAATATAAAATTGAGGAGACTAATAAGTTAAAGACATTAATCAAGTCTGAGATTCTATGTAGCAAGCTGTCCTTTTCAAAAATAAATACTACTTCTATTAATGTTACTATTATGTTTTTTTTCTTTAATGTGCCAAGAGGCCAGCTTCATATTATCAGCTTCCATGGTGCAAGTATTTCCATCATGATGTAAGACAGAATGATTCACTAAAGAGCTCCAAATGGTCATAAATTTAATGACAATATGAAGTGAACAGGGAATAAAGTCTCAAAAGTCTCTCCCAACACATATACAGGAATGTATGTTTATGTGTATTTATATTTACATATAAAGCATATATTATTTTCTTAAATAGTCCTTCATGATCATAATAATGTCTATCCCACGAGAATGGGGATTATGATTTTTCAATAGATTCATGTGCATTTGAGGAACTTCAGAGTTTAAGAAAGAATAAGCTTCAACAGAAGTCTTCCTACAGCATTTATCATGTCTTCAAGGTTGGTTGTCCCACGTCTGGGATGGGCATGATAATGCCCAGCTTCCTGCTGCATCTTTTCTTCTGTTAGAAAATGGTTAGTATTTTCCTCCTTTATTCAACCAAGCCTGTTTTTACAAAACTCTAGAAAACCACATTATGAAAACTCTAGAAAACCTAACCTGTCGGACACCTTCCACTGCACAATTTAGTTGAAACTAAGCAACTGACTCTAAAGATGTAGGTGTAATCATCACACAGTGTTATTTCTATAGATGAGATGATTGAAAAATAAGAAATCTTCTAAGGACACAATGGGGATACAAAGGGAGCACTTCAGATAAAAGCCTCCAGAGAATAATCCATGTTGGTGCTTCTTACACACAGGTTTTTATTTGTGGACCTCAAAACACCTCTTATTAGCATAGGGGAAGGGGTTACGTGTGTATATACAAATATATATGTATATGAATAGAGATATGTAAGCACACAGAGACATACACATGAGAAGCAATATATGTGAAAAGCATAGTAGTTCAATAAACAAAATGTTTGCCTACCAGCCGGAAGGACACAGAGCTATTGTGCAAACACTGGAACAGACATTTTTATATAACATTTTGCACAAAAAGTAAGCACATTAAATGAAATCCTGACTCTGGTAGTGGAAACAATTTATTTAAGTATTATAGGATTCCGCCTTTGAGTTTGATACCCACATAGAGTCTCTTTCTATGTTTTTTCTAGTAGATGTGCAAGCACAAAACTGTAAGAATCTGAAACAGAAGAGGTTTTGCTCTGTATGAGAGCTGAGGAACAGCAACAGCAGTATGGAAATTCACTGCCTTTGTGAAGTACTGCAAACCTTAAACCAATGTATATTCTACTCTTTTGAGAGTACATTCCCAATACAAAATCTTTTTCAATAGAGTGGATAATTTTTTAGAACTAGTGTTCAGCCCCTCACTGAAATAGTGCAATTAAAAGTGCAGCTGACGAGATACAAGAAGTATAAAAAACTATGACCGATGCAACACAGCAGAAAGACTAGAGGCTAATTCTGTGTAATGATTGGGTGGTGAGACTGGACGTACTTTTTCACAGTGTTAGTAATTAGATCATAGAAATCTTTGCCTCAGGAGATTTTAAGTGCTAGATTTATAAAGGCAGTGAAAAATCAGCAGTTCCTTAGAATGAAAAAAAAAAAAAAAGTTGTTGAAAATCCTACAGAATATGAAGAAGGAGATACATTTTCAGTAGGGGAAACCCCAGCTTAGAAGAAACTGTATGTCATCTCAAGAAGTGACACCATGTATTGAGCTGAATATATATACTTATCTTAGTCAACAGATCTGTGGGACTCACAATTCTGGGTTTGATTAATCAGCACACAACAACCATTATCCTGATCTTAAATCTGTTTTTTTTTCTTTACATTCTGATTGAGGCATGGCAAGCTGGATAAAAATTAGACCATTTGTATTATAGTTCATTATTTTAGTCATTAAATATCCAATTATAAGAGAGTTTTACTTATATCAAATAGAAAACAGGGAGTGTTCCTTGAATTTCTTTTTATTAGGGTTCCTCAATTCATTTCTCTTTGAAAATTAAAGGAAATGTCTCCTGAAAATGCTATTTTGGTCATTACAGCTAACATTTGTTCTATATTTTCATAATAAAGCTTGACAAAAATTGAGTTTGCATCATTTTCCCTAAGTAGTTTTCTATGTTATATTTGATAAAAAGTACCATACAGAAGCTTTACGTACATGAGTTGGAAAGAATGAGATAATCTGTTTATTAAAACCAACATATAGTATTACAATGTATTTTAAAGGATAGGCAGGAGGGACCATAATTCTTTTCTGTTCTAAAGTGCATTTTTTCATATGTAATAGATTCTGGAATTGCTTAATCTCTTGACAAAAAAAAAAAAACAAACCTCTGTAAATTACAATATTCTTCTAATGATCACGGGGTAATTTTTTTTACTCTCAGGACATTACCACTCTAGCAGGAATTATGGTCACACTTTAAGAGGATTTGATTCAGTATTAGGGCAGCAATTGTGTGTTAATTAAATATCAATTGATTATTTAAAATGCATGTGCTGTGTTTTAGTGCATTTGTATTAGGTGCATAATCCATAGATCTTGATTTCTGTGTTTTGAATGATAAATTACAGGTGCTGGTATAACAGAAAACATTTGAGTGATGCTGAAAAGTGAATAAAGCAACTGCTTGATTTTCAAGGGCACCATGACAGAAGTGAGTAAATGGATATTCCCTATTAAGCCATATTTATCATTGATTGTGATGCTTAATACAGTAATTTTAAAGCTTTGCCAAGTCTAAGGGCTTGGTTCTCTTTAATTTTATACTACATGAGCAAGCCACAATACTTTCCTTTCTGAAGGAAGGAAAAGATTTGAAGAAAAGGTGTAATTTCTGTCTTCTCACACCCTGAGGATTACACACAGTGGGGCAAATAAGACTTTCTCAAATAGGCAGGTTTATGCTATATCCTCTGCTGAATAGTCAATAAGGATGAGCAATGGTTTTTTTTTCTATTTTTTTTTAACATCAGGTCAAGTACCCTTTACAAAATCTGATCCATACCCACTTGATTAGAGACTGGATGAAAGCTTAGGGTTCACAAGAAAATATAACCAGTTTATGGCAATCAGCAAGGTTTTTGCTGGTGTTTAGTTTACGAGGGACTATGCTGGGAGAGAAACATTCATCAGGCATGGCTTCTGTGTTAAGGTGTGAACTACAGAGTAGACTGAAATAATTTCACGCTTTCATCACTTTGCAGAACTCCATGACTTTTGGATTGTGTGTTAGCTGAGTCAGCATGCTTTGTGTGTAGATGTGAAAGACGCTTTTACCAAGAAGAACAGATAAAACTTAAACCAAAAGATTACAGAAGGAAACTAAATGACAGTATATGCCAGTGCTAACAGAATAAGTATTATTACTCCAGTAAAAAAAAAAAATGCTTCTGATTTTATTATCTTTCCTGATTAGATATGTAAAAACAATTCATTCAATCTATTTAATTAAATACCCACTGAATCAAAACAAACAAAAAAAAACCCACAGAAAATTCTTTTATATTTTTTTCTACTTTGGAGTGTTGTTTTCTATGGTAAGAACTCAGGGTTTTAATATATAAATGCCTTAGACTATTGGGTATTATAGCAGGAATGAAAATTACTCTAATACCATTTGGACAAGAGCAGCTGTTTTTATCTACTGTGCCAGATTTATTTTTGGCACCATTTCTGCTGTTTCCTTTGTGCAGACCCTGTGGGGGTGAGAATATCAAGACAAGGTTTGTATGAATGGTCATTGCCAAGGTTCTGCCTTTCTAGTGAAAAAGAAGAAAAAGAGAGCATAGATTTGAATAGACACTGGGCTGACAAGCCTAAACACTGAAGTTCTGTGTTTACCAGCGCAATGGCTGTATAACAGACAATGGCAGTCCAGGCTTCAGCATGCAGGTTTGCCAGCCTCTGTGTTCAGAAAAGATCAGGGTTGTGGGTGAGAGGCCAGAACAAATCTTCATGGTCATATATCCTAGTATCCTGGGCTGCATTAGGAGGAGCGTTGCCAGGAGGTTGAAGGAGGTAATCCTTCCCCTCTGCTTAGCACTGGTGAAGCCACACCTCCAGTGCTGTGTCCAGTTCTGGGCTCTCCAGTGCAAGAGAGGCAGCGGCATACTGGAGAGGGCCACAAAGTAGCCTCAGTGAAGGGCCACAAAGAAGTTCAAGGGACTGGAGTATCTAACCTGTGAGGAAAGGCTGAGAGCTGGACTGTTCAACATGGAGAAGAGAAGCCTTAGAGTAGAACTTATCAATACGTAAATACCTGAAAGGATGGTGAAAAGGGGATGGCTCCAGGCTTTCTTCAGTGGTGCCTGGTGACAGGACCAGAGGCAATGGGCACAAGCTGAAACACAGGATGCTACACCTGATCATCAACACTTTTTTACTGTAAGGGTGACTGAACACTGGAACAAGTTGCCCAGAAAGATTGTCAAATCTCCATCCTTGAAGATACTGAAAAGCCATCTGAACATGCTCCTGGGCAACTAGCTCTAGGTGACCCTGCTTCAGGAGGAGGATTGGACCAGATGACCTCCAGGTGTCCCTTTTAACTTCAGTCAGTCTATGATTCTGTGATATAGTCTTTGGCCTCCTTGTGATTGCTAACAAGGACAATCTATGATAATGGACAGAGACTAAATGCCAAAATTTCACATAGAACACTGAATAGGTGACTAAGTTCAGTCACCAACAAGCAGAACTTAACTTTGGAAAACAGCCAGAGGTGTCAAGGTCTGCACTGCCATCGTCTGTGCCCCAAGTCACTCCTCATTTTCAGCAGGGATGCCAAGCCCTCTGCTGAGATCACATTGTCCTCTCTGTCCCATGCTCTCAGAATGACAGACTTTGCCTTCAACAAGCTTTAATAATAATCACTGTGGACCAGACTGTGCACTCAGGTAGCAAATAAGCTGCAGTAACTCATGAATACCAGCCTATCAGTGAGACCTTTTGAAGTCAAAGATTCTTCTGTAGGAAAGAAAGGCACCTGCTGCCCCTTTATTTCAGAAGCAACATCCCAACTGTCAATTGTTTTCCTATGTCCTCCCTCCCCTTCTTGGGGGCACCAAGGAAGTAGAAATTCCTACACTAGCCAGTCACACCTAGCATGAATATATGAAGCTCACAAGAATGCAGAGTGAATTTTGTATCTCCCCACCTCCCAGCAGGACTGCATCTGGTGCTGCTAAATTCCAACCTTCAGTACTTCAACTGTCAGACAATGGATTTTTATTTAAGGTCACTGACCCCCGAGAAAGAACACAGAAATTCTTGGGCATGCTGCTTTCTCTGAAATGGGAGTATCTGATTTCGGTATATTTTATTCATCAATAATTATTGGAAAGCTGGATGAAGGGCAGTAAAATAAGGCCTGGTTTTTGTTTGGATGTCTTGTTTGTTTAACTTCAGTATTCTTCCTTCCTTTCTCACAGTTCTCCATCAGTATTATGTATAACTATGCGACTGGGCAGAAAAAATGTAGCTAAAGGTATGTGAAAAGCCAATTGTGGTGTGTGTCTTACTCTACTCATTGGGTAAAAGACAAAGCTCCACTTGAAAGTTTGAAAATTGGGTATTATCTCAGCTATTCAGTAGTGAACATTAACAGGTTCTTCACATTGCAAGATAAGCACAGAAAAAGATTGAGAAGCTCTTTATCAGTAAAAAATACTCTAAGAACAATACACGCACATTTGGATAGAAATAGAGAGTGATTACATTTTTACTTAAGTTAAGAAAAAGGGCTGCTCTTAAATCCCTTAGGGGAAAAAAAAATAAAGTCAGATAAATATATTCTACCAGCAAAAATAGTTTAAACATAGATGCTGCCAAATGCTGTTTTGTGGTTGCAGTGACCAGTTTGCAAGGAATGGACTTCTTTGATAAATAACTCTAGAGATAAAATACTGCTTCTCTGTGTGGGTCTTGTTAGTCATATCCTGATGTGTCACAAATGGCTCAGAGAGACAAAGAGCAAAAGAAGTGAAATGTGGTTGATTGAACAGGTAGTTGTTCACAGCAGTAAATCTATATATGCACATGTGCAAATTTCTATGCACATATACATTTACTCAAAGACATATACACAGGCAGTTATACTAAATCTGTTCTCCAGGTGAGAAGAATGATTTTCAACACAACTCAACAGAGAAAATACTGAACAATCCGTTTACCTTTGAAAAAACGACAGAAGAAAAAAGAAACCCAGCCTCCCCACCCATCAAGGTTTTCTAATTACAATGTATATTATTATCTAGGAATACTGTGCACAGTTAAATAAAGATAAGACTAAGTTTATTTCCCCAGGTGGGAAAAAAAGCTATTTGAAAACTTCATCTTTTTTAAACTGGTTAAAGTGTAGTCAGTAGAAGAAGCAGGCACAGCTCTGAAAGGAGTAATGAGACAACAGATGGAGATAACACCTGAAAGAGCATCCCTTCTGTACGATACATGCTATTCCACTTACGTTGTGAACTCACTGACATGTGCAACCCTGTTAGACTGGCATTAGAAAGGAGGTTGCACGTAGAGTGAGGGGTCAAAAACCACATCTCCCTTCCAGCTTCTTAATATGAGATTTGAGACAGTTATGGATGCACTAAAAGCTCCTTGCTTCACTCATGAACCAGGTACAAAGAGCTGCGATGGATGGGGAGGCCAGTAATCCAGAATATGGGTACTAATGCCAGCTGAATAAAAGGAAACATTCTGGTGCTGATTCAGCAACTTTATGTCTAATTTAAATTATACCAATACTTCAAATACTCATTAACTTCTATAGGACTAAAACTTCTGAAATCCAAAGTAACTGGTTAATAACTTACCAAATCAAAGCTTAAACCTTGACACTGGATGAGGACATTATGTGTGTGTACACATGTATTTATATGCTTTCCTTCTCTGGGACAGCAAGTTTTTAAGAATGAATTGAAATGTCTTATTTTATTAAGTCTCTTCTGAATAGAACTTATTCTAAAAAAAATTTCTCCAACTCAACTACCCAAGTGTCCTAGACTCACACTGCATATCATGAAGCACACTGTGGTACACTAAGCCACATATGAAAATTAGAGAGGAATGAATCATAGCAGATTGAAATTTTGGATAGCTCATGTTCCAGGTCTGTGTTTTGCAAAATGGAGCTGAGCAGCTCAAAAGACTGCTGTTTTCTCTGGCTTCTTTTGTGCCTAAAGATAGCAAAGAGTCAACAAACCCTAGGAATATCCTAATTCAATTTCTTCCAGTGTTCATCCATCCACCTTCTTTCTGCTCTTAGCCAGTGGTCCAGATGTTCTGCCAGCACTACTTCTCCCTCCAGACATTGCTTTCCTTCCTTTCCACCAAGCAGTCCATTATTCTTCCTTCTTCACACAGATAACACTCAGTGGCAGCTCTAGTACCAGCCCTTCCCTCTCCCAATAGATTGCCAACAGAAGTTAGACGTTCCTAGCTGAACCCATTTAGCTGTTTGTCTGCTTGCTTCCTGCTATTGCATGCACATGTCTGAGATCTTAAACTCTGCCCGCAGGTCCACTATACTGCATGTCTGGTCCTCTAAGAAGTCAAGTGCTTAAGTATAGCCTTAATCCACAAGTATAATATCTCGCATTTTAAGCCACAGCTACAATTCCAAAATAGAAAAATATGAAAAAATGAAAATCTACCAACTCTTGTTGAACTATTTTTGAGTGAAAGTTCTAGCCCGGCTTTCTCTTCTACAGATCAGCTCAATCATCCCCTAATGCAAACACAACAGTCTTAAAAGCACAGTGGTGTGTCACTCTGTGATTCACTATCCTGCAAGTCAGAACTGGAATAATAATTTCCTAAGCAGGGAAGTACCACCATGTGATATAAGAAAAGCTGACATTTTAAAAATATACAGGAAAAGATGCTTTCTCAAAGGTTCACCAGTCAATACCCCGAGAGAAGTTGCTTAAATAAAACTGAAGTTTGTAAGTCTATGCTAAATACTTGCCCTGAGTACTTATTCCAATCCCATTGATGCTGATGGAAGTAGAATCCACTGAGGCAGAAACAGCAGGCTGGAACAGTTAAACTTCAGCTATGCTAAAATACACAGCCTTTTGCAATGTCCTGCTACTACAGAAGGAATGAGGCAAATAATATCTGCACTTTTCTTGATCCTCTTGCTGGCAAATTCTTCCTTACTCTGTGCCCAAATATTTTGTACTTGCTAACATCTGCTGTCTCCTACAGTCTCTGCTTTGTAGATACAGACGTTATGAACCAAGAAGGTTTGAAAAATAAAACACATCAAAAGCATCAGAGGATCTGCCTCCATGCTCAGGACAATGGTTCAGTCTCATAAAGGATACTAAAATCCCTGCGTGGGTTAGCATTATCTTCCCTATGCCATGTCCTCTTAATGCCTTCCACATTAAGCTAGTGCTTGATTTATGTCATGAAGCATTACTCTTTATATCCTTCTCTTTTTTTTCATCTTATCTAAAGATGTTCTCATTATCCATATAAATGCCTGTTTTGCTTTCTGAACTCTATGTTTCAGTGAAATCTTATGGCAGTGGGTTTGACTGATTAATTATGCATTGTATAAAAAGATACTCCCTTTTATCAGTTTGAATTTGTTTCCTTTCAGCTTAGTCTACTGTCTTTTTATTCTTGTCTCATGACTAAGGGTAAGTAAGTTTATCTTGGTTTAAAATCCCTTCATATCACTTACCCTCAGTGTGCACCATTACTATGTCCCCATTACGTATTACAGCAAAGATCTCAATATAACTTGATCTTTGGATGTCACTCGCTTTCATATTTTGTTTTTTTTCAGAGCCCTAAGGGCTTTCTAGTGGATATACAGGCCCCTGGTTAACTGAATTATCACTGTGTTTCTAATAAAGATGTTCCGCAGATATTTAGAAGCAATCCAGGGATCTAAGGACAAAGGATTACCAGCTAAAACCCATTGTTTCTACACTGACCCCTGATCGGTGATCAGCACTCTGCATATTAACCTGATTTCTGGAAGCTGTGCTTGTTCAGTGTTGAAGTTTACGTTGCTGAATAGCTCTAATTAGCTCTTCTCCAAACTATTCTTTTTTTTACTCTGTTCTTATCTAGAAGCTTTCATGTGGTTCATTTGCTTCATTATTCTTTTACCCTTTGCTTAAGCGCTCTGCAAGCACAGAGCAACCATAAGGAGTTAGGGTGCTTTGGAGCCTACCTCCCTTCCATCTCACTTGGCACAGCCATACAGCATGGGATAATGCACACTTAGCCATATAGTCATCCCTCTTTCATCCCTAGGGTTCATATATCCCTATTCTGCTATGCTTTCATTTTTCCTAGTGAGAAGATGAGCAGACTAATTATGTGAAAGCATAAACCCAATGCACACTCATAAAAGGCCTCTGTTTTAACAATAGAAACTTGAAGCTGGTGTATAAACCTCCAGATAGCGATAGCTAGCCTTAAGCTCTGAGTAGAATCAACAATGTCTATTTGGGACTATTTCATTTATTTTGGTTAGGCTATAGTTTAAGCAGGGGTCAATTAAGTAGTGCACAGGAGACTCTGGTTTAAAACTCATTCTGTACCTCTTCTCGTCTATTAATCTCAGCTGTTACTCAGTGCGGCTGCATTTCCAGGTGTCTAAGTTCAGTAGAAGTGTTCAGCAATGGTTAGAAAGGCTGTATGGAGAGAATCTCTCTCAGGAACAAAAGAATTTCCTGGATTTTGTCACTACAAAAGGAATCTAAAGGGCAGCCTGCCTCAGTCACCTGGCTATGCAATGGACAGTCCAGCTCTGGGAACGATTCTGGTTGACAAAAGCTGAAAATAAAGTTTAAAAGCTTTGACCACTTGTATATGGATATAAACTGCATTCCTTAAAATCATAAACATTCCTAAAAATCCGATTAAAGTTTCAGTGTTGAAAGGTCCTGTAAGAATATTCTCATACAGTTTTATCTCCATCTTATTTTTTGCCATAGTTTAAAGATAGTTTATGACTGTACTACAAAAAAATATCCTTGTGATACAGAACACTGAAGGAGAAAACTGGTAGCATCTTACTATTGCAAGTAAGATTTCCTCCTGGCGTTAGCTTTGTGCCTTATCACCAGAGCTGTTCATCTGGCCACATGACTGTGGTGGAGGGGAAGGAAACACAGAAAAGAGCATGACAAAAAGCAAATCCTCGCTCTGTTGAAACCATCTTGCTGGAGTTTAATTAGAGGATTTCAGGAAGCCTCAGATTAGTAAATGGAAATCTTTGTGATTTGCCTTGGTAATTATCAGAATGAAATTTCAGGAGCTGAGATAATTCCCAAGGGAAAGTGCATCTGTGCACTTCAAATTAGCTGCTTATATGCTCGCTTAGATTCTTTACACGCCTTCCAAACTATGCTGGCATACTTAAAAGGTATGCTCAGGTTGACAGATTTAGAAGGAGGAAATCTTTGGTAGATTACTTTAGCAGAAATCTCCCCACAATATTTCATGTAGAGTGTTTCCTCCTCCTAGAAAAGATATCCCAAAGGAATTCAGCTCTTTCTCCAGGGATATTTGCCTAAATCCCAGAAAATCAAATTAGGAGAGTAAAAGCATCTTATTCACTGCCCTCAGACTCTCTTAAAGCAATGTACACCTGGCAGCCCTGGCTCTGTTCCCAGGCTGGTGTAATTTTGACTCCATGTATGAGTAGCAGGCAGACACAGTTTAAGTGTCTTGTGATCTCATAGGACTAACAAATGGAGTAGATACTATCAGAAAAGGGGGAGGTTTTAGGTTCTGAAGGCACATCACTTGGGCTTTCAGCTCTTATTAGTTTCAGGTGTCAGATTATGAAGATATGGCTTTTCTTTTCTACTCTTTTATTTGGAAGATTTTACAGCATCCCTTATGGTTCTGAGCTAGGGCATCTGATTTTACAATTAGGGGTATTCAAAAGTGTTCCTATAAGCTTGGTGCTTTTTGTTTGTTTTAACTCTTAAAATCCTTCCTTATTCTTTTACTTATTTGTAAAGTTACTATAAAGCACTAATTCTCTGGTATTTATTACGGTTTTATGAAGCTCTGAAAAAATGAGGCATAATTCGCCTGGCTGAAAAGTTACTTATAGTTTAAACACACTCCTTCAGATCACTTTTAGAGTTGCTATGGTGTTTCCCTGTGAAGGTACCAGTTGTTAACCAGTGTTGACAAAAGCATACATCTGACTATGAGGGTTGTCCAATTGCCCGGGTATCCAGGTATCCAGTGTTGTTTGAGATATCTCAGATAGTACCTCTGGCTTCCAGCAGCCACTCCAGAAGGGCATGAATGTCTTGTAGTCCAGTGCAGTATCTGCCAAGCTTCTGTAGCTGTCTTAAGATTTGCTTATATCATTTCAATGCCACTGAATGCTCACCTTGAGTTAACAAAATCCCTTACTGAGCAACACTTGAAGCTGGGTTGTGAACTCCTGCTGAGGCCTTATTAAGATATTATGCCTTCAGAAATCTCCACCAAAGTCCATATACCCTCCTGTCCCTTGTTCTCCATATAGACACAATTAAATATTGGTGTTTTCCATATCCCACAGGAAGTGTAGGGAACATGAGCATTCCTGGCTGCACTCCTAGTATAGCTCAGCCTCAGTCAAATTCATAAATAAATATCTCATGCAAATTAGCTCATTTATTTGCAGTCAGGATGATGCTGGCACTTGTCATAATCATGTATTCCACATTTATTTCTATCTCTCAGCTAGCTTTTTTTTTAACTATTCATATTTTTATCTCCTGTTATTTATTATCTTATGGTGTAGCTCAGCTTGACCATTAGTGCAGCCAAAGCTGAAACTGCAGCATTCAAATAAATCACCTTTCTCCTCTTCCCTTCCATTTTGAAGAAGAAAACAAAACAAAATAAAAGTTCTTCTAATCTTCTGTCTATTCAAAAAGAGAGGGTTAGTCTCTCTTAGTTTGTGGAAGTGAGATGGCTTCCCCCCCCCCCTCCAAAATTCCATTAATAAACTGTAATTTAGATGATGGGTAGGGAGGAGCTTTGATATAGGGATAGTGTCAATACACCTGGAGAAGCCCACACAGAAAGATAATTTTCCTTGTGGATAAAATATACAGTAAAATAATTGTTATTATGTCATAGTACTTTAAAAGGTTGATTCATTATCATTGTCCAGTTGTTTTACACAGGATAAAAATCTGAGTGAAATATCTTAACCTAATTCCTAGAAAGTCAATTACAAGTTTGGGATCAGGGATAAAATTGCCATAGTACAATTTGCTCCTGCTGGCTGAGATACAAGAAGTGTGTTCTTAAAATGAAGCAGTTTTTTACAAAGTATTCCCTTTTAAACTTCTTCAGCTTCCAGAAACATAAGCAATGTTTGATTGTATCTAAGACTGAGGAGTGCCCCTTTTTTTATTTTCACAGATCAGCTTAAAAAATTCAGACCAAACTGAAGCGCTGTGTTCATAGCAGTCAAAGTAGAAACACCCTGGTGGGAGGCAATGCATCAAGGCTCTGAAATATGGCCCAGCCCAATCTCAGCTAAGATGCTACCATAAAGAAAAGGGTCATCTGAGCAAAGGAACAGGAAACTGGTCCAGGAACACAAACTCCGTCGTGCTCAAGAACAATCCCTTTCTTTAGCCTAGGACACTTGATTTACTATCTCTCCTTCACTTTCCACATCTCTGAAAAGTTCATGCTTGCAAAGCATTTGGGAGCTAAAAGGGGTAGTATAAAAGTTCTGTATTATCACCATTTTCCTGATATCTAAACTAAAACAACATAATTTTCTATAGAATATATTTTTGTTTATCCAAAAATGGTAGCCTCAAATGCACTGTGCTTTTCACGAGATAATGAAAAAATGCCTGAAGTAAAATGGGAGATAAAGGTCTGAAAGAAAAAAAAAAAAAAAAAACCAGCAAAACACAAACCAAAAGAGTATATTTAGCATATAAACCAAATGTCTGAGAAAAAAATAAAAACACAAAAAACTCCAACAAAAAAAAAGAGAACAAATTTAGATGCAAATCAGAGGTTTTAGACGTTAATCAGTACATGCTGAGTATAAATGCAAGGCTATGCTGGCTCTGTTTTATGAAGAACAAAATTATAGTATGCATTTTTACAGTTTAACCTAATTGCTGTTTTGCAAGTGGCTTCCTTATCACTGAAAGCTAAGGGAATGTGAACATGCTTGTAGACCTTTGTTCTTTTATTGAAAGATTTATGTTGCTAACCTTCAAACACTGAGTGATGCATGGTTTTGGATCTTTACTGACAAATTCCAGGCTGCCTGAACTCTAAAAGTTGGAATGCAGGTATAACAGCTCACATACAACTCACTTATCAGATTTCTCAGCATGAGAAGAACTTAAATAAAAAACATCAGAAAAGGATATCAAATGGTTGTGACCTATAACCACCCCTGAAAGCTAAGAATGGACTTGATCTCTGTGTGCTTTGTCTGACATGTAGAAGCTGCTAGCCAGGCAGACAAAAGAACAATGGCATATAAAGAAAATATTCTGGGGAGATGATATATCAGATATGAAAGATAAGATAATTTACAATAAGCATTAGAGGCATTAGGGACACTGTTTTACTGGTTAGGCAAAAATACAACATTCTGTTTAGCAGACAAAAGCCACGGAGAACTAATGCATTTGGGAAACTCTGATCCTTGTAAATTTGTATTAGAGCAGACTGAGGAAGTAAATGAAGCCAAGCTATCAGTGGTCTTAAAAATCAAATGTGCAAGTAAAGCAGTAAGATCAAGTAAAGGTCAAATTTTATGGCAAATATCAAGGATTAAATCACGGGAGCTGTCATGATTGATAGTATCATATATTTCCTTTTTAATACAAAACGTGGTCATGTACTGTGTTTCTGTGGTAACAGGACAGGTTGACATCAGAATTATGATGTAAATGAATGGATCCTCATATTCCTTCTGATTCACAGTCAGTGAAGGATGCGCATAAGGAACTTAGATGTAACTTCTCCAAGAATACCATTAAAAAGAACAAAGATGGAAGGGTCTATGCACTGACAGAGGGCTCTGCACATTTTTTGACAGAATAGCAATAATGAAAGAAAAGCAAGCTGTTCTCTTGCATGCTTTCTGTTTCATTTCTCTCCCCTTATCTTCTCCCTTTACTTCCTGTTCTGCCATTTTTCAAAGATTGTATTGTTAGGCCTAAAATATTATAAATAAAGTTGAACTAGATTACTTGATAAAAGGAATGAAATATCGATTCTGAGTAAGGAGATCTATTTTTAATGTAAGTTCCTCTATAAACATATGTGTATCAATAACTGTGTTGAGTGCAAAGCACATTGCTACACAAGTGAGGACAAAACGTCCTTGAAAGTATAATAAGGTTGGAAATGGTCTAAGAATTGATATAGAGATGATGTTGGTTTTCACTTGGAAAACTCACCTTTCTATGCTTGAATGAAATTGCATTTGTTTGCATCTCTTCTTTTAAGCCAGCTATTTTGTACCCAAAAAAATAACTCTGAAAGAATGACATTGTGGGATTCTGTATTTGCTCTCTCTCAGCGACTTCCAGATTAAATGCATATGGTTTACAAGTCCGAAGATAATTTTCTGGCTACCAGAGCTATAAATTCAAATTGGGATCTGAAAATTAGGCATTATCCTTTCTGGGCCCATGTGAAATATTCACAATGAAATACCAAACACATCAAAAGCACAGGTCGCTGCAGTTTCACTTGATCTTGCTTGCATGGTCTTGTTTTCAATTAGTACAGCAAAGGTGTTATTTTCTTTGACATCAAGTCTAAAGAGTGGCAAAACACTTAAACTAGAAAATGACAATGTATGAGAATAATCCTGAAATCTGTTATTTTGAAATGCAAGATACTCAGATGGAGATCTGCCCTTGTATTTTTACTGTGGAAGTTTTTTCGCATGATCTAATGAAAGATATTCCTTTCACAAAAATACACAAAGTGTTGAATGTTTTCCATTTTAAGATTTTTTTCTGTTGCTTACCTTTTTATATTGTTCATAAAAAGATCACTCCTCTGTTGCTTTGACAAAGATTCTCCAACTGGATTTTCAATGAAATTTTGATTGGTTGTGGCTATGGCATAGGATTTACCTTGTTCACTATTCGGACTTTGTACTATATCTGTATACACAACATCTTTTTTGGCAAGCCTGAAAGAAAACCCATGCATATGTCCTGGTGAAGAAATAAGATACATTTCAATACTGTCTCTACATATTCACATGAACCCTTCTGACAACAGAGAGTGAAGTGTGGGATCTGAGGCTATGGCTGCAACAGAAGGCCCAGTCTAGAAATTTCTTCTGTTAAGGCATCCTTTTGAACCCAGAATAGTTCAGTGAAGCCTTTCAGGGATACAGGAATTAGTCTATTCAGAAAATATTGGAGAGTTCGGGTCCATATTTTAAATAAAAACGTGTCATAGACCTGGACTAGAAGTAAATACAGAAATAAATGTGAATATGGTGAGTAAGGATGCACTGACTTTACTTTTAATCCTTCTTCTAACCATAGCAACACCACTGATTTTTAAGCTCCACATATCTTTTTGAATAAAAGAGTACTTTTGCCGTTTACTTTCATATGAACTTTTAGATGAATTAGCTTTAGCCATGTTTACACCTTGCTGTTTGTTTTTCTCTACTAGACCAGGCAGTCAAAATTCAGTCTCCTATACTAATGTTCAGGCAAGCTATTTCATATTTGCATGTAAAATAAGCCATTCCAGCTTTGTTTACATGCACCACAGTGAACAAACAAATGGAAGCAAAATCTCATACCTTAGGTGAACAATTACCATCATGCAACAGAATTCTCATCCAGTATGTGAACTTGAACTAAAAGCAAAAGAAATCCATTGAGGAAATTCAGATAATGACCAAGGTGGAGGAGATCACAGGGTCTTTCAGGAATTCCATGAACCAAGATAAAATTATCTTACATTTATCTAATAGATTAATCATGAAGAGTTCATTTTGAAGATTTCATTCTTCTCAATGTTAGAATTTTTTCCAGAAGGAAGAAACATGTACATAACTCATGGGTATGTGATGCCTGAAGTTCTTGGGAAATGCTGACACAGTTTTTTCTAAGTGAGATGTTGAAGTTTTCTATGTTATTATTTTTCTTAAATAATATCAAATGCCAACAATGACTATTGCAATAAGTGAGTTACCCAAAGGAGAAATTGCACAGTGGTCAAGGATCCTCAGGATGATGAAGAGACAATCTTAAATGAGTTCCACAATAGGCATGTCACATAGCAGCAACTCGGCTGATATCCTCACCATGCAATATTTAATCTCTATCAGTGTGGATTAGACTAGAAGTATAGGGAGCATCTCTCTACACAGACCTTGAAACGGATTTGTACAATCAGATAGTAACCCTCAAATTTTATAAAAATTGTCCTCAAAACCACACTAAACCTAACTTCATGCTTTCCTCTACCAGATACATTTAAGAGGGCAGTCAAAAATATCTTCTCACTGTATTTAACACTTGTTTTGTCTCAGCTTTGTTACATATAGAGGTGTGATGAAAAATCACCATCTATTTATATGCAAGTTGAAGAAACATGCTTGGGCCATGCACTCTAAAAGCAGCAGATGCCGTCTGCAATTAAAATTATGTAAATCTATTCTGTTGAGGAACAACTAAGAAGTATTTCTAAAAGCATTTCTGATGACATTTCATAATGAAAGAATGTGGTATCTCTATGTCATTTATTTTAAATTTAGTTCTGCAGTCACATTGTCCTCTTATTTCAGTGAAAAATAGAAAAAGCATTTATTTGCATTGATTTGTTATAGCTGTACCTGTGTATTTATAACATAGATGTTTATAACAGATGAAAAAAAAATTTTAGGTGTTGGATAACTATGCCAATTAAGCATAATTCAAAGTTATCAACCTCTACTGCATAAAGCAAGAACCAATAAAATCCTGTTTTTCTAAAAGGAAGATGGGAGAAATTATAATCCCATCACAAAATTTACTCCTTAAGCAAATTCCACTTTCCCAGTACTGAGCTTTAAATTGTGATCCTTGAAGCATGCCCTGAAGGCAAACATCCACACTATTTCAGAGGAGGAAGGAAAAAATAAGTTTCAAAACTAACAATTCATCAAGGGAAAAAATCTATTTCAGTTCCCTCTCTTGTACTGAAAAAAAAAACTCCCGTGTCCATGCTATTTTAGCAAAGGTTTATACCACTTTTATTACCACTGCAAGGGAGTGCGTAGTACCAGGTTGCTGTTACTCAAGTTGGATTTTTCATAGTCCCTAAGACATTAGAAAATATTGAAATTACAGGGGAAAAAGAGCCTTCCACATCTGGGTGTTTTGCAAGTAAGCAAGAAAAAAAGGAAAGAAATAAAAGTACAAAAAAGTTGAGAGTAAATGTTTCCAATAAATCTTTATTTCATTTTCAGTTAGACAGAAAGTGTTGCAAATCTTTTTGCCCTAGTAGAGGCTGAGAATCACTGTATTAAGCAACAAACTGTTTACTTCTCCAGGAAAGAGTGCTCAAGATATTTAAATGCTACATATTGCAACCAGAACTTTGAAACTTCTGCATTTCACTGGCAGAACATCTTCATTATCTGTCTTCCACAGTGATGAGAGGTTTATCATTTGTGTGACATGCTGTTTCCAAATGAACATAGGAAGTAGTCTGAACTAGGACACCTTGCAACTGGTAAAGTCTTGAAGTGAAAAAGTGGCCTTCAGAAATAAAATTATAATCTCCTCACCACATGCAAATAAAGGAAGATAATCCTGGCTTCTGCTGAAAGGTTATAATCCAAAAATAACAAGAACTGAAGCCCTGGATATCCACACAAGTATCAAATATCAGACAGAGGTAAATATGCCAGATCTCCTCTACCCAGGGTCATATCACTTGTTTTATCCAGAGTGATTCTGAGCCAGTTGCTTTTCTGAAACTTCTGCCAAACCCATAGGAAAATAAAGCCTCAAACATTGATTTGGAAGAATTAGACACAGGGCAAAACACACTGTAACTTCATTATCCTCCTGGGTGCAATTCTAGTTTGCTTCACTTGTGAAGAAAAAAAGGAGAACACAATTAAATGATTAGGACTCTTCAAGAATTATGTTTAAAAAAAGAGCAAAGGCTCAGTACTTTAATCTGAGGTCTTCGTGTGCTAGGTCAGTGAAACCACTTCAGATCAGTCCTGTTAATTTCCTACAGGAAAAACATTCTAGAGTACTTGGAAAACTTTCAACCTCCAAAGAAGGAAACAGTTTACTAAACTACTTCTCATCATTGATTGCCAGATAACCCAACTTTTAATGTCAGCTGTCAGAGTTCTAAAATCGAGATTTCTTAACCTCTTTTAATAAAAATGTCCCAGAATGGTTTCCTGGAAGAATCCACAGAACACATTGTGGTTTTTAGGTAAAATTATATTGTTAAAAAGAGGAAAAAGACAGAGACGTTCAGTTAACTTGGCAAATGCACTGTTTGAAAGTTAAGGTGGTAAAATATAATAGTTGTTCCTTCATTTCTAAATTGTTATATGAAATTTTAATTCCAAGATGAAAAAAAAAAAGTATCCTAAATTCTTCATGGAAAAGGAACTTGCAGCACAATTTTGATGTAAGGGCAATTAGAAGATTTACAGTTAAGAGATGTAATTAAATACTCATATGCCCAGACTCACTGAGAGTATTCTCCTCATTCATTCCTGAAGAGGGCTTTCCTTGGGAGGCTCCCAGAACTCAACACAATATCCACTATGTATCAAGAATAAAAATCTCTGAGAGCTTCTTCCCAAGCCTAGAAACTGAAAGACTAATCTGAGTGGAGTAGAAACTTAGAAGACCCTAAGCTACAAACACAAATATGTTCTCAGTATGATGTGCAATGCAATGCCTTAGTTTCCAGGTAGTATTCTAAAGATACCACCCAATTGATGAAGATCTCCATCTGCTTCAACAGGGATTTTTTTAAAAACCTGTTTGATATACTTCTTTCTTCCAGTAAATACAAACTCTTTCATCAAAAAAGGAAAAAAAAAAAATCCATTGAAAATTATATAGCAAATCTAGTTCTTAAATTCTATCCCTGTCAAGCTGTTACCCAGATTGACAAAGAGGTCAGTGATGTGCTGAGTGTGGCTACAAAGATTACAGAAAAATGCAGTAAAAGTGTTATGACTGTCAGTGCCTAGATGGCTTAGGATCACATTATGGTATTTAAGAGTTTCTGTTAGCACTGAGCTCAGTGTTTCACTACTGGCTTTTCCTCAGCTGAGTCTGGCATGGATTCAGATCACAATTCTGATGTAAAGTTCTTCCCAGACCTCAGACAGAATGCAATGTTTGAAAATAAATAGAAACAAATGTATTATTTGTCCCAAAGGACCTTGTTCTGCTTGTGCAGAGGCAGGCTGCTCAATCTGAATCCAATCAATTTTTCCACAATATAGCTAACAATTTTCCCCATAATCAAGAAGCACTCCAATCAGTCAGTAAATAGATTCATTCAAGGTTAACCAAACAATATGGCACCCAAGAATTGTTCTGATTGAGATTTTATGGATGCTCTGACAGGGCCAAATGTATGCTAAGTCTTGAAAAGATTAAAAAAAAATGACTCCAGATTCCTGTCTTTGCCACGTTAGGAAAAGAAGGTATAAAGTACTACTATGTCAATATTCAGGGAAAGCAGACACATAGCATTGCTAATTATATCAAAGAGACTGTTTTAGGGCCTACCAGCCAATGGGCAAAGTGAACTATTACAGGAAAGAAAGGCTTAGAAAAGAAACAAACACAGAATAAATTATTTGTAAAAACTATAACCAGTAATATAAACACATACGGTACAAGAGAAACCAAAATCATGGCAACATTTACAAATGATAATCCCGCTAGCCAGTGTGTTTATTCCAATTTGTCTGTGTTATGAGGGCCTTATACTTCTGTCTGGTCAGGCAGTGTTACCATCTAACTTGAACTGACTGTGCTGATCTAATTCTGTTCTTGTACCTCAGCATCTGACTTTTTACTTTTTCTTTAAAAGTGACACTGTTTGCCCTGTGTGTTATACTTCTTTATTACCACTGTTGCTGTTTCCTCATCCAAGTCTACAAATGTATTCAAAGGAACATCCAAATTTCAGTTTGAAAAGTTGGTATTTTTAAAATTTTAGTTGCTTTGAAAGACTAACATATTATAACATTCTTTCAAAATGGGTTTCATGGATGAAAAGATAATAATAGCACAGTCATAAAAAAAAGGAGGCTGTATATCTGAGGGTAAAGAAATTTATTCCATATTGAAATAATTAATCACAAATTACTCAGAGAAGTATCTTACATCAGTTATCCAGCAATTTTTCATATAATGACAGTGGCTACTCAAATTACAATAAAATAATATTATAATTCCAATTATTTCAGTAGCTGGGTTGGGGGGAAATAAAAATAAATAAAAATAAAACCCTGGAACATCTTCATTTCAGTTCGCTCAAAACAGCTTCTTTTCAGGTATTCGCTTTACCTTCCAACATGAATAATGAGTTATTTACACCACCTTTCTCAGGAAATATGCTCTTAAAGTTCTACATTTGTGGGCTTTTGAGCTGGCTCTTAAATTTAAATAGTTTGTTATATTTTAAAGAACTCTGTCTGAGCTTAAAGCACAGGTGAAGAAATTTTGTCTGGGTCTAGATCAGGGTTCCAAAATTCAAGTTTGATAACTTCCCCAAATCTCTGCAGAAATCCAAGGATTGTTCCTCCAAAATGACCAACAGCTGTGTATATATACATATGTATGTCTATATGGTGGAACACTGGAACAGGTTGCCCAGAGAGCTGGTGGATGCCCCATCCTTGGAAACATTCAAGGCCACGTTGGATGAGGTTCTGAGCACCCTTATCTAGTTGAAGATGTCCCTAGTTCTTGCAGGGGAGTTGGACTAGATGTCCCTTCCAACCCTTACTATTCTATGATTCTATATACATTCACATTTATATCTGTATGTGTATCTGTATTTGTATATGAATATGCATATATACATACAAAAAATATTTTTGTTTCAAATTACTGGAAAAATGTGAAAGTGATTTATAAATACGAAGTTTGACATGAATATTTTACTCTAAAAACTTAGAATATCTAAAGCTGGTGGAAAATTAATTCAGACTATTATTTTTCCCATCTTGTCTTCTTCTGCTGTAATCCAGTTTTGACAAGTTCTGGTTCTATATTTATTTCAGACCTTTTGAAAACATTTTCTCATGTCTTCAATCAATTCTTGTCCTTAGTAAATATTTCCCATAGTTCTTTCAATGTTATATTTGTTCATACACTTTTCAAGTTGGTAGCATCAGGCTAATCAATCTTTCTCTGGAACGGTCCTGTTTGCATAAAAAAGGTGTATTTAGGTATGATTGATTATTAATGGCTAATAAAAACAATAAACATTCAAGCCAAAACTCAGAAAAATAATGTTGGAGTAAATATTCTCTGCATGATGCAGATGTTAGTATTCAGTCATTTAGATAATTTTCAAAGAATCCTCCTACCCCACTGTCTCCATCAGTAGAATTTGTGAACCTCATAAGTATGTCTAAAATAACCCTTTTCTCTTAGTCATCTGCCTTCTTTTTTTTTTTCTCATTACCATACCTCTCTTACCATGCACCAGATACTCTTTGCAAATGTCCCCAATATTCTACCTGGAAATTTAACCATGCTTTTCCACAAGCTTTAATTTTTTCTTACTGCTCAGTTAACACCACATTAAGCATATTTTACAGCAAGCCAGACTTCCTACGTTATAATCAAAAGCAGTATAAACATTTCTCAAAATTATTAACATGTTATTGATATGCAGCCTCACTTGATATTTCAGCTAATTTTACTTCATGATTGTGAGCTGATCAGAGAAAGAATAGATAATAATTTACAAACAAGATGGTGACTAATGCTGTTTAGAACTGAATCAGGTTCTAGGTCAGTCCCTGATGTGCGCAGCATTAACAGTCCTGCATGGGTCTTTCATCATAAGTCAATCATTTCTGTATTCAATTTAAAGTACATGAAACTGACTGCTTCTTTATAAATTATTCCACACTTCAAGATAAAATGTCATAACATTATTTTAAACTCAGATAGCTCATGGCCACATACTATGTATAGCATCTATCAGCATAATACCAGATAACATGAGGTGATATGCAAATAGAAGAGGGATGCAATATTGGCATGGCCCAGCACAGCAAACTCTGACATCTGCTTGGCAATATTTTGCATGTGTAAATTCTGCAACTCTGCCTGTTTGTGTTTAATGAACTTGTCTGGAAATTCAAAGCACCTAACTGAGAGATTATCTAAAGGAACAGCACAGCAACAGTCTGTTTTAATTTAGGCTGTCTGCAAGCTACTGCTATGAAAATTAGCAACTCTTAAGTGTTTTAAATATTCCCTGGCCTTCGTAATAATTGAGCAGGCTGAAAGAAGTCATACAACTTGTATTATCTTGTTGTCAAACACCAGCTGACTTTTTTTTTTTCCCTTGTATATTGATTTGGAGAATTAAGCTGCCTCTACTTAGATATCTCAACCTGGAAGGGTTTTAAGGACAGTTAGCAAAGTCCTAGGGCTACCAGTTTAAAGGCAGCAACATCAGATAGGATTTTATTTCACAGTAACAAGCACAAACTATGTTTGTACCTCCTGATCATCTCCAAGAGAGCACAATCAGGGCACAAAACAATGATGGTGCTGATGACTGAGCTCTTGCTGTGGAGTCTGACCATGAACAAAGAGATCTTGGAAAAAAAAAAAAGTTTCTACCTCTTTCCTTCAGTTCAGCAACAGCTCATATCAAAAGTGTTTTCTTTCTATGCATATCAGGGAAGTTTGATGGAAATTTTGCAGTTTGAAGTACTTTACCTTATACGTACTCTGTACTTACATGACTGAAAATGACAGTCCACACATTTGTGAAATATTAATAAACTATATAACTATTAATAAAACAAAGGGTTAAATCTCTAATTTTAATTCATCATAAGTAATCCGTACGCAAGGAATCCTACCATCTTCCAATAGATGTATCAGGTCCTTTAAGGGACTAATTGAGAACATGATATTGCAGAAAGGTACCCACCAATGAGTACAATGCAGTGACTTTGCTTGTAAGACTGATAAAAATAAATATTTTTAAATAAAGAATACATTTATAATGGTTCTGATGTGTGTATGGCATAGAGAAATTCATCTGTACACATTCTAGTCTATCAGATAGGGATCTGCAGTGGTCAGACTCAAGGGAAAAGAAGTCTATTTCATATCAGTTGAAAAAATATGTTTTGTTCCAAGAAAATATTGTCAGCATTTTTCTTCTTCTTTTTTTTTTTTTGACATGAGACTTTCTAACTAAATGCTACTTTTCATATAACACAACCATTTCTCCTACCAACAATTTCAAGAGACAGAAAACATTGATATGGACACTATTTTTATTCTTTCTGATGAAATCTTTTTTTTGGTAGCTATGTGCTGGGTGAAGTAAAAGGAACTTTTGGCATTTAAAGATTCGAGCTGAACACGCTTTATTTTATCTGTCTAGTTTTGATTTTGTTCATGGATTTATTGTCAAAGAAAAGTTTTCCCCATTCTGATTACGTAGCCCGAGTCAGATGAATGTTCGTAAGTCACTACAGAGGGATTACAGTTTTCAAGGCAAGAATATAAAGAAAAAAAACCCACCATACATTGGCTATTCTCTCTTTAAATTAAGGAACGGCAAAATAATTCTTGTCCTTTGGTATATCCATATAGGTGTAGACAAGGAAGAGATTAATGCAGTGAACCAAAGACCAAAGTATAAGCTGTTTCCTAATTGTTAGGAGACCACCATGTTTGATATAATATGCACAGCAGGGTCTTGCAAAGCTGTATGCCTTGCATATCTGAAGCAGAGTGACCTTATAGTGGGAGACAAGAATTCCTCATTTAAGCATCCTAAAACTGATTGGGGCAGAATCTCTTGTCTTTTTCACTTATTGATTACCAAAGGCCAAACCTAGAAAGAAAACTGTTTTGCTCCATCCAAAGACAGCAGATTCTACTTTGTGAAGGAGAACAGTGAGTTAATCACACCTTGCACATGTCAATTTAAGGCTACTTCATATATAATCCTTATATTATGTTTATTGAATCATTAAAGGGTGAATATATTTTATTGTATCAGGCTGAAAAGTAAACAGAAGTCCTTAGGAAAGAAATAAAAAAGTATACACATGAAGACCAATCTGGCATGCATTTTTACGATATTTAGCATCTAAGCAAAGTACTGTTTCCATGTTTATGACTCTGTCCTTGAATTAAACTTCCATGCTCATTATTTCCAGTTTTGTAGTCATAAGAGGAATGTTGTCCATCTAGGATGACTAAGGAAAATAAATTGTCTTCATTAAGACAAATCAGAATGAAGCTCGTGTTAAGAAAAGCATTCTAATTATGACAACAGTGAAAGCTGTGAACAGCTACCCAGGGTAGCTGTGGAGTCTCCTTCAGCAGACATATTATATGTAATTAAGAAAATTATACAAATGTTACTGAGGTGATCTGAGTATGAGTGATTCTGCCTACTACAGAAACATGGTCTAGATGACCTCCAGAAGTCTCTTCCAGCCCTACATTTGTACAGTTACAGACATAGGCCTTTGCAACACAGTTCTGTGACTCAGTTAATGTTTCTAAATCCCTGTGAACATGTGAAGCTCCCAAACATGTTCTATGAATTATTCATTAACAGAATTCATATTCTCTATTTCAGCCTAGCAATGCAAAGGCCTGATCAGATCCTTTTCTTCCATCAGTCACAATACCAACCAGATCTCCTTGAATTTTTCATTTATTTACTGAACACTGGTTTTATTTTTAAATTTATTTTCCATCCCATTTACAAAATATGCCGTTTTGCAAGTGTGTATCCTTGTCCTGAGGGCAATCTGTCTCTAATTTTGATCGAACAGGAGTTTGTCATGTCACCATTGCTTTCATATTGTGTATTTCTCCTGCTTGCATCATATTACTTTACTATTTCCTCAAGGCAACTGCCGTTTGAGGTTTGTTCGGTTCAAATGAAACAGAAAACATGGGACAGAAAGTAGCATCAGTAATAGCAGTGGTCATAAGACGGTTGTAAAACTTAAAGACAGGACTTCAAAAGAGTTACAAACCTAAAAGGGCTAGAACCGATGACGATTTTGTCTTTGCTGGGCATGTTTCAGCAGTAGTAAATATTTGGTTTGTGGCTGGTACTTCAGCAATATTGGTTGGTACATCAGCAATATTTACACAATCCAAGTTTCTGTCCTCCTTGACATAGTTTCTGCTTTGTTTCATTCCAAAATCCACAGCAGAAACACCACAATCTGATGGGATTACAGGATGATCATTTCAGTATCCTCACTTGCTCCAGGAAAAGGGATCTAGAAATACCTACGAACTGTCTTAAACAAGAGACAAATTCTTCCTGACCAGCATCAGGAAGATGTTCACTTTATGCAAATAAACATGAAGGTGGCATTTATTTGATGCCTGATATGTCTAGCAACTATCAGACTGAACCTCTTTTTGACTGTCTCTTCTTGGGTTTATTTCTGACTGCCTTCCAGATATTCCTAATCTACAATCTTCCTGTTCTGTGGAGAATAGACATTCTGATTTCTTGATTTTCACTGGTGGGTAAACAATTCTTATAATTACATTGCATCTCCCAAACTATCTATGTGAGAATAAAAGCTATGTCATATGACTATAAAAATAAATATTTATCCATAGCCTTGTTCTTCTTTCATATTAGTGTCTCTATCAGTTTAAAGAAGGTTCCTCTGTTGACCAAATTCAAATTAATCATTATTCATGATTGTAACAATTACTCATAGAGTAACTATTATAAAGGTCATTCAAAACCTTTAATTTGAGCTATACATTCCAAATCTTTTAATTTGATATATGCAGTCTAGAATAAATTCTGTATTTCTTTATGCCAATTAATGGAAAAATGACTCTGGTGAAGTTAGTACTGATGAATACTCATTTAATTTAGGAGATAACCAACCTAGATGCCTCTTCATTTCAACCTAAATTCTATACATATGAACACTCTTACATGCATAAAAGTAGCTTCTTGGATTTTAAGAGGTTTAGTATGAAATATAATTAACCTCCCAAACTTGTGAGAAAAATGAAAATATGGGAAAGCAAAATCACAAGACAGATGGTGATTATACATTTTTAAAAGTTATTAATTGTTTTTATTTCCACAAGGTAATATTACTGGAGCCTTGGTGACTGGAATAGTTTTGTTATTTGAATATTAAAGGATCAGCATCAGTAGCATTCTGCCCTTTAGTAATATTCTTTAAAATGCAGGTTATGCTTATAAGAAATTATAAATAGCAATCTTCCAACAATAGAAAGACTAAGAATGGATCATTAGCTATATTACAATGTACAAGTCTAGATCTATTCTGCAGGAAAAATTATTGGAACATTAATCTGGCTGAGCAACCTAACCAACGAAGCATTGGTGTTTTTCTAATGATACTGGGATAAGTTCAGATGAAAGAGAAAAGAAAAACATATTTTCTTCTTTTTTTTTTTCTATTGCTATATTAAGAAAATACATTCAAAGAAAATCTGATTGCAATCACTGTCATTTTAGAAATACACTTTTCCTATTAGTAAAGTAACCTGCTGTTGCCAGCAGCTATCAGAAGAGGAAGTGTCACAGTTACATAGGTTTCAGGCTTGTTATTTATTTCCTGAAGAGTATCATCTAGCGCAATTTCATGTCAGGGATAATATAACTGATATGTTAATAAAGCACTGAAGTTCAGAGATTCATCTGGAATCTCTTTACAGTGATCTGTCCTTACATTTTCAGACATTTGGTCTTATTACTCCACTTTAAAGCTCACAATGGTTTATAGTGTTAATCAGTGAATCATAAACAGAAGGAAAGATATTACAGAAAGACATGAATGAATGCTTTGTGTCAAAACTTTTTTGCCTTCAAGAATATTTTTCTTTTACTTTGGTCACTATCTTTTCCAGCATTTCAATGGAAAAAAAAAAGGAAATTTTTTTTCTCATTTTCCCCTATATGTTTTCAATTATGCCTTAAAAATGAGGTGGGTTTTTTTTTTCTACTCTGGTACACATCTTTTGAGAAGAATCACAAAATCTGATTTTATTCTATTACAAACATTTTTGAGCTTCTGCATATTTTTCAGAGTCTTTTAAATTCCATCTCTCTTTTTTTTTTTTCTCTTCTCTGAAAACTTCCTAGACAATTTGAAAAAAAAATAATGCTTGGAGATTTTTTTCTTTAGTGGTGTGAAAGTAACTAGGATTTTAAAAACAGCTTTTATCATCATATAGAAGCACAAGAGTTCTGACACAGTATTCTTTGCAGATACATCTGAACAATGCTTATGCTCTCTGCTTGCCTTACTAAAGACAATGAAAGAACTCTGGGAACATTAGAGAGAAAAAGCTTGTGTTGAAGAGGCAATGGAAAAAAAGGCAAATGTTGATTCAAACCGATCATTGTGAAATAAAGTGTGTCACTTTATTTTGAATCAATTTAACTCAATTACTTAATGAGGCATAGTGGAGGAAGTCAGTCACTAGCATGATCCAATTGTTTAAGAGTATTGGAAACAGTAAAGGGGAAATATCATATATAAGGATTTTTAAAGTGAAAGAGGAATAACAATAGATAAGAGAGAGGATACTGAAAAGTTACCTTTCACAGGAGCAGGTGGAAGAATGAGAGTCCAACATGATCTTATATCTTACTGTCTTTGTGTCTTTCAGTTTTGTCTACAGGAACCATTAGCTTTTACAATGAGAGAGTTATTTGGTTTCAGTTTTTCTTACCTTGCTTTGGCAAGTGTCCTACATGTGATGGTAGCTTAGTTTACCAGAGAGGCTGACCAGGGACCTATTCAGCTATGATGGCTAATGGTCCATATCAGCATGCATTAGAAGTCCAGAAATGATGAAGAAAAGAACAAATGGCAGCTGAATATATATTGCAGGAGGGGAAAAAAAATCCACCTCTATTATTTTCTAAAGACAAGAAACAAATACTTCCTCCAATATTCTCCTAGCTGCATGCCAAAAACATATTTGAAATGTTAAACTATTGTTACAATTTGGGAAGCATGAAAATTGCAAAAGCTGCAAGCTGAAAATGCTACAGATAACAGAGAATCACAATTTAGTGGATTTTCACTCCTTCTACTAATAACTGACAAAGGATGCTTTGATCAAGCAGATTCTGTTGACAGAGACTTTCTACAGCAGACAGAAGCTCTTATCTTCAAGCTATGAAACACAAAAAAAACATTCATAAAGATCACTTTGAATGCCATTTTCTCTGTATTATGTAAGTTTAGGGATTACTGAGCACAAAAAGGTGTGTGATGAAAGATACAAGACATGGAAGATATTCTAGTGTACAGTAATTCACTGCAGTTATTACCATTAAATTCTGCATTCTGCTGGTAAACATTGTTCCCTATTTAGCAGGTATGTCAATGGTTCTAGCAACTTTCATAACCAACAATTCTGCTCCAACAAATGGATTAACCGTAAAACAACATAGGCTTTCAGCATTAGCTACAATAGTTCTTTCCCCTCTTAAATCCAAGCTCTGTCTCTGGGATACTACAAATTATTTAGCATGAATTTCATTAACTTACTAGGTTATGAGTGAGGGTCTGTTGCTGAGTAGAAGCACTTTAAGAGTGTAGTGCCTGGCTTGCATTTTCAGAACATCTTAGTGAACCAATTAAAGCAGCTTTTATTTTAAACATTTGTTATTGCATTCAATGCTTTTTCTAACACGATAAAATCCTTTAACTAGCCTTTCAATATTGAGTATCCCATTATGATTTTACAGCTGGCCTTCCAAAAACATTAAACAACTTGATGGGGTTATGAATGACAGATTATTTGCCTCTCTGTGGACTAATCTATCAAAAAGATTGAGATCGGATCTTTATCTAAAGGGCTGGTGTTGATTCAAATTCAGTGGCAAATCAAACTGGGAGACTATGTGATTACCTTACACACATATCCATACTGTTCCTACAGCTGAAGTTTAATTACTCCTAAATCATTGCAGTTTTCAGACCAATGTATTAAAGCTAAATCGGTTATCCTACATGAATCTCCAGCGTGTTGTATGGAGATGTCATTCTGAATCAATACTAGCCCAGAGGACTCCTCACTGGTTTATACATGATGGTACTCACAGAAAACTAGAGTATATCTCATATCTTATCTTTGGGGCTTAGGTATCTAAATGAGGATTGCTTCAAACATGTTGCCAGTCTTACGACAAACTAGAATTTGTCACTCAACTCCTTATGAAATACAGTATAGGTACAACAGCTTTCCGAAAGGAATTGAGCTCCTTATGAAAGCAGGTTCTTTTTATTTTGTGTGACCTCAGTCTGAGGCTGATGCCTGCAACAGTTTTTCCACTGCCCCAGAGATAATTTCATTTCATCTCTTCTCAGAACTAAACAATCAAAATGATACTGATAAGAAAGACAATATCCAGCTTTTATGTTCTTTTTTTTTTTCTTCTATTGTATTTTGGTCTCTTCATCATTTCAGTTTTGTTTATGTTGTAATTCAATGACCATTCTTAAAATTTTTAGCTGCTTCAAAGTTTTATTTGATTTTCATCTAAGCAAATGACAATAATGTAACTTACAAATGCTTTGGGTATTCATTTCTCTACCAATTCACAGACAATCAGATTCATTCCCACCTTGAAACTCAGCTATCATCAGCCACCTTAGCCGATCAAAACAGTCAATATAGATAATGGGAAAATGTAAAAAACCTGGGGTCAGAAAAGAGCTTTTTACTTGAAAGCTACAAGGAATATTGTATTAGCATACCTTGCAGAATTCAGCTCTGTATGTTCACAGTATAGGTCAAAGAAATGTTTGTTGTGCTAGCCTCATTTGTGTAAACCACCTGGAAAACTGTTTTAAGTCTTGAGTGTTCTTCTCCGTATGTTTCTACTAGGTAGTTTGGGGTTGTTTACTTAGAATTGATACATTTTTGTGGATTAAGGAAAATGACCGATAAATACTGTTACCTCAGTAGGAGTAATTCTTGACATGAAATAAAAATTACCCTTTTCTTTATTGAGGAAGGTTGCAGGAGGTCCGGAGAGAACAGCACATGAAAAACTCGTGAAATGCCCTTTTAACTCCCTGGATCTGATTCAAAATCATTTTAATTTAAGGGAAAAAAATCTTATCAAATGTCATGGGCTTTCACTGAGGCTCTAATTTGTGAAAAATAATTGTTTCAAATTTATATTAGTCAATCACAGTTTAATTTTTAAATGAAAGTATCATTTCTGGCTTTGGCCATGCATATGTGGAAGTATATTTTGTTCCTCAGAAGGAACAGTTCCTGTCCTTTGATACTCCTTTGTCTACATTTCAAGTAATGATGAGAAGAATATTGAGCCTCAGAAACTAAAACCAAGGAACACTTGAGGAAAGTGTGAGGACTTCCAGAAAAAAAAAATTATATGACCTTTAATGTCTTTCCAGGAAGGAGTCAGCAGATCATTCGTGCCTGCTGATTCTGAACCTGTCTGCA
Organism: Chlamydotis macqueenii; assembly: GCF_036417535.1. Lineage (NCBI taxonomy): Eukaryota > Metazoa > Chordata > Aves > Otidiformes > Otididae > Chlamydotis > Chlamydotis macqueenii. The sequence goes on along the minus strand of NC_141557.1, from coordinate 116,072,966 downwards.
AGATAAGGTCTCCAATTTGAGAATCAAGTCACTTCAGCTGCAGATATGTGAAGCTGGTACAGTCAACAGAAGCTATCCTCTGCATTCACTTTCCTAAAATTACCCTACTTTTTCACTAGCTTCAGAACTGATTATCACATTCACTGAAAGCAGAAGACCTTCACATCGTTTTTCATATAAGCCCATTTCTCCCTTTTTAGTTATAGACCTTTTATCTTCCTACATTCCTTAAAGTTGATAGTAAAAATACTTCAATGTATAACAGATGTGCACATATACATTGCATTAAATTCATTGCAGATATAGAGTACACTCTCAAATATTTCATTTTTGCTGTTCTCATGTGGTGAACACCTGCATCTTTTTGCAAAGGAATGTGGTTGAGCAGGAAAAAGAGCTTGCTATGCACGCATCTTACTTCCTTTCTGCTTGTATTTTTATAGCAGAATTACTTTTGGATACCTGTTTTATCCCCTTATATATGAATAATTCATACATCTATCAAATACATATATTAATTCTCTCTGAGACAAGTGATTCACATAAGACAGTTCAGACAGATATTTGCTTTTTGGAGATGCCCAGTTTCAACAGTACAACATTTTACAAATGAATTTTCATGACTGGAAAATCTGTTCTACCACTTTCAAATGTGACAGGTATTCATGGAAGGGAGGACTGCAGTGCTGTGCATTTTAGAGATGTCAGTAAAGCAACTCAGTAAGTAAGTGTCCCTATTGCCAGATCTGACTCCCTGACTTCAGTCCCATTGGGTCAATAGGATTTTCTTCAGGGAACCTCCTATTGGGAAAAATAAAATAAAATCTCAGAAAGATAACAAGATTCCCTACACAGACCCGTAAAGATAACTAAGTAGCTAGGCTTAAAGAACAATGATACTGTCATTAGTAGGCATATATTTCAGTGGTGGCCATTTCCTAAAAATATAAATCATGGAGGGCTGGACAGATTACAGAAATGGAAATGGTATAGTAGATTTTGCTTAACTATATGCCTGTACAATCAACATATACATGTAAGCCAACAGAGATACTTATTTCTTTTGTAAGCAAGCCTAGAGTAATCACTTCACTGCCTATGTTGTCTGCACATCAACTGGAGAACTGGTTAAAGTGTGCCAAATTCAAAACAGATGTTACACTTTCACTGAAGATTTTTATGGTAAATTTGGTAGCCTAAAGTGTAAACAGAAGACAAACACAACATAAATTACAAACAGTGAAGATTACTCAACACTCACAAGACTTGTACAGGATTTAGTGAAGAGGAAAATATTTGAAGCAAGTGTTTCTAATGGATTCTGATGTTTCAGTTTTCAATGGCTTTTCATCTTACATTACTACCTGCAATTCAGGTACATTCAATAGGACAATAAAATGTCATCTGGAAGTTTGGTATTTTATTGTTTGTTTCCTCATCGCAGACTCATTAATTAGACACTGGTATTTCTCATTAAAAATATTAGTAAAAACATACAAAAATAACTTACCCCACTTCTATTCCAAGCTCCAGGGGGAGAGAGAGAGACGATTTTGACTGATTCCTCCCAGACTACGCATAGAAATTTTGATTTTGAAAATACGATCTAAAGAGATTAAAAATGAGACAGGAGATTAATTGGCAAATTTCCATTCCTTACCACTGGAAAGTGCAACCATGCCTATGTAAATCACTGCAGGGTGGAAAATAGCTTCTGTCCAAGAGCTCCACAGACCTGCTTGTTAGCAGGGGCCCGTGATCATGTAACAAGGCTGCAGTCTGAGATGGACTGTAAATAGATAATACAATCCTATATGGCTATACAGCTTCAGGAGAAGCATTTTCATGCATTTAGCCACCTTGGAGTGTGGCACAGATAATATCTGACTATTTGTATGAAATCAGGTCTTTCAGGTCTTTCAGCAAAGACTGAATCCTCTAATGCCATTATTTCCCCATCAATAAAATAATGCTAGTGAAATGAGTACCTTTTGCACAGTATTATATGATAGAAGGTTAAAAAGATATATTTGCTTTATATTAATATACCAAACAACTTATAGTTTTGACATCACATAGTTTTAAACTAGCACCGAACCTGAAAGTAAGATCCTAGACTCTGTAGTTGCTGGCACTGCACAACAGCATACGGGGCAAATACAATCTGAATGGGGGGTGGGGGAGTAGGTAAACGACTATTCATATTACGTCAGAGGATTATCTGGGTCAATTTGACCTGTATGTGTGCTCCAGCAAATGTGCAGTAATCTTAATAGGTTTGATGTGGGAGTCACTTGATAAAATTCTAAGGTCTGTATGGTGCAGAAGGTCAAACTTGATGATCAGACCAAACCTGTCTGGTCTTGGACTCTATGAATAAAATTATTTTAACCAGCTGATTATAAAGCTAGCCTGATCCTTTTTTTTCTTTTTTTTTTGTATCACTGTAGCAATGCAAACCAGTTAGGACCTATTGGTGAATATGACCCTTAAATTTGCTCCTTTTTTTTTGTACTCGCATAAGGTTGATAACTGTGACATTAGTCAGTTAAGTCCAAAACTCTCCTTGACATTAACAGGAGTTTTATGCAAGAACAAGTTTATGTTGTCCACATTATTGATGATACAGCAGTTCTGATCACTACAGTGATTATTTTTATTTCAATAACTATAAGGGAACAGCATAAGGGAGCACACAGGGAAGCTCAAACTCTGAGTGTTCTCAAATGAAAAGAAAAGCAATGTCCTGATTCTTATCAGAATTCAAGCCCTAGTTACAATTGACAAGGTTTGTAGAAAAGTTGTAGACAAAAATAGTTAAGTTTTAAAAAATTAACAAGCCAATGATTTATGTTCTGAATACTGACATCAAGTCTGCATGCTCTGTTCCATAAAATACATGAATGCCCTTGCTTCATAACTGTTTTCTTTGATATTTTTATTAGCTAAATTGAAATAAAACAAAAAGTAATACACAATATTTTTAGTCTGCTGAATTTACACTATATCTTTGTATCATTTTCTACTACACCTTACTTAGTCAAAACTGATACAGACCATATGCCTGGTGACAATAACCCGTGTGCTGACACTGCCTTTCATCAGTATGTCTTTAGCAAAGAAAAAAGGAATTAGAAAAATTATTGCATTAATTAGCTAATTTATATAACACTTTGAAGATGCAAAGTACAATATACAGGTAGAGTATTACTAATTTTATCATCTGCTATGGCCATTTGTTCAACTAACCTATGCAATTACAAAGGAATAAGCAAGGAGTGCATGAGACATAATTACCTATTTTATGACAATTTACTTTTTTTCTCATGTGATTTGGCTAAAATTAACACTGGGATATCTAATTTACGACAATCCCCATGAGAAAATGTCTAAACAATTTTAAAAAAAGAAATAGAGCAGCTCGAGGTTGAAAATAGATTCAGAAAGGGGCACAGATCTTAAATTGTGCCTGTCCTTTGTGTTTATAAAATCTGATCCTGCCTGCACAGATTTTTAATTAGAAACCTCCTGTCTTCATATTGGCTAAATGCAAAATACAAAAATTCCTTGACCTGTATCACAGTAGTTATCTGTATAACATGAAACACACTGCCACAACAATTTTCCTCCACAAAGGATGAACATCAAGGTGAAATCTTGGCTCCTTTACAAGTAAAGGAAATTTTGCCCTGGTCTTACACATGGAAAATCAGAGAGTTTTCACTGACCATCCCATTTCCGTCCTTCTTCAACCGTGTCATGTTGAGATCCACCTAAAGGCCCCTCTTCCTTGCTGTGTATCTACACCTAGAGTGGAAATATGAATTGAGGTGACTGAATATTTTGATGGTATGTAAGTCTAGATCACTAGGTCTGCTCCTGGTGCTAAATATCTTAAGCAGTACTTAGGTAGGTAGAGGAACAGATGTAATACAGATGACAAATTCAATGTAATGCAAAAATAAACAGCTAAAATAAGCAAGTTATGTGGCAGATATTTATAATTACTATAAATGGTTTTTACAAAAATTCAGAAACCTTTTTTTCCAAACTCTCCATCAGGTGCTAAGAAGGCTTAAGAACAACAAGGGATAGCTCTTTTCCCTTGTTCTGAAATATGATACTACTCTGCAAAATACTATAAATAACAAATGATCATTTATATTTACTATCTCTTTTCAAGATATTCAGGCAGATGTTTTTTCGATATCCGCAAATTTCTACACTGCTGCTGCATATTCAACCTCTCTGTGTTTTAGTATCCTGCTTGAAATGAAGACTTCATACAAAAAGATTGTGTGGTATTATTTGTTTATAAACAAAATATGCAGTGTGACAGAAAGATGGAATGGAATAAGAATTCAACTTTATTTTATGTTTCTCAGCAGGCAGTAAATAAAAACATAATAGTACTTCTGATTTACAACCTCGGGAGAAGTTAAAATGAGCACATTTATTTAAAGAACACCTTTCACATACTGGGGAAGACTTTGACAACATCATTTTAATTTCTTACTGATAAAAATGAGGACTAACAGTTAATTGTTGACAGCAGTCAAGTACCCAGAGCATTTTTCCCTCTTTGTCCATTTAACTTTCTTCTACAGTCTGTTTTCATAACACGATAATTACGCTGGCTTGTCACTGGTAAAAGACTATGATTTCATCCCAAGAAGAGAAATCAAACAGAGATGAACTGTGAAGAAAAGCACAGAGAAAAATACAGGTCAGTAATCTCTAATATTAATAACGACACTAGCAGTTTAAAAAATATATGTTTTTTGGCTTCATGTGGAAGAAGCTTTATCAGTCAGTACTTACACATCTATTTGTTATAAACCAAATTTTTAACTGGTTACTAAATATGCATTAAATCCCTGCCCTCCTAAATAGACCCAGAAATGCAGATTGGTTTTGCTCTTTCTTCTTGCTTTGCCAGTCTACATAACCTTCTTACAGTATCAGCCAGAAAGAGGTCAAACTCTGAAATGTTGGTTGAAAATCCACACAGTGAAATAGAAAAAAAACCCCATATTTTTAGCTAAAAACCGTAATAGTCTGAAATCAAACACTGCTTGTAACAATGGACTGTTTTGCTGTCTGACTGATGAATCCTTAAATATATTCATGTTAAATGAATGGAGGGGGAGGAAGGGAAAATAATTACTAAATACTGGAAAAAAAAAAAATCCAAAAGCTAACAGTATTACAAATCTGTTCTAAAAGCTGGGGAGGAAATAAAAGAAGAAGAAGAAAAAAAAAAAGACTCTAAAACAGAACTGAAAAGCTTTGGGATAAATCCCTCCTGAAAATTGTAGGTGCAAACTAAAGCTTACCAAGAAAAGAAGAGGAAAGCTTAGCTTCATAAGATAGTATTTTTGTAGTGTCCTGAACATGAGGCTTACCCCCTATATTTCATACTCAAGAACCTACAAGCTCACAAGCTTCCTTTGAGCTCTGATGTTTCCCTTAAATTCTTTGGTATAGTTTGTGCATGCTGGCCCCTCTGCTCTAGCACCTCTGTTTCCTTCTAAAGTCCTCAGTAATTTAAGGTAGAACACCAGCTCTGTGGGTGATAATGATGTATTATCTGTGTCTTTAAGGGCATACAGTGGTGGTATAAAACTGATATAGTGACAGTCTAGGGGTTTTTTAAAAAATACTGCTTTGTATTGTCTTTCAGAAATTGCCAAATTCGCAACCCTAAATCCCCTGTTTAAATACCACCGAAAACCATAGAATCAGAGTTTGGGTGGAAGGGGCCTTTAAAAGTTACCTAGTTCAAGTCCTTCGCAAGGAACAGGGACATCTCCAACCAGACCAGGTTCCTTAGAGCCCCGTCCAACCTGGACTTGAATGTTTTCAGGAATGGGGCATCCACCACCTCTCTGGGCAACTTGTTCCAGTGCCTCAACACCATCACCATAAAAAATTTATTCTTTATATCTAGTATAAATCTACCTCCTTCTATTTTAAAACTGCTATCCCTTGTCCTATCACAACAGGCCCTGCTAAAGAATTTCTCCCCATCTTTCTTATAAGCCCTTATAAGGTCTTCTTATAAGGTCTCACCAGAGCCTTCTCTCTAGGCTGAACAAGCCCAACTCTCTCAGCCTGTCCTCATAGGAAAGGTGCTCCAGCCCTCTCGTCATCTTCATGGCCCTCCTCTGGAACCTCTACAACAGGTCCATGTCCTTCTTATGTTGGGGGCTCCAGAATTGGACACAGACTCCAGGTGGGGTCTCACCAGGGCAGAGTAGAGGGGCAGAATCATCTCCCTCAACCTGCTGGCCATGCTTCTTTTGATGCGGCCCAGGATGCAATTGGCTTTCGGCGCTGCAAGTGTACATTACTGGCTCATGTTGAACTTCTCATCCACCATCACTCCCAAGTCTTTCTCCTCAGGGCTGCTGTCGATCCATTCTCTGCCCAGCCTGCGTTTGTGCCTGGGATTGCCCTGACCCATGTGCAGGACCTTGCACTTGGCCTCATTGAACTTCATGAGATTTTCACTAACATACCCTCCATTTTCATGGTCTTTATGTTTCTTCATATTTTTTCTCTCTTTCTTTACAAAAATGTCAATAAATAGGTACTTATATTTGATTCTTATAAGCAAAGACACTTGTGTTGTCAGAAATACTCATGATTTATTTATTTATTTTAAATTTAGAAGCACAGCAATTAGGAAAATACATGAATATTTTTACTTCCGTTGAGGAAAGCACACGTCAGTGTTAAAATTAAAAGGACAACAGAAAAGGGCACAAGATTATCAGTAGTCTAGGAGTATTTTCAGATAATCACCTAGAAAATATACAGGTTTCATAAAACGTTGATAATGATCAAATTTGTTCTCTTCCTGTTACAGGTTCCCAAACAGATGAGGTCCAGCTTTCAGAAAGCCGCAGGAGTAGCAACTTTTGAAAATACAGGGTCAACTTACCTAACTTCACATAGTTTTAAGATGATTTGTTTCTACTTTTAGTGCGGTCCAATTTATTCCACTACTTCACTTAATAAAGTTAATAAAGGTTTCATAAGGAGTTAAATTGTTTTGGCTCTCTCACAGCCTTCTCAGCAGAGAATAGGGTCTATTGCAAGCAAATTTCCCAGCCTTCGAACACTGTAGGAGCAGTGTGGGCAAATCTGGCAAAAAAAAAAAAAGTGCCCACAGGGACAAGAGAAAAAGTATGTGTTAGTATTTCTGGGCTACAGGGAGGACAACCGGCAGCTGAAGGATTAGCTGTGAAATGGAACAGCCCAATAGGCAGCTACAAGACTATTTTGGAGGGCATTTTTCCCTCTTTCCCCCACCCAAAGAGAATTCAAAGGTGTGTTTTTTGTTTTCTCACAGAGGGGCTCTAAGATAACCAACATCAACTAAAAAGAAGGAAAATGTCCATGCCGTCTACTTTGGTGTGTAATTTAGTGCTCTGAACTCTTTCCCTCTCCCTCTCTCCCAACTTTCTGGAGGCTTTCTATGTCTGCTTTATGAAGAAGCTATTGTACACATTTGGTCACCTGAATCACACCTTGGTTTGGCATCTAAAGGAAAAAAAAAAATACACTTCTCTCCCAGAGTCTGTTAGACTCTCCCACACTCAAGCTAAAAATTAGAACCGACTCGCAATTTTGAATACTTCGCTGTTTCTTCTGTCATCCTAATTACTGATATGTTTATGAAAACAAGGCTAGAGAAAATTAAAAATACCTGATACACAAATATTCTTTCCCATACAACCATTATGATAGTGGTTTCAAACACCTGATTTCAATGTATTTGCCCTCAAAACAGACCATAAGGTAGCAAAGCCATCGTACACGCATTTAGTAACTTCAGGAAAATTCCCAGACTGTTACTGGAAGTCATACTGGGAGCTCACATAAAAACAGCTTATTTATGGTACAACAAGAGTCTCAACTCCAACAAATTCTGTCATTCTTTTTCATTACCCAAATGGTAGGTGAAGCACAAAGAAATGTACCTAAGCAGCACTGGAGTTCAGAAGAGAGCTGTATTCTTCCAACTCTGATTCTCTCTAAGCCTTAACCACTTAACTCCTTGTCATTATGAATCACAGCCTGTTAGACAAAACAAGGTGCAATGTGTACATTGCTCTGAGCTATCCCTATTTTCTTTATGTTTTCACTTGCTTTAAGTAACATCCAATGAGGATGAACTCTTCACATTTCTGCCACAGTCAAGCCAAAGTTTCACTAACTTTGCTATTCTTTCAGCCCTAGGGGACTAAGAGTTCACAGGTACAAAAGCAAGAGAACAGCTGTATTGGAAAATCAAGCACAGTCTGATTGCTCTTAGGAAATCAATTTCTTAAGCAAAACCAGATCAGTTATTTAAAATCGGGCTACTACAGAATCACCCATTGAATCATTTATATTTTTATTACCTCTTATGATATTGAAAGTCATGAGTGCATGTTCAGTTCTACGTAAAAAATGTATTTATATCAACCACATACCAAATCATGGGCCCTACAGGGTATGGATCTGAAGAGAGAGCTAAACAGACCTCTATTAATCTCCTGATACGTCAGAAGTAGTATACACTATCATTCCTTCAACCCATGTCAGTGTAATTGACCCTTTAAAACAAGAGCTGCTAATAAAAGAAGACATTATTGTGTTGATATTAAGAGATCTTCTGGTAGCAACCAGGCATCCATATCATAAGAACCACCTCTGCTTCAGAAGAGTTTACAGCTCTGGCTGTGAATGGGGGACAAAGTAAATCTTGCTTCTGTTTTGCAGATAGGGAATAGAGACACAAGACAATGTCCATTCTGGCAGACTTCTTTGTCTTCCAAAATAGGCCTAAGGAGGCAAAATTTCCCGATTTTACCCACAGAGCTTATTGTAGGGCTACATGTAACTGATAATACTTTCCCGAGTTGCAAGTTCTAGTGTAGGTGCAATTACTGGTACTTGCATTACATGCAGCCTGAACTCAGTCTCAATTTAGGTTGCACACAATCTCTTCTACTTTTGCCACAGGTGGTGCCAGAGATCTTTTAGGATCTCAGGACATGTTGGCCTAATGTTGTGATACGTCCATAAGAGTGTAAGGAAAATGTGGATGGGCTAGGCTGTTCTGGGACGTAGTAAATGGCAAGTGACAAGGTTTTTTTCCCTCCAGAAGTCACATTAACCATGACCAGGGACTGAGGGAATTTATATTTATCAACCAAGGATGCACATTATCCAGACAGGAATACTCCTCAAGTGCTTGTGACACAGTAATGTCAGTGTGTCTGCTTGCCAGATGCTTGCAGTATGTCCAACACTGTTTACCCTGTTCCCTCACTCCTCTCCAATCCCTGCATAGTGCACAAGAGAAAGCATACCAAGGCACCAATCCAGCCTGGACTTTCCACCAGAAAGCACCAGAACTCAGTGTAAGAGATCTGAAAATGTAAATTTAACTGCTGAGTAGGTTTGGACCTAAGGCTAATGTCTGACTGACAGTGTGTACATACACAATCAAGAGCAGATGAAATCTCCAAGACCACATGGACAGTATGTGGCAAAACTAAGCTCTTCTAATAAAGATCTTTTTCTTTTTGACATAAATCTTATGCTGTGACTGAACTTGCTGGCTTTCTACAGCTGCACCATCTTGGCTTTCCTTTTTATGCCATTATTCACCACAGAATTTGATTTAAAATGTCTATAAGAGCTAAGGCTACATCCACAGATGTGAGAAGTAAATAGCTTTGTAGATTTGTGTCTCTGTTCTCAAAGCCTATTTTCTCCATTGTGCTTCTTTCCACACGCATCTCTGTGACAAATGGTTATGGCTGTGTTTGATTTGAACATTGACGAGTACAAGCTGGGCAGGAGGGGAACAGAAGGGTAGAGGGAGCAAATATTCAATTTTAAAAAAGTTGTGCCATAAAACACATCATAATTTTCAAGAGAAAAGGACATCTTCATTTTCTAAATGGGCTTTTTAAAATGATAGGCAATAATGGGAGAATAAGTCCATTATTCATTTATAAGGGAATTAGCATAACAAAGCTGCTTAATGTGAGAGTTCAGAAAGCTCTGATTAATAAATTAATCCTTACATTTTACAATAGGTCTCTTTTTTTGTGAATAATTTCTATAAGAAACTGTTTTAATAATCTTAATATTTTCCTTCAGAAAATTTAACTCTTCATGAGCTACCCAGAACAGACACCAAGAAGTATTTCGTGTTATGTAGATGGGTGCAAATCAATTAGCTTTTGAGGGCTGATAGAATCACACAGCGGAAAAGCTGGAGGCAGGAACAGAGAGAGCTCCACTATTGGTCATGCAGCACATAACGGTACATCACACTGGTGCTAATAGCTAATGAGCACAATGTAAAATTAATCAGAACAGTAATTAATATAAAGGAGAATAAAAATAATTATGAGCCTTCAATTTTGAGAAGGGTAGCCTTAATAGACATTTTTTTTTAAATCTCTTTAAATCCCTTTTATAATTGTTAAGTTTTTTTTTTAGTGTGGACACAGACTCTTAAACTTGCCTGCTCTTAGACACAATCTACAGTACAATAAAAAGTCTTTGCTTTTTCTGAAAAAGATCTGTTCCAGATGAAACACTTTCCATATCAAGTCACTGCTCTGTTGTCTTGCAGAGACAAGTAAGGCATCATTTTTAATCTCCTTTTCTTAAAAAAAAAAAAAAAAAAAAAAGAAACTTTTACTCTGTCTTCTTTTTAAGCTTCAGTGAATCAGGCCTTTTTATCTGAACAACCCATAAAAGGGTTTTATTCAGGTTTATTTTATTAGTAGCATTGTTCCTAAGTAGATGTAAGTAATGCCATTTGATGTATGGCATCATTCTATGTCTATTTCTGTATTAACAATTGTATATAGTAGCCTCTCTTTTTACAAGAAGACACTAATGAAACCAGCACTTTGATTCCATTCCTCTTCCCCTCCATAATTCACCTCTGATGCTGTTATTTTCCTCCATGCAGGTCTAATGGGAATGGACAAATCTTCTTGATTACTTTCGAAGGGTCAGAAAGGATGCTTACAATAGGAATCCTGCGATAAGAGGTTAGTCACAATGAAGCTGAGAATGGCGAAATCTGCACAGACACACCACGCACCATGCAAAGCTTGATGTGACTTGCTCCAGTTTACTTTCACAAGTCTTAGGGAGAGGGTTAATGATGTAGTAACGTAACAAGGAAGGCAGAAAAAGGAAAATAATTATGACCTTGCTAGTTTCACATTGAATAATATGAGTGCTGCTTTTACTGATATTATTAAAACACTTAGAGTGGTTTGACTGGGCAATGGGAAAAAAGGGCCTGATAGGCACCTGCTGACCGCCTCAGTGTAGGAGTTCAGTCTCTGCATGATGAAAGAAATCCTCAGCCATTGTGTTTATGTCCTTGCTATTGCATAATGCAAATGCAGTTTCCTTCTCTGTTCTACTGCCTACATGTCAACAGCAAAAGAACGAAAAAACTTTCTTTTTGGTTATCAGAACAATGCAGTCTCATTTCTGGTATTACTCACCCTTGCTCCTTCACCAGTCTTAAACATATCTTTTGGTATGTTTAACTTGTCTATTCTCCTCATACCTTTATTCTGTAAATCTAAAAGACAATGCACTGCTTAGTTAAATGGAGTACGATACTAGAGAGGAAAATAATTGTCCACAAAAATAACATTATGCATCTAGACTGCATAGCAGTTTTTCAAAAGTTGCTCTTACTTTAAATGCAGGCCAGAAGCAGCAGATCTTTAAAATGAAAGCATTTAACAGATTACACTCCCTAATAAGTCTCATATTGCAAAACAGAGGGGAAGGCACTTTTAGAAAACTGTTCCTAATTCATGTTTTATTACAAATTAATGATGCAAACAGGAAAATAGTAACTCTGTGTCGTAGTTCAGCCCTGATCAGGACCAGACTACGCAGTCTCTCTCTCACTCCCCCCACACTCCAAGAGAACAGGGAGAGAAAATATAAGGAAAAACAGCTCAAGGTTTGAGATAAGGACAGGGAGAAATCCTTAAAGTTATCGTCACGGGCAAAACAGACTCAAATTGGGGAAAACTATTCATTTATTACTACAAACAGCAGGATAATGAGACAGAGACCAAGATAACCTCCCCCCACCCCTCCCTTTTCCCAAGCTTAACATTATCTCTACTACCTTCCCCTCCCAAGCAGCACAGGGGGGAAGAGGGAATGGGGGTTGTGGTCAGTTCATCACACATTGTTTCACACCACTGCTTCATGGTTGGGGGAAGAACTCCTCGCATTCCTCCCCTGCTCCATTGTGGGGTCCCACTCCTACGCCACAGTCCTTTGTGGAACTGCTCCGGCATGGGTCATCTCTTCCATGGAGTTCAGTCCCTCTAGAACAGCTGTCCCAGCAGGCCCTCCACGGGCCACAGCCACCTTCAGGCATCCACCTCCCCCAGTGTGGGGTCCTTCACGGGCTCCAAGTGGATCTCTGCTCCTCCGTGGACCTCCATGGGCTGCAGGGGAACAACCTGCTCCACCATGGTCCTCACCACAGGCTGCAGGGGAATCTTGGCCAGGAGCCGCATTACTCCTCCCCCTCCTTCTGAACTGAGCTTGGTGTCTACAGCTGTTCCTCACAACAGGCTGGCAGATGCCTCTCAGGATCCTTTTTACATCTTATTCACTTCTCATCTCCTCTCCACTTCTTGCAGCCAGGCCAGGCCGAGTCGGGCCCAGTCAGCTGCGTGGAGAGAGGCCAGAGGGTGAGGCCTGCGCCTCCCCCTCTGCACCTCTGCCCCCACTCAGCTTCTTCACATCTTCTCTCCTCTCTCTTTTTTTTTCCTGTTTTCCCCTTCTTAAATACATTATCGCAGAGGCGTTATCACAGGACATTCTGCTACCAATCGGCTCAGCCTTGGCCAGCAGTGGGTCCACCCTAGGCCTGGCCAAGTCCCCTGAACAAAGGGGAGCAACTTCTAGCAGTTTCCTACAGAAGCTACCACCTTATGCCCCCCCTACTAAAAAAAACCACGACACTCTCTTACTTATGTGCATTATGAATCTTCCATCGAAGAGCCTTCAGTTTGCATTTTGTTTGTAATTTTTACCAGGACTGTTTTGGTTTAATTGATGATTTATGCCTTTATTGTTTTGGTTTAATTTATGGTTTTTTGTTGCCCAGAGTGGTATAGAAAGAGCTGTGAAAGCTTGGTGAAATCTGTTTGGCAAAGTAAGATAGTCTTTACAAGAAAATTAATAAAGTTTGCCAAGCTTATGAGCCTAAGGGTTGTATCATTTATATCTTTCTCTTATGCTTAATGAAAAAAAAAAAAAGAAAAGCCCTTAGAAATTACTTCTTTGGCACTCAGTACAAGCCTCCATTTAATTGTTCTTCCCTTTGGCATTACTGCTCCTCACAAGGAATTTAACAAAATCCACTTCCACAAGTTCTTTTAAAATACTATTCACATTCTTCCTCACTTTGTTCCTACTATCCTAGCCCTTCAACTGTTCTCTACCTCCTTATAGGCCTATGTCATGGTTTATAGCTCCGCTCAGCAGCTAAAAATACCACAGTCACTTACTCACTCCCCCCTCACCACCCCCCTGCAGGGGAGGCAAGGAAGGTAAAATTTGTGGGTTGAAATAAAAACAGTTTAAGAGAATAACAGAGGAAAACAAAACAGAGATGGAAAATTAAAAAAAAAAAAAAAACAAAAAAAACCAGAAAAAAACCAGAAAAATACTTAAGCACATAAATTAGAGTACAATATCTCACAATACCTACTGATGCTCAGCTCCCTCCCAAGCAGCAAAACCCACCCTTCACCACTGTCCTCACTTTATATACTGAGCATGATGTCACAAGGTATGGAACAGCCCTTTAGCTAATTTGGGTAAAATTATCTCAGCTGTTGGCTAATTAGTAAACTATGCCAGCTGTGTCCCCTAGACACAGGTGCCACCAGCTCCAGTTCCTCTCCCAGCTTAGGTCAAAATTAACTCTATCGTAGTTAGAACAGGATAGCACAGAAGCCACCTTTCTCTTCCAGCCCTGCTGTAACCACAAAGCAGAGGTTTGGTGGCAGTTGTTGCCGTATCGGCTTGGAAACTCTGTTGGTTCTCATACTTGCAAGGATTATAATTTTCACTGTGTATAGATGTTTGCTCTATGCACATTTGTGTATCTGTGTTTCTATATGACTGTGTATTTTCCAGCCTTCACTGTGAACTTATAGGCAAAAACAGCACAAAGCCATGACATTTAAGGACAAAAGTTTGCTGGAGTTCACTACCCAACTGCTAATTGCGGATTTATTCAAGAGAGGAGATTCATTATATCATTATTTATACTTTTTCTTCACTATTCAAAATTCTAGAATAGCAGCATTTCTGTCTCAGTAATGATTTAAGATCTACCTCTAGTCTTTAATTACTCTTTATGTCATTTGTTCCTTAGAACCAGAAGACATGTTCTCATCTGTTGACTAAGTATTTAACATGAAGTGTTTATCAAAGACTAGACTAGCCAGGGTTCACAGTCATAAAACAAAAGCTACAGCCTGATAGGATGACATTGATTCTCTGTCCTTTCCAAAGATAGGCGACAAATTAAAAACAATAAAGTATAAGTTGAGGCACATGATGTTTCATTTCTGGTTAGCTAGGGAGAGTAATACATGAGCTACAGGCAGGTCTGTTAATCTCATCTAGCCAGATATGAAATTCCATGTACAACAGCACCTCATCTAGTTCTTGTTTTATTTTACTTTGCTTTGTGGCCTTCCCATAAAATAAATCACTACAATAAAAATGAGAAAATGAAAAAGGAAATTTTAGTGGTGTTCAAAATTATGTCCATAAAGCACGTAAACATTTTGCACACTACATAGTAAAAAAAAAAAATATTTTGCACATATGCCAACATACTAAAAATTTCTTTCTGGAGCCCTGCTTTGTTTTGAATATCACTTTTGGAGTCACACTTGCTTCTAAGCATGAGAGGATAATACGGAAAAGGAGGCACAAACATAACCAAGTGCATCCTTTGTAATTCCTACTTTCCAGGTTAGTCAGGGTCCTGTTCACCCATTGGTGTCAACTAAAGGTGCCTCAGAGCATCTTCATCTGCAGTTCTTTATTATGGCATGGAGCATTATTGTCACGCTCTCCATGAGTGTAAGCAAAGAAGAGACACAACAGTTCCAAGTCCATTTGCCATAACAACATCCTACCCATGGCTTCAGGCTCAAGTTCCTCAGCCTAACCGCAGCAGGTGCTGAAAGCAGAGTAGTAACTCTATAATCGAGTCATGTCTGTATCCTTCTGGTGCCTTACGGCATCAGAGAAAAGGTTTGTGCAGATTTTCATTGGAGAATTCAAGTTTGCGCTTTGCTCAGTCAGCCATTTAGTTTATAGTGGTGGATGAATGTTAGATATGTGATGCATGACTGTTTTTCTTCTCTTCCTGAGATGTGAGCATGCCTGTGGGAGGAGAGAGTGCTATCAGTCAGCTAGGTAAGGTGTCAGCCAGCCAGCCTGCCAGGAGCAAAGGAGAATAAATGCCAGATATGGATTCACAAAGGCAAAAAAAAAGTATCTTTCAGCTTCATGACTTAAAGCTTTAGAAAAGACAACCCTGTAGTAAGTGTATACTGATGCACATATTCACTGTCTGCAGCGTAGCATGTAGGAACTACAAGAAAGGGTGTTGTCCTGGTCTTCTGTCAGACTGTATTACAACTTAGCCTGAGGCCTTAAAACCTACAGACAGCAGATATCATTTAAGAGCTAACTGGGAAGTTAAACTTCTGAACTTGCCCAACTTGTGTTAAGAATTAATCTAACACAAAGCCCAAGGCTGTGAGAACAAGCAAGCACACTATTTCTATTTCTCTCTCACCATCAAGAAGAGTTTAGCCTTATAATCTTATTCAAAGCGTTGCCTAAGCACCCATCCTCTTAACAAGATCATCACATTGTAGATTCCAAATCAAATAGCATCCAACAAATTTACTGTAGTGCCTGTCTCTCATGACTAATATTGTATCCCCTTGAAATTCTAGACATGATCAGGCAAATCAAGAGCACTACCAGAAACAAGAAGAAAATGAGGAAGAAGGAACATTCTGTAAAAGAAATATATTTAAACTCAATCCCCAAAGCAGTCCTTACAAAATAAGCACCATAGCTTCATAACCAGTAAATGAAGCAAATGAAGGCAGCAGATTCCAGTTTTGTAAAGACCTAATTAGGATGGACAGTAGGATTTTTTGGCTCAGCTCTGGGACTTTTGAGTGCTTCCTGCATTTATAAAAAGACCTACAATTAAGATGAAATAGTGAAGAAGAAGGAATGTTTTCTTAGGAGAATGACTTTCATGGCTTTTCTATTCTCAGAACTCCTTAAGCTATTCAATGCTAGAACCTAGTAAGATATGTCAGAAGGAGGTTTACTGTGTATTTATATTTCGCTATGTCCTTGACAGAGGATTTGCCACTGATTATGCTAAGAAAATGGGTAATGTATTCAGCAGGCCCTAGATTTTTACCAGGGTTATTATCTTTTTTATGTTCCAGTCTTCTGTATTAATAAACCTTACTTATGATATTTCTATTTTTTTTAAGTGAATCCTTTTGTAAACTCCACATCCAGTAAACATTCAACATGGAATAGTTCTTCCAGTAGAAAAATTGTTTACCTTTCCTCATAGCAGGAAAGATAACTTAATGGAAATGGTGGCAGGTTATCCTAGATAATGGAAAGTGTTAGGCATTTGCTACAATAAGTCCAGACATATTTTGTAGTTATATTTTGCATGCATATGTTGCATGGTACTTTAAATGCTTCTAGAGAGTTTAAAATACAGAATACAAGCTCTGAGTTCAAAATCTACTGCCAGAGTATCTTTAAGACCTTTCTGGAGTTATTTCCTCGGAACATGTGAAGGTGCAGGATGCACGTGAGCTGGGCAGAACTGGAAAAGTCTCAAAAGTTATGCCCTTAGTCATGTAGCTCCAAAACCAGTGCATGCATAGGAGTAAGTGTAAAAACAGCCAGTTTACAGCAAAGTTTAATTAATTGCATGTAAGGATTCAAAAGCTACTGTGTGTAAATAATAGCACTATGATTAGATGACTTGAAAACATGCTTAAAAAAAAAAAGGTTTAAGTGTTCACAAAAAAAAAATCTGGAGAAATCACTCCACCAGGATGCCTAAATGAAATTTCAGGAAGCTTAAAATGGTAGCTCCCTTTCCATTCACCTCAGGATGCACACTTACATCAGTGTCAGTATTGCCAACTTCAAGTTTTCAAAATTAATGAGTCAGCCCAAAAGATGTTTTGTCATTGACCTGAAAATCATTAGGTTAAATAAAGGTGAGTGGCTCATCTGTCCTTTTCCATCTCCCCCTCTGTAAACTGTCTCATTTGTTTTCAGAAACTCTTTTCCTGCCTCTGGAGACCAGAAAGCTGTGCATTCTTTAAATGAAAACTAGGAAGTCTGTTGGCACCCCATTAAGCTTCAGCCACAGGAATCGGGGAAAAACACTGTATACTGTAATATTTGTGAATAAAAGAGTTGCTATTTCAATTTTGGTATGAGAAGAGAATGAAAAGATCTCATGATTGTGAATGTTCAGTTTGGTACCATGAATAAAGGTGGTTTGATAGATACCAACACTCATTTTCCTCCTTTCAAAAAGAGTGTTGAGGGAAGAACTCCTCACATTCCTCTCCTGCTCCATTGTGGTGTCCCTCCCATGGGTACAGTCCTTCATGAAACTGCTCCTGCATGGGTCATTTCTTCCACTGGGTGCAGTCCCTCCAGAAGAGCTGCCCCAGCGGGCCCTCCACGGGCCACAGCCTCCTGCAGGTCTCCACCTGCCCCAGCTTGGGGTCCTCCACGGGCTGCAGGTGAATCTCTGCCCCTCTGTGGACCTCCATGGGCTGCAGGGGTATAGCCTGCTCCACCATGGTCCTCACCACAGGCTGCAGGGGAATCTTGGCCAGGAGCCACATTACTCCTCCCCCTCCTTCTGAACTGACCTTGGCATCTGCAGCCGTTCCTCTCACAAGAAATTCTTCACAACAGGCTGGCAGATGCCTCTCAGGTTCTCTTCACATCTCATTCACATCTCATCTCCTCTCCACTTCTTGCAGCCGGGCTGGGCCAAGTCAGGCCCAGACGGCCACCCAGCGGGAGACCAGAGGGTGAGGCCTGCGAGGCCCACGAGGCTCGTGCCTCCTCCTCTCTGCCCCTGCTCAGCATCTTCACAGCTTCTCTCTTTTTTTTTTTTCTGTTTTTCCCCCTCTTAAATACGTTATCGCAGAAGCGTTATCACAGAACATTCTGCTACCAATTGGTTCTGCCTTGGCCAGCAGCGGGTCAGCCCTAGGCCCGGCCGAGTCCACTGAACAAAGGGGAGCGACTTCTAGCAGCTTCTTACAGAAGCTACAACCTCACTAAATAAAACCAGAACACTAGTATATCACTTTGATATATTAAGTAGTAAATATTAATAAAGAAATAGCAATTAATTGATGCATTTTATATTTATTCATTATTATATGTAGATACGCACATTTTATTACTATACCTACTACTCCCCATAGTAGCTGATAGCTGATATTGACCTAAAACTGCTTGTTTTCTTGTTTGTGTGAAGAAGGAACAAGTGGCAAATCTAATGAACTGTTGAAATCATGACCCCTCAGAATCAATTCATATTGAAAAGACAAGTTTTTGATATTTCAGATCAAAAATGGTTTTGTAGTAAGTATTCAAATACAACTATTTAGTCCAAAATTAAAATAAAAGCTTTACATGTGTCAAAGGAATTTATTTTTACCAGCTTTATGAACAATTAAAAAATATTTTGGATACAGCCAACAAGAAATCTCTTAGTATATTTTTTTTTGCTAGTGAACTAAAAAAACAATTATTTACACATATTTGCTTAAGTAATTATAATGAGAAACATGTGTTTCAGGCTGTAACTTCTTTTATGTCTTCATTGTTCCAAGAGATTGCAATGAGGGGTTTTTTTTTTGTATTGCAGGGAAGTTTATGACACTGAAAAGTGTGTAAATTAGAATGGGGAGCAAAAGTGTCAGAAAAATCATATTTTTTCATTCTTTCTGTTCTGCTACTGTGATAGGTTTGTGTATGTGTGCATGTTTAAGCACAAATGTTTTCTTATTTCTTCCTCTGTCCTTTGATAGCATGTTATCTGAGGTACAAGGATATCATTACTTTCAAAAGTCACCTGCAGATGGATTACATTGAGCTCAAAGTCTAACTTCAGTTTCTAGTTCTATCAACAGAAACAAGAAGCTTCCCATCTCCAAAGACTGATGGTTCTACACGACAGGAAGAATCCTGTCTGTTGTTGTTAAACAAAAAAAAATAATGCTGAAAGTAATTCAGACTCAAGAAGCAGGGTGTATAAACAATGGTCCAAGCAGTGAATGCACAAGGTAGGATTTGAGACTCTGATGGATGGGAGGAGATGCAGGGGTCAAATCTGGTATTTTCTTTTTCTGGAAAAATAAAGTAGCAGAAAAATAAATGTGCCAAGGTGGAAAAAAGAGTGGAGTCTAACACCAAGTTCATCAAAAATATCCAGAAAATTTCAATCAGGATCATTTTCAGGCAATGTGTCTCTCTCCCAAAGCAGCTGGTTTTTTTCCAGGAATACAAACAAAAAAAAATCATCAGTGGAACAATTTTATACCCTCATACAGCAAGTCCACAGCGAGGCCTTTGTACAAATTGCTTTGAAAATACCAATCAAGAGAGGAAAAGGATGATTACTTAAGAGCAATAGTGTTGATATACCATGTGGAAAAGGAAATTTTGAAAAAGGAGGAAAAGACTCACGGAAACAGAAAAAGTCTTTTTTTGCCACAATAGTATAAATACAAACCAGAAAGTATGTTCACTTTTAGCTTCCATAAGGCTGCTTCCTTCTCCCAGAAGAGTTTCTCTGATGCCTAAGATTCCTTACCTGAATCAAGGACAAGGGACTTTGTTCACAAATGGAAACTAGAGGAAAAACATCTACAGCAACATCAGCAAGAAACTTAACTGCACATTCAAAGAACAAGTTAAATCCTTAGTTGTGAAATTCATGAAGCGGCAACTTTGAGATGCAGATCAATCAAAGGTAGGATTGGTACAAAGGCAGGTATAGATCCCTCCATCTATTCATTTGGTGGACAGTAAGTGTATATTGCATTTTGCTGCAATTGTTTCTATGCTCAGGACCTTTATGATCCATTGGCAAAAGCTACACTGTGTCAGCTGAAATGAAGTCTTTCTCTGCTGGTAGAATCTGCATCCTGTTTCTTTTAGCAGAAATTTCTCCTTGTGTATCTGACAGATTGTTCTGCAACTATGTTCTGAATTAAAAAAAAAAAACAAAAAACCAAAAAACAACCAGGTTTCTTTTCCAAGACAAATGTGTTCTATTTTCTGGAATATCTAAGAACATTATTAGAGTGCTAATGAGTTCTTTCATATTAGCAGTGACACAAAATGCCTTCTCTTAAATTGCTCATTCACCGATTTCTTCTTGACTTAAAGGCCAAGTGTGCGTCTCGTCACTGGCAGCATGGCTGAAAGAACGATTAAGAAGAATCCAGACCACTTTTCTAAGACTGAATACAGCAAACACACCCAGATTATATGCTTAACCATGTAACTCAGAACAGCAGGAAGGCAGGTGAGAGACTGAAAAAGATTAATGGACCGCAGCTTAGGTTAACCTGTTGCAGTGTTGGTGGGAGGTGGAGAGGGAGGGGAAGCTGTACTGTAGCAGTCAAACGCACTTCCACTGTATACCAGTTAGGTATATAGATATTTCAGATGAGAAGGTGCTCTGTATCAGTGACCTCTTTTAGGGACGTATGGTTTGTGAAGGAACTGAACACAGACAAACATGCAAATAAATCCTCATTGTTATTTCTTACTGCTGATTTCTTCTGTTGCATTACTCTGGAGTCATCACCAGCCTCTGTATCTTGATATAGCAAAATCAGAAGCACTGTGAACTTGGCTTGATGTTAATGAAACACTTACTGTGTGAACCGTAGGTAGCTGTAAGGAGTATATATTTTGACTCATGATTCAATCTAACCTTGCTCTCATAATGCCAAGATAATATTCCATAAAAATTTAATAAGCTATAATGACTAAGTAAAACTTATGAGGCATGATTATAGGATATGTTTTGTAACACTGAGATTTTCTTTCCTTCAGGCCCAGTATCTTAAACAAATGGCTGTTTGAAAGTATCAGAGGTAACTAACAGGAGACATTTAAGAATTTCTCATTTTGAACATGCGCAAAGAAAAAATGTTTGATATTTAGTATTTATGAGTCTAGGGAACACTTACTGTGTTAGTGTAGTTGTAGTTTTCATAAATTTGTATCTTTAGGACTTAGAACTTCTGTACATTTTGGTGAATATAGTGGTAATGTAATGTGGAAGGCAGTATGGTCCCATTGTTGGATCCTTGAATGAGTGCTGTGATTCTTGGGCAGCCTTCAGCAAACCAGTCCCTCTTCCTCTCCAAACTGTAGTTGGCAGTCTCTGCTTTTACAGTGGTCCCTAGAAGAGAGGTGCCACACATTAGCTCTGTTTATCTTACTGTTCTGAGAATACCCTCACTGGTCTTATCCATGTGTTTAGAGCAGCTGGTTGAAAGCAATACTTCTTTTTGTCATACCCTGTCCCTCTTTCATATTAGACACAGTACATGATAGGATAGGTGTCGTGGTTTTGTTAGTGAGGGGGGGCCTAAGGTGGTAGCTTCTGTAGACAATAGGATAACTGGGAAATGGGATATAACTACTGTCCAAATGTTAGAGTTTGTGGCTTCTAGTTTTACTTCAGACCTAGGCATTATATTGATGATTTACCTATAGATGCCCATTTCCACTTCACAAGTGTTCTCAAAAGCTATAATTGCTCTGCCTGGTACTTGGCTGTCCTGTAAAGAAATACTTAAGGAAACATTTTTCTCACTGAAGATACATGAAGGTTGTTCCTTTTCTGTTCTTCAAGCGGTGCATGTCACCCTGAAAGAGGAATGAGAGGAGGTGAGAATCTAAGTTTGCTTTTTTTTTTTTTTTCTCATGTAAATTCAGTTCCAGGAATATTGTCCTTGCAATCTCCCAAGAATGTCCCTAGGGGTTCAGATTCCTCTTTACAGGAGGCTAATGTTGCTGTGGAACTTTGACATCGCTGATAAATGACGCCACATAAGGGCAAAGCATTGATTTATTGTCTACAGTGTTAGATTGAAATTTGTAAGAATGGACTATCTATGGACTTTTATAGACTGTTATTTGTAGCCATAGTTTTCTGATGGCTGCTTCTGCTGAAAGAGAAAAGCTGATGATTTGAAGGGAAAAGGAAAAGGTAATGTAACTTGGAAATTCTTAAGTACTGAGGGGCTAGAAAGTGGTGAGACATTGTCAGTCATTTGACCTTCAAGTGAGCAATGGAGGTGTTTATCATATAAAATAAGAGCTCTTTGGGAGAGTTCCAGCAGGGAGATGAGTGGGTCAATTTACTGCTTGGCTCCTGTCTGTCTCTGCTGTGTTTCTGCATTCTCTACAGCTCCTAATAACACTTGCCATGTCCAGATAGAGAGAAGAGTCTCTCTCTCGTCTGAACTTGCGTATCTAATTCAGTGCTACCACATTAGATCTGAATTCCACCTTGGTGATAGCCATTTTATAATCCTCTAGTCAAAAGTGAGACAAAGCCCCAGAATGTTCACACAGTTATTTCCACTGAGCCAAAAAGTGATATTTCCATCATTTATCTTCGAGGTTATGAGACTCATTAAGAAAGTTTTTTTTCTTTCACTTTTCTTTCCCTTTACTTTTTATTCTGTATTGATGCACGAAGAGAGTTAAAATGACGCTTTTTTTTTACAAACAGGTAGTTTATAAGCATCAATTTGAATCTCACCTAATTAATACAAATATTTTTGAAAAATGTTTTTTAGTTTTAAAATATGAAGGTGATCAAAATATATTGCAATTTTTTGTGAAACTATACTACTTACAGTCAACATTATATAATCCTCACATTACACAGCTCAAGTCAAGTATTTGCAAGACATTCATTGTGATTTATTTGAAAAGGCTGACTTAAATCCTGAAGACATCTAAAATATTTTGGAAAATTAATACGTTCAGGAATTTTACCAGCCACAAGAAATTTACAAACAGAAATACAAATGAGATCTATCAAATCAGTTATTATCATTCATATACTCCTAATAACAGTTACCATAAGATGTGTTTTGATAAATTATTTCAAGCATGTTAATTTTTTGAACGTGGATTCTTCTTACTTTAGGGGTTTTTTTCAATACAATTGTCTTTAGTAATAAGATTTTTTGAAGGAACTAAAAGCAATTCTGTGCTTTTAAGAAGAATATAAGGAAAATATTTTTTGAGAATACATTTCCCAAAAGTGGAACATAAAAAGCATAGACAATATAAGGATCCTGAACTGACTTCCATTATTTTAAAATTAAGTGAATGTACTTTACTTTAAAACAAATAGAGGTATAGAACCAAACATCAGTAATGCCTGTCTTCACAAATCAATTCCTCATGTGACCATTAAACTGTGTCAGTGTACATTCTGAGTTTAGAAACATGTTTCCCACAGGTGGTTTCTGATATGGTGTCTACTGAGCTGGTTTACAATATCAGTAGATGCACCTTGTGGGCATATCTGTCTAGAAAGAGGTATCCTTGTCATCTGCGATGCTGAGAAGTGTCCTTGACTCCATAAAACATAGATTTCCCAGCAAACTAACTACTGGAGTAAGGATTTCTCAAACTAGTTATGATATCAATGCACATGCAGAAGTAAGAGTTTTGCTGGAGAAAGCAGAATAAAGATAAAGGAAGCTGAAACAAAAAAAAGTATTATTTTCTTACTAGTTAATCTTACTTTTTCCTGATACAGTATCACATGAGGTGTTGGCCAATTCTGCAAAAATATTATTTATTCCTGGTTTCTGACTGAGTTTATATATTCCTCATTTCATGCTGTACTTTCAAAAAAAAAAGCTGAATAAACGCGGGCAAAGCACTACATTTCAATTGCAGTTCTCCAATAATGGGTACCTGATCAGTAATATACAGCTTGCCTAGCCTAAAAGCTCTGTAGTGTCTTTTATACACATGCCCAGATACTGAGCAAGATTAACAGGTATGCTCTAGTTACCTTACAGCCCAAAGGAAGCACAATCTTGTCTACTCAGAAGTTTTGCCAATGCCTTTCTAAATACCTTTCATTATCAGACCATGGTAGATGCAAACTCAATTCAAAAGGAGGAGCTGAGTAGCTGTTACCACCTCATGGCCCAGTGAAATGCACGGACACGAGTTCTTGCATTTCTGCCTGCAAAACTAGGTGGAGATAAAGGCTTTGGTGTTCTACAGAGCATGCACATTGATTCTGTCAATCAGGAAGGTGCTATATCAGTTGTTCTTCAGCTTCTATGATGGACAACATGTACCATCCTGCTCTGTTGCAGGACTGCAAGGAATCCGATGCCTGCTGGGGAATGCCAGTGTCTTTGTTGCTCGACAGAAATGTACATATGCAGTGACCATATGCCAGGGGCTTCGGGATGCCAACCTGGACCAGTTGGTGCCTCAGCTCTAACTGGACTGCCAGATTCCTAGAAATCACAGAGAAAAGTAGTGAACTGGGTAGCAATAATGCAGGCAGAGCAAAGCTTCAGGACTCTAAGCAGAAGCTATGTTCATATCTAGTTTATAATTTATCTTGCTTATTTCCATGTGATATCAAAGCCAAGAAGGTGGTATCCAGGTAGGTTTAATAGATAATTAAGGAAATGACCTAAGTGTACCAGAATCTCATACACTGTCAAGCAAATTGCCTTACTACTCATTATTTTTGCATCCTTTGTTTTGTTATCATCTATGCAGTGCTGGAACATTTATTTCAACTGAGAAATGCAATTTTACTGTAATCGAAATAATGTACCTGTCCATTTTGGTTCTCAATTAAATTGGAGAGAAAGTCTAAAACTGTCTTATTTCCTTGATTAATTTGAATAAAGTCAGAAGATATTATTTTAATAAAGTAGAAATATTCTTTCTGATTTGGGGTTTAATTTGAATATTGTAGGACAATGTCTGGATTAAGTAGGTATGTTGGATTAAATTTTATTATCATTTTTTACATAAGGAAATACAGAGTTGCTTGAAAGACTTGACAGGACCATTTTCTATTGTTTAAAGCACTCAAAATTAAAATGTTTCACAAAGTCATTTTGATGCCACCAAGAATTCTTTTCAGAAAAAAATTATTATGATGTTGTAATGTTTCATTTTTCCATTTTTGCATTGAGGCACTTTACATTCTTCCTTTAGAAATAATTTTTTTGATTTTTTTTTTTGTATCCTTAATAAT
The DNA here is from genome assembly GCF_036417535.1 of Chlamydotis macqueenii. Classification (NCBI taxonomy): domain Eukaryota; kingdom Metazoa; phylum Chordata; class Aves; order Otidiformes; family Otididae; genus Chlamydotis; species Chlamydotis macqueenii. The sequence goes on along the minus strand of NC_141557.1, from coordinate 116,047,489 downwards.
ATAGTAGTATTTCTTAAATTGTGTGAAAAATATAACATCCAAAGTGAGTGAACATTTTGGTTAGTTATGAGTTTTTTTTCAGGTTTTGTTCAGAATAAAAAAAAGACACTCATATTTTTACCATTTTTGATATATTTTTACTCTGTTCAGTTCTATTTTCTGCCTCACTGAATAAAAATAAGTGGTGTTATTGAAATGAAAATAATTAATCACTGCTAAATTAAATGTTTCAATTAAAATAAACATCTCATTTTTGTTTTTAGAAAGTCTTTCTTTTTGCAGGAAGGTTTTTGTGTTGATTTTTTTTTTCTGTGATTATAACCTCTTTTTTAGTTTCAGTGTCCAGCTTTTCTGTGAAAAAGAGGTTCCATTTTCTGACTAGCATGGTAGCTGATGGTGGAATACAGACATGTGCTTTGCAGGTACATAAAAATAGCATTTTTTTCATTTGTTACCATTTTATTGTTTTGTCCCAAATTACATGTTGCCATGTCAACATCCTGTCAGGTCCAATGGCAACAACTGGGTGCTGCCTAACATGTAACACGTGAGGACAAGGTGTGGAAGAAGTGATTAAAATCTGCACTTTCCTGTTTTAAGGCAGCTACCCACTCACTGTTATTTCTGGTAACAAATGTCAGAAGCGCTTACCGCCCAGCCGGCTCACAGATTGGTGGATGCTCCTTATTCTTTGTGACTGAAACTAATTTGGGCTCATTGTATGTTTTCAGAATCCTCCTCTCATCCCGAAGCAGCAACACAAAAGCCCTGCACTTGGTGGCCGCCTCCTGCTCCCAGAGCGTGGGTTGTGGGAGCCCAGCCATGCGGGGGAGCTGCCTTTCCCCCTCCAGCAAGGAAGTCTGCTGGAGCTGCACGAAGCACCTTGTGAGTGATTAGGGAAGAAATCTTTCCGGAGTAACTTCAAAGATTATTTGCCTGCCTTCATTTGATATAGAAAGCTCATGCTTCCTCAGATACCCTTCCTAGCACTGAAAACCAAAGCAAACTTTCTTTCTGACTTACATCAACTTCTAAACGTAACCTCTTAAACCTCTGTTAAATTTTCTGCATTCTGTGACCTGGGCTGCATTCTTTGCCATGGTTTGTCTTACCTACAGGGTACATTTAAATAATTGCCTAGTCAATTTGAGCAAACTATTCTAATCTTCTTTCAGTATTATTTTGGCCTGTGTAATTCATTCAAAGAAAATAGCTCCCTCCTCTCTAGGTTCTAGGAAACTTTTTCTGGTAATTCTTATTGACAGTAGTGAGTAGTGACATTTATCAGTGAGGTGAAGCTGACCAGCTGCAGGGCTCCTGACTGATTCACTCAGCCAACAAGCTGCTCGTGATTCCAGTCAAGTATTGACTTTTCTTTTCCTTCCCTTCTCTCTAGTTGGAGAGAAAATATGGAAACATTCTTTATTGCTACATTTTTATTTTTTACCAGTCAAACTAAAAGTTTAAAAATAGACAATATCTTCCCTTTAAAATTTACTTTCTTAATGCAAAATAATCTAAAATACGTTTCAAGGAAAGAAAATCAGCATTGAGCTGAAATATAAAATAAATGAGCAGATTTTATCTAATGTTATTGGAATAATTTACTCCAATAGCAATGACCTTCAATCTTGTAAACAACCTGTCTGTAATCAAATGACATTTGGGATGAAAAACCCCTAAGAGTTGAAACTTAACTCATATTCTTTAAGCCCAGAAGCACACATTATGCTTCAAGTATTCTTGGATATTGTGTGTTTTTTAAAGCCAAGATACTGACCAAAGTAAAGATAGAGAACTTTCAATATTTCTCTAGTTTCTTCCCACTCCAAAATTAAAAATATCTTTTAGGTCAGGGTTGGAATTAGTACCCTTTAATTTTCAGCAGCAATAAATAATCCTGAATCCATTTAAACAGTAGTTGTCCCAACTCCACTTTCATGAAGGTAAATGGAAATTAATATTTCTCTAGGGCAATTTTAATTGATGTCTGTTTCTTTCTTTCATTCTGCAACTTCAAGTATATGTAAAGAACAATAAATCAGAAGTTTTCATGTAGTTCTTGACAAAAGGATGTGAAATTAATATACCTTTGTATGGTAAGGTTAATAGCCCATTTTCCTGAGGCTTCACATCCAAGAAACTCCAAATTTACTATTTACTACTCGTAAAATTTACGTTTACTATTGCAACATTATCTCAGTTTTTTACTCGCACTCTTATAAATCTGAAGTGATTCCAGAGAAGGCTGTATCCCACTGTATTGCAAACTAATAGTAGGTGTTGATTTCATAGCATGAAGTTAAATGCCAATGAATAACTAAAAGTTTTGAGGCCACCCTGCACAGTCATATTTAGATCATATTTAACATTAGCATAGTGTAAGAGATATAATCCACATCCTGCAGAATCATTAGATGATGTTGCTAATTAGCACAACTGGGGTTCTTAATCCCCTCAGATTCTCTGGGTCCAAGACAAACAAGTTTCAGCAGAGAAACAAGCACTTCCTAGAAGCACTGCAGATAACAAGCTAATCAGTTTCTCTCACTTTTTGAGTTCCTTCTTTCTGGACTAACATGCCCGAGCCACAATCAAACTTAAAGAAAGCATGAATATTTCTAGAACTGACATTTTCAAGCACCAGTGAATTACTGAACCATCCATTCTTGGCACTGATACGTTATATCCATAATTGCTCTGCTTGAGGAGGTGACATTTCCAGAAATGGCAGTTCAGCATGGCAAAGGACACAACACTGCTGTGAAGATAAGTCAAAGGTGACAAGACCACGCAGCTGCCGAAGAACGGGCACTCCTCAGTACATCAGCAGTAGACATAACTGAGTTTGAGTGCTGGAGTCTTGATGGTGACTCAAGTCAACCAACATCACTAATGCTATCATCTGATTTCTGTGATATATATTGACTGGGATTAACACAAAAGCCATTACCAAAGCCTTTAAACCTGCTGGAAGGCAGCCAGAGTTAGAGCTGATAAGAGTACAAAGGACAGGTAGGAACCTAGGTGAGGGAAAGGGAGATGTAAAATGGTACAACACAAACCAGGGACAAGGAGGCTTCTCATGGGTGGGAAAAATAAATTGTCACCATTATCATAAGAACTGTGGGACAGAGAAAATGCTCACTGGTATAAGTATTCTCACTTCATTATGATGGCAATAAAAGCCATGCTATTTCCTGAAACATGAATGTTTGTGCTAAAACTATTAAACTAGTTGTTGTGCTAGGGATCACCAAACTCAAAGTGATCACAGAAGTTAATTCACAGATATCAAGTGTGTGTTACTGTGTATATTACATGTGCCATCCTGCTTGTTATGTAAGCCTATAGAAAGCAAGACATAATATGTACCTGCATTCAGTCATTTTTTCCTGTAAAGAGGTTATGTCTTATTGTGTTCATATGTAAGATGCAGGTATGTTTGAAGAACGTTTGTGTTTCCAGAGATGGATTTGGGAAAAGAGTACATTTTCAACTTGTGCTTAGAGTACGTCCTTTAAGAAGAAAATATATTAAGTTGCCTGTTTGAAGTGTTGTGGCTTCTTCAAACCTAGCTGTGAAAAACGCCTTTTGTCATTCCTCCCCAGCGCATTATGTTGTGACAAGGCAATCATGTTACATAAAGTGATGTGACTGATACCAAATGGCATGTGAAAGATTTGATCTCTTTCCCTTTTAGCACAAGGATCCTGAGCCACAATTGGCCGGACTTTGGAGGGTCTTTCCTTTCTCTTTAAATGGAGGGAACAAAGGAATGCTGTGTTTGAAAGTCCTTCCATAAGAGCTGTGTTTAGAAATATCATTAATATTTAGTTTACAACTGTTAGCTGGAAAGTATCTTTGCCTTTGAAATATGCACATTTTTACTGCCTGCCTCTTTCCACTCTCTCATCGAGAGCAGATTTTTATTAGGGCCTATAAAATAGGCTTTGAGAAACTTAAGCATGTAATCCTGTATGGCTCATGGCATCACATGGTGAGGTGCGTACTGCGTTGTCAGTGACCCAGTGGCTTGACCCAGTTATTTCTCTGTGCTGAGCGCAGCAGGAGGGAAGGAGGAAGGAGGGCACTGAGAAGGCACTGGGAGAGGGATGGCACAGCAGGGACGTAGGAGGCTGAAAAGCGGGACTTCGTTCCCTCTCCCACCATGTATTTTTGAAACTGTTGCTGCTTTAGACCCCTGAATCCAGTGTCATAAGAGAAATGCACCTTTGCAGAAGTACACCGAGGAATTATTTCATCTGCCATAAATTAATCCACCTCAATTTAAAGCAACAGCAGTGTAATCCAACTGCTCTTAATAGAGTTATCCCAGGGATAGCATTGGCCCATCAGTGTAATTGCTGTGGGTTAAGTGGCCTCAGAAACCAGGTTAACTGGAGATTTAGTGCCTAACAAAGACTGTTTTACAAAGAAGAGTTTAAAAAATAAAACAGACTCATCTTTCAATTGAAGACTCGCAGCGAACCAACCTATCCCCTCCCTCCCCTGAAAAGTAAATCCTCAATGTATTTTATTGATCTGACTGAATTTGTTTTCATACTTGCAGATCAGCAGAAGCAGATCAGAGAATGTTATGTAAGAAAAAGGAAAACAGAGCAAATACAAAAAAAAAGTAAGACAAAAGTTTAGAAAACATTATGACAGTTTCATATTTATATTTTTAAAAATAAATAAACAATGTGCATTTGATGAATGAGAATGTGCAGTGCAGTCATAATATTTGCAAAACCCTCCCTGAAATTTAACAGACCAGAATCCAATGACAATGATGTCATTGGAAGGGAGGGATGCCATCCAGAGGGAGCTTGACCGGCTGGAGAGGTGGGCCTGTGCCAACCTCATGAAGTTCAGCCAGGCCAAGTCCAAGGTCCTGCGCATGGGTCGTGGCAATCCCAGGCACAAATACAGGCTGGCCGGGGAATGGATTGAGAGCAGACCTGAGGAGAAGGACTTGGGAGTGCTGGTGGAGAAGAAGCACAACATGAGCAGGCAATATGTCCTTGCGGCCCAGAAGGCCAACCTCATCCTGGGTTGCATCAAGAGAAGCGTGGCCAGCAGGTTGAAGGAGGTGATTCTGCCCCTCTACTCTGCCCTGGTGAGACCCCACCTGGAGTACTGTGTCCAGTTCTGGAGCCCTCAACATAAGAAGGACATGGACTTGCTGGAGAAGGTCCAGAGGAGGGCCACAAAGATGATAAGAGGGCTGGAGCACCTTTCCTATGAAGACAGGCTGAGAGAGTTGGGGCTGTTCAGCCTGGAGAAGAGGAGGCTCCGGGGAGACCTGATAGCGGTCTTTCAGTACCTCAAGGGGGCCTACAAGAAAGATGAGGAGACGCTGTTCAGTAGGGCCTGTTGTGATAGGACGAGGGGTAATGGTTTTAAAATAGAGGGAGGTAGATTTAGATTGGCTATTAGGAAAAAAATTTTTATTATGAGGGTTGTAGAACACTGGAACAGGTTGCCCAGAGAGGTGGTGGAAGCTCCATCCCTGGAAACGTTCAAGGCCAGGTTGGATGAGGCTCTGAGCAACCTGATCTAGTCGGGGATGTCCCTGCTCCTTGCAGGGGGGTTGGACTAGATGACCTTTGAAGGTCCCTTCCAACTCTAACCATTCTATGATTCTATGATGTCTTTCGTCATATGTTAATACTATCAGTGACACACATTTTTAGTCACGAACTTAAACATAAGCAAATAGCAAACACAGCTTTTAAAAAGCACTCTTTGGAGGGAAAATGAAACAACTCCAAACATTCAACTTTATGTCAAATATGTTAGTATGTCAGCCTCATAACAGGATTGTTTCTAAAATGAGATGTTGTCAGCTGACAAGTTAATAGATATGTAGTTTTATTAATACACTTTCACAGCTTTAGAAAGTGAGGTCCTTTTTATTTTTTCTTTCACCAAAACCCATAAAGTAGACTCCAAGAGGATATTAAGCTCCTAAATTACACTGTCATAGGAAGATTGGGATTATTTTCCAGGATCAATCCAAAATCTCTTCCAGAGCTGTGTCCTGCTCCTGATAAAACTCAAGAGTTTATGATTCACAAGACTAGTAAGTGACACCATGGCCTACATTTCCAAGTGTTTCCGTGAGATAATGGTTATAAATTGAAATTGGCTCTAGGGAAGAGATCTTTATAACATGCACTAATAAATTTTCAGATTTTCACAATGTATTTACATACCAAAGTGTTTCAACTATTGCTCAGTTGTCATGCTTTCAGTGCACTCCCTCAGCAGTCCTGCCTACACCTTAATCCTATCCCAACTTAGCAGTGATCTAAATAATGATAAATGCAAACATCTATTTTGGTAAGCCTCTGTACTATCTTTTAGTATTCTGCCTGGGAATAGCACGTCTAGCACTCTGGCACATCCCTTTCCCATATGTGTTTTAAGTCTTATTCCTGGACTGACATCTAGGAGCCAATATTGGTCCTGTCCCTATAGCACTCCAGTCTGTTGAGGTTTGACTCCATTTGTTGAGGCTCTAGGGATCCATTAGTCATTCATTGTTCAAGTAATATACAGCACTTGAACAGCAAAATCAAACTGAGAATTAATGGTAGCCATGGCATACAAGCATTATCTACACTGCATAGGACAAAAAGAAAGAAAGTTTATGTAAGTCATGTTGATTAAGTGTGCAAATACTGTAAAACCGTGCATATTATCTGTGTGTGTCCGCTCGTTCAGGAATGAGAGAACTTTCCCTTTTGGACAGTGACAAATGAAAAGCTACTTCTTGTGAAGAAAAACTGTAAAGCACTGAAACTGTTTGTAGATTCAAAGGTACTGCAGGGTCAAACAGGCTTGAGTTTCCCTAATTTCTTTGGTTGAAGATTAACTAAAGGCCAATTGTGTACCTATTTGGAAGCCATGTATTTATTTGGAATATTAACTGAGTCTTAAGACAGGAAGAATAAAGAGTACCTTCATTCAAAGATAATAAAGCTTAGCTGTTCAATATTCATATCACTTAACAAAACCAGAATTATATAGCAGGGCCTTGACTGATTGTGAAGCATACAATTGCAGCATGAATAACATTGTCAAAATGGAGCTCCAAAGCAGGACACCAGAGAGGATGATAGAGCTAGAATGTAAATATCACAAAGAGAGACAATTATGTTGCTGTTTCCCAGACATTATAATTCATGAGTTTGATTCAATTAAAATTATTTCAAAGCTTTCTAAGTGCAAAAAAGGGCACTCAAGGCCAGTAAAGCTATGAAAATTGGTTTCACAGATGGCTGGCTTGTTCTATAAGAAAGCAGGATGTCTAAGGAAAACTTCCAAGATGACCTCCTGGCAAGTTAAAATTTGCAGAGTTGATGACAAGGTGAAGAGGACAATCATACAAATTGGTGCCAGGAAGCTGGCTAGGGAAAAGCATCACTCATTTGAACCATTACGTCTTTCTCAGATTCTCAATAAATTAGCATTTCTGCAAAAAATACTCACATTTTGAAACTATGTCTTCTAGGGATAGACTCCTCTGTGGCTTTCTGCCCAATGCATCGCATTTTAGAGACAGAAGACTAGATTCTGGTCACATGGTTATATAGATAATAAAGTAAATAAGGAGTACTTTACAGCGGAATTATCTCAGTGAAAATCTTTTTAGAGCAGACAAACTTTAAGAGTGAATTCCATTATTAAAATCCCCCCTAAAGTGTACTAGGCATTCATTCATGTGGTGGGTAGTAAACTGAGTTCCATATGGGGTTTAGGTGCTGGGTTTTTTTGGGAGGGACCAAATACTCTGCCAAAACTCTCTTAGAGGTAAGCCTCCATCTTAATGGTATTCTATCCTCCCTTTATTCCCAGTTTGTTGCATTTTTCTTTGCTTACTCTACTGTCCATAAGGGATCTGTACTTGAATGACAGTCTTAGAGCTGTCTTCATTGTACTTTGGGATTTTCCAGTACAGTAGTTGCTAACTAAATACAAAATATAATTACAAGGTTTACATCATCAGTATTTAAACATTCAGGTTGCATAAAAGGAAGAGTTCTTATGACTGCAAATGTATATAAGTACATATATTCATATAAATGTGTATTTCTATATATATACACAAATATATTTTATGCATGTATGTGATTGCTAACATTCATATAGAAAAGACGTTGCATATATGACACTTATCTGCCAGGATGTCAGGAGAGGGCTGTGTCACTCAGTTGCCCAAGCCTCTCTCTAACTGTTGAATCAGGTGCAAGGCAGGTTGCCATTTATAGTGTTTAATATGTTTCCTGTAAACGTGCAGGAAATATTTGTTTGAAGTTCTGAAGGAAACAGTATTGATGTTCACAGAGATGCGACAAACTACTTGATGAAAGAAATCATTTTCAAGAAAGAGTCCTATGGGAGAAAGAGAGCCTGTTTATTTACACAAAGATCAAAGCAACTTTCATATGAATTGATGCTAAATATTTAGTACTTGAGTGACTAGCAAAGAACACTCTAAACTTCTAAAGGAAAGATTAAAAAATGGGAGACGAATCCTGACATATAAATACATACAGGTTCTCTGTTGGCAAAAACTTTTTTTTTATTATTTGCATTACAGTATTGCCCAGGGTCCAACTTGAGATCAGACACCCACTCTTGTCATACTGTGTACAAACATTTAGTAAAATACAGTCTCTTTTCTGACAAGCTTATCATGTAAACAGGCAAAGGTCAAGAAGGAGAACAAATTCAATGTGCTTTAATTTCTCATGTAACTTCAAAAAATGTACATTAAATAAAATTGCCATAAATTAATCCAACCACAATTTCAGTGGAAATTACTGCATATGTGAAGCAAACCAAATAGGAATGAAAGATCCATATATTAATTCCTTATGATGAAAACTGTCCTTATATTTTTTTTCCTACCTGTATTTTTATCTTCTTCATCCAAATCAAATTTAACTACAAGAGTCAAAGTCCTAACACAATAATACATTATTACAGTGACAGAGGACGGTCAGTCACAGACTGATCAAGCACAAAAGCAATGGGAAAAGTGAGGGATTTCTCCTTGCTGTCCTTAAGCAGAGACCAGAAGTAGACATCCATCTGCCAGAGGAAACTGTCTCTGTGTGAGTCGCCAGCAACCTCGACCTGACCCAAAATAGCTGCCTCCGGCTGGCAGGAATCTCAATCTCCCTCCTTAGAGGTGAGTCCTGAGGTTTGAGGAGAAATTGTGCCCAAACTGATGCATATGTCTGACCATCAGCTTTTCTGCATCTGGGGAGGGAAAGGGCTGAGAAATAAGCCAGTGGCATGTGTTTCTCATGGTTCACCAAGTTCTTCCCAGTCTCTAGCTGCAGATCCCTAACCCTGTAAGATCTCCATCTAGAAATCAGCACAATGCTAACGCACATTAGTGACTCTGGGACTGTGGTTAATCTGGAACTAGGCTAAATTCACACTTCCTCAATTCATAAAAACTTTGTCCTCCTATGTGTAATGTACTACTTTTCACTGTATGCTCCTGAATAGTCCTCATTTCTGTAGTACTTTCCCCAGTAGCACATTAAGTGTGCCATCTGTCACATGCGCTTCGTTCTCTCTCTTATACTTTATTACTATCCATATAAAAGAGCATATAAAGAGCAGGAAGAGTAGAGCAGTTGGCTGCATGGAGTAAATAAAGAGAAAAACTGAAAACAACCTGTAACAGATATTTATGAAAAAAAAATCTTATTTGCTTCTATTCCTTCACGTGTTCAGAGCAGATTCTTCAAGCTACACCCACTAGTATGGTATTCATTACTCTTTTTTTTTTAATGAAGAGGAATGATTTTATTTTAAACTTAAACAGTGAAGATTTTTCTCTCTCTATAAGGGTTTATAATTGGCCTGCTATAATAAGAACTAGACTATCTTAAAGAAACGAAAGAGTACCATTGCTTTAAATTCCTAACATTGGGAAATTGGTAAAGAAACTAAAAATCCCACAGTTTACTAAGCCCTGTAGACAATTTCAGGCACTGAACTATAGTGGGCTCAGGAGAAGTGACTCCCTTTCCTCCTTTGCTGTGCCTAATGGAGGTCGTGTGCTCCTTGGCACTAGCACCTACAGACTTGTGAAGTGTCTGCATTAGTTCCCTGGGTGACCTAAGACAGGTTCATTTGCCTGTCAGGAGAGCTGGCCCCTGTGGGATACTTGCCTACTTAAGTCTGAAAAATCCTGAGCACTGAAGTTCATAGAATCACAGAATCATAGAATGGTTTGGGTTGGAAGGGACCTTTAAAGACCATTTAGTCCAATCCCCTGGCCATGGGCAGGCACATTAAGAAGTTTTCACATCTTCCCTTGGGAGTTCAGACCCATTGATTTTATTTTCAGAAAGATTTCCTTGAAATCAATCTACTTTTTCCCCTTTCCAATTTAATTTGCTTTTGTCAAGTAACTGCATTTTCTGGTAGCTAGTCTAAAGCTTTGCTAATCAGTAGTTTAGCTACTGATATTAGAGTTCCAGGGTACCTTTTCAAATACATGATTTTTTGTTTTTTAAATAATAATTTATTGTTGCCAGAATGTTTCACAAAATTATATAATTTCAACATCTTTTTTGATGGTAGGGGTTTTGAGGTCACAAGTGAAATCTGTAGCAACTCTAAAAAGGCATATATAGGCAGAGAGAAATTAGAAAACTAATCTTTCCACTACACAAATGCACATTCCTTTCCAGACAAGTATTTATTGTCCTTGTTTTGAATTCAACATACAACAAAAACTTTAGCTATTGTATTAAAATTGTGTTGTCAATCCTTAGCCAATTTTGTATGTATATGTTAGAACAATGGAATTGCATCCTTGGTTTCTTTTTCATCAGAAATACATGCATAGCAGCACAAATTCTAGTGGTCTACCTCTTCTGGGTTTGGTACTACGAAATATTTTCATTAATGACCCGAAAGAAATAAAGAATGGGCTTACTAAGTTTACAGATACTAGTTGTTGAGATGTACTGAAGGAATGTTAGAGGACATGGAAGAATTTGAGATAATCTTAATAAATAAGAGATATAGACAGAAAATACAACAACATTCAGTAGTGGTAAATGCAAGATACCATGCTTAGTCAGGATTAATTAACTGCATAAATACAGGATGAGGAATAATCGGCTATAAACAGTTCTACAAAAAAATAAATGAAGGGCTGTAAGGGGTCACAAAGTGAACATGAGTCAACAGTGTCATGCTGTTCTGGAAAAGCCAAAATGCCTTAGCATATGTATAGCAGGATGTATAGGAAAGAGTATGACTGGAAGGAAATGTGAAGTAATCTCCCTACTCTGTTCAGTGTTTTATTCAAAACTATAACTTTTTAAATTCAAAACTATTGTGTCTGGACACTACACTTCAATAAACTCATAGATCAATGCAGAGTCTAGGAGAAAAAAAAAAAAGAAAAAGAAAGATCAGAGGTATAAAAATATGGCCTATAGGGAAAGACTGAAGGAAATGAGTTGTTTAATTTGGAGTAGAGAAGACTAAAGGGTGACATTTGCTTTAAATAACAGTTAAACAAACAAAAGGGATGAGATTATTTCTTTAAGTTCTTTTCTGATCTTAGGATTTCATGATTCCTGGCTACTGAAATAAATTGAACTCTAGTTATGTGGAGCAGAGACACCAGCCAGAGATACATAACACCTCCAAGATAAAAAATAAAGGTATCTCTGTCTCTGAAGAGCTCATGTTATAGCAACTTAAAGAAAGAAAAGAGTGCAGCTGAGCTAGAAAGATACATTATCTTTAAGTGGTAGCACACAGTCTATGTAATTCACTGGGTAAGAAAATATTAAAGTCTAATTGTACTGTACCATATATAACCTACTTCCACTCTAGAAATATTTCAAGAAAACAAAAACCTGACCCTTAGTGTGAGTTTATTGAACTTTGAAATTATAGTGTGCCAGTTTCACCATTTTCATCAGTGTCCCACCGTGAAAAATCTCTGTAAAGAACAGGATCACGTGATGTTCCTATTTATTTGCAAATCATCTAGACTTCCCCATTGTTGTGAAAATGTCTTGAGATTTTTAATGATAATTTTACAATCAAACAAAAAGTTGTGAAAGATGTAGTTTCTATACAAATATAACTTCAGTAAAAGGGATGAATTAGACCTTATAGGAATTTAAATACTCTGTAAAATTCTCGCTTTAATTTTTTGTAAGCACAAAATCAGAAACGAAGATTAGATCCTTAAAAAAAAAACAAACTTGAGCAATTATGTGCTGTATTTCTTAACATATATATTTCTATAACATCCTTAAATCAGCTCCGTATTACATTGTTTACTTTTGTGAACCCCAAAATGGAGAAAGTTAATCGGTGATAAAGTGGCAGAGTTTTGTACTGAAAAATGCATGAGTAAACATCACGGCAAAATGGGGGGCTTACTAAATCTAGCTCCTAGGCACAGTTAATTTTTGCTGCTATGTGAATTTTTGTGAACCCCAAAGGAAAAGATACTCCTCTTGCTTCATCTGGAAAGAAGGAGCTGCCTAGAGCTACTAACTGGACAAAAAGGAAAACTACTGAGAACAGAAAGCAGTGACAAAACATTTGAGCTCTGCTTTAGAAACAACACACACAGACTGCACTGTTCATCAAGCTGCACAGATTCTCCCTTTGCAGACTGTACCTTTTTCCCCAGCTGCCAAAACAGTGAGGAAAATTAGTGAGTCCAAGTCATGTGAGTCCCCCACGGAGCCTGCTGGAGAAGGTGGTAGCTGCTAACACCTTCAGACAGAAGAGAACAAGAAAGACAACTCAGAACAGGAAACAGGTAGATCATAAAATCTAGGAAAATCCTGGAAGCTGTTGTCTTTTTTTCTGCTCAATGGAGCTGAGAAGCTGTACTGAACTAAATGTGTCTCACCCAACAAAACCTAGGCAATCTTTCCTGTCCTCAACTTCATTCTGGAAGCATGCAGACTTAGGACTCATGTTCCTCTTCATAGGTGGTGGTGGGACAAGGAAAGAATAACCTAGGCTTGTGTGTCATTAACAGGTACAGTTGAAATCAACTTGTAAATGTGCAAGGCTGCCTAAATAGGAAACAATTTCCCCTGCTCAGAAAAATGTTAATAGATGCCAAAAACCTTGTGACTTGATAAATAGAACAGCAATAAGAAGAAAAGATTTTCCATTTTAGAAAAAAAAAAAATTCTTATCAGCCACCCACCATGTGCTATAATTTAAAAGCTTTTGAGCAAAGAACATTTCTTTACTACTAACAGGTTTAAAATGTTGCCGTATGTAGACCAAAAAGTCTTGATTAGCTGTGGCAGATGAGTCAGCAGAGGAACAGTTCACAATGCAGTGCAGCCCTTACGTTTTGACATATATTGTTAAGGGCTCCCAAAAGTCATTCCAAAAAGGCAAAGAAAGAAAGAAAAAATATAACTAAGGAAAAAGGAAAAGGAAGGCCTGGCATCATTAATTTAACCTTGAAAATATCATAAGGGAAAGCATGTGAAAATGGAGAACATGGCATTCTTCATCCTCATAGATTTTGTGGAGGTTTTAGGGTTAGCATACAAAATTTAGTCACTCCAATTGCAGGGGATTCCTCAAGGTATCTGTGTATTAGATTGTCCTGATGCACTGTAGGTAGAAATTTACACCTGTAGTCAGGAAAGACAGTGCCTTAATATCTATTTTTGAGAGAAAGAAAATGTTATGCAAATACAGTAACAGATGTGCAGTAGTGCTGGATGACTACACACTGTGCATCTACCTGCGGCTCTACCGTTTATAAACCTAAATAAGCAAAAGTAGTTTGATTCAAGAGCTGGACAAAACACATCCTAGAAATACTCTGGTTCTGGAACACCAATGCACAGGTAGTTCTTTCCTTCAGATCATGATGAAGTTGAGCTCCCAGAGTAAAAGTCTGGAAGGGAAGAAAGGAATATGTAAAATAGAGGTTCTGATACTTCCAGATCCCATGGCATTTCCAGTAAAAGTTGCAACACTGACATTAATATTACAGGTTTCTACAGGATAGAATTCAATGGGTATTACAAACAATTGTATGAGATCACAATCTATTTTAGAAGTGAGACAGTTTTCCTTAATCTCTCAAGATCTGAAGGATTCTTGTTAAATGTGAGAACCCAGCACTTCTCTTGCATTATTTAGCACAGCTGCATGATGGGAAATATTTCACAGTGTCCTCTTGTAGACACTATTATATTTCCTGGTTCAACAACCAGTTATAGAAGCGAACTGAATTGGGAGATTGAAAGGAAGGGATGCAGAACAGAAGTAGCAGCTCACTGTAGAGAAAAATTTAAATGACAAGCTCACCGTGCTGGTAGGGCTATAAAGTCAAGGGCTGGGGTAACACTTCCACTTTCTGTCTAGGTAGGGGTAAATAATGGGACCCACAGCAGCAGTAACATAGGGAAAAAATACACGATAGCAGAGCTTTCACAGAGCTTTCACCCTGCCTGGTTGATACCAACAACTTCTGTCTTTCTGCACTGAGTTGCGTATGCCTAAATTCTGAAAGATTACCTTATTTTTCCTTTGTAGCCTGAGCCTGAACTGAGCAAATAAGTTATGAATAATTAACACTCAAGTCTATTTAAATTTCAAAGGTAGTGGAAGTCTTCCTCTCTAATTCTCTGGATTAGTACATATTGTTTTGATTCCAAAATGTTTGTTAAATCAGAAAAGATAGGGGTTTTTTTCCCTGTAGTTTTTGGAGTGTGATCAAAGCCTAAGAAGGTATTAGGATGAGGAGATGTTTTGCAAAACTCAGGTTTTTACTGCTGTGGGTCAAATCATCTTCTTTTTCTAATACAATCATAAGAATCCTATCTTGCAGTTGCTACTAATGTCTCAAAATTGACCTGGGAATATAAGTAGAAGTACTGCTGTATTTAACAATATACTGTTAAATTTCTATCAGCCATTTCACATCATGAGAGTTTTCTAAACACACTGTTAAATTTTGTACAGTGCTTTACACACTCTTATTTTAACTAAACATATATTTTACTCTCTTATAATTCTCCTACATCTAAACACAGAACTACAAGAAGCCAGGTAGACAAAAATTGCAGATGGTGCTAAGGAAAATCTTTCAGCACATCTTAAGCCAGACAGTATTCTTGTATGTTTTATTTTGCAGCCATGTGCAGTAACTGTAGACCATCACCCTGCACAGATGGAAGTGCAAGTTTGAGGGCTATTGAGC
This sequence comes from Chlamydotis macqueenii, assembly GCF_036417535.1. Taxonomy (NCBI): domain Eukaryota; kingdom Metazoa; phylum Chordata; class Aves; order Otidiformes; family Otididae; genus Chlamydotis; species Chlamydotis macqueenii. Next base: position 116,032,233 of record NC_141557.1, on the reverse strand, counting down.
ATGTGGATTTTCCCAGTGTGTCACAATTACAGAAACATCTGTGCTAAATAACTTCAAGCTGATCCACAGTGAAAATTGGCAATGTTCAATAACTCTCAATATCCCTTTTTTCCCCTGTGGTGAGATGGCCTAGTGGTTGCAAGTTGGACTATAGGATAAAACATGTAGCTTCATTATTTCAGGGGCAATTTAGAGATTTCTCCCATGGTATATTACCTACAAAATCCATATGTTTTTCTTTATTTAGCTCTGTAGAGGCTGAGTTTCAGAGATGCCACATGCCTGCAGCTGTCATTGACTTCAATTAGAGATGTGGATATGTAGGTTCTATGAAAATCAAGTCCTGTGGGGATATTTTTAATTGATTTTGATTTGCTATGGGAAGGAAAACAGTCTGGGTGGCATGATGATAACAGACCAGAAGGGAAATAGAGGCAGTTTGCGTGTAGGAACAAAGATTAAAAACTATGATCATATCTAATATTTGTATTGTACCACAACAGCACAAAAAAAAAAAATAATTCATAGCTTTGTTTCTTTCTTCTGGTGGAGACAGGAAAAAAAAGTATCCCCCTGAAAAACTATTAAAGAATAGAAAACCTTCCTAGATGCTCTCAATAATGTAATCCCACACCCATTAATATATTTAGACCACACTGCAGTTTAGGAAAGTTCACTGTTCCTCATCTATGACTGAGTTGGGACACTTTTTCTCACCCTATATCTTCTTGCAGCACTGGAACCCAGAGGTTTTTGTGGATGTAAGTGCATTACTGAAATATAGCACATTTCCCATTCTTCATGCACTGCCACAGAATCATTTTTCAACCTTTGTTGCCTTTGTTTATTTCAGCTAGAAAAACACTCCAATAGATAGACTCCAATAGAGTCACCAGACTTTGCCCATGCCTTCCCAGTATTAGAAATAGAAAGATTCATATATTTCTCAGCTGTCACAGAGTGCACAATTTCTGCCTAATGCACATTTTCCCATGCATTGTCCAATGTCACTTGGGACATTCTAAGTGAAGAATACTCTTCCTCAGAAACTATGATTGTTCTGTAATGTAATAGACTCAGCAGTAGGATTCTTTCCCTTGTATCTAGTTTGAATTTTATTTTCCTCAGTTCCACCCCAATTTCTTCCAAGAATGCTATTATTTGACTAAATATTTTCTTAACTGCTTTGATGTTCAGACTCTTGAAATATTAGCCAACTAGTGACATGTATCTTATCTGACATTCAGCCAACTTATACAGTGTTAGTTCTTTCATCTTTATAAACCAGTCTCCAGTTTTTGATAATTACTGCTACCTGTTTTTAAATTCTCCCTAGTTAATCTCTGATTTTCTATTTACTGATCTGCAGTTACTATAGTATTATAGCTACCATCACATCTGAACTACAGAGAAACTATAATCTTCTTGGTTTATGATATGCCTCCTCAGAGGGAACAGCCAAAATCATACTGGCATTTTCTGCAGCTTTGTCTCTTTGCCAGCTCTTGCATAATTTCTTGCAGTTCAATATATATCCATCCCAGGATGGATGCATAGCTAGTTGATGTCTGAGTAGGGGTCTTCTCTCCTTTTTGTTTCAAAGATATTAAGCTTCTAAGCAGGTACACTGTATAAAAAAAAAAAAACCCCAAATAAACAAACAAATAAAAAAAACAAAAACAAAACCACCAAAACAAAAAAAAACACTAAAAAAACCCAAAACAACCAACCAACCAAAAAAAAAAAAAACACAACCAAAAAAAAACCCCATCACACATATGTAAAGGACAGGTTGTAAAATTGAAAGATTTCTCAGTGTTTTTTTTTCCTAATCACCTATCCATCCCTAGTGCACACCCACCTATAGTCATCCAACAGCCCCTCTCTCAGAGTTTCTCTCTGTCAACTCTAACAACTGCCAAGTTGTCAATTGATGCTGCTATTATGTCCCCATAGCAACAAGCTTTCTGGCCTGAGCAACAGTATTTCTATATTGTCAACTGGAAAATGTCCCAAATAACTCTAGAAGCACCTGGAGTTTTCTTGCAATGCAAGTATCTTTTTCTTTTCCCCTCCTGATTCTTTGTACATTAAAGGAAAGTTATTTATACTCATTGCAACGGATGGTATGATGACAGCTGAGCATTTGAAATTTTCTTTAAAATTCTGTAAATCTGTCCTTTCAGTGGATTTTGTGTTCCTTTTGAAACAACTGTGAATTTTAATGCCGTCTTTAAAATAAATTAAAAAAAAAAAAAACAGTAACATACCAAGACCTTGATAAATGAACAGAGAAAATACGTAATGTCTTATGTGACACATTCTTCATGCTTTTAAAGGTGATGAGATATATAGGAGAACTGATGAAAGAGTGTTCCTCAAGAAGGAATACATTTCTAATCTATGTATACCTAGTATATTACTCCATTGTATGTTATTACTAATCTTCCAGAGTAACAGTGTTTCAAACATACAGACTGATTACATATATATTACAAGGGGAGATAAGTAAGAAATAAAAACCAAATAAATCCCACCAGTCTCAATGAATTGGCCAAAATTTACATCCCTGAAAATCTGGCATTCATGTCACCCATCTCCAATGTTAACAATATTTCTCAGTTAGGCTATTTCACCTCACTGAGTCTTGAAGATTACTCCATTTATCATGGCCACCTAAGGTCATAACTAAAAAAATAACTGGATGCTCTTGAAGCATGGGGAAACTTCCTTTACCAACATCATTACAACAGTCAGACATCACTCCAAGTCAGGATGGAGATAAAAGAGAGCAGAAGCTAGTTTATTGTCTTTTGTACAAGATATAAGACTACACAGTGGTATTTGTGCGAATGGTGAAGTCAGCCCCAGCATCCTTGCCAAATGCAGTTTGTGTGCCCAGTTCTATTACCCAGGTTACCAACATAGTTTCCACAGGACACAATTTTTTTTCTTCTGAGCTGGACAGTAATACTACCTTTTATATGGCTGCTATGCTTCATATCAAGCTTTCAGTAATGAGTGATAGCTCACTCTATTAATTACATATTGCTAATTTTGTGGGCTTAAGATTGTTATGGTGGTTAATTAGCAAATGTTTGCAATGTTCTTTAAGAGACTTTACTGAATAAAGGATTGAATGTGAAAAATGTATTACTGCAAATAACACAAATTCACAAACTAAAAGCTTATTCTGAAAATTAGGATCCCATATATGCCATTTAGCTATAGGCATATGATAAGGACAGAAGCAAAAATATTTAATAATTTGATGTAAGCATCGAATAATTTATGAAATAATCAGTATATTTTTCATCTGAGAATAATGGAGGAAAGAATGAAAAAATAATTTCAAGGAAAAGTTCAGGGCAAAATTTGTCTGCATTACAGCGAAAGGGATGGAAGCTGTGAATACGGGACAAGCTGTCAGATTGGACAAGGTCCAGAGATTGAGCACAGGAGCATGGAGCTGGGAGGCATAACCTGAGGGTGGCATGGGCCGTCCTCTGTCCTCACAAGAGGCAAGCCTGTCCTCACCCTCACACAGGTCCACAGCAACAGACTGTGAATCGCCAAAGATTCACAACACCCTGCCCCAATATACAAAGTTCAGAGGGCCAAAATCTACAAATTCAATGTTTACCACATGAGAAAACGAAGGAGGAATGAACATCAAATATTCTACAGCATTAAATAAATATTTCACAGCATCCCCTGTAAAGATCTCATGCCTGGGCTTTATTGTTACTGCTCCACAATTGTTCTTCTATTTCCTACTCATCTTTGTGTTTAAAATGCTGTCATTTTTAAATTCATGAAAGTAATTTCTTCAAACAGCAGATGGGCTACTGCTGCACATAATACTGTGATTCTGACCTGACTCCTCTAATATTCTCTTTTTCCTATACAACTGGCCTCAGATCAGCTCATCCCACTGCCTGCTGAGTGGTTGCTGCATTTAAGCTACACAAGGGTTACTATATTTGAGTGTGGTATAGCAAATGAGTGCACCAGAATCCCACTGAGGCAGCATGTAGCCTTCGGGTACTAACGGTTCATCAGGAAGACCTTAAAGCCTATTTAATGCCAAAGACTAAAGATCTTTATACTTCTTTCTGCCATTTTGCAATTCATTACAGAATAGAAGTCACAGAATGAAGGGTTTTTTCCTCATGTAGCAAATTAAAAAATGAACAACTGGGTATCATGTGTTTCTTTATAATGCAATATGATTCATGCCTCATCCTTCATGCAAGCCAACAGTTCTTTGATTTAGAGCCTGAATAGCTATAAGCCATCAGTACAAAGTAATCTGCTACACCAGAATTTATGGGATAAATCCCTTAAGTAAGGGTTCATGGCTATTCAGCCCAAACATCCTACATCCATCTATTTAATCTAGCTAATTTATCTATCTCTATATTTATAAAGCATCCAGTCACTAGTAGCCAGATGCCACCATTGTAAATGTGGTTTATTGACAAATTGGTTTTGTTGGTGTGGCCCTGACAGACACAGTTCTGCCGATAAGGAAATGTATGTTTTAAGAAAAGTTATTACTGTGTTGATATATCTTATAAGATTTTATGTTCATTCACATTCTGATGCATTATAGTCTTTTTATTTGAACCGGTGTATTTATCTTTGCAGGGAATAGCTTGGCGGGGAGTGGTGCACAGGGAAGGATAATACAGCTGAAGACTCCCAGATCATTGCTTAAGCAGCAGTGTCTCTCCTATCACACAAGGTATCCCTTCAGACACCACTTGTTAGAGGTGTTACTTAAGTAATCAAAAGGTTAATTTGGGAAAAATCAGTGCTGTTTCATTTCCTTGTTCCCTATGATTCATAGTAACCATGTAAAATGTTTCCAAATTGTGAATACGTTCTCTGGAACTGTACTTCTCGTTATTTGCCAGGAATGATTATGCTCATTATGTGTCTAGGTTGATACAGAGACAGTTGAGAATGACATTCATAGAAATTAAATATCCACGTTTCAGCTCACGCGTAAGAGAGCTGTTGTTTCAAGAGGACAATTCCTGCTGCTGTTCCTAATAGTGAAGGTCCTGCTGTGCTACTTTTGTTTCTGCTATGATGGGACAAGTTCTTGCCTGCAGGCGAGACTGAACTTCCAAAATTATCATGTTATTCTCAGTGTCTAGTGAGCAATGTGGAAAGCATGGGGTTTTGATTTGAGGATGCAGGAGAGCTATAAGGATTTAATGACTGGAATGAATCACGCTGCTAGAGTTCACTCTGCCACTGGTCAGTCATCCTTTCTGTGCTCACATATTGCTAGAAATCATTGTGTGCTGCTATATTGAAGGAATATTTCTGCATTTGTTGTGTCAATGGAAAATTTATAATGGCAGGAGTTTGTCTTGTTTTTCCTGTTTCAGTAAACAAAATGCATGTGGAACTGTAGCAAACGAATTCTCAGCCAGACCATACAGCTTCGAACTTGAGCTGATATATTGTGGTGAAGTACATGTAGTACAAATGCCCTCCATTTTCTGCCAGAAACTAGGCCAGCTAACTGTGCCCCTGGAGCAGTGCGATTCCTATGCAGTTTAAAGCTGCCTCTTCCATGCCTCTTACCTAAAGCTTCAGAACAGCCAGTCCCTATATTCTATCCTCCAGCTGTGCTTCATTTATTCCAGATTTTGAAGTAGAAAAGAAACTGATTGCTAAACAACACCACATAGAAGATAAATGGAGATTTTTACTGTTTTATCTACGGGAGGTAATGGCACTTTTCCTAGGAGTAACAGCATCACTCCCAATTGCACTTAATGGATAAATCTGTGATATTATGCTATAGAGACTCATATCTTTGTAGATGACTGCCATTGTTCTGGAGTACCTTTAAGATAAAAATGTAAGGGCACATCCCTGTTCAGATTTCTGCTATGAAGCAATCAGAGTCCAGGCCCTTTATTGTCCAATGCATACAATCCTGTTTTCTATCAGATGCCTAAATATGTTTTGTTTTTCTCATAAGTTACATATTTCATATATACATATATGATATATTCAATATTCAGATATTTTACATTTAAGTACTTCTATTTTTGTTTAACTCTTTGATTCTTATTTTTCTCTTCCCATACTGTGTACCAAAGCATGTGTTCAGTCAACCTGAAAAAATGCAGTCAAAGTTGTAACACAGAGCCCAGGCAAGTCAGGCTTTGATTGCCTAAAATAATTTCAAATAAATCTCGAAGCAGAGTTGTGCATGGTGCTCTGTGATGCATGGAGGTGCCAGGGTCAGTTTGACACCCCCAACAAATCAAGTGGGTTAGGGCTCCTGCAACTCATGGTAGCAAATGACGCTTGCCAAGATATTGTTATTCTAGGTGGAGCCATTAGGATACAGCAGCGCTGTGGAAAACTCATTGCTGCCGGGCATCCACTGTGCCAGCAGAACCAGTATTTACTTGTATAAATCCAGATTATGTTCTATTTGTCTGTATAGTTCTGGTGAGCATCTTTTCCTATTTCCAGTATGATGAAAAAATGATGTCTGAGGACTGAGCATGACTCCCTATCTAAAAGTATTTCTTCAAAATCAATGCCCATATTAGTCAGTACACATGCTACATTTCACTCAGCTGTGTGTGCACTAGGTGCGTTCTTTTCCCCTGTATCACCATGACCTTTCATAGATAGTTTTGGTGTTCCATGCTTCTTAACAAGCAAATAAAGCCGAAGCAAATGAAACTATGATCATTTTCATCTAATCTCTTTCTTTGTTCCTGCGTCTAACGGTGCAACCTCTATTTCTCTCTGTTCTCTCGCTCACTCTTTTCTGAGCACACCTGATGCAGATAAAGTTTAATAATTTACAGGTAGAGGGCCTAGTTTGCCAGGCTTGGGACATATTCCAACTTCTTTCCACAACTCTAATGAGTCAAAGCAGTCGTAAGCTTATTGCTACCGCTACATAAAACCAGATTTATGGATGCTTTTTGTCAGAAAGCAGTGCAAGGCAGTTTGAGTGTTCCACTGAATTTCTCCATTCATCTCCTAGAGTAAAGTTTCCCCATCTGCTAATGGAAAAAGTGTTATTATGAATATTAAAGATTTTTTTTCCTCATTAGAGAAATTAGATAAGATTGGCCTAGTATGATACACATCGTGCAATTCTATCCAAAACTACTGGCCTTATATCCAGTGATTATGATTCCCCAAAGACTGTACCTGTAGAGAGAGATCTTTGTGTGCTATAGCTCATTCCTGGTTGACACATTAAGGAGGGGAGGTTGGATGATATGGAGCCAGTGATCCTCTAAACGATCTGTCACTGCTAGCAGAGCTCCTGAGAGTTCTCCACAGCTGGCAAAGGTTATTCCAAACTTTCTGAAAATGACAGCAACATGTACTGCATATGCCCCTCCTTTCCCAGCAAATGAGGAGATACCCATTGACTTTTGTTTGTTTGCTTTTCTCTGTTTCTGATGTGAATTATTCATGGTTGCTATTTAAACAGTCTGGGTTTTTTTGATCGTTTGAAGATACAGCATCAGCATTACAATTTCAGAAGATAAAGCACAAAGACAAAGACCACTCACGTTATATATGATGGCAGCACATCTCACTCTAGAAATGGCCATATCTGAGATATTATATTCTGAACCAGATGGTGCTGTCAAACAGTGCAGAATGACAACTTTTAGATGATGCAGAAAGGGTAATGTGCCCAAGCAGTGAAGGAACTCTATCTCCACTTGCTGCATTTTTTTAACTTCAGTTACAGATGGCACAGCATGGATCATCTCAGGAGGAAAAGTAAGACTTTCTCATGGCTGATTTTAACTCAAACGAATCTGTGAGAACATTTATAAATTAGGCAGGCAGGCCCTTGTTTCTGTGGCTCCCTCATAGTAGAAGGAATAGGGGATAATAGAAGGAATTGGGATTTTTTAAAGTTATTTTTTATTTCAGCTGAAAAACTACAGAATAGTATCAATTCTAATCAAGCAATATATCTAATGAAAAATAGATATTAAAATGTGTCATGTTGTTTTCTTCTTCAAAAACTGGTTCCAATTTTTAGGTCAAAATATTTTTCACTTCAAAATACAACTTATGGTAGAAACTAAAATATTTCTATGAAATAAAATTATAACAGGTTGAAATTGTCAAAACAAAATTATATCCTTTATCCAAACAATGTCACATTATTTCACAACTCTGAATTTTTCTTTCATGGACATTTCTTAAAGAATTATATTTCATTATATTTCTTTGTCAGCAATTTCTGCCTGTTTGAAAATATTAATAAGCAAACAAAGTATTTCTTATTCAGTGCTACTCCAAATATGGGGTCTATAGAGATTAGATCAATCATCCAAAATGCAGACTTTCCTTCCTAAGTATCGCAGGATTACATTCTGCATCCACTCCATCTAGCACTGTAATCCTTCTAGATGACCATATTTATATAAAAATGAGGCACAATCTTTGCCTTCTCTTAAACTTACAATAACTTTGCTCTTAACTACAGAGGCCAAATGCCAAGCTATCTTCTTTTATACAAACTAATGAAAATCTGCACATTAGTCCATAAAGTGTACACTAAGACTATATTTGCTACAGCCAAAAAAAGTAACGGTTTCCAGGGTGTTTATATTAATCATGGCAGGTAAACTCAAGGAAGATGAATTGCATTTCAGAGAATCAGCACCTCTGCATGTAAAATGAACCACTGAACTGATAATGAGAGAAAAAAAATGTTACGAAAATAAAACTCCTGCTTAATGCAACATACTACTTCTTTTCTTGCAGAAATGTATTGGAAATGTGCAAATAAATGTAGCTTGATTTAGCTGATCTCAGTCTACTGAAATCATTACTAAACTAGCTGAGTAATACATTTACATTGAAAAAAATAGGTGGAATTTTTATCTCCAAGGGGAACATATAAACAAGAGATTATTTAGGACTAAAATTTAGGATTAAAATATGGTATTTAATCCTCTGTTGAAAGTGCAGAGGACAGCCAAAGAAAGGAGAACATTGTTAACTTTTGTAAGCAACTCAAGTCTTTGACATGCTTCTCTTAGTCTGTATGGCACACATGTCTTTTCTAAAAGGGTACTAATCTACTGTTGGCTGGCATGGTTGGGAGGGAGGATCACAAATGGGAATCTTACCAAATGTATAGGTGTGGGGAAAATCAGCATGGTCTAGAGGAATTAACTTAGAAGCATCAGTCAGGAATTCCCGAATTCTCAAATTGGCCTGGTATCACCTGTCATCCCTCCACTCCACAAAATGTGGCAAGGGAATGAAGACACTTGTCTTCCCAGGGGACTGTTAATTAGGACTAATTGTTGCATGAAAACAGATATTTTAAATTACATACATATAAAACATTCAATATATTTTCCAAATCATAGAATCATAGAATCATAGAATGGTTAGGGTTGGAAGGGACCTTCAAAGGTCATCTAGTCCAACCCCCCTGCAAGGAGCAGGGACGTCCCTGACTAGATCAGGTTGCTCAGAGCCTCATCCAGCCTGGCCTTGAACGTTTCCAGAGATGGGGCCTCCACCACCTTTCTGGGCAACCTGTTCCAGTGTTCTATAACTCGCATCGTAAAAAATTTTTTCCTAATTTCTAATCTAAATCTACCCCCCTCTATTTTAAAACCATTACCTCTCGTCCTATTGCAACAGGCCCTACTAAACACCCTTTCCCTATCTTTCTTGTAGGCCCCCTTGAGGTACTGGAAGACCGCTATCAGGTCTCCCTGGAGCCTCCTCTTCTTCAGGCTGAACAGCCCCAACTCTCTCAGCCTGTCCTCATAAGAGGTGCTCCAGCCCTTTTATCATCTTCGTGGCCCTTCTCCAACTGGTCCATGTCCTTCTTGTGTTGGGAGCTCCAGAACTGGACACATAAGTGTGGGGTCTCACCAGGGCAGAGTAGAGGGGGAGAATCACCTCCCTCAACCTGCTGGCCACACTCCTCTTGATGCAGCCCAGGATGAGGTTGGCCTTCTGGGCCGCAAGGGCGCATTGCCTGCTCATGTTACCCTTCTCATCCACCAGCACTCCCAAGTCCTTCTCCTCAGGGCTGCTCTCAATCCATTCCCTGCCCAGCCTGTATTTGTGCCTGGGATTGCCATGACCCAGGTGCAGGACCTTGCACTTGGCCCGGTTAAACTTCATGAGGTTGGCACAGGCCCACCTCTCCAGCCTGTCAAGGTCCCTCTGGATGGCATCCCTCCCTTCCAGCGTGTCGACGGCACCACACAACTTGGTGTCATCAGCGAACTTGCTGAGGGTGCACTCTATCCCACTGTCCATGTCGCCGACAAAGATGTTGAACAGGGCCAGGCCCAGCACGGACCCCTGAGGGACGCCACTCGTGACTTTATTACTGGAAAAATTTTTAGGCCTGATTTTGCTCAGCCACACAAAGGAAAGATTTTTATGGAACTCATGATTTCTTCTCTTGAAGCATTATACTTTTTTTTTTTTTTGCAGAATTAGAATGGTTTGGAGTATTACTTTCTGTTCCAGAGTGAAAACACATTCAGACACCTTTTTTTGTAAGATTTCTTTCAAAGGCTCCTCTACATTCATCTAGCTGTAACGAAAATATGGCATTCACCAACAGCTAGCTTTCACTTGCTTGTTTGTTTTTTCCCCACTGGCTTTCCAAATGTTATAAGCAAAGCCAGCAGAAATAAATTTATGTTGGCATAACCACAACTCATAACGGTTTTGCTAGCGTAGTGATGCCAACCTGGGGAAGAGGCTTTTCACAATACTAGCAGGCAATATTGAGAAAATTGAGCCAAGTTACATTTTTAATAGGGGAATATAAATATCTTGGGTTTAGTTTTCATTTGTTTTATCATATGAACAAAATGTATAATTCATCATGTGATGAAAAGCAATGACATAGCAATGGCATTGATACAACCATACATACTGTACTCCAGCTCTGATACATAATAATTTTTTTTACATCCAGATGTAATGTATGGAGATAATTATCCTGCTGAGGGATGAAAGAGTTAATCCATACGTCAGGAAAAACTTGTGACAGTTGCGTCTGTCATAGAATAGCTGGAGACAGTTGCAAAAAAGACATCTTAATTAAGTCAGAATCAGTGATTTGTACTCTTACCATTCTAGGCAGGTCTCAAAAGCAGGGATAGGAACACAGCCTCTGAACTCATTGCCCCTCATTGTTTTCTCTAACGCCCAAATAAGTTTCTTAAAAGCAGTTGCTAACTCCTGATACTGTTCTGCCAGCAGATGAATGCAGACAAACCCCACTGATGTGTCCTTTGTGGCTTTAGCTGTGAGTTACTGATGTTTAAGAGCTTCTTCAAATCCAGTCTGGTAGTCTTGGATGCATCGTATATAACCCCCATGAAGCTGAAGGTAGTTTCAAAGACTGCATCCCTGGAAAGGAAGTCAACATTGAGATATACTTTTTTGCACTTAGTATTAGAACACTGTAGGGAAAGAAGCTGCCTTGTAATGAAAAATGAGAATAATTCACAAGTGGAAACATACTGCCTAGCAGAAAATAGTTTCAAAATTCTGTAAATTACTTCCTTCCAGGTATTTTCTCTTAATAGCTTGTTCTTCCTCCCACACACACCTTAGAGTTTTGGGGTGTTTTCCCCTTTTGGTAAAAATAGCTTTTGATTCACATAGAACATGGGACATGTTTTTCTTTCAACCTTTTGACACCACATTTGTTCCCACCGCCTCAGCATCACTGCATCAGGTAAAATCTGAATTGTCAAATATAGAAACAACCCTCTGTTTTTAAGCACTTCTTCCAGGTTCTACAAAGACTCAGATCCCTCTTCAAAAAAGCTAGTCCTCAGCTACATAACTCTGTCTGTGACTTCATGTCACAGCATTTGCACCCAGACAAGGCTGCCCCAAAAGATCTCAACAGATCAAGATTCACCAGCACACATCTTATATTGGTGAAGCTTTATGAAGTTCTCTCTCTGAGGGTCACTAAGTTTCCCCAGACAAAAGTTTGTGTTCACAGTTTACGAGAGCAGGAGTGACATGGCCAGTGACAAGTACCAGCAGCATTATTAGCTTGAGCAGACATGCTGTCCAATCCAATTTTAGGCTCGGCAGACCTGCCCATAACTGCGGTTCATGAAAGGTCAGCTCTGTCACTTGTGATCACCACATAAAAAAAAAACAGATTAGTGTCTCTGTTCCCATTTTACTGGATAGTGTGGCTTTATCCACTTTCTCTTTCCCCTGGAGTGCTAGGGCAATCTTCCTCAGAGTCACCCAGAAAGCTAGGATAGATAAATAGGTTATATGGGAGTTGTGCCTCCTCCCCTGCCCTACACATTCACCTTCTCTGTAAGATCATATTGAGAGGGCGACGAGAGGAACTGGCCTGAGTCTGGAAGCAGTAGGGATACATTTCATCATTCCTGTTTGGGGTGGTCAAAAACTACATCGATTGCGTCAGTCACCAATCAGCAAGAATCACTCTCCTTTTGCATTCTGGCCTGTGGCCACAAAAGCTGTGGGACAGTTTCTTGTGATCTTCCTGGGCTGCTTGGAATCTTTCCTTGGCTTCTTGCAACACCTGCTATTGCTAGCTCAAGTCCAGGTTTGAATAGGCGTCTTTGAGGAAGCACACCATGTCATATCTAACTTGTGTGTCACAGGGCACTTGGTTTTGGTCAAGAAAGTCTTCTTAATTGAACTGTTTCTACTGTGAGGACCTAGTTAGGGTTAGCACTCTAAATGACTCTTACTAAAGGACATGCAAGGGCCTGCAGAAACTGAAATTCCCTCTGAGCTCCTCACTCCAAACTATTTTCTCAGACACCTACAAGTTTTCCTAAAAGTGCTTATCACTGCCTAATTTGTCCTGTCTGACTTCAGCCTGTAGGCAGAGATTACCATGCAGTTATGACTGCATTTAGATTTGTCTGACATATGGCATCAGTGTAGACTGTCCCTCTGCATCTTTTTCTTTGATTTTATCCCCTAAAGTTCTGCCGTTGTTTTCATTCCTTTCTGATCCCTTTATTTTATTGCAAACATTTTCCTTTCCCATTTGGATTGCCTTGTAAAGATAGATCACCAAACAAAATATATCAGAGTGGATAGTTTATTGTACTAAACTGACAGCCTTATCTGCTTGCATGTTATCATTACCATTGTTATTATGTTTGGATAGGACATAATTTCTTTCATGTTTTGAAACTCTCAGGAGCACTTTGGAGAACTACATTGCCAGTGCAGTCTTGCACAGAAGAACTAGAAAGGAAACATTGTTTATGGGCTATATTCTGGTTTTGAGCACAGCCCACAGCAAAAGGCAGTACAAAGCTGCACCATCCTGCAGAGGAAACTGGAGGCAATCTGCACTGGAGACCAGGCTGCCTTGGAAGTACAGTTTGTCACATCCCTTCAAATGCCCTGGCACATTCGTTATTGTTGTCTCTGGTCTGAGGAGAAATCTGGGACCTCCTTTACATTCTGCTTCACGTTCTTGTCCAAAGGAAACATCACCAAAACTGCCCATGATCCTTGGCTAGAACTCTAAGAGCCTTCATGGAGGGAGAAGGTAGGTCATTTCAGTGTCCAGTTGCCAGGACGTGAGTCAGTGTGGAAGAGACCTTCATGCTTCCTCATGGCTACTTGTCTTTAAGCTCTTCCTACAAGCTTTTGGGAGCCTTCTGTAGCAGTTAGCTGTCAAATCAGCTCAGCAGTGTATAAAGCTGAACTCTGAGCATCTCCTCTCCCAACGGCCAGGAAAGGTTTGACTATATCTATAACCTAAGGATTTTCACTTGGTGTTTTCATCTTTGAGGCTTTGTCTTGTGTGCTGCTCCATGACCTTCGTACGATCACAAGCAAAGCTGTCTTTCCCTTGTGACCTGGGGACTGCTCAGCATCGAGAAGGCTGTCAGTGACTGCCCCTTACGAGCAATGCCATGTTTGCAGAAAGCTGAGGCTTAACCACTTGCTCTACCATGACTGCAGAGCCTGGCTGTGAATATAAACACATCGCATGTCTCAGACCGTAACACACGAGGATGTGCATCCTGCTTATCGAGCTGAAAATCCTTGTTAGTTTATAAAAGACAGAGCAACAAACAGGAACAGTTGAGCTGAAGTCTATATATAATGGATCTAAGAGATATCCTTCTGTCATGCTGAGACTTGATTACAGCCTAAGTGCTGTCAGAAGGGCCATATGTTCCGTTCACAGCATGGCTTAGCCCTCTGCGGGCTCAGCGGGAGTGGGCCGTGGCTTGGCAGTCCAAGGCACGTCATGAATTGACTAGGATAAAAAGATTAGGGCCCTGATCCTCCGGTACCTTCCACCTTGTGCAGCGACTTGTGTGAGCGCAGAGTGGATGTGAATTGATACCGCTCAGCCTCAATAGCGGTTTAGCAGCACTTTGGGCTCATTTCAAAAAGGTGAAAATGACTATAGAAGCAGCAGATAATAATTGACCTTAATTCCTGCCCTGTATTTCCTTGGTGCTTGTGTGTTTCTCCAATGACTTGACTGTTCCTAACAGCCACATTTGAAGCAAAAATGGAGAGAAGAAGGACAAAGGTGACAGCCTCTACTGCGTTCCTTCACAGCGTTAAAATCTGCCTTCAAACCCCAGGCACCTGATCCTTGCCTAGTCATTAAAATCAAGAAGAAACAGGAAAAAAAAAAAAGCTAATGGTTGCTTATGAACAAAATAGGATTAATGGAATAATTTAACTCACAATGAAAAATATGGGCTAGAAAATGAATGCACTCTCCCTCTGCTGGTCTCCAAACCTTATTTATTGCTCCTTTGTCCCACTCTCAGTCTCCTTCTGTAATGGTGTTTTCTTCAGTGCCTTAGAAAATGGCTTGTAAGTCAGTGGGTGCAGCAATATTTCACATACGACTTCTGGAACAGAGATCATGCCCAGATCCCCACTAATTTTCATGCAAATTAGTGGCCCATTTAGAAAGGTCAGAACTGCCAAATGGTAACAAAAACACAAAAACAGGCAAGCCTAATGGAGTTAAGGGTTTACTCATGAATTTTTTTCACGGAGCCCTGTATATTGTAACCCTGTCTCTGCCACAAAGAGTACAACATTATGACTTGAAATATGATTTTTATAAGTCAGGTGAGAAGTGGATAATATACTAATGTACTTGCATCTAAATGAGAAGGGGAATGAAATGTCAATCTCCCCTTGATTTTTGCTCTCAAAGAAATTGAATATAAACACGGTCCTCAGGTATGAATTAGAGTTTCACAGATTTTTTGTAGTAATTGTTGCCATACTCGTTTCTTCAAAAGGGCTCTGCAATTAATGCAGAAAGGACAAAAGGAAGTAATTTCATATGGTGTTATAACATTAAGCTCCATCTGTAATAAAGGGTCAACTTAGTGTTAGCAGATATAAAATTGTGCTTTATTGTATGAGGGGACATTCAGCCTCTGATTTCTTTTACACTGGACAGAGTCTGGTATTCCAGCTGTACTGGAGTTTTCTGAATATTTTTTGTCATGGTTAAGGGATCCAAAAAACCAAAACAAAATCTATTTTGCTTTGACCCAAAATGAAATGTGTAACTCAGCTATTCAGGTTTTTATCATTAAGAAAATGATGGCAATATTTCTTTAAAAATCATCACTTAACATATTTTCATCCATTAGCTTTTCAGAATCAAACCTAGTATTTTTTTTTCTCATTTTGACTGAAATGACGTAGTTTTGTTCCCTGAAATTGTCATTTTCAATTAACAGGATACCTAAATGCAGTAGCTGTTCATACAAATTTGCCAGTTTATATGAACAACAGAAAAAAAAGCGGCATGAATAAAAGCTTCTTTTGTGAAGTGGCTGGGATAGTCTGGAGATGACTGATTATAGCCCATGCTCCACATGATCTGAAGCAATCAATGATTTAGCATTCAGTTCTGACTAGGCAAAGGCACAGGACTATTGATAGCCTTCTGCTTCCTGGACCCTTACCTTAATCTGTTTGTTTTGCTTTGCTGTCCAAAACCACTTGTTTTAGGCCAGGATTGCAATTAGCAAGCACCTGCAATGAAAAAATTCCTGAAGTTCAGGGAGGCATCTGTAAAGCAGGAGAGGGAGCCACGGGTTTAGAAGAGATGCTGAGCTTCTCTTGTTTTACGTGATGGGATGGTGATGGCCTGTTCCCTGCAAGATCAGCTTCAGGCATGGTTTTTCCTCCAGATTTAGTGGTGGCAGAACTGGAACTTCAGTGCTTAGCAGAGTGAAAAGCATGGTTACAGTGTGCCATGCCTTGGATGGTTTGCCTTTTTAGTTGCTCAAAACCTCTCTGAAGTAGAGATGAAATAGCAAAAAAAAAATATCCCCTTCTCAATCCATATACTTAGACTGGACTTCCATTCTTTTACGGCTGCACAAATTTGTCTGTGTTGTGTGTAGCAAGAAATACCAACCTCTGACAACTTGTTTGCTAACAATTCACAAACAGAAGGGAAATTCATCACATATAAGCCTACTCTAATTTGGTCACTTCTAACATTAACTATTTGAACACTCTCCTTCCCATTGATTGCTCTGTTATGTCCTGTGCTGGTTCAGCTGCTCCCTTCTACTCCTCATGGGAGCTCGACAGTATATCTGGAATAAACCCTTTGGCCTCTAATTTCCTGCATTGATACCTCCTGCTAGTATGCTTCGATGATTTTCAAAGGTGATCTGGGAAGGAGCTACTTTGGAGTGTGATTTCATTTTTAGTGTTCAGAAATGACAAGCAAGCTACAACTGTGCCCCTCTGCTTTGGAAAAGAGCCAGGTTCAAAGACCATGGAGCTTTTATAAAGCTCCATTACCAGAATAGGTTTCAATCCTACACCATTCAAACCCATTAGACATGTGCTCAAACACATTCTCTCCCCATCCCTAACACAGTAGGGTAGGAGGTGAGACAGATCAGGTTCAGCAGAAGGGTATTACCACTGCATTCTCAAATTAGAGTGAAATTGGTTTGGTAGATTCTTTCATTGTGCTCCCATGGAGAAAGCTTGTCCTCAGTAAATGTTTTTTAATCAAGTGCTTCAAGTCAAACTTCAGAAGTACTGGAAGTGGGACTTTAAAAAGTCTGTCTTCTTTGTTAAAGTTTGATAAAGATATGTGTTTAAATGGAATTCACAAAGACAAACATTACAGTGTCATAATTTGGGGCCCATACATGCATGTTTATCTTAATAGACATTAATCTATTACTAAGCTATAAATCTATTATGAAGGGCATTGAATATTGCCTTTCATCTACTTTTTTTCCTTCTCCTAAAATGGATCTCACTCAATAACCTTCCTACTTCTGGATAAGGGGTTCAATATGCAGTGGTATTCTTTCTCTTGTCAGACATGAGGTTATTACTGAATAATGATGATAATTAAAAGTACTCTAACTGATATGACTAATAAAACAAATTCACATCAATAGTGAAGGACAAATCTCAACATGTTAAGTTTGATTTGGATAAGCAGCCAAACGATTGATTATCCAAATGTTATTCAAAGGCTGCATGCTAAAATGGGAGCAGCAACAATTCAGATATTGAAATCTTATAATAGCAGCTGCTTCATGGTAAGTTCCTTCCTGCAGCTGGAAAAAAAAGAGCTGCTGTAGTTTATAACTGAAGGCAATATAACCACTGATCAAAACAGGCTGATATACGATGCCTTCCCAGCACTTCTCAGAACCATAATCACCAATACTGACACTTTTTGGACATTGATGAATAGCTTTCAATAGGGTAGGGGACTTCTAGCTTTCTGTTTTAACCATTGAATATAAATAAGCTCTGTTCTGGAACATTACGAGAAATATCAACATATGTTTATATTAAGAATATATATCAAAGAATGATTTATGTTATAATTGTATTTTTATTTGTAATAAAGAATATTAAATTATTTTTCATTTATAATATGTTGTCATGTATATATCACATATACATATCAGTATTTCTGATATTTTTGTTACATTCTACTTTTAAATGACTAAAGAAAGGTACTGTCTGTTTGATACGCTATTCCACAGTCTATAACTACTATAATAATATTTCTATTTTGCCGAAGCTTTCAATTTGTACCAAACTGTTTTTTCTAGCACAGTCAGCTTTCAAAGATCTCCACAGCTCCAGATTTTCCTTGCTTCTGAACATTGTTCTCTTCAAAAGTAAATACACTACCTTCTTTATCTATATGCCAGCCCTGATTGCTTTTTTGTCAACATAAATGTAAACATTCCTATCACTTCAGCCACATTAGCCTGCTATCTCCCAGCTAAACTCTTCTTCCCTTTACAGATTTGAGTAAATCTCTCCTTGAGTGCCATCTTCCCAAAAAGATGTCCAGGAAATCAGCTGATTTTCTGAGATCTGAGTGAAAAGACAGATAGCAAAAATTAGTATTTTTAAATTGGGAAAATAATAAGGTGGAAGTGCTTATCCCTATTTAAGATGGTAGTTATTCAGTGCTATTTATGTATTATTCCTCTCCCTTCGTTTAGCACTGGTGATGTCCATCGTGCCTGTTTGCGTAGTGGTGTAAGCAGAGCCCTGATGAGAGCCCTGAGGTGTGCAGGCAGATGTGAGAGCATGCACCTCATTGGTCAATGGAGCAGCTAAAATTCCCTTCCACTCCTCTGCCTGTGGAGCGTACCGTGCCTAATGCTTTTTGGTGCCTTCATGTGCTTACTAACAAAAAGTAGCTGAAAGAAACAGTTTTGGAATAATAGGTGAAAATGCCTTAATGTAAAATGTATTCATTTTTTCCACACAAACACAAACACATCAATTGATAGGCAAAAATCTCATCCTGTGAAAAAAAATTTCAGATATAAAAAACTGAATTAAATTAATCAAATGAAGTATTTACCATTAATAGTTCACCTTGCTTTAGTCCTTGTTCAAAGGAAACTCCCAGCTATAACTCATAGCCATGTCTGACTAGAAAGCCTGGGATTTGGTCTTTAGATTATAGACTCAAAGTATATTATTGTGTTTAGGATTAGAGTATGATGTCAGTATTACATTATTCCAAACACATGATGAGTAATGGGGGCTGGGTATAATCAGTTACCTTCCCATTTCATCTAAAATTTCCTTGTAAAGGAAAAACCAGAATTCCTTAAAAATTAAATTAAAAAAAAAAAAAACCTGAAGAAATTCCTTCAGTTTCCTTTAAAGAAGCTTTTCATGCTAAGTTCATTAAAACCCCCCCGCAACTTAAACATAGGCATATAAAAAGCAATTTCCTTAGATAGCAACATTCTTTATTCCCCTTGCTATTATTAAAGATACTAGTGTTTGAACAGCTTTCTCCCTCACAAATCAGCTTTTCCTTTAGCTGAGGGAAGTCATAACCCTGTGTTTATAACATCTCATGCTGTTTTTCCAAAAATAATTTTTGTGCCACCAGTGCAGAAGAGATCATGGAGCCAATGAACTTTTAATATGTAAAACAGTCACCCTGACTCTGAAAGTTATATTTTCAAATTCGATACATCCTGGCTTCCAATTGTGCACAATCAGAATAAGATACCTACATACCCTGAGTGCTCAAATTGGAGTACATGTGTTCTTGAGTCCTTGAAGTGGACATAAACAAGGGTGTCAAGTACAAAGGACTTGGTTCTGGCAGGTGAAGAAATGCATTTATGAGATTTTGAGTATCTATCAACTCCATCAACTTCTATTGAACTGAACAGAAATTGAAGATGTAGAACATTCTAAAATTCCATCAGAAGTGTATTTAGCCTCTGCCTAAATGGTCTCTTTCAAAATACCACTTCACCTTTTGAGAATGTTTTTTTTTAACTCTAAAAGTGATCAAGCACTGGAACATATTGCCCCAAGGATGTTGTAGAGTCTCCATCCTTGGAAATACTAAAAAGCCATCTGGACATGGTCCTGTGCAACTGGCTGTAGCTGGCCCTACTTGAGCTTGAGGGGTTGGACCGGACGACCTCTAGAGGTCCCTTCCAGTGCTGTCATTTGAGATCTCAGTTCACAGTCAGAAGCTGCTGTAATTTCCTATTATATAAACTAAATGGGGCTATCAAGATTAACTACTAGTAACAACATTTATTTTTAATATGAAGCAAAATTAACTAGGTAAATGATGGAATATAGCTGTGTGTTTTCTTCTCTTGGAAGGTGGGCATTATTTTTACGTTCTCCTTATTGTAATGACATATTTTTTAAAACTTGGAACAGTTTCTATGGTAATTTTCTAGTTTTACAAAAGTGAGTAGAATAGCTTTTCAAAAATGTATGGAAAAATGTGATTTAGGAAAAATATATTGTTAACAATTTTCAATGGGAGAAATACCTCCATAATGAGAAAAATGAGAAAAGGACAAATTCAAGCAAAACAAGAAGATTATATTTCAAGCCTGCACTTTAATCCACCTCAAACGTCGTTTATCCTTCTGACTTATTATACTAGTCTGGTGAATCCAGAAGATAAAGGGCCCTTCTAAAGAATCCATCATGAGGTCCAAAGTAATTGAACTCTTGATTAGGGTATGTGTGACTGAACAGAAAAACCAATGTATAGAAGGTGGTTTATTAGTTAGCCTAGGGCCATATTTACCAGTAAACTCAGCTTAAGTAAAAAAAATCTGTCATTACTTTCAGCCCTCCAAATATCTTCCCATACTTTTGATGTCCTGCAGGGCTGCCTGGTGGCTCCCTGGTCACCCTGTTGAGAGTGAAGCAGGCAATTTTATACCTCTGGCCCCACAGCTGTGCCTCCAGTATGGCATCCAGCCCTGACACAGCCCCTTGGTGAGGAGGAAGCATTGTCAGCTGGGTGCTGTATAGAAGTCCTGTAGTGAAAGATAACACCTCCACATCTTAGATGAGCATAGCAACAATCTTTTACCTCAAAACTCCTCTTACATTCTGGCACACAAATACAAATGATGGAAGAGTTGGAAAGTGGGGAACACATATCTGAATCCCTTGGTGATATGTAGAGTCCTGACTCATCCGCTGAACATTAAGGCTCAATATCTTTGAGGTGGAGATGGGATGCAAATGTATCCCATAGTCAAGCCACAATTAGGGACACATATTTAGTGCCCTTTAGATTTTATTCTATTGGCCTTCTACATTGCCACATTACTAAACCAAAATCTAAGTACAGGCACATGCGTCCTGGGTGTTTTCCAGATTCATACAGTGACAATAGAGAGATTGTATTTTATTTTTTTATTGTTTCAGTTTACAGATTCCTTTGGAGTCTGGATTCTATTGTTTTAACATTTAAAAAAAAAAAGGAACTGTTTTATCTTATAAATTAAAACCGCCAAGAAGGTTAATTCAAAAATTCATTAGAAAAAAAAAATAAGAATTCCCACTGAATCTGAAAATTGCTATGGCCTTTCATCTCCAGGCAAACTTCCATGGCTACAGATGATGCTCAGTTGCACTATGAGCATTATTAATTCCAGTGATCCAAAAGGGAATGAAATGCTCAAAACACCTGTGAAACTTAGCAAACATGGCACAGAGAATACTGTGCACTACATTGTCCAGTACTTCCAGCAATGAGTAACAATCTCCTCAGTTTTAAAGAGAAGCACATTACTCTCAGCTCCCCAAATTTTTTCTTTTCCACTTCTCACCCTGTTGACACTGATCTATTGGAAGGAGGACGACCAAGGTAGGGGCAAAGAAAACTGGGATATTGTCAGAGCTTAAAATGACCCCAAAGTAGAATGGTGATGAATCAAGTAGACAAGATTGACACCAAGTATCAAATGACAGCAGCTAGTTTACTTGTTTTGATTTCTCTTGGACAGTTTTGTTCTATAAATCCTTCAGAAAAGGAATGCAAATTCCGGTTTCATTGAGGATTTAATCTCATACATTTTTCCTTCAGATACCCCCATCAGTCAACAATCAACTGCTTGATTAAAGTGTCTTTCACATTTCTGGAAATAAGCTATAGTGCATGTAAATTTTAGAAGCAAGACGTGATGACTAATTAGTGTGATCAATGAGTAGCAATACGCTTTGTGAAAAAAAAAAATCCAAATGCATTTTGGATAACAAAACAAGATTTTTTTTTTGTATATGCATGTTTTTGGCTTCATTCGTCAGATCATCTTTACTGGGACTAAAATCTGAAATTAATAAATAAGTAGTAGTCTGATTTGTCTGTATGGCTCATACAAGTTACAATTTTATCTATAAAGCCACTCAAAAATACTTATAGCTTTCTTTGTTTATGGGTAGCCCTTACAATGAACCAATCTTCACATATTCAGATGCATTTTAACAGTTTTTGTAACTTTTAGCTGTTAATTTCTCAAAAAAAAAAAATGCAAGGGAAGGTAGTGGAAATTGTTCCAGCCAAAATTTAAGATCTTTTTTTAAAAAAATTAGCTGTAGTACTTTTCATCTTAATGATAAAGAAATTTCAGGGCGGGGGGGGGGGGGGAGGGAGGGGGATTACAGTAGTTACAATTTCAAATTACTTCAAGAAAATCAAGATAAGCACTGAAAGAATAGTAATGCTAAAAATGACCAAATCTATACGTGGAAATTCAGGCAAACAAAATTCAGATAAAATTTTCAGATTAAAAAAAACACTGATAATATAGAATCACAGAATCATAGAAGGGTTAGAGTTGGAAGGACCTTCAAAGGTCATCTAGTCCAACCCCCTTGCAAGGAGCAGGGACATCCCCAACTAGATCAGGTTGCTCAGAGCCTTATCCAGCCTGGCCTTGAACGTTTCCAGGGATGGGGCTTCCACCACCTCTCTGGGCAACCTGTTCCAGTGTTCTACAACCCTCATAGGAAAAATTTTTTTCCTAATATCCAATCTAAATCTACCCCCCTCTATTTCAAAACCATTACCCCTCGTCCTATCACAAGAGGCCCTACTGAACAGCCTCTCCCCATCTTTCTTGTAGGCCCCCTTGAGGTACTGGAAGACTGCTATCAGGTCTCCCCGGAGCCTCCTCTTCTCCAGGCTGAACAGCCCCAACTCTCTCAGCCTGTCTTCATAGGAAAGGTGCTCCAGCCCTCTTATCATCTTTGTGGCCCTCCTCTGGACCTTCTCCAGCTAGTCCATGTCCTTCTTATGTTGAGGGCTCCAGAACTGGACACATAAGTGTGGGGTCTCACCAGGGCAGAGTAGAGGGGGAGAATCATCTCCCTCGACCTGCTGGCCACGCTTCTCTTGGTGCAACCCAGGATGAGGTTAGCCTGGGCCGCAAGGAGACATTGCCTGCTGATGTTGTGCTTCTCGTCCACCACCACTCCCAAGTCCTTCTCCTCAGGGCTGCTCTCAATCCATTCCCCGGCCAGCCCTGTCAGTATTTGAAATTCTAAGAATATTTTTTTTAAAAATAAAAAGGCTATTATTTAAGATTTAGAAAATGATACTCATGCACTAGAGTCCAGGAAGTTCTAGGTTCTTTTTCCAGCTCTTCCTCTACTTTGACAGCTTGCAGTTACTTTCTTTGGTTTTGTTTTTCTAACATGTGGAGTCATGTTTGAATAATCCTATTTAAACCCATGTCTAGTTAACTCAATTCAGATTTGAAAACTGTATTAATATAACATAGGAATGAAAGTAAAACCGTTCGTAGCCTTTCATCAATTACATATATCTTTCCCTGTGGTATCAGTTTTTAATCTCACTCTCTCTCTTTGCTTTCTCTTTCATAAAAAAAAAAAAACGTCTCTGGAAGGACACCTAAAAACTAAAATGGTATCTTCAAAGAAACTCAGTGCTGAACTGCCTCAGCAGGGTCCGTGTCATTTTTTTCCTTGATATCCCTCCATCTCTTTTCTATGCAGAATAAATAATGTTTGCAAAAACATTACTATCGTATTTCAGATCTTCTTTGTGCTTGTCTGTGGAAAATCTCCACTTCTGTAATAATAAAGCTACAAAACACGAAGGTTAACTTTTTTGTTCTAGATTTTGTATTAAGTTGTTTGATTAAGTAAAAGCAATTAGTTGTTTAAGAACAAAGAAACACATAAAGGTCATGCTGAAACAAGCCACCACTTCTACCGTCAGATTATGATGAGATTAAGTGAGACCTAACTGGCACATGCTGCTCCTGTTAGATTTAGTTCTGACCAGTCATGAGGAATTATTTTAGGAAGTAATAGGATTAACTAAGCAAAATTCAAGATGCAGCATTCACTTTCTTAACTAAAATAGAGGAAATGTTCTTACAAAGCTTGTCAGCTTTTTGTTCTTCATTCATACTTAGGACTGGTGCTAGTAGCAGATGCTTGTGGCAAGAATACAAAAATCATAGGAAAAACAAGACAGAACACAACTTGCTTATCTGTATTTTGGAAATGTTCTTAGCTGTGTTTGACTGGCCGATAAAATGTACCTGAGTTAATATAAGGAAATGAAAGATTACACATAAACCAACTAGATGTCCGAGCTATGATGTCAGCTTTCCAATTTGTAAGTATTTTTATGGCTTTATTTCTTGTTTAAACATTTTTAGTAACAAGGGACTTAGATGGAATTCTGTGTATGTGTATACATATTCACAGTGGTCATGGCAGAAAGAACAAAATCCTTAGCATGCAATCTATTCATCTATCACAAAGATGAGAAAAAAGTACGAGTATGCTAGCTCTGAGCATTGAATATACATGCACACACACATATTAAAATGAGACAAAGAGGTCAGAAACTGGCTGCAAAGGTCAGGCAGAGAATCCTTCTACAAAGAGAAATAGATCAGGAGGAGAAATGGATTTTCTGACAAAGGAATATTTTCAAGAACACAGGGAAACCTCAATTTATTTTTCTTACTTCATTTGCAAACCAAAAGTCTCTCCATCTCCCCAGAAAGGCTTTGTTTTAGTTTTGCTGCAGTTAACAACTTTTAGTCTGAATGAACAGAAAATTGGAAAAAAAAAAAAGAAGTAAAGGAAGGAACTTCACAAATTCCATTTTAAATGTCAGAAAAGGATGTAAAAATAAATGTAAGACTTTCAATATGAAATGTCTTTTTTTTTTTTTCACCTTTCTGGTTTAAAGCATCAACCTGCTGAGGTAAAAGAAAAAAAAAAAAGTAGGTTTTTGGAAAATTCCATTGCAATACCACTGATGAACCAACAACTCACTCAACTGGGCTGAGTTGAGGGACCGTACCAGCTGCTTTTTTCCAGTTCTTTATAGCCTGCCTGTTGTTGCAGGAAGTGGATTTTACTGCAGTATAATTGAATAAGCAGAGCTCCATCATTGCACTGATATAAGCAGTAATTGTTGTAAACATTGCCAAGACCAGGGCTATAGATTAAGCAGCTATAGATGGTTCCCTAATGCTCCACCTATATCTTCTACAAGGTGCAGTGTTCAAATGCAATAATCTTGCCCTTTATGTATGAGTGTGTGTAATATAGGTGGGTGGAACATTTTATTTCAGATATAATGCTTTTTCAGCAAAAGGGCTCTTATAATTTCAAAAACTTAGAAGACTTAACTGATTTCTGCCAAATGAAATTACTTTAACGCTAAAGGTGGAGCTGACGTTGGTAGATTACTCTAAAGCTGATCTTGAAACACTAGTGAAATCACTAACATTTCAAATCCCTATTGTGCATTGATTTTCAGGAGACTTTTATTAATCATTGATACTAATGTTTTCTATTGATTAGTAGTTTCTCTGTGCATGGGTCATTCTGTGCAGTGTTTCTGTCTCAGTCACATAACAAAAGACCCTCAGAGCTAGAGAAGGTGGGGGCCATTTGAAAACTACTTAGTAAATGGTTAAGTTTCAGCACTTAGCAGCTGAAAATCTAAATATGGTGCAAGTGTACAGGTTTTTTCAGTTTAAAGAGAGAAAAATATTTATGTTTGTTGAAAGAAAGAAGGAAAGAAAGCAATGAAGGAGGAAATTGACTCAATTTATGAATATATTTCCATTCTCTTTTTTGTGTTTACAAATCTGCCAAAATACTCTTGAAACCTTGTATTTCAGTACTCTTTTTAGGTCAAACCTCAACTACCTGCTCAATCCATTGAGTTCATGAGCAGCTCCAGGTTAAAAACAACAACAACAACAAAAACAACTCCTCTTCCTCAAAAAAAAAAAAAAACAACCTTGTTAGGATGCATTAATCTTCTCTTTTCCCAAACAGTTAGTTCAGTTACAGCTCTTTAATTTTTGTACAAATGTTTTAATCCATTTGGGGAACTTTCAAATGCAATAGAAAAATTTCGCTTATTGTTTGCCCACAGAAATTAAAGCTAAAGAATTAATTGAGATCTCATATGTTTAACACAATGAAATTAGACTCTACACAACCCTCTCAATACTTTATGGTTTTAAGGATATGGAGGAACGCATCTAGTATTATGATCTCCATGGGGGACTTATGAGCTTTTGTGTTCAGATAGAATGTCCCAGACATTTTTCTACTTCACTTTGTGAGATAGTCAGGGAAAATACTATCCTACACAGAAGAATGCCAAAATTATGGAGAAAGGAGGAGTCCTGATGCTCTCCTGATGGCAGAGGATGAGAATCTAAGTGCATCACAGAACAAGTGTACCTGTCAGTTTGGAAAAAGTATCTAAGCTTAGATGCATATCCATCTCCTCAGGATTTAGCTCAGACTTTCTGATATTTTTGCACTAATTGAAGAATAGAGTAGGGAAGGTAATACCATTCATTTCTTGCAGTTTCCAAGAAACATTTTTCCCCAATGGGCTAGAATTTTTCTGGCTTTTAAGCAGGCTATGCAAAGAGGAAAAGGAGGAAAAGTCCTTACATTCTGCTGACAAACATATATATCTACATAAGCAAAGTATATTGACCACAGTTATTCAAACAGTCAGAGTCCTTTAAGTGCTTCCAGAGTCTAAGTGAAACCAATGGAGCTGATACTTATAAATTAACATAGTTCTGCTCCTGTAAATCAATAGATGTCTCTATTTGTGTCAATACCTGAAAATCTAATAAATTATTTTATGCAATAAATTAGAATTGTTAACAACAGATAAATGTCTGTATGGGTCATTATCAGCAGTACAAAGTATTGAAATCAGAATTGCTGGAGAACTCAATTCTTGGCTGTACCATCCAAAAGAAGAGGTGATTCAAGCAACCAAAGAACAAAACGTAATTGTGTGCTATTTGGAGTGTTATACTATGAGTGACACAGAATATGTTCCTAAAATACCTTCTGTGTTTCAGGTTTGATTTTTTTTTTTATTTCATAATAAATAATTAACTCTGTGATCATGGAACAGAATTTAGAAGTTTAAAGGAACTATATGATTTGGAAATTCCTATAGAGTTTGATTTGGATATATTAATTTGATCATTGAATATCAGGTTGTCAGCATGATAATACTCTCTCCCTTCCTGTTCCCACAGCAAAAAATCTTGATATTTCCCTGGATAATCCTCACTGAAAGTAAACCAAGAGAACAAGGAGATAGCTCCATTGATTCGGAATCAAAGGGGTTCAGTAATACTTTCTTAGGTTCACAAATTAGTTGCATTTCATATACGATCACAGTCAAGGCACAGAAACACTGGTAAAAACTACATCACATAATATGATCTTTTGAAATAGCCAATCATTATTAATTTATATTGGCAAAATCATTAATTAATTATTGATTTTTTTTAAAAGTCCTTTTCTTAATGCTAACATTTATTTTCTGTGAACAGGAGTGGTTTTTGCTTGTTCAATTAAGTGTTTTCTTCAGATTTTTGTCCTTTTTGTTTTCTTAGAGTCCAGCTTTGCAGCTGATCATTTCCCTTATTAAAGATCATGGATGAGTTAATTCAGTTTTTCTGCCTTCCAAATCACTTAAACAGTGTAGATGTAAATTTTAACATTACTTGCATTTTACTTAGAAGCAACTAATACAAAGAAAACAGAGGGACAGACAGAGGGGGGAGGGGGAAATTCCTAAATCCTCTGAGTCAGAGGCTATCTATTTAGAATATGTTTATTCAAAACCGAACACAATGGAGTTCTGTTCCCATGACTGGGCCTCCTCTATGTTACTGTGATACTAATAATAAATCGATATAAGCACAGAAAGTAAAAATTTTATGCATCCAAATGACAAGTAAACTTTGACCCCGTTTTCAAAAACACCTAAATTGCCTTCAGAACCTGAATGCCATTTACTTTCTCACATACAATGGCACTTTTGAAAATGTTACCTAAGACGTAAAAATGGATCAGTAACTGAGACAAGACAGACACTGTGAATAAAGAAGCTGAAAGGAGAGGAAAATCCAATTTAAATGCATAATACGTATGCACACACATGTATATACTAACACGCTTACATACATACACACGTACATGCCAATTGAATATACTATGCTTAAATGGCATAGGAGTCTCTTTACCTAGGCATATTTTGTATTAGCTCAATCATCATTCCAATTGGCAAGCAGGCTTACATTACAGGAAAAAAAACCAACAGTACTTCTGAGCATTAACTGGCTTTGTGAACCTTATGAACTCATAAACTAATTTGTGAGGCTTGCAAAACTTCAAACCACAGAAGCTGCAATGTAATCCAGAAAAAAACAATTTATCCTAGAACGCTTATTTGCAAGCCTTCCCACTTCCCCTGTTGTTTTGCTTTTGGTTTCTCCACGGTGATACACTACATATACTGCTAAGTCTCTGCTGAGCGAATTCAAAGCTGTCATAGGGTAAAATAGGCAGGTCATACACATTATTTAAGGTGGTCCCAGATGGCTAAAGGAGACTTGCTAAATTTCCACACAAAAATTTAATGCAAGTTTTAAAATGTGAGAACAGGGAAAGTTTCTCAGTCTTTGCCAGCAATGTGTAAACATTTGTACTATAGGAAGGCAGTAAGATATGCACTACTACTCAAGACATTTTCATTTTGTTTGCTTTTTACACAGTTTTCATTTCTAATGTGAACTTCCCAGAGTCAAAAAATAGAGCTCTGTCAGAAAGACCCAAGTCTATGTCTTATCAAAACTCTACCAAGTAATAGTTTGATCAGGCTGAAAAAGTTAACAAGCCTCCCAGTAAAAGTGGTCGCAAGTCATCATGAAACTCCAAATTGGGCAAGTTTTACACTGCCAGACAGTGTCAGGCTTGAACGGGATTACTCAGAGGCTGGCCCAGTTTCTTGCTTCCAGGAATTTCACAGGAATGAGATCAGGCAATTGTTCAGCTGTACAATGACCATAAGGCTCTGTGGTACTCCTCATTTTCAACACAGAGTCAAGAGCAATGGATAAGCTTAGCCAAGTCATCATGAAGGTGGTGATATCACCACTGTTATGAGGACGGTTCTGAATTCCTTTTCCAAGAGTTCTTTGTCTTAATTTTTTTCCTGAAATAGAGACTTGGATAAGAACAGACTAGATGAGTCAAGATGAAGGTAAAACAGAAATAAAGCCAGTTTACTAGAGACATTTTGTGGAGACCTTGGCAGCTATGAATTTGAGAAGATTTGCAGCATAATTTATCTAAATATATCATTATAGTCTTGATTACAATCTATTCCTAAGAGGTTTTCTTGCCTTGCAGTGTTTTCCTTTCTTAATTTTATGATCAACAGAAGTGTTTCAACCATTTCTTTTAGGTGATAAGCTTTCCCAGTTACTGGTGATACTATGACCTACAGAACAGATCAACAAAATGCGCCTCCATACGCTGATCTTTGAGGCAGAAGTTTTGTCTAGAGGGAACTATTGTGACCAGTCAGCTTCATCACTGAGACCATAGGGACCTCATCAGGACCCAAAATCCACTTTCAAGAGTTGTTCAAGGACCAATACAGTCCTTTAAATCTTCCGTTTAAGCTGGTTCCTGAGTACCTGAGAAGCTACATCCCTCCCTATGGCAGTCAAGTCCAGCTACTGCACACTTGCTAGCAGTGGCTGCAGAAACTCTATGATGACTTAACTCAGATTTTCACAGCCTTAACTCTTCTTCCTTTTAGCTACTTGATGCTTCTCTCAAGGAAGAGTGCAGGGCCCAGCCGTACACTTAGTCTGCTGCCCACTGACCTTCCTTTTGAGCTGTCAGCTGCTAAGTAGTTCCATACTGTTTTGGCATAAACTTGAAAGAGTACAATTAAAAAAAAAAAAAAATGAATGCTAGTAGAACAGGACCACAAATACCTTGCAACTGTACTCTTCTGTGATGACTTTATCTTCCCATAAGTATGTTATTCCAAATATTCTGCAAGTGGACAAGAGCCTACTCATACATTGTTTGCACTGCTTGTATTAATTAACAGCCCTTTTTTATACTGGTAGACTGCACCAGGATTAGTACATTATGATGACCACTCAGCACTGTCATTCTCTAAGGCCCTGGCAGCAAATGCAGCTGAGTACTGATTGACAAGTACAGAAGCTCATCCTAGCTGTATGAAGAAATAAAGTGAATATAGGTTGTTGCCAGTTATTGGCTCTTCTGAACCAAGATAGCTTCGCTCTTAATCTCTTGCATGTTACTTTTATGATGTATTCAGGGACAACAAGACTTGTCTGCTCTCCTTATCGACTTCAGTTTACAATATAGCTATTTCACCATCGCATTCTGTCTTTAATTCAGTCACAAAAGGCCATACATTGGAAAGTTATTATTATTTATTTACAGCACAGTACTGGCTAGGCACCTAATTGAGGATCGATTGTACTATGTAGTATACAGACATGTAAGAAAGAAAACAGTCACTGCCTCAGGCAGCTGCGGTCTGTGTGGCAAGTACAGCAGGTAAACACAAATGATAAACAGCGCAGGGCTGGGTGAGTGAAAAATAAAATGCAAAGACTTTATCAGAAAACAAATGTCCCAGCTTCCTACTGAGGCTTTATATTTGTCCTGTCTTCGGCATCCCACACTAGCAGTTGATTTTTAAGCTCTTTTGGTATAAAACTTAATACTTTATCTTTACATGCAGATAAATTCCATGAATAAAAACATGAAAATAATTACAGATACATTTAGAAACCATATGTATATGAATTATACAAAAAGTTTAAAATTAGTGAGAAAGACTAACAGCAATCACAAGGCTTTACACGTATATCAGAATGTGTCTAATCATGAGCATATGTAGGTGTTTTTCCTGCATATCTCAGTTCATTGCATGTGTGCATATTAATATACTTGAACATCATTATCCGATTTTATACTTGTAAGGATGGAAAAGAGGCTGGAGAAAAGTCTGGATAAATTGATTGCAAAAAGTAGCCTAGAGAGCACCAGGTAGAATTGAAAATGAGTGACAGAGTGACAGTCTTGAATCATTGTCCATGTGTATACTCACTAGAAAACTCTCCTTAATTTTCATCATAATTGTTGTTTACGGTGTACGTTTCATCGACCTGGTTACATTGATTCCAATGAGAGATGTCATTTTATAATTGATGGGTGACATTAAGCAAACAAGCACAGTCTGACATTCAGGCCTAGTAATCATAGAAGGCCCAGTAGCAAAATGAGTCAGTGAAAAATCAGCTACCCTATTGTAAAATGCCCTGGAATTTAAAACAGATTTGTCTCATTTAATTCATTGAGCTGACCCTTCAAATCAGGCTGTGCATATCTGAGGTGAAGACAAGGGCTGTGGTCTACGCACATGCATTGTTTCGGCTGCTCGCCTACATCTCCACATGTAGCAGCTGCTTCTGTCCTCTCCCCCTTCTTCTTTCTGCAAGACATGTCATTTAGAAGATCAACACCTACTTCACACATTTGATTAGATACTCACATTTAACATCCTGGTTTTTACACATGGAGAAATGTATATGGATCAATCCAAACTAGAAATGGGAGTAGAGGGAAGACATGCTGACACCCAATCTACCGCTGCACTTGAGAGAGGCTCAGGTAGAGAAAACAGTTGTTTCCAGATGTTGCTACTTTTGTAGACTGAGCTCTGTCAAGAACCCAGAGATATGGAGAGTAACTGAGGAATGACTTAGCCTACACCTATTCTGACATACAAGATAAGGCCAGGGCACAGTCTGAAGTATAGTTAAGTACTGTACCAAGACCACTGCAATATTTTATAATTATCACACTCCTTAGCACAGTTTTTGCACACACCAGACAATGCCTGAGTATGGTTTGGGGGACAGCACCTTTAAGGAGCTATTCCAAATAGGCAGCTTGAAAGCTGTCACTCTGTCTTCTGAGTGGACCAGACACAAGCTATATGGACACGAGCCAGGATTTACCATTTGCCCTTAGGAGCAAATAATAGTCTCTGAAGCACTTTGTTTACTGCTTAGACATAGCTTTTTGAGGTGCAGGACATACCTGCTTAATTTCCCCACCATGAGGAAATATTCATGAAATCTACATCCACATCTCCTCATAGTGACTTTCTCTAAAGACTCTTCTCTTCTCCTTGTACTGAAAAAAAAAAAAAGACTATACGTCACAAGATACATTTGAAGATGAGGATCTTGAAAAGATCATCACTGACTGCATTGTGCCATCTGGACTGAAAATAAGTAACTGGGATTTTATTTTGCTTGTACGGATCACCAAATATTGTGGCTATAAGACTGCATGGAGCCTTAACTATGAAATCCACAAATGATATGCACTCCACAAACATTTGACATTGTCCCACACAGCATCCTTGTCTCTAAACTGGAGAAACATGGATTTGACGGATGGACCACTTGGTGGATAAGGAATTGGCCTGATGGCTGCACTCAAAGAGTTATGGTCAACGGCTCAATGTCCAAGTGGAGACCGGTGATAAGTGGTGTTCTTCAGGGGTCGGTATTAGGACCAGCACTCTTCAACATCTTTGTCGCTCACCAAACACACCAAACTGTGTGGTGTGTTCAACACACTAGAGGGAAGGGATATCATCCAGAGGGACCTTGACAGGCTGGAGAGGTGGGCCTGTGCCAACCTCATGAAGTTCAACCAGGCCAAGTGCAAGTTGTCCTGCACATGAGTTGGGGCAATCTCAAGCACAAATACAGGCTAGGCAGAGAATGGATTGACAGCAGCCCTGAGAAGGACTTGGAGGTGCTGGTGGATGAGAAGCTGAACATGAGTTGCCAGTGTATGTTTGCAGCCCAGAAAGTCAACTGCATCCTGGGCTGCATCAAGAAACATGGCCAGCAGGTCAAGGGAGGTGATCCTCCCCCTCCACTTTGCTCTCGTGAGACCCCACCTGGAGTACTGCATCCAGTTCTGGAGCTCGCAGCATGAGTAGGATGTGAACCTCTTGGAGTGAGTCCAGAGGAGGGCCACAAAGATGATCAGAGGGCTGGAGCACCTCTCTTATGAATATAGGCTGAGAGAGTTGGGGCTGTTCAGCCTGGAGAAGAGCAGGCTCTGGGGAGACCATATAGCAGCCTTTCAGTACCTAAAGGAGCCATACAAGAAAACTGCTGAGGGACTTTTGGCAACAGCATGTAGTGATAGGACAAGGGGTAATGGTTTTAAATTGAAAGAAGTTAGATTTATTTTAGATATAATGAAGAAATTCTTTACTGTGAGGATGGTGAGGCACTGGAACAGGTTTCCCAGAGAAGCTGTGGATGCGTCATCCCTGGAAGTGTTCAAGGCAGGATTAGATGAGGCTTTGATTGAGCTGATCGAGTGGAAAGTGTCCCTGCCCATGGCTGGAGGGGTTGGAGACAGATAATCTTTAAGGTGCCTTCCAACCCCAACCATTCTATGGTACTGTAAATAGGTCAAAAATGGAGATGTAGAGATCAGGCTGAAGATGCAGAATCAGAAGAATTTCACAGCAGGGTAGGCATGAGGGGAGTGAAGTTGCATGAAGTAATCAGGAATAGTAATTAAGATTGGAATGGCAGGTCAGGAAACAGGGCAAGGAACTCTGTTCCCAAGAGTTACTGCTTCTCAAAGGTTACAATCATGATAATAAATTAAAGGGTGCCTGGATATGTTCCTAAACACTGGAACTCATTCCTCTGTAATATTAAGTTTCTAGAAACACTTCTTGCATATTTTTGACCCAACCAACTTGCATGATCCTACATTAACACTTTCTCACAGTTTTCAAGTATATTTTAAGAATTAGCCAGAACAAGGACTATTTCCAATCAGCAATACAGATGAGATGACTCTGTGTTGAAGGATGGAATACATTGCTATATGGATGTAGAATATCCTATGCCTGTGGGCATTAGTGAAAGAGAATGATTCAGGGATGTTTAAATATAACTGTGTGGTCGAAGTCTTTCCCCTCCCAATTGGCTATGAAACTAGCACTTGATGGAAGGTTTGTTTTCTGTCTATATGGAAACCACTGACTAGCTTCCTAGTAACAACTTTGCATGACCTTGCAACATAAATCCCAGCAGAATTTAGCTAATGGGTTAAATTCCAAAAGCCAGCTAGCTTTTTTGGAAAGAGCTTTGTAAGTTTTAAAAGTTTATATCAGTTCAACAATACACTGGACAAATGTTTCAGTGGCACACACAGCAAGCACTATTAAACACCCAGGAACCACATCCAGCTCAGTAAATTCTCTCAGCTGAAAATATTTGTATGTTAGGAAAATTTTAGATGTAAGCAATGCATACATATTGCACTTACTCTAAGCATCTGCTGATGGCCTCTACTGGCAAGAGAATGCTGGAGAGTGGAAGCAGTATGGTCACTATATTGTGTTTTAGGATGTGCCATGTATCTGTGCCTGTATGTACACACACAGATATAGACACACATAATCACATACACGTAAAGAAACACTTTTAAAAGGTTTTTGAAGGTCATAAATGTACAGGCTTTCTGTCGGAAGGTCAAAAACTAATAGCTGAACATTTTAGAGGTTAAAAAAAACGTTCCACACAAAATTCAAATAAAAATTTGAAACAGAAGGTCAATGACTACAAACTAACGATCTCAGACAACTAAGTCTTTATTCCTGGTCTATTCTTGGGTAGAAGAAAGGAGTAAACCGATATATTCATATTATATGCCCTTTTTATCCATGTTCCCCACTGAGGAAATTATACTTAAGCACACTTGTATATTGTGTCTGAACAGAAAATAAGCATTTTTTGCTGGTTAATTTGAAGTGTAGGTGTCTGATTAATTTTAATGCAGTTATTCTCTAAGAAACTAGTTTGTTAAGAGAGGCTGTAAATGCTGCTCTTCTTCACTAGATGTGGTCTTCTATACATTTTCTTGAGGTCTATATTTTTCTTGAGGTCCGTTGCTGGTTTTTCAGAAAAGGAATAAAGTACTTTTTATCACCAAGTCTATGTACTTTGGGGTCTGTACCTCAGCGCTACTTCATTAAATTAATAAAAAAAAAATTACAGAGGTGAAGCCAGGAAAAAAGTAGAGAAGAAAAGTATTGATAGCAATTTACATTTAAAATGACATAAATGATTTTTATCTGTCTGCCTATATTTAACATTTTTACATTTCAACACAAAGACTCTGTTACTGTTATAACTGTAATTCTGAGTAGCGGCTGAGGATATTCAGTGGCAAAATGCCTTTTCTTTCTTGTGTAGCAAGAGAACAGCTATTCTGCCTTAGTTAAATCTGAATATCAGTAATCACAACTGATCCTGCCCAGATTTTCTGTCATCCCTGGTAACTGTGAACAGAGGGGTCAGCATTTGGCAATTGAATTAACCTATATGGCCAGCAACACTTTGCAAAGATGTCAAGCACTCTTCAGCTGACTGTTCTTGCTGCACCGTAGGGGCTGTGAGCAGGAAGGTAAAGGGAAATCAAGCAGCCATGGAATTCACAGATTCCAATCAAAAGTTTCGTAACATGCCAAGATTCAAGATTTTATCCCACCATGACCACTTTGCTTTTTTTTTTTTTTCCTTCCTTTTTTTTTTCCCCCTAAAGAACTAGAGCTATTCTTTGACTCAAGACACTCCTTTGTCTACTCTTCCAAGAGGACAGCTCTTTTACACTGTATTCATCTCCAAGCTGGGACTGTCAATTATAGCTCCACCTGGGCTCAGGAATAAAAGATGTCAGACTGTGGCCTTTGTCCTTTTTTTGACTGCTTTATACTGCTATTACATTGATTGCTCTGAGGCTAATGAGGTCTTACAATTGCAGTTCACCTCCTTCCCTCCCTTTACCAGGCTCCCTACTACTTATTCCAAGGTTTTTTTCCTGTTCTTTTTCTTCCTTTTTTTTTAATTTTTTTTTTCCCACTGTTACTATGAATTTTTGGTAGATTTTGTGTTTTGATAAGAATCACTCATTTAGCTCCAAAACACTTCTTTATTAGATTTTAAACCACACTTAGAGACAAGCAAAGACAAGTCAGTAGTGAGATCAACATGGACGCTGTCTTTACCCAGGAATAATTCAGCACCCTGTGCCTCATTTACACTTTGTGATTATGACTGCTTTTAATATGATTTTTCTGTTCAGTTTAGAGATCTGATGTTAATTCTGCTGAATTAGAAGTGGATCCTTGCCCCTTTTGGTCTGCTCACATCTGTCCAGAGAGCAGAGCTGGAAGGCTGCAGCCAACAATGTCAATACAACCCTATAAAGATTAATAGGGTACCTGAAAAGCAACAAGGACTTTGAGTGATTTCAAGGATTCCAAAGACTCAAGAAATCAATTTCAGTGAAAATGTCCTTGCTAATTTAGTACCTGATAATATTTGACACCTCTGTACTCCAGTAAGAACACTGAGCAATATAAGGATGGGATTTCTGTGCGTGCTTTTTCCGATCAGGATTGCAAATGAAAATTAATGCTAGCTAAATCCATATGGACAGAAAGATAAAGAATACCCTTCTAATACCTATCTATTCAAAACAAAAGTTAGCTTTATTATTATTTTCACATCTAGGGAAATGAAATAAACCAGTAATGGAAAATAAATTACGAAGACTGGCTAAATAAGAGCAGAATATTGTCTAAACTATTAAATCTTGCATATCTTATGAGAACTGCTGCAGTATTTCCTTAGCACTGTAGAACCATGTGAGGCTGTTGGGGAAAAAAAAGCCCACAACTACTCCTGAGATGAGACAATTTGGATGCCAGCAGACTTGATCTTGTCATTGTTTCACTGCATATTAACAAAGATACCAGCTTATGCTAGATGCTCAAAATAGGATAAAAGCAATCCATAAAATAAAATCTCTCCTCTGATGATGTCGTAGGTATTAAAATTCTGTTTATAGTGAAGATTTTTATATGTCCTAATTACATACTGGAACTAACTATTGTCAGTTCTGCCATGCTGAAAGAGCCTTAATGATGACATTATAGTTTCAATGGAATTTTTAAGCAGATCTAATGTTAAAAGAGATGTAATTAATCTAATTTTGAGTTTAGTCAATCTAGGAATAGAGGTATGCTATTTTTCCCTAATACTGTTGCAGTTTTTCTGATGCAAACAAGGTCTAGAGTTACGAACTTTCAAAAACAAAATAGGAAAGAAGACTACAGACTTAAAGGGCTGCAGAAGGGACAAAATACCTAATGAGGGATACATTTATTCTTCCAATATCTATAAAATATCTTATACACCTAATATTTTTTGTAGGAAACATTTCCATTCCATTAGCACTAGTAAGGTCATTACCCAGGTCCCTTTTCTAGTCTGCCAAATCATTTGCACATATGGGAATAACAGGGAAGCAAGCAGATGAAGAGAGTTAAAGAGAGAGTGACCTGATACACACTACTAGATGTTAGATGTGTAATCCTGTGTAAGGATTTTTTGTCAACCACTAACAGCATTCACATTGCGT
This sequence comes from Chlamydotis macqueenii, assembly GCF_036417535.1. Taxonomy (NCBI): domain Eukaryota; kingdom Metazoa; phylum Chordata; class Aves; order Otidiformes; family Otididae; genus Chlamydotis; species Chlamydotis macqueenii. The sequence goes on along the minus strand of NC_141557.1, from coordinate 115,994,478 downwards.
TATTTCATTGCAAAGATGCTAGAGAAAAAAAAGGTATTATACTGATCTTCTCTTTTTTCTCCTTCAGCTTAGTTAAGAAAAAAGACATGTATTTCACAGAGCTTCAGAGAAATCTGATAAATTTTGCACAGATTGCATATACTCAAATTTTGTGTGTAAGTACATACATCATCCATATGCAGACACACACACATACTACAGAATATGCATATATATACAGATGCATGTGTAAAGATATATGCACAGCACACACTTTGTTATGTATCAAACTCTGTCACTGTGCAAGGAAAGAGAAAACTGTTGACCCTCAAAGCATAGCAAACATTGTGATACAGAGATGTATGCCAAAGTAAATATTTTATGTTTTAAGGTTAGCTATGCACAGTTCAAGTCAGGATTTATAAGCCTGAATCCTACCTACTGTACAGCCTTCTCCATGTGTCTAGCCTTGTGTGAGTAACGCGGGTTATTTTATATTTTATATTTTATTTGCCAGGTTCACAAGCCTCATTTGCACTGATGAAAGCTAGTGAAAAACTTATTAAAGGGAAGAGAAAAAGAGAAGCAGGGGAGTCAACATCAATAGCTCGTGTGCTACTATGAATGGTGCCAGGAGCTGCCTTTAAAATACAGTTTCAAGATAAAATTCAGAAAGGAAACTCTCAAACAAATATAACACAAAAGCACAGGGAGGTCACGTGGCTCCCACTCATTTGTGCTATTCAAATAACCATCACATTGAAATTATGCTATAGCTAAAAAGTGGCAATTCCGACAAAAACATCTGCTTCCTATGAGTTGTCTGAGTAATATCCATGGAGCACACTAAGAAAATGTATTTGAAGCACAGGTGTGAGAGTTAAAATCTCTGCATTTATTCCTGGATTTGCCACAATGCTGAAGCAGGACCTTGAGCACGTTGATAAATATTAAGCTAGCATCTCTTCATCAGGTAAACAAACACACTGAAGGCAGTAGGGTTAAAACAGAGTCAATCCCACTGAAGGATTTTGTTCTGGATTAGAAATATCAACATACCTTCTGCCGGTTAATTCACAGGTATTAATACTCATGATGTATTTTGCAGTCCTTAGATAAATAGCCAGACATGGGAAAAGGGCCACTCAAAGACCACGTTTTACTGTGCTTTGTGCAGATGACTCATTATTTTTCTGGGAAAGAAGGTCACTGCCTCTGGAATCATCAACATAATGGCAGTAAATTTTGATTTCAGAATGCGTGCAGGGCCTGAGGGGAGGAAGGACAGCAAGGAGAGAGAGAATTTTGTAGATGATCCCTGAGAGTTCTAGCTATCAGATTTTTTCCACCTTTTTATTGAGCTCGGGCACAAGGAGAACTTGTTCTGTCTGTGAAAAAGACAAAAAATATAGCCCTTGCACCTTATCAACTCAAATTTGTTAGAAGATATATTCTAGAGGTCATAAACCTCTCCTCAGTAAGCCCTAGATTCAGCACTGCTGTCCAGGTGCCCATGTGGTTCCTGTAGCTTCATGTTACTCACTGCTGCTGCTACCTTGGTTTGCCTGAGCTATGCGAGCATGGAAAGACCTATTCTACATGAGGGAATCATGCTGGGCTCTGCAATGGCTCTGCAAATGGGAGAGGTTGTGAAAAGTAACAGAGACTGAGGTCTGACATCTTGGACATCACTGCATCTTTTGCATATAAGGTAGCTATAAAAAACAGAGTCTGTGTACTATAAGTTTCATAGTTGGACTTGAAAGATTGGCTTTTTCTATGACTCCATTTCCTTTTATTTCTCTATTTTACTGGAATGATTAACCATCAGAGATCACCTCAGATCCTATGAAATACACCAAAAAAAAAAAAGAGTATTTACATCAATCTTGAAGTCCTGGTTGTTAAAAATAATGTATTATACCTGATATTATTGATAAATATACATATTACATCAAAGTTATTATTTCATAATCCTTAAAATTATCACACTTTAAGTATCCTGGATAAAAATAACAAGCACATTAAGGTGTAGTTATCTACAGGCTGAAGTGAGTTCAGGAACCTGTATTTCTTCCGTCTGGAAACCCTCTTAAAACAAATGTGTGTATGTTGTCAGTAGCAACAAAATCCTTGCCCTGTCAGTGCTTTATTTTGTTTTAAAAGATCGATAGTCCACATACTCATTTTTTATTAAAAGCTTTCTGATCCGCCGGTTTCAGGTTCCCTAAACTAAGTTTTTTACATACTCACAGCAAGGATTGGGCTCTCCAGAAACCTGATAGCCTCTTCTGAGGAAAGAGTTAACATTAACACTGCCTGAGTTCATCCTTTCTTTCTAGGCATCAAGCCTTAGCAGTCAAACTAAGTCTTTTAAGTCCAGTATATTCACAACACTGAACCAGAATCTGACCTAATGATTCTTCCCTCAAGTATTTGCTAAGCGGTGGCTAAGCTTAATACACTCTTCTGTTTTCTGTGTATTTTTGCAGGCAGGTGCCTCTGGAATTAGACCAATATGCTCATCCAGAAAACAAACTAATGTCAGGTCATCATAAATTATGAGACACCAGCTCCAGATTGATTACAAGGGGCAGTTACACACACACACAAAAAAAAAATTAAGTTTGTTTTTTTTTAAAATTTGTTTTGGATATAGAGTTTACGTCACTAATTTCACTTCACCTCCCACTCAGTAACTGTGAAAACAAAATATGTCATAAAATGGCATACTTAGCCTCAGCATCGTTTAATTGTAAACTAAACATAAGTGGCACATTCATCAGGTTTCAAAGGGACTCAGTACTCTCCCTTACCCCACGCTTTCCCACCTAACAACACTCCTCAGGGCAGAGGCCAAACCACTGTGAAACATAAGAATGGGAAACAAACACCATGGAGATGGAGCCCTGGGGAAGCGAGATGACAGACTGCACAGCACGACTGCAATGATGCAGATTGGGACGGGAAGGTGAGCCCATAGCTTCCTATCCAGTCTTGCGTAAATCAGGACAATGCTGAAAAATTCTCTTTAATGCTTTCTGATTGGACTCTGCATGCAAATTGTGTACTGCTCTGAGCTAAGATTTCTAGTAGCAATAGCAACATGCTGAAAGTTTATAACTTGCACAAAACGTCTGCTAGGTTAAAGGCCAAAGTTTTTCAAAATTTAGTCCAAAATGTCTGACTCAATAGTTTCTGTTTAAGTTAAAACAGGACTGGGGAATTCCTGACTAGAGCTTGATTAGTCCAATCATACCCTTGGTTTGTAATTGGACTGAAAAAGCAGACCAACTAGAGAGGAGGTATGATTTCGCTTTCCAGGAGGAAACTCACTTGCATCATCACCAAGGACTGGACACCATCGAAAGAGCAGGAGAGCAGCATTCCAGCAGCTGTCTGCCAGGCGGTGTCAGATCAGATCTGTGTGCTTACAAAAGAAGCAGACAACAACTCCTGTACATCTGTCTGCCACAATGGTGTCTCCACCATCAACATCATGGTTTGCTTCAAATCCAGTTCCAAAAGGGATTTTTTACAAGTTTTTAAGAATATGGGGGTTTTGTATAAAGACTGACTAGGGATAACATATTTAATGCACATCTGTTTTAAATAAACAAGGAAAAGGACTAGTTTGGTAGAATGGAAGGCTGGAGAGGGGCATGGGAGGATGCATGCCTAAAGGTAAAATGAGGGTATGGGGGAGGGCATTTTAGGGATTGAACTTTACTCTGGATGTTTGTAGAGAACCAAATCTTATGCTGTCTTGTCCATACTGCCTTTTGGGAATGAAATAACCATGCTCTGAACCACACCTGATTGCTCTATCAGAAAGTGCTGCCTGGTAAGAGGCAAAACTTAGACAAGGAACATACTAACTGTTATGCACATAGACAATCAGTGGTCCGTGCTTGAGTTCACTCTCTGGTTTGGTTTTGCATAGCATTATGGTTTACAATTTATAATGTTACAAAACACACAACCCACAGTAATTCTCATTACCCCTAGAGATTTCCTTTCCAGCTATAAAAGGGCAGACTACACACAGGACACTGCTACTGTGCTTTGTTTATTCCATAGTTGGCAATTGTCTAATACTAAATATTATGTAGATACAGTACTAAGCCAAGAAAACCTGGAGACAGTACAATGTTCCTAAGAAATGCTATGAATTTTCCATTCGTTTGTGTTTTTTTCCTGTGTAGAGTTCCTATTCCTGTCAGTTTGAGCTTTCTCTGAGTAAAGATTCTGTTCAAACCAAGACTTGGTGCTGCTCCACTGGTGTTTCCTATGCAGATCTGACAAAAGCGTGACGGAATGGGCGCTATCATCAGTACAAAACTTGAGTGGGTAGCATATACTCCCAATGACACACAGCAGGATTTGACTCGCAGGAATGCTGGCAAAAATCTCACTCCTCGCTTCTCTCAAATGACCTCAGTTAAGGTTTCAGAAGTTGCGTGTGTGAGTTTGTGTATGTGTGCATGCATGTGTGAGCCTCTGCTGTCTTATTTTCAAATAATCTGTCAGAATCCAATGCTGGAAAAGTATTTAAAACTGTTTTCACCTAAAGAAAGAGATGAGGAACGTTTATAGCTGTCCTTTTCTTCGACACCATTCAAAATGCTACCCCGAAATTTTTATGGCGTAACACATTCCTTTTATGAACTGAAAACCAAAGTGGGTCATTTGGCTTGTAAGAGACATCATTATTTTGAGCTGTGTGTTAATTAGTTCACTTCCACTGATTATCATTAATACCTATGGCTGTATGATTCACATAGGCCAATAATATGCACATAAAAATGAAAGAATGCAGATAAAAAACTTAGAGTGACTTAAAAAAGATTAAACATAAGCTGTAAATATGGAAACATAAGAGACCTGAAATGAAAAAAAACCACATATTAAACATCAAATTTAAATCTGCTTTACAGAAGGATTAAGTGCTCACTGTGGACTGTGAGAGAATCCATTTCTAATGGTGAATTTATATCAGTCCACAGGGAACCCTATCAAGGCACAGCTGACTAATGACTATCATTTTCACTTGATTTCATTAGTATTTAAGTTATAGCATGAAGCACATTCCCTTCGGTGCACTGAAAGTTAGTGATTTACATACATTCGCTGTGAAGCTTTTGCTTTGGCTAATATTAAAATGATTTGCTAGTTGAGAGTGTATTCTTTCTTATGCCTACCTAGGCCTACCCATTCAAAAATAAATGTTAACTTTTCATGTGATTAGTCATAACACATTTTACAGACATGTTATAATAAAATTAAAATTATGCTGTCAATCTGAAATTATTCTTTCTTTCTGGATATGCTGTAACAGTCTTTGTTAGGCAGCCTCTAGTAGTTTGTAACCAGATTTTTCTGTACAGTGTGTGCATGCAATATGTTGTTTTCCTCTACAGTGTCCAAATTCACAGATATAGTAAAAATATCATAGCCAAGCTTCAATTTATAGACAACTGGTCATGTGTTTCTTTATGACAACATCTGTAAAAGAAATTCTGAACTTTTGGTCAAGATGGGTAGCTTTTTGAAAAGGGTGAGAACACGCCAACAGTAAATGGCTACCTGGGTGCCACTTGCTGACACCTTCCTCCTGAATTCCTCATCCAATCAAAAATAAAACCACTCATCCTCACCTCCAGTTTTCCCTCCCTATTCTCTCGCCTCCTATCACTGCCCACTCAGACAATACAACCTACCAAACTAGCTGCACCTCATATACTCTTTCAGGCTTTTCCACCTTTGCAGCTTTACTCATACTCCTCTCTTTTCCATGCTGCTCTTCATCTCCAGCTGCATATTTCAACTTCCTACCATAAAGTGCCTGATACATAAAACAGGTATAGGCAGCACCACCTCTGTATTTTGCAGAGAACTCTATTCACATCAACTTTCTTCAGCATATCTTTTCCTCCTGAGCCTTTCTGTCCAGACCATGCACAGATACAGCACACAGAGACTGTTAAGTGAATAATACTCTCTACTAACATTAACAGAAAGCCCAAACCCACTATATAAATGACACTAGCCTAATTACATGCTATTCTCATTTATTATTTTTTTAACAGGGCTGCAAGAAAGCTTGGAATACTATGCTTAGGTAAGGAGGTATATCTGTAAAACATCAGGTCTATATGCATAAAAACTTCAGGAAACTCTGAACCTGTAGTTGTGTTCAGAGGCATAAAGGGATCAAACTGAAAGTAGAGTTTAAAAAGGAGGCTCTTAACCACATGCTAAAACAGTTCAGCAAAAGAACAGAAACTAGCCTCAAAGATTGCTTGGAGAGGGAATGAGGGGTTAACACACTATTTTTGCCATTTATAATCACTTGCTGTAAATCCTGGCCACACAGGAAAGGTCCATGTAAAACACTTCTGATTCATGTTACTGAATCAATTACGTGTGTCAGCCAGACATCCTCACGAAAACCGGGATGCTGTAAATAGACATGGAGAGGTGAGCCTGTATGCCAGACATCTGACATGCTAAATAAGCAGAGTACCAAAGGGAAACAGAAGAAGGGTTGCTATTCTTGTGTTGTACCTGGGGTACTGAAGTACAGAAAGCCTGAACCACTTGTTCAAATGGCATAAAAGTAAGACAGAAGCAAGCTGTAAATTCAGATCTCCTGCTTCATAGCCTTTTGCCTCAGCCTGTCAGATTTTTCCATCCTCTACTTTGTTTTCCTCCTATGCTTTTATTTTATGTTTCTTTTCATTAGTGGAACTACTCAAGGTTCAATTATTCCAGTAATGGGGCATGCATGAATCAAGAGCACGTAGGATGAAAGTTTTACTTGATTTTTTTAGGATGAATGCGTCAAGTTGAAATGGGCCTTTTTCCAGATCAGCTGCTTCTTCTCTCCTCTCTATATAACACTCCTCTGCTTCGATGCTCTTGACAGAAGATTGCTGCTTCAGCAAAAAGCTTTGAAGGTGAAAAAGTTTATTCCAAGATCCTGGTATGTTTGAGCATGTACCCTCTAACTGGAGATTTAACTCTGAAGTGGCGAGCCCCTGTGACTGTGTGCCTCTCTCTGCCAGTAGAGTCAGAACTTCCAGTTAACCCTTCCAAGCTTTTATAAAACTTTATGGAGATTTATCTTGGTTTAGGTACTGGGTGGATCGCGAGTGAAAGATCAAAACCAGGTTTCAACACTAGAAAGACAAAAAATTAATGAAAACTTCCAGTATACGGAAAGCATAGATACACTTGAGTGAAATCAAACTAGGCATTCCAAAGATCATGAAGAAAGCATTGTTTTATCCATTTGATGTTGGCTTCTGAGAAAACTGAGAGTCCAGCAGTTCCTTATTTACTTAAACACTCAAATCTCATTATTATATTTCAGTAGAAGTTCTTTAATTTCTAAATCCCAGCATGCACATGCTCTAGTGTTTTCTGTGCTGCAGAGTTCAGTGGAGATGGTAGTTCTGTCTCTCATGCTTCTGTCTGCTAGGAAATGCCCTTTAGCAAATGATACTGCTTTCAAACACTGTATTTCCCTTTGAATTATTTGCAATACCATTGAGTGGTCTGCAGTTTGTTCTCCTCCCGAGCAATTCAGTTTCAAAAATAAACTGCACTATTTTAGATTAAAAAGGAAGTCTCTGAAAATAAAGACTGCCAATATGTCATGCATGCTAAATCATTTTGAAATTTCTGACCTCAAACAAAATGTATTATTAGTTAAGCACAAAGAAATTCATTATTTGAGCCTACTGTTATTTTGCCAGCACTTCAAGTTAGATTTAAATGTACTCAAATCAAAGGAGTATGTGGAAAAGAAAATAGTTTTAGCGACTCCACTGACAGTGACTGTTGACTGCTTTTTGAGTTTCAACTTTGTCTATTAATAAGAGAATTTGTGAGCAAGATATAAGCTATCCTTGAGAGAGAAAAATGTAAGCAGAGTGGACAACTAGAAGGACTTTATGAAAACATAGCTGAATGTTAACTGAAAGTATTCCCCTTCTTTCAGTATCAATGATTAGCTGGAACAATTACATCTCTATTACATTTAATCATTTCATTTTCTGCCTGTATGAAAGATCAGATTCAGGTTGGAACTTGAGATAGAAAATATTTTTTCCCACTATCTGCAAATCAGTGCATTATTGAAAGTGGCAAGGTATGTGAATAAGCACTGCCTGAAAATGCCACTAGGGACGATGGCAAACTGGCAAATAGAAAGGTTTTTTAGAACGCGGAAGTCAAAACAGAGATTGAGTTTCTCCAGTGCCTGGTTTTGTCTTGTTTGGTTTTTGTTTTTTTTTTCTATGCAGAATCACAGGAAGAATTTAATTCATTTGTAAAGCATATTGAAGGGCACAGCATGCTCTAAATGGCTGAAAATGCTACCTATTTGTTTAAACTGTGATTAACACTCTGCAGAGCTCAGGCCATCCAAATCTTGATGATTAATTGAACCTCATTTAATTTGCCTATTGTATTTGCAATAAACCAGACTCTCAAATCTCACAGTAAAGTTCTTAATCATGATTAACAGTGTCTTAGCAAGTCCATGGTTATTGGTAAGGTGATCCTGTAGCTAACAGCCTCTAGGCCAGGCTCAGCGAGGAAAGTACCCCTTGCTGAGAAAGTTCAGGAAATTTAGCAGAATGTGATCTCAAGCCAGTGAAAGGCTTGTTTCTCCATGAGATCTGGAATCTACCGGCACGATGTATAGGTTGATTCTGCTGGATTCCCTGGGATTCATTTGGGCGAACCTCCCTGAAACCAGATCTATCTTTTGAACATTTGACTTCTCTCCACTGCTTATAGACAACGACGTAGTAAAGATTAATGACTTTCTTTTTTAATTCCATAATAAAATACTGAACTTTCTATGCCTTTAAGCCCCTCAGTTTTATGTGTTTAAATTTATCAGAAGTTATCAATCCTGAGAAACATGTTAAGCTTTGGATTACACCTTCTTCTGAAACCTTGGAACTCATGGCAGGTGCTGCTTTACACTAGCTCTGTTCTCAAATTCACAGCCAAACAGGCTCTGGTAGAGCAGCTTAAAGTCAACCGTTGGATGAGAGCTCACCACTGTCAATGGGAAAATGTGGAGCAGTTATTTGGAGCTTTAGGCTGGAATTTTCTTGGTGGAAGCCCCTGTGCAAACTCTTATCCGTGGTCCATCCATGGACACCATTCCTGTCAGCTTAAAACATGAGAAGTCACAATGACATTTGAAAACCATGGTGGACTTAACCTTAACTGAAAGGGACTTTACTAATAGGATAAACAGTTTCCTCAAAGAGGGGTACCGCCTCCTTAGAGATAGCCATTTCCTGGCTATAAAAAAAAAACTTTCCTGGCTATAAAAACACTTTCAAAAATTTTGGTAAGTTGCAACAGACAACGATCATGTGAATGACATTGATGGACCTTTGGCTGCTCTGACAATGCCACAAAGTATACAAAATCAAGCAGTGCTTTATTCTACCAGACAGTAATAAGCATGTAATTATATTGTAATTAAAAAGCAATTATTCTCTGGCAACTACTGAAGATGTCTTTAATGGTAATTCTGAGTGCGACTACCATGTAATTTGTAGACAGAAATAAGTGTGCAATTACTCTGTTAGTAACACAGTAATTACCAAATACATCCAAGCATCTCTCTGTTTTCTGACATGGAGTTACTGACACCTGCAAAGAATAAATTACATAGCAACTACATATGCAGCTGCCAGGTGATTTACAGTAGAACCTAAAGATGGCAGATGTCATCTCAGAATTAGGGTCTGATTCATTAGCATAAAACTAGTGTAATAGATTAGTGACCAAAACTCAAATCTGAAATAAGACCAAGTCACTGAGAAGCACGGAGTCATACTGGCTTGAAAGAACTATAAATGTGGAGTGAATCAAACCCAAATCTTTGTGTGGAATGATAGATACAATGAAATACATTGTCATATTCACAAGTCTGGAATTATGATCTTATCCCTTTCATGTGAACTGATCCTACCCTATTAAAAACAGAAAGGTTCTGCTGTTCCTGTCATAGGTTCTTATCACAGATAACTCATGAGCAACAGAGTCTTACTGTACAAGGAGCCTCATATGACAGCTTCTCATCTCCCTCTTATGTCATTGCTACAGTGACATTTCCAAATAATGGGTTTGACAGAAGGTGGGCCCCAAGCAGAGGAACTTACCAGGTGGGTGAGAAAGCAGAATCAAAAGCCCTAAGGCAAGAAATGCCATAAACATTTCACAGAAAGAAAAAAAAACAAACTTATTTTGAAGTAAGTGATGTGTCAGCTTTGTGACTGATGCAGGTTACATTCATTCCTGTGAAACAGACTTTCATGCCCTATTCTGACAAAGTGCATGCTTGTTCTATGTAAGCACAGCCTTAATCTTAAGGATGAGACTTGAAACCAGATTGACTACCCAGGTGCTTAAAGACATATTTGTGTAGACTGCCACACACTTATCATCTCAGTCTTTAAGTTTTTGCGTCTAAACCACACAATACACACCAAAAAAAATCCTCATCAAAAATCACACTAAACGCATTCAAAGCTCAATTTTAAGAAGGCTTGGCACTCAGAAATTAGTATGCTTGAATATCACTCCAATTTTATAAAAAGTCTACAAAAAAAGACCTGTATTTGAAGTATATTTATAATTAGTTAATCTAAAATGAAAATAATCTTTGTTTTCCTCAAAGAAAAGATGAAAGAAATAAAGAAACATACAAAAGACCTCCCGGATCACAAAGTCTAAAACCCAGAAAGGAAGGAAAGGATTTTATTGCAACTAATCTGGTGGGATGCATGACAACACACTCATGCAGGCAAAATATAAATATTTCTCTCCGTCTATATTCCATTTCCCTTCCTTGGTCTGGCAAATTAAAATTCAGCAACACAAAAAGTATGTCCATTATTTAATCAGTCCTTTAATTTTGGTTATTACTATCATTTTGCTTAGCATTTGCCATCTCATTTTACATGCCTCCTGAGTTTCTTCAGCAGTGCCAGAATACAGCGACTTAAAATTTACAGCAATTCATTTAATGTTCTGTCATCCATCAAGATTTATAGCAATACTGTCTGGAGATGCCTGAATCCTATATAATGAAACACAAGGCTATTGATAATAAAATAAGATGATGAAAGGGGGACTGGGGTGTCTTTCAGGAAAGTTGTAGAGTAAAATGTGAGTCATTTAAAAGTATCCATCTGAAGAGGGTGCAGAATAAGCCCTCCCTTCCACATCACCGATAATTTGGAGCGATATGGATAATCAAAGATTTCTCCAACACCTGTACTGCAGGAGTACTGCCATCCTTCTCTTCTCTGTCCACACTGGGGTGTTTCAGGGTGATTAATTGTTAATTGGCAAATATCAATATGCCCTGGAGCATATTTTGCTGAAAACACACAGCCATCCCAGTGACAGCTATTAATTTTTGCTTAGTCTTGTTTGCAGAATTGCACAAGAGTGGCATTGGTGTCTTATAATTTATCTGAGGGTTTCTAGGGAACAATAGCATGCATTCTAGCTGCTGGCACTCCTCATTAAAACTTTGAATTAGGTATAAAGAAGGGTGATTGTTGTGTCTGAAAGACTAGGTTTCACTAAGACAGTACCTACATGTAAATATATGACTATTCATTTGCTCAGTTAGATACGTGCCTAAGTGTCATGGAAGTGAGATCAGAGAGTGACCTGGTCACCAGCACTCTGTTCCTGCTGCTGATGTAAATCAGGAAAAAGAAGAAAAGCAAAAAAAAAGAAACAAACAAACAACAACAACAACAACAAAAAAAACCCAGCCTTGCTTAATGAACTGGCTTCCTGCCATTGTGTTACCAAAACAACTAGAAAGACTCTAAAGTTACAGCATAGACTTCTGCTGACAACACAACTGTTGCCCAGTTCCTGTTGCTTTGTGTCATCGTTGTTACAGTCCAGTGGCTGTATTTCAGCTGCAGTGCTGTCAGAGCTGGTGTAGAGGTGGCTGCTTCTGCAAACTAGAAAACAACTCTTTTGGCACTAATGGATATCTCTGTGGCAGTGTAAACAGAGAGGTCAAAGCCTGATGGAGCATGAAAACTGAAATGTTCTAGTATATATATAAAAAAAAAAGATAAAAATATCGTTTTTACCTACTTGTGAATATTCTGTGGTGGCTCATGGTGTCTTTTTTTTTTTTTTAATTAGCCAAAGCAATTGTGAATACATGTAACTAGGTTTGCATGCAGGATATATTTAGAGAATGTGATTATTTGGACTCACAGTGCCTGCTTGGTTTCTTCAGGTTATTTAATAAAGGTCAAAATATATTACTGTGCTCCCGCTTGTAGAACTTTCCTTACAGAACTGTGCTGAGGAAACTCACTTCTCTGTTGCTTGCTTTTTTGGCTCTTATACAGATAAACAGAAATCTTCATTCTCCAGAGCTGCCATTCTTGTATCTTTCATGTGTACTAAACTCATGCAAAATAAAAATAATTCAGAGGGAAACAATAGAAGTGTTTCATAACTCACACACAGTAATTGGTGTCCTGTTGAAATCTGAGGCCTTGTGTTGAATTCCTAGCACATCTTATGCTTGCAGTGACTTCACACAAAGAGTGTAGCAAGACTGTGTCTTTGCTGATACAACTTTCATTACAGATGTACAATCTTTTTACTGGTTTATTCTCAAAACATTTATAGGTACATTTATATATATATATGAAAGTTACAGTCTAGTAAAGTAAGGAATAAAGAGTTTCTCAATCTTTTGAAGATATTTCTTCCAGACTTTGGCGCTAAGAAGTCTTTATTATTATTTTTTTTTAACTAGCAAGACCTTCTACAAGGACTTAAATGGCACTACTTAACATGGTCTTGTAATAGATATACATAAGTAGAGAGGGGGTTTTTTAATGCCAAAACCTTTAAAAACACCTGGAGTCATCCACAATAATAACTTTTTGTATCTGTCCTACTTAGAGAAAAGCCCCTTCTTTTGGCTATAAACTGCACCCTACTGTGTTACCAAAAGATGCTGTAGAAATTTCAGAGGTTACGCAAATGTGATTGGGTTGAGGAAATTCTTCCTGAAAGATATACCTGTACAATCTATGCCATGAAAAGAACTGGGTACCAAATCCAGGGAAGCTGTGTTTTCTTATCTCAGGACCCAGAAATCATCCCAATAAGGTACTTGTTCAGCATTCTCTCTCCAGACCTCCTGCTTCCTTGCATTTCTGAGGAAGCCAGAAGGGGAATGAAGGGAGGGTGAAGTGGGAAGATAGTGGTGCACTGTGCTTGGGAAATGCCCATGGTGCACACAGAGGGACTCCCACACCCGTGGCATACTGCAGCACAGCAATCTTCTACACAGTTTGTACGATCTTCTGCTTGGTGGCTTTCCTGCAGGTAACTCATCTTGCATTCTAATCTTACATTTGGCCAGTGGCAGGAAAAATGACCATTTCAGAGGTCTCAACTGCTCTGGTAGAAACAAGTAGTTATTTACATTGGTTGAAAATATCCAAAGAGAGTGGAAAAAACAACAACCCAAAAACAATTCCTTCTCCCTCATTTATCCCAAAATTAAATGCAAGACTATTTAAGCCTGACTTAAACTTCTTGTTAAGCACCTGCACTTTTATGCCTCTGGCCTCAACTCTGCTAGGAGGCCCAGGCACCAAGCCAACATGGGTCTTCCTGAAGATGACATTGTTTTTCCTCTAAATCTCCTACCAGTTTTGGAAGTCAAACCTTATCCTTCCCAAGAGCCCTGTTCCTCAGGAAGGAAGCTATACCTACCATAAGAGAGTTCTCACAGAGTGAAGAAAGCTCATGGCGGGTGGTGTCAGGGCTCCAGAGAATGGAAAATTATTATTATTAGGTTAATCAGATCAGCATAAATAAAAGCAAGTCTGAATTTTTACTAACCCTTTTTTGAGTTTTTTTAAAAAGTTAATACTTTCATTCATACCTTTTTCCTCCCTTCTTCCTACATCTAAGTCGAGAATTGTCTGTTATACTGCCAAAGATCAGTATTGCTGGAAAACAGAGAAAACACCTGTGTCCTTACATGCCCCGAAAAGAAAGATAAGATACACCACACGCTACACTACATTACTCAACTGTGCATTTTGTCAAGTGTTAGTGTATAAATTTAATCATCAATGAGAAGCTTGTGACCATATCTTTGTCTGAAATATGTCCACGTATAGTTCACCATAATTTTTCAAATCTGTATGTGCCGTTTCACTCTTTCTAACCTATTTGGAGCCCATTTCTTATCCTTTCCATCATCTTCCCAGAAAAAAAAATGGATGAAATTGGGTCACTACTGTGCTCATGTCATCCCCTGGGCTGCTGGACACCTAGGTTTCTAGGACACTGTAATATAATAAATGTAGCAAAATTTTATTGCTTTTCAGGTCCAAATTAAATATCTTAAAGGTATTTCCCAATATAACATCCACACTAGGCTAATGGGAGACGTATTTAGCGCTCTTTTTCAGTTGATATTTCCCAGTTTCTTGTGTGGAACAGCAATGCAATGTCTTCCGTCAGCTCAAATAGAGATGCAGAGTCACATCTAAGGCCATCACATAGACAATATCAACCCTTGTCTCCATACCCTAACAGAACTGATGCAATCATAAATCTCACATAACACAGCAACGCCAATAACATTGTGACATGATGTGTGGCCGGGTTTGTTTTGGTTTGTTTTTTTTTTTCCTTTTTCGCTTGGTTTTAAGTGTGGTGGGGAGTTTACTGTGAACAGGCTTTTCATTTAGTTTACCTCTTCAGAAGGGCAGTATCATGGCAAGGTTTTGTCTTTACCAACATGCAAAGAAAATTCATGCAGCCTTCAATATTTTTCTAAGCAATTTCCAGGGTTATTTAAACCTTCATTGTCTATATTTGGAAATCTGTTAAATAAAATAAAGTCTATTCCTAACATTAATCAAATTCATTGAATTACCTTTCAGGGACTTATTAACTAAAGAATATCACTATCCTACAAAACCAACCAAAGTAAGTTTAATTAAGTCGTTGGTTCAGAAATGCATAGACATCTGGATTTTCACAAACCCATGTGGGACCCTGGTTTGCTAGTCTTTATATTTGTATCTGTAAGTAGTTGAAATAAGTGAGACAAGACAACTCCTGAGTGTGCTTTGTTTTGTTTATGCACCTACATTTAGCATGCTTTTGTACATGAGGGTTCTTCACTGGTGAAAAATGGCACAGCTCATTTATACCTAGAGCACCTGAAGAAGTGATGTTCAGAAATGTAACTTCCTGTCACAATCCCATTTCATTTCAGATTAATTTATATCAATACAGCAGTTTTAGAAACTTTTTATATCACCAAAAGTTGGAATAATAGGCATCACTTTATCACATTTCTTCAGTGATGCAGGCACTTGCACATAAACCAACATGTATCATTTAAATAACTTATAAGAGCTGGTTTATATTGCTCTGAAATAAAACATAATAAGAATAAGCCTACAAACCCAAATATTGTAAGCAGATTTGCTCAAAAGGAAAATAATGCTATCCTCAAGACTCAAGCTTTCAGAGGGCTGGAAAATTGACAATCAGGAGGCCACGGTAAACACATGCTTATTGTGCCCTATCTGCTACAGAGTTGTTGCCAAAATGGTCTCTGTTGCAGTTAAGCAAACAAAACACTTAGGCTCGACCTAGTGTTGGTGACCTCTGGCATTCTCACCACTATACCACACCTAACTGATTTTAACAGAAGTAGACAACACGTGTTCAAAGCACCAGCAGTTTGTGAGCAGCACACAGTAAAAACTCAGGCCACCATCAAGTCTTCTTTAATGCTCTCTTTCTCCCTCTTGTTCCAACTGGTTCACCTCCACAGATAATAACTACAGTAGGAAGTACTTACTTGGGGGAAAAGTACACACTACCATAGGAGTTGAAAGCAAAATTCCTCTGATTTCAACCACGTGGCTAATGCCCAAAATTAGCACACAAAAGCTACATTACTGAACACAGAATGACTTAAAAAGGCTCCTGCACAAGAGAGTAATATCCCTGTCATTATTTAAATACGGCTCCAAATTGATGAGTAGATTTCATGTAGGTTTTTTTGCCTTGGGTGATAATACAGTGAAAGGTAACCAGCGAATCTGACTCTCATATTACCAATTACTACAGTCACTTGACAGCTAAGCTTGCAATCACCTTCAAACGAGAGATTCAGTTTGCAGCCATCTTCATGCTTTGCCCCAAATCAAATAATCTCCATGAGATATCATGTGCAAAGGTTTCTTCTTCCTTTATGATTTGGAATAATCACAGGACTATGGGTCTATAAAGGGTAGAAGGAGGGCTGTGAGGCTAAAAGACACATGGTTTAATTTTGAGTGGAACATTGGTAGAGCATAAATGACACATTTTATTGCAAGAGTATAAAAAATAAATAGGTGTATTGACATACACACACAAAAGACTACATTACTCAAGAAGGACTAATTTGCACCTTATTTGAGAGAAGTAAGGCATTAAGAAGTGAAAAATAGAAAGAAGAAATTTGTGCTGTGACAGAGAGAGTCCAAATATTAGCAAAAATTAAGAAGCTGTTAACTCATTTCAAAACATCTTCACCAGATATTTTTTCAAAAAGTAGTTTTTCTTATTTCTTTTTTTTTTTAAGACACTTGGTAGAATAAAAGCTTATTGGTTGCAACTACAACGTATCTGAAAGCTGATTGCTTTTGGGAAATGATGAGATTTGTGGTTATATCAGTCAGGATACAAGTAATGGAGACAGAGAAGAGTTATTTTTGAAGGAGAAAACAGTGCTAATACAGCCTACATAGGAAAAGTCCGCATCTTATCAAGTAATAGAAACAATTTCCTCTATATAAACCTCAGCTCTGTAGTTTAGTTTCATGGCAGCATTAGTTTGTTGTACCAGATTATCAGTCTTCAGCTGCTCTGCTGGGATATTCGGATTTCAGCTTTAGTAAGAACAGCAAGACATGTGAAAAAGCAATAAAGAGCAGTTAAATGTCTGTCAAAGCAGGTCACAGAGATGCATCTGTCTTCTTTAAGGTAAGAGCGGAGGCAAGGAAGTGTGGGAAATTAGTTCAAATTGGGAAGTTAGAAAGCTGACATTGATGTGTAGTTGCCATAGCTGCTCCTAAGATGGTCCAGGCTCTTGCCGTGCAGTGGTTCACTGCAAGGTAAAGTCTGAAAAAGAGAAGAAGTAATCCTCAACTTGCAATGTCCTCCCTTACTATTAGTTGTTTTAATGAAAGACAGAGAGAGAAGTACAAAGAGGTATTTTTCAAAACTGCTGACCAGTAAACCACTTTAAAAACTTTCCAAGCTCACTGTTTATCCTGATGATTCTGGATCTCCCAGAACAATGATGAAATTACCTAAGTCCAAGAATTGCCAATTTCCTCCCAAATAAGACATAAGTGTTCCCTTGCTTCCAGCCTAGCTGTTATTTAACTTGAAATCTTAATTTTAACAAATTTTACCTTGTATTGATCACCTATGCTTTTACAGTTTAATTAAAGTACTGTACGGTAATAGAAGAATAGTACCCAATACTGCTGTCCACATGTAATGCAGCTTTTAGTCACAGGAAACTGCAACACTCATCAACAGCAGACTGAAATTACTAATTTTTTTTTTCTCAGTCCTTGTCATTGGTAAGATAAATGAAGCCTCTCTAGTCTTCAGCCTTCCTTCAATTGATAACAGGCTACTTAAAAAGAAAATATTAAACCTTGTGTGAAATGTCTTCTGATTCAGATTAAAGAAGCATTTAATAGCTTACCCTGCCAATAGGAAAGACCTCTGGAGGAAAGGAAAAAAAAAGAGTGCAACAAGACAAAAATTAGTTTTCATTGGCTTTTAAGCTCCTGCATGTAACAAGGCTCTGTAACACTTTCATCAGCCATCAACATCTTGGCTCTCGGGTAAAAGACTTTTGATAAAAGAGAATTCTCCTCAGTCACATAAAATTGGAAAAATACTAAGGAAAGTTCACTTCAAAGATAATCTGCTGGTGCTGAATTTTAAGGAAACTGTCTTGCAATTTATCACTCTTCTCCAGAGCTTTTACTCATCATGGTAGGGGGGCTGGTAGATAATCCATCAGTGGCTTCACAATAGATCATGAGCCGTTGTTTAATAACACAAAGCATGTCAGAAACATATGCTAGGATACTAGTACAATCTCCAGCTACTTTTTGCTAGCATCTCAGTCCACTGTGCTGTAACATCTACCCTTGTGAAAGACAGTATGATAAATCTCAACTATTCTCTTGTCCTAATGGGAAGATATAGTGAGCTGTTGACTTTCCTAAAGCTATGGAGCTGGGTCTATGATTAATTCACTTTAGTATTGCAGCTTTTTTTTTTTCCTTGAACATGTGCAGAAGGGTTATGCATGCACAAAAAAAAAATTTGCATATATAAACCACTTAGATTAATATAGTTTTTTTTAAAAAAAAACAGTAACTTGTTACAAATTAATGACACAAAATATAAGACTTCCATTCACAGATCAAATCTCATCCATGTTAGTAATATCCAAAAGCCATCATCAACTGATGGCTCTTTACTGTTTCTATGACAGCTATATCCCCAGGACAGGCTGAACGTCACTAGTTCCATCTGGTGGAAGCAACATTGGATAAATGAATGCTAATTTAGTTTTTACATGCACTGACACTAGCATGAACTAGGAGGAAAATGACATTTTAAAAATTTAGCAAATCAAAGGCAAGATCAAAAATACATTGCTAGCCTCCAGGGCTACCACCAGAAGTACTCATTAATTCTGCGTGTTTCCAGAATTAGGCTTCTATGGGACTCCTTGCTTATGCCTAGCATAAACAGAGGTGTGTGACCCAAATTGATGATGTAACCTATATGCTTAAATCTTGTTCTATTCAACAAACCACTGAAGCAAATTCATAGCTTGTTCTAAATGAGGACTTCCTTCTCTTTTAAATTCAACTCTCTTTGTTAAGAGAGAGATTTTGCATTGAAAAGTACGTCTACTTATCGTTTTGCTGTAAATAGATATGGTGACTCAACATCGTACTTTAACAGGAATCTGTTGTAAAATTGTCCTTGTCGAACATTCTTTCACTTGACCCATCACCCAAAGAACAAATAAAACTTCCAAGAGGAAAGTATTTGTTCCCTCTTTGTGAAGTCGCCTGAGGGCTCTCAGCTTAGGCTCAAGTTCGTGGTATCTATGAGTGCATGCTAAGCCCTGCTTTCTGACCGGATCTCCATTTCAAGCAGTTGCAAAGTGTGGGCTGAGACTTCAAGTAGGAGCTCCTCAGTTCTCTCTGAATATGCAGCCACATAAACAAACAGACAGTCCAGCCTATAAATAATAAAACAGAAAGATAAGGTGCCTTTAAACAGCATATAAATCAATGCATTGTGTGTCAAACCTCCCTGGGTTGCGTATTTGCATAATGTAATATTAGCTATATAATCAGCCTGTTTTAATTATTTATTTTTTTTCCCCCAGAGAGCCAAAGCGATTTTTTTCTCACAGCAAGCCTTATTAAATGTACAGAGATTCACATAGCTATGCCACAAAGTTATTTTCTCAGGCAAAGTAATACTTTGTTTTTCTATGACATACTATGAACTTCAAAGAAAAAATGGTTCCACAATAAACATATATATCATTCCATATGTTTGTACTCCCTAAAGACAGAAAACATACAACAGGCATGCCTTTCCTGTTACATGTGTATAAATTCTGACTACTAATAGTATCTTAATATTTAAAAAATACACTTTGGTCCAAAGGTACCTGTACTCCAGATGATAGTAAACAAAGCCATCCTGTTTCTGGTTTCGCTGCTGCGCTCCCTCGATAGTTTAAATGGATATAAAAACCATGCTGACTTTTTGAGGGCCATCAGTTGAGGACAAAGGTGAAGCAACTTGAGTGAACAGCTTTGAGGTACTAGTCTTCCTATTCCTCATAGACAGATAAAGAAATTTACTACCAGCTGAGACAATCATATGGCTGCTGATTGCTTTCCGTGGTAATTAGGGTTGAACATACAAGACTGTCATGATTACTCAAAGGCTGACAGAGTGCATGTTCTTCAGTTCATCATGTTTGAGGGATTTTTCCCAGTTGAGTCATCATTGTCTTGTGTAGGGCAAGAAAGGTGCAATGTTCCTTTTTTCTTTTCTTTTTTTTCTTACCTTCAGAACTCCTTGAAGTTTCTCAGATTTAACAGGTGATTAAACTTCCACTTCTAAGTTGAACACCAATGTTGTGGTAAACAAGGAATCTTAATACATTTTATGTTGATAATCAGACCAGGAAACAGGAAGATCCATATTCAGTATTTTCTAGACAACATCCACAAAGTCAATCAATAACAAAAGCACTTTGTCAAAGTGCCTTTTTCGTGATGGAAACTGAGGCTTGGCAAACATAATGTGTTTATAGCATTTATTTCAGTATTCACAAATTTTTTGGGAAAGAAATTTGCCTTTCCTACTAGACCGACTTCTCATTGAGCCAGAATAAATCGTGAGAAGAATGATCTCCCTTATATCACAGGTGCAGTCTACCGTATTTTCCATCTTTTTGAGCCTGTATAGAGTAGAAACAAAAGGTGTAACTCAGTATGTTAGGACACCAAGCTATCAAAACAGAAGTCAACTCTTGTCCATTAATAAAGTACATTGAACCATCACTGCCATGCCCTTCTCTTTTGCAGTCTCCCTCCTTTCCTACTACATCTAAAGTTATTTCGCATTCAGAGTGGAGAGAGAGAACAAGATTAATCATGTGAATATGTACTATTGTATAATATCCTGCTAACTTTGCTTAGAAAAAAAACTCTATTGTGAGTTTTACTGGAGAAAGAAGTGCAAAACTCAGCCCTCAGCAATGACAATTCCTACTAAAATGAACTGTTGGATTCAATAGATTATCTTCAGAACATTAACAGCTTGACATGTCTTGGCAGTTCCAGGAAACCACAAGTGTAGGAATCTGACTGCACAGCCTAATGTACTTGTTTCTCAAAATAATTTTTTGTTCAAAGAGATGCCATTTCTATTTCAGTGTTTTACTGTATTACTGAAGCGAACACATCTCTTCAAGAAGGACCTTCAGCTGCATGGTTTTCCTTAGGAAGGCAGATGCATTTCCCACATAAATGAATCAGTACTTACCATAGGGGTGCGTACAAAGAAAAAGAAAGATATACTTACTTTTGCCTGACATGGAAGCTCAGGACATACTGTTTAAAGATCTGAAAACACTAGGGTGTGATATACTTTTATTTTTAGTTGAATGTGACCTTTCAAAGTACTAGTTATTTCTCCATATAGCCTCAAAATGTGACATCTCTATTGTATAGGATCTCTGCAATAATCCACAGATTCTCAATGGCTATACTTTGGAGAAAGTGAGATTGGGAGGGTGGGGGGGTGGTGGAGAAGGAAATATGATTCTTGTGAAGTATCAAATAAAAATGAGAATAAAGGTTTGTGCCAAAATATTTTTTTTAAATTATGGAATACACTTTAACAACATTAAATATTTCTAAACCATACAGATGTGTCTGGCTCTGTACTGAAAATTAAAATACAAACTATCAGATTATGAAAAGGGTATGATTACTTTCTAAACAATATAATGTGGGATAGGCAAAGCTGAGTTTTTGTTTGTATAAACTCATCTTTTCTAAAGCCAGTGTTTAATAAAGACAGAGAGCTGAGCAATTATTTCACATGCAGAAATAAACAGATAGCTATTAAATAGAGCAAATATTTGGTTTAAAAAATAAAATGTTTTAAAATAATGGATATACTTGCAAATGTTGTGCATATTTACTTACCCTTGTTTATCTACAGTATGACCAAATTTAAAATTGCTCACATTCAATTCATTTTCTTGTTTTGAATTCAGATAAGCAGCATTGAATTTTGCTAATATGTTTACAGCTGCTGCTTTTCTTAACTGACATAATACAGTAACCAGCTCATAATATTCTCCACACTGCAAAGGTATTAATGAGCTGAGGATGCCGGTGAAAATCTGGAAGAACAGTGTATCTTATTTTTCTTTGCTTTCACATTATATTAGAACCAGGAAGGTCAAGTTCTAATGGTTCCTTTTCCTGCCCCATGCAATAATTTCTCTGGAAATTTTTCGCAGTGCTATGCCCCAGTTTACAGGTTCCAGTGCAAGACTAAGCTGATGGAAATGCATCAGGGATGATCTATTCACAGCAGAAAATTTTTTATCCTCTTGTTACTATATTCATAATAGTTAGGGTTTGTCATCCATTAGTATTTGTATCACCATAGTTGTTCTCCTATTCAGAGTCTTGTCAAGCAAAGAAAGACAAAACCCTTCCTTCAAACATCTTACTTCTTTCACAGAAAGTTTGACAGTAAGTGGAGAAGAGGAAAGATAGCAAAATAAAAGAACAAATTCTTTCCCAAAATAAAAACCCAAAATAACAGAATAAGAGCACAACAGGGTATCTAAAAGATTTAGTGTGTTGGTTATGATAATCAAGCAATAGCACTTGCTATTATAATAATAGTTACTATTCGCAAGAGAATATTTTCTGACTCACTAAAGTTAGTCAAGTCAACAAAACTGAAGAATCAATAGCTTTGCAAACAAAAGCAAACCAAAAAAAGCTGAGACATGAGGGAAATAAACTTTGTTCATAATGTGCGATATTGTAAAAGTACTTCCACAGTCAGTGGCTTCAGTTACAGATAAGTATCTGAATTCTGTAAATCACTTAACTTTTTAACTTCTGTTTATCTTTTGAGATCCCAGAAATTTTTATAAGTGCGAAGTTTATACCAAGGCAAAGTCCGGACACAGACATGATAAGGGAAATTCCTGCTTCCTGCTCCAAAAATCTTAGCATTGAAATGACTGCCAGTCACTGCAGTCTAAAGCTGAGATACAGAAATGCAAGACTGAGGTAAAGAGAAACAGAAAGGGTTGATAAGACAACCAAACAATGGAACAAATCAATTTCTGGTCAGTTAAGACAGTCTTTAAGTCAAGATAAAGTAAAACATCTGCTATAACAGAAAATCATCCTCAGTTTGATCTGCTCCTCCTAAAACTTTGTCAGAATTAAATTTTATTCTAAAATGTTCAGCAACAGATAAACTGATAGTTGCCCTCCTAAATTTCACATTTGTATTTAGTAATTCATCATTCTACACATGATGCTGAGACTGTCAAATACTGTAACACACCAATGGAGATATTTCTGCCAACTAATAATGGTTAAAGATATTTTGAGTAGTATTGCTACAGTAAAAGACTTTAAAATGCTACTGTGAGGTACATGATCAACTAGCAATGATTTTGAGACACATTTTTGCCAGTTATTTCTCTTTGTGCCTTCAGAAACCATCACTGGAAAACAAAACCCTAAGTTGCAAGATTGGATAGCAGGTGGCTTCTGTTGATGTAATCAATACAATCAGTAAATCACATGCATTTTTGTTTTTCTGATAAGAAAGTATTGACAATTCCTCAAATAAGCCAGTTGAACTTCTATTTAACCTTAATACAGTGCACTTTTTTCTAATGACTTTATTGATTTCTTTGTTGGGGGTCTGGGGAAGGGGGTGGCTTTTTATTTGGTTGGATTTTAAAGAAACAGCATAGGAAAAGACCTAGTCCAATATCTCTATGCTTTGTCAAAATTGATTAAGTTTCCTTATCTGTTTCATGTCCTTTATATATTTGTGTCATAAACTTCAAATTAGGGTTCATAAGCACATTCCTTCAAATCAAAGAAATAAAGCTGGTACTAACCTGGTTGCAAATCCATGTTCTGCAACAAATTTCCTGTTGTACCTGACATCTAAACATTTTAGTGGATCTGGATTGAATGACTTGATTCTTCAGCTCATAAAATTTAGTATACACCAAATTAATTTCCATGTGTCAAGAAAGAAAAGAGGAATTGGCTGGGATATTTTCTTCTCATCATAAGATGTATGAGAGAAATGGACTCAAAATTAGCTTTGAAATATTAGCTATTGAAAATAAAAATAGTAAATTTATACACAAAAAGGAAAAAAAATGATACATTTATATATGTAAAGTGTATATATTAACACAGTCACATGTACATAATATATGAGTTATTTTAACATAAAATATATACCACTGTCTCTTCTTCCTCTGTTTTATGGGGTTTAGTCCCTTTCTGTAATCAGAATTTTAACTAGACAGTTTGCAAATACAGAAAACAAGAATATTAGTAACTCAGAAAAATTTACATATAGGTTCATTGAAAAGCCTTTGTTAGAAAGAAAATGAAAGAAAGATACATCATAAATATATTGATACAAGTTATAGCACAGAAAGAAACACTTCTATTTGTTCTTTTTCATAAAGTGATCTGCTAAACCAGCAATGAAGCATCCAGTGAAGCAAGAAAGTATTTTTTTTAAATGTTGAAAGGAAATCCGCTATGTACACAAAATTCATATGTAGAAGTCTTTGCCACAAGGGTGGCACTGAGGTCAAAATCTTTGAGCACAGGACTGAACACTAATAAGAGGACAACAAACAGCCACACTTCCAGTTAATTAAGACTAACATAACAATCTTGGTATTACTAATCCTCAGACTTACAAGCAATAGTTGTCACCGTGGTTAGGATCAAAAAAGAAACTTTCCCTATAAGAAAGTTATTGACCATTGCAAGTTTTTAGACTTGTCTCTAAAACACTTGATAGTGTCCAATTTGTAGTATGGACTGGTTTGAACAAGTGTAATACATTCAACATATTTATATTTGAAAGTCTGTTTTGTATTTAATTTCAGATTACAATCTTTATTATTTAATTGTTGATGTAACTCATGACTCTGATTTTCAAAACCCATTACAAAATTCCAGGTCCTTTTATCTACATGTTTAATAATAATAGGCTCGTTATTAGAAAGATTTTGTGTGACATGGCTTTCTTCTCCACTAGTATTATCATATATTCAGATTAAATCCCATTTTGTATTTACCCATCTGAACTAATTTAATGTACATCTGTACAAAATATATAGGAGGAGAAGTAAATGTAAGGACTTAAATATTCATGTCTTACAATACCCTCTTGATCAGAACAACTTCCATTAGTATTTTGAGGGGGAAAAATATATTAATAAAAGTCAAAATATATTTCTAGCATGATTTTTCAAAAAATCAACATTAGTTAAAAGTACTGATTCTGTAACAAGTTTTATAAAAATTTCCCCATTTAACAATTATACTACTAGAACTTAGGCTGACTAAGAATTAACATCTTCTAGACTAACTTTGAGCCTGATAGCAATTTCCTTCTCCTTTCACACATTCTCATATTACACCACTTCCTCTATTTTGTTCAGCTTAACCTATATGTGTAAGTAGTACAACAGATCCTGGCCACTAATAGTTGCAACCTATCTGTGGCTGCGTTTACTGACAGCATTTGGGCCTGAGTGATGATCGAGCCTTTACCATCAAAACCACACCACCTGTCTCTTACTAGTTGAATTAAAGAATATTGTTAGATATAAGAAAGTAGTAGATTACAGTTATTGTGGAAATCACATCATGGTCATGTAAACGAGGCCAGCATATACGGAATTTCCCATGATTTAGTACATTCTGAGGCATGTTACTGTCTCTATGGTCTTTAAGAGCTCATGTCACTTCCTGAGACCAACTTTACTATGAAATGCGGCTATTTGTCTTAGAAAGTGTGGGACCGTGATCGCCCTTAGTTACCGTAGAATGGCATTGCCCATCTTCTGATCAGTGCTTTAGCTTCTCTCTTTCTTTCACTGGTGCCTTTCACTGACAGTGAGATAGATGTTTCCTACGTGCCTGAGGAAGAGAACAATCTCCATTTTGAAATGTCTGCAGAGCTTCTTCACATGGTGGGCCTTGGCCACAGAGCAGCTTGAGACAAAGGTTAGAAACTAAAACATGTTTTGTTGTTCTGTGAGATACTGGTCTCAAGACAAGGAAAAGTTTTATTATTCTGGAAGCTTTTGCTGTTGAGGAAAGATGGGGTTTTACTCTCTACTGACTATGTTTTCATGAAAGTTGATAGCTTCATCGCAGGCTCCTCCATGCTTTGGAGCTGGTCCCCACTGTGAAACCTATTTCTGGCTCTGAGTTCTCCCAGTCGCTGCGTGTTCCAAGAGATTCTTCAGGGATTGCTCTAATGGCCCTGCAATTCATTTTGAGACATTTTTAAATCAAATAGCATTTCTTTAGCAATTCTATATCAAAAGAGAGAAAAGAATGAAATACCAGATGAAAATAGTCTTGTCTGTGTGTGTACTGTGGAAAACTTTGCTAGGCAATGCATACAATAGAAAACTCACCTACTAGGTGCTGAAATATCCACCTGGATGTGCAGCATGCTATAAGCCAGTCCTTTGCTCAGAATCTTGTCAAAGCAGCATGACGCTGTCTGAGGGCTCAAACCACCCACACAGTTTGCCTTCAAGATCACCTGCGCTAACAGACGTTTGGGGCTTTTGGAGTCATCACAGTATTTTAGGGTTGCAAGTGAGCTAGCCAAGTTAATTAATTCCTTTGGACCACATCATTCATAAAGAAAAATGACACTCCTTTTCAAACAGCTGAGGTCTTGATTTTTTAAGTCCCTCAAATGTGCAGACATGAATACATTTCTTTTTTATGAGCCTTTTGGCTTTCACAGTCATACTATTATAATGTTCTTTGACAACTGACATTACTGGCATACCCAGGTTATTGTTCTTACCTTATGAGTTTTCCAAGCTAGCACTAGCCAACTAGCTGGACAAAGTGTACAATGTAATTCATTACATAAACATTCCAAATCTGTATGAAGAAAGACTGTGAATCAGTGTCCTAAATACTTATTGTCACTTATGCTTAAACACCTTTGACTCTTAGACATAACCACAATAGACAGACAGTTTAATGACCCTGAAAAATAGCTTTAATATTTACAGAAATAGTTGATAGACATCCACAGTTCCCTTCTTTACAGTTCATTTGTAATAGTGGCAAGGTGCCTGTTCAGGGGCTGCTCAGGTCCCTATCCTGAGCATAAAATGTAGTGAGTTTGCATAAGCAGCTTGCCAGAAAGGGAAAAAATGTCTTTTTGATAGTGCCCCATCATGTGCCAACTCTGCCACATTTGTGCCACATGCCTCTTTTCAAAGGATTATATCAGTCCATATTTAGCTACAGAAAATAGCTTACATATTTCTTGTAAACAGCATATTTTCAAACCAGAAGTGTTGTGTATAGCTGGTTAACACATAATAACAAGAATAGCAGCTCCTAAATAAACAGTGTATGAGTATTTACCCTCTACTCCAATCAAGAAACAAAAAGGACTTGAGAAAACATAGGTGCAGTAGATGGACCTAATATATGGGATTAAAATCTGTGTCAGTAATTGCAAAGCCTATTACTATCCCACAACTTGTGGCTAACTTGCATCTTCACATCTCCACTTGTCTGTGGTTTTGATGCAGTATCCAAATTGATTATCATTAATGATTGTATTATGCAGATCTGTCTCTCTGTGCTAGGCACAACTCTTTTTTATATTCTTACAAGAAAAAAAATGAACAATTAACATCAGTAGTACTGCTGAAGGAGCTGCATGTGAATGTGTATGAGAAAAGAATCTTCTTTAATTAAAACCTTACCAAAACAAAATTGCAATTGCTCACAATCTGTTCTTGGGAAGAGACTAAGAAAACAAAATTTACCTATAGCACAGAATAGTCACCCAGATTAATGCACTACTGAATAGTATTCAAATATTTGGTGATGAGAGCAATTGTAGAACTTACACAGCGGGAATTGAGCAGGTCTCTTCCACCCCTAGACAAAAGAAGTTGACCAGAGTTATGTTGACATATAGCACCAGTGTAAGGCACTAGCCTTGATCACAACTGTTGTCTGCACAGTATTTATGCAAATTATATAAATGTACATTTATACTTTCAACAAACACATTCTTGAGACAAATGAATTAATATCTGAATGGAAGAATGACTTAGACATACATTTCCATCAAAATCCAAACTTCCTGCCTAAGAGGCAGAGCATTTAAAACCGGATTCTGAGAAAAGTCCTGTCTACTTTAAAGCTGTACGAATTTTGGCTGGGCTCAGGACAAAATTGTTGTATTGAAGTCTACAATAAACTCATGTTGGTCAGATGGAAGAAATATCAGATGCTTCCAAATGGGAAGGAAGTAGTTTGTCCCCAGATAGCTCAGTGTTTAACCAGTCCTTCCAATATCACTACAATGATATCATTTCCTTTATATCATTACAGCTGTAACTGCAAGAAGATAAAATATTTGTTTACTGAATAGTAATGTAAATGCTGACTACTGCCTTACATCTTTGGTCTTTAGATCTTCTTATTCCTTTTCTGGCAGATTCAGAGAATATCCTATAGAGTATCTTGCAAAACGTCATCTGGCCGAAAACAAAGTTCAGTTGTCCATCTCCTCTTCAGAGCTCGTTAAACTATCTGTCCAGAATAGATTTCTCACTAACACTTGAGTATTCTAAGAGCTAAGAATCAAGTCTCTAAAAGGCGCCACTATTTTTAGATATTACAAACTCCTATTACACAGTTTCAAAAGTATTAGCCTTATCGGCTGTTCTTTAATGGAAGCAGCACTTACACAATTATGTCTGCCTTCTCCTAAAAGCCTGCAATCTATACAGCGAGGAAAAAAAAACAACCCTGAAATGCTTGCTTTTCTTTTCTGTTCAGCATTCTCATTTCAGTAAAACTGCATTGTACACTAAATGGCAACAATTACCACGTGCCACTGAAAGGCCAGACTGTAACCATTATCTTTTCAGCTTGCATTAAAATTTTAGCACAAGTACCTGAGCAAAACATGGGTTTGCAACTGTCACAACAGGTGCACTGTATGCAATGGTCTATTAAACTAATAAAGATTAGTAAAGTAAGTGCAAAATTGTATAATGCTGTAGGGCTAGTAAAATGTCTTCTAAAAGTATAGCACTTATGATGCTGTCAGCCTATTGACTAGTGTGAGATAATAACTACCCCTGAAACCTGAAAGTACTCAGCTTCTCATAAATCCCAGCTCTTGGTGAGATAAATGACAAACATCTGGATTCAGGAGAAAGTCTTCACTCCCTGAGCATCTGGAACATTAGTGCAGGGACTCCAGAAGCCAGAGAAAGGGCTGTTGGTTTTTTGTTTTCTTTTCCCCGCACAGAAAGGCACATGGTAGGCATGGCTGAAAGCAAGTCATATTAAAATAATGAGCATGTTTGCTCTGCTTGCGGCTAAATAGGAAACCCAGAAGACATATTCCCAATGTAGAACATAGCAGTCATATTGTAAAACTTTTATCAGCACGTTCTAGAGAAAAAAATCTTGCCTTGGGTACATTTATAGAGTGTTGTTTTCTTGTTAAAAATCACAAACATTTCTCTTTAGAAGTGTAATGATATCTCTAAATGTGAGATTAGTTTAATTATCTTAGTTTGTCTTAAACTTTGCTTAGGAGGAAGGAGCTGCATTTGCTTAGTAAGTCTACTTCTTCTCCTCTTCCTCCCTTTATGATTACTAACCTCTCTGATACGGTCATTTGAAGTGGTAGCCCCTCATTATTGTAGTTATATCTCGATGCCAGCAGGAGCAAGGAACAGACAGAAGCAGTACATATCTATAAAAGATACGTCTTTTACTAGGAATTAGATGACTTCACAGGATCCATGCCAGAACAGCATCACCTAAGACCCATAATTGCCCCCAGCACAGACAGCAGGTTGTGAGAGACACTCACCTTATACTCTCCCCGCTCTTTCGGAGTAACTGCATCATCAGCCTAAAGCCAGTAAAATAGCTGAGATAGCCCACAGGTCCTGGCTGTGTCTTGTTATTGTACCTAGTAAGTCAGAAACTGCAGTCGCAGTTGAGTTTGGAACAAGGTGTAGAAAGCCAAGTCTCACAAATACAAATCAGTAGAGCTTCAAAAAGCTGACAATACTCTCAATGCATTTGGGCTTAGCCCTGAACTGTGGCTTTTTCAAGCCATCTGTAATTCATCTCTGCAGTCACCTAGTTTCAAAGTGCTTGCTTCTCAGTTTCCACCAGCCTTACTAGAGCACCACAGAGGTGTGAGACAGCTGTGGGCCACTCTGTCAAAGTGCTGCCAGTAGTTTCTATGCCGTGCAACCATACCTGCCAGAACAGGCTAGTCTTTCAGAGCCCTCTTTATGGCATAAACAAAGTAATGGGAATTCCATCAAAGAAAGTACCAGAAATAATTTTTTAAAAAAGTAATGACAAATGTTTCTCTAAACAGTTTTAAAAATTTTATCCTTTGTTAACTTAGCAGCATGATCAGTTACTTGCTTTGTACAATACGGATGTACTTGTGTCTAGGCACACAGTCCAAATTTTAGAGGAAAAGTTGACATAAGTTAATATCCTAATGTTCAGTCATTCATGGAGCGGATTCATGGAGCAGATCTTTGTGCACCAGAAACACCTTTCACCATTAAGGAAAGCAATAGCAAACTGGCAGATTAGCATAGATGTACAACTATGTTGTCTCTTAAGAGCTATTATCATGCTTTCCAAATGTAGTTGTTTCAGTTGTTACATTTATAAATTCTCCTCATTTTTTTAATGGATAAATCTTGGCACCTCTATCACACATATTATGATTCCCAGTAGGCAGAAAAGCCCTGAGCACATATAAAATAAACTTAAAAAAAAAAAAATTAATCTGGGGAAAAAAAATACAGCAACCCAGAAACACAATTATTGTTGGTAACAGTCTCAAATAAACTTTGTATTGGGAAATTTACAGAATTTAATCCAGTGAGATTTTGTTATGCCTTGATACAAGCTACATAAAGCAAATAATAAAATAGTCTCTTAAATCTTTCAATTCTAAAATAAAATAATGCCTCACTTCTGGTATAGAATGACCAAAAAAAATGTATATTGGTGTTCATAAAAATGTTCCTTTTCTAAAACAATTAATAAATATTCAGACCATTATCACTGAAATTTGAATGTGCCAATCAGTTGAATTCAAGAGTTTCTTTCCCATAAAAAGGCACAGAAGCCCTGGCACAAATAATTTCGTTGACTTAAATAGAACCACTTGAATAAGTAAGTCTCCCAACTGGCCAAAGCTTTCTCAGCACTTCGTTGTAAATTATAAAAAGATATACTGTACCATATCTGTGCCATTAGGCATAGTTCAGCTGTTGAAAATTGTACTGTTGGTAACTCTTTTATCATCCAGGGAGAATGTATCTAAGATAATGAAGTCATACATTACCTTTTGGGATTTACAAATCTGACACCACATGCAATGT
The DNA here is from genome assembly GCF_036417535.1 of Chlamydotis macqueenii. NCBI lineage: Eukaryota > Metazoa > Chordata > Aves > Otidiformes > Otididae > Chlamydotis > Chlamydotis macqueenii. The sequence continues at coordinate 115,963,061 of NC_141557.1, read as the reverse complement.
CTACTCTCCCTTCTTTAAATTAATATATAGGGAGATGTCTCTCTGCATGCTGAAAAACTTTTCTCTCGGCTCTCTATAATTTTAGAGGTCATTTAACGAACATGGTTATGATTTGATAGAATCATCCTCCCATTGTAACTAATCTAATAAATATCTAACATTTTTTGTAGTACTGTGCTATCTGTATTACTGCTCAATGTGGCTGCCATTTATCCCGAAGACAAAAACCAGACTGGCAGGGAAGCAGCAGTTTGGCTTAACTTCACATACTCGCCTGTCGGAGAATTTCAAATCACTCTGTATCTTCAGTGAGCTTATTCATTCAGGAGAAACAGTCTGGGCTTGGCAACTGATTTTGGGAGCACATATTTCTCTAACGTTCTAGGGAGTACTAATTTGTGACTTGTATATTATACAAAGTACCTATCAAGCAGTTAATAGGTAAATGGAAGAGAAGGTCAGGAGTGTTTGAATTAATGTACTGATGAAGATTTCTCCTCTGATATTTTAATTGCTTCCCTCCAATGCATTCAAAAGGCATGATTTTTTTAAAATAAAGGTGAAAATATAGGGCTTTTTAACTCCCTCTGCTTGATCAACCAAATTAAGCTCAATTTTTTTCTATTCACCCACAAGGCTTCTCGTTGCTCTGTCCTGCAGTACCGTCTTATTTCTTCTCTCTCTCCTCTCCTTGCCCTTTCAGACCTATCAAGCTGCAGGTTTTTTTCCTGATCTTTTCCCATTTTCCATGACCAGCACTGCACCATTTTTCAGTTTGCAGAACAGTATTTATAGTGGTATTCTGACCCTAATCTTAATAATTTGCCTGGCTATTTACATGCTATAAACACGAGGGTCCATTATTGGGTATATTTTGCCCAGCAGACTAATACTACCTGTTGTTTCCACCACTTACAGAAACCCTTTGTCAAGGCTTGATCCAATTTGCAGAGACAAGCAGTATTTTTTTTTAATTACAAGGGAATGAAAGGAACAGGTTACCAGCTGTGTCCAGATTGCAGCTCTGTAAATCCACTTGTATGATTTATAATAGAAGATTTGAAGGTTTCAGCCAGTGGTTTGAATCACAGCTCACGACTCTGGGATTTTATAAGAAGTTTTGAGGAAGACGCTATGGATCTTTTGCTGGAAGACATTCACAGCCACCTGCAAGTGGGGATCAGTCCTAGGAAGGAGCGAATTTTGTTTAAACTCACAGCCGTCATCCACTTTAAATAGCTTACTAAGCCCTGAGCATAGACCCAGAACTTCTCAGGTCACTTTACTCCTGCTATAAAAAGTAGTGACTGAACCCACTTCCCTGGAAACCTCAAAGACATTTGTCCTGAAATTTCTGATTTTCAGAGTTTTTAAGAGGCTACTGGTCGAGTAAGGACAATGAGTTCTGTCCTTCAACCTGTTCTGTAAGTGCAGATTTCTTTTTAGTAGGTTACAAATTAAATTCACACACACACACAGACTATTCAGTAATTCACCACTGCTTTTTAATCATAATTCACAGTATGTGAAGTAGTTCTCCACAGGAATGAAGGATTTTCATAAAACAAAGTACAGATACAGTTTATTCTGTCTTTGAGCAAAGGCTGGACACGATGGCCTCTTCAAGGCCTTTTTATGATTTGTTTAAAATATTTACTCATTTTTCATCCCATAGATTTTGCAAATACAGGACTTCAAAGACTACAGTTTCCCAATAGCAAAAATATTCATCAGGCAGCTTCCTTTCAAATTGGAAGATGTTACCCAATTATCACACTCATCAGGACATCTTACCAGAGGTTTGAAGCCTGTTTGTTACAGATAATCTGCAAGACAAACTCTCACATATTCACCACTCACTGTAGGTGACTTCTGCTGTGAGTCATTTCTGTTTCTTTTGATATGAAACTTCCCCAGGAGATGAAATAACAGGTATGCCTACTTACATGCTGATTGTCTACATCAATTCACTGAAACCTGTGGGAGATATGGAGCACAACAAAATTGCTTACAACAAACAGCTTGTTAAAGAAGTCTGCGTAATTTCCTCTTATTTTTCACCCACTTCCCCCCATACTCCCATCCCATATATAAGTGGAGCCCCTAGAAAACAGGGAAGGAGGCCAGGGAAAGTTTAACAAAATCCAGGATATTAAAACTCTGGATTTCTAAGTTATCTGCTCCTGAAGCTTGGATGCAGGCATAAGTCAGCTCAGACTCAAAATCCTCACACAGATATTGTCAGTGCACAAATTGAAGGGGAACATGGAGATGCCTTGCTCTAGGTAGACAGCAGAATGAGTAGCAGAAGCTAAGAAATAAAGTACAGCTTCAGGAAACGCCCAATGGTGGCAACTGCCTACCCTGTGGCTGGTGCCTACATTATTTACTCTTAGCACCATTCAAAAAACATAATACAAATTTGAGGATTGAAATCAGTACCACAATTAGAAAGAGAGGGGAAGGAAAGTATTGTATTATCCAGACTAGACTGCTATAATTTAGTCAAATCAAGGCATTCCAGATGGCTTGGTATTTAGGGGAGGATTGCTGGTTTGTTTAAAGAGTGGAATGAGTTCCCAGCATTTATTATTTACTTTATACTTTATTTATATTGATATGCACAAATTATTACATGAAAATCTTATACCTGCAGTGCTAAAGCTCTTTTGCCTAAGACAGTTAAAAAATAAAGTTAAACACAAATAGCTTTTGCTCTTATTAATCTAAAAACATAAAATGGCTAAAACATTCTGTGTTTGCCTTAAGATAATGCTGTGTAAAGACTATTTAAAATGACATAGGCACTCTTTCCTGGGGACCTCCTGATGGCTCCTGACATTTCAACCTCGTAATGTACAAGGCCAGTTTGTTTTGTTTGTGCAATTAGTCATGTTACTTAGCAATATGAAAAGTGCTTTTTACACTAAACTCTAGGGAATAAAATATGCAGAATTCATGAGATACAAAACACATAAAAATTCATTTCCTGAGTAGAAGCACTGCAACATTGCGTAGCAAAAACTATTACTTTTTTCATTGTGTTTGTAATAAAGAACTCAAGCAACCATGCCCTTCAGGGCTGGGCTCCTCACCACTTCACTTGAACTCAGCCTCAGCGTTCAGCCATGGCATGTGAAGTTAATTACTCTGGGCATTGGGGCTCTGAACAGAAGAATGACCCTATTTGCAGCTCCGTGTACTATGTACCACGCTACAGTGAATTCTTTCAGTACCTACACACCACACACTCAGTAACTCTGAATGGAGTAATAATTCTAGCACTCCAGAGGAAAGCTTAGCTGTCATCTCATTTTCACAGGGACACTTGTCTTCCCAGGTAATCATTTAATGGGGGCTGACGTCAGTCCGCATTCAGTCACTGTCACGCTCCCAGTTCAAGGGGCATGAAAATCCAAGCATTACAACTTTCAGAAACCATCATGAAGGAGGGCAGGCTTGAAACCATTTCTGAGCATGGATCTTATGATCCTGAGGCCTTTCTACCGGCTTTCATGATGAAGCCTAGATTTGAAAATCTATGGTTGTAAGTGACTCCTCATGTAGAGAACCAAACACTGGCTGCAGGAGGCCTGGTTTACATAATTCATCAAGATGGCTGACTCACTGAGGAGCTGAGTATTTTCAAGGAAACTGCATAGCTGGAGAAAAAATAAAAAGTAATATAATAAAAAAGCCCATTAGACAAGATTGCTTGCCAAATACCTAACTACTCTCAGTTACTGTTGTGGTGAGAAGTTTCAGTAGCTTTGAAAAATACATGGAAAAATACACTGACCCTCTACAATTGAAAAGAAAATATCCTATGTGTGCTGAGGTGCCTGGCTTTATCTAACCAGATAGATAGACAGATAAATAAATAAATAAATAAATAAATGTGTCAGCTGGTGTGATGTAACAGTAACATTAGTCTGGAAGTGGAATAAAATAAGTGAGGAAATATCTGTGCCTGGGAAAAATAATTTGCAAATCTCACTCAAAGAATAGAGGCATTTAGTTTATTTAGCAGGATTTGTCAATATTATTTGTTAACATCACGATACACCTTCACTTTGAAGTGTGTTTTTAAGAAAAGTCCTTATCACCTAGCATTTTGAATAGCAGTTGTAGGAAAAATGAATAGACACTTTGAGGCAGAAGGTGAGAACTGGGCAGTGATTTACTGGACTATTCTTTCATTTTATACCAATGTAAGGCAATAATTTTGCAGATTCTTTTTCTTCACTCCAATCATTCTTGGCTGTTTTTTTTTTTTTTTTTATTTCCTGATGTTGGTTCATTACTTGATTTATTCATTCATTCATTCCTTTAAGTCTAATCTAGAAATAGGTTATTTTGCAGCTTCTAATTTTAATTCGTCAGATATAAACTTTGCATAATCATGTAGGGAGAACAGAGCACAGAGAGGAGCTATGAATTTGCTTTTGAACATTGCCATAATTCTACATAGTATAGGAAAATAAATTATAGATTCAGTTTTGAGCTGGTAAGGTCTGGACTAGTCATCTAGGTAATATTTGAGCATGGCTACCATTTGCAAATATTCATTTGCCGATATTCATACACAGACCTTTGCTAACATGATATCCAGCTCTAGCAGAAGCAATGGGATTTGACTGGGTCTAGATCAAAACACACTTGATCTCTTACTGATACATATGTATGTGCTGGGATGAATTACATGCAGAGATGAATTAGGTAAATCTAAAAGGAAGAACATTAAATGTTCTACCCTTTGGAAACTGTTCCTGCTTTTGTACTGCCCTTATCAAGTAACTGTCTATGACTTCCAATAGAACAAGAGCATTCTTGATATGCTCATTTAGATACCATGTGCTCAGTAGCTAAAGAGAAGTGGTTTGTTGCAATTAAAGGGCACTTCTTTTCTGGTTGTTAATTCAGTGATATCACCATTTATTTCTATTAGAATTTCTCAGGACCCATGAAGCTGCAATTATTTTTTCAAAGAGAGTGTGTTCTTATCAGCAAAAAATTTGCCTGAAACTTTCAAAATTCTAAAAATCATATCCTAGATCTCCTGAAGTATAAGCAGGGACAGAATCCTCCTCTTTCTTTTATTAATTCATTATTTTATTCTCAAGTTCTGAGCCATTTTTATTTCCCAGCACAAAATCTGAAGCACCAAAACAGACAGCCACAAAGGTAAAACTTTAAGAAAGCTCAAATAGATGAAATCTGGAATACTTTCGCTTGAATTGACAGTTTAATATGCAGAACTTTAATGTGATCCAGACAGAAAAGGAAACATCAGATTTTTTCCTGACATGCTTTGTGAAGTCACTAGAAGGTTTATAAAGGGATAATTTGCCTATTGAGACACATGCGCTTCCATAAAATGTTACTCCAGTTGCTGCAGTATTAAAAGAATTTAAGTATATAGTGGGAGCTTTGGTTTCACTGTTCTTTTTTTTTTTTTTTCCTATGAAGAATAAACTTTGTGTAATTTATTTTCTGCTTTACTAAGGAACCGTTACAACAATCCAGATTATGAAGTTTTAAATTAATCTCTGTAATTTTATACCCTACTTAGTAATGAATTGTGATAATCAATGCTGATCTCGATAAGTACACTTTTGAGATAAACAGTGTTCAACATAGTATCTGTTTAAGATGTATTCTTTCTGATTATTTAGTAGTTTCTGTAGTCAAAGCCTTGGTCATATCACAGTATTTCTTCTTTCACGTGGATAACTGAAACATTAAAGCTAAAGAATAAAGAGCAGAGGGTTGCAATTTACAGCATATGATACTTCCAGGAGAATTTTAAAGATTAATATCAATTTGTGAACAGACTTCTGAAAGTTTTGTGTCTTTGTACACTTCCAAAATTGCCAGGCAATTGTCTGAATAATCATCAATAATATTGAAGTATTTATATCATCTGACTAATTTTAGCTTTCCCTATTTCTGTTGAAAATTGACCTTTATTTTTAATGTATTTCAAATTATTCTAGTTTACTTGTAAGAAGCCAAGATATTTTCTTATTAAATCAAATCTAGTCACATAAATAAGTATCATAGTCTGTCAAGCATAAACCGTATTACTCACTAATTAATATTAATATTTTAGCCATTCAAAAATGTTAATGCTTCAATTAAGATATGTAATCACTTGGTGGATTTAGAATATGGTTAGGATATTTAAATTAATTAATTTGCTATGTCACTTACCAGCAAATTTTCAGGGAAAAGTCATCTCATGGGATCTAATTACAAAGAAAATCATTCTCAGTACATTGAGAGGAAGTGTTTGAAAACTGATCAATAACTTCCAGAATTAAATTCAGGTTATATCAGGCTTTGTGTGACAAGCTCACTGGATCTTCACATCTGCAGAGTTTTGAGATAACATCGAAAGGTTAACTTTAAGGAAAACACACTTGCAAGTCTCCCATATTATAGGAAAAAATCAAATACCATCTATCCATAATCTCACAGAGCAGCTACTGAATCCAAATGAAAGGAGAATTTAGTGGTTTAAGAAGTAGATGATTTGCAAGCATGTTCTGCAGCAATGCAGCAATTGCTGATTAAAAGATCCTTTGCAGTTTTCCTTCTCTGAAACAGCAGTAACTGAGCTTCAGAAAACCAAAATCTGGTTAGTATTTTGAAATCTCCTCATTTCCTCTAAAATAAAACTAAATTCTTAAAAAGCAAGTGTGGAGAAAGAAGGAACTCACATAGCAGAGTCTCTGCTAGGGCTCTGAACTGGGGATGTGGAAGTCCCCTCAGAGCAGCACACTGATATGTGGTCTCCCAGCCTCAATATGCTAGGGACTACTTACCCCTTTAAACTACTTTCTCCCTTCTGTTCCCATTAACTTTGCTGATGAAAGGCAAAGGAGGAGCACTTTCATGAGAACGTTCCACTTTAACAAATTGTCACACCAAACAATTCTAACTTCCCAGGTACACAAGAAGTTTGTTAACAGATACAGAGGGTCTCTCTAATACACATCAAGACATGTGTTAAGCCCAGTGACTCTGGTATCTGGCCCAGTAAGAATCCTAGACAGAAGGGATCAAATCCCAGGAGAATACTGGAGACTCACTCTTAAGTCAAATCTGCAGAATATGTTCTCCTGGTTTCAATACTTTAATAACCACACAAAGTATAAATATGGTAGCATTAAAAGTTGTATAATCAGAAGTCTTTCTTTATTGAAGTATACAAAATCTACCGCTGATTCATGGAATGTGCTATTTCTGCCAGGAATGAAAATGATATGTTGATTTCAATTGAACTATTCTTACTTGCACCAGCTGCAGATCAGGTTCAGGATATGCAGAAGTGCCATTATTAGGCATAGTGTTTACGTATGACATTTTTTTATTATTGCTCATCATTGATGCATATACCCTTTCCTTTTCTACTGCCATGGCATTTAGAAGGCTGAAAAATTAAAAGAAGTAGCCATTTTACTGCTGTGCTAGTCCTTTTTCTCTTTGTTCTTAAGAATATTGAGCAACATGCTTTTTCCCTATGTGTTTTCCAACTCTACTATCTGTAGAGCATCAAGTTATATTCACAGAAATGATAGTCAAAGAGAGGCAGAAATAAAGTCACTGGATGTCAATAGCTTGGTCTGTTTTTATTAAAAAAAAAAACAACAACAGTGTACATCATGCATTGGAAAGAAAAAAAAAAGAAAACAGAAAAAAATAAAAAATAAAAAGATGCTGTTGACAGGTGACTGGAGAAAATAACTTGTAGGAAGGTTTTAAGCCCTGAGGATTTATTTGTACCTGCCGGGTTAGAGATGGCCAAAGAGCAGAAATAATGATCAGACAGACAAATACACAACCACAAATAAGCCTCTGCCATTGCTCTGGGCAACTGTTCATTATTTAAAACAGTGCCACTTTGAAGAAAAGCAAAATGCCTGAGACCTACTGTTTATATAAAGGTAATGGAAGGCTTCATTTAAAGATCAAGCATCCTGAGAGATCTTTGAAGGTAAAAGGCAGTCTTCCAGAAACATCTTTTGTGATAGGTATTTGGAAACAGGATGTGATTTGTTTAAAGCAAATAAAAAGTGTTCACAAAACTGCAGATCCCTATCTATAGCAGTTCACAAGAGGTTATATGTATCCGTGTCATTTTGGTACCATTACTGAACTTAACCATTCAATTTAAATATTGATATGATTTACAAACTCAGTGGGCCAAGTTTATTCAAAGTATGTAAATAGTCTAGTAAATGTCACAGTTTGTTAGAACGGAGGGGAAAAATGACATCCATGCAAGCTTTTCATCATATCCACCACAGAACCAACCAGAAGCAACAGCGACAACTTTGATTCTGCAGGATTGCGTGTGACCTTTCATACATTCAAAAAGGTTGTTTGAGTATCCTGCAGGTACAAATATAACTAGCCCAATCACTCAGGGAGTAAATAGTTTTTATAGTGTCATTGAGCTGCTAGTCACCTATTTTCCACCATTAAAAAGCACACAGGGAGCTAGTAGGTTTGTTTAATCTTTTTATCCTGGCTACTCTCTATTTATGTTAATTCAACATGCTTGATTGAAGAACAACAAACTGCCCAAATACAAGAAGGGAGCTTGATGCAAGGAGACAGGACAACGTTTGCTGCCGCCTTCTTTTTCTTACTCCCTTTAGCTTTTGACCGACCACGTTGTAGCCCAACAGTTTATCAGACTGACACATCTAGTTGTGTTACTGCCTGATGTGATGTGGCATAGCCCATCAGGTACCTGAGAGTCAAGTTCTACTTCCCTGTTTTGATAGCAGGCACTCAGCCCCAGCACAGGTTGCTTTTAGTCTCTTTGTTTGCTTTGCTTGATTGGTGTCACACTAACGCTTACCTGAGTGCTAAATAATACAAATGGAGCCAAAGTTACAAGCCTGTGACACTCCTTCCAGTATCTGCTGTTCCGTCTCAATGCTACATGACTACATTGGTGTCTGTATGGTTTATCTGGACCCTTCATTTTCAAAGGTAGCGGAAAACCCATAAATGTATTTTTTTCCCAATTCCATATCATGCTTAATAATGCATGCCAACTACAGTAATCTCCAGGCAAGTGCGTATACAGAATTTAGGTTGGCAAAAACAGCAGGTCTGCAACTCCCACAAGAACATTCCCTTCCAATTTCTTTGTTCAGTATAAGTCTCCAGCAGTATACTTCCAACTTGGACTTACCACTGGGATGCCCCCACACCATCACAATAGTATTACACACAGCCACCAGCACTTTTGCCATACAATGAATGTCTGTTTAAAACTCCGTTCCTCCGGGTAAATTCACGACACAAAAACCCATGCAGTTGAAGAGACGGCACTCCTCTCTCCTGTTGTTTGTAGGTTTCAGTTTTAAGTGAATAAAAGCAAGCGTGTGTAGTTTGAAGTCCCTAGGAATTCTCTCAACTGCAAAGAAAGAATCTCATGCTGCTGAGGGGACAGGATACAGCTAAAACGAGTATTCAGGAGACAGAATACCAGCAGAACATCAAATAGCTAAATTTGTTGCATTATTTTTATTATTTACAGCTAAGAATGACGTTACATAAATCAATTATACCTAGTGTTGTTGAATGTCGCTCATATCTGGTCCCAGTCTTGTGTGAATGTCAGTGAAAGTATCACTTTTAGTACACAGTCTAAAGGTTTCTTTGTAGTGAATAAAAAAGTGTATTAAAGTAATATTTTTCCCATTAAAAATAAATATTTAAATAATTTCTACCTTCTCTTTAATTATGGATAACAGTGCCCACTTTCATCCTCAGACAAGCCCCATCATTCGAAGATCAGCTTCGCACAAGGTCTGCAGGCGATTCTGAGCATGTGTTTGAAGACCTCTGAGAACGGGCCCAGCGTTCCTCGCCTCCAGGGTGGTTACCGCATTTATACTCTCATCTGGTGCTTATGCTAAAGAATTATCCCTGTTTTCATACAAGAACAACTTCTGAGCGGCTGCAGCTGAATCAAAAGAACAAAGGGAGCTGGATTTTGTAAATTTCGTAAGGGATTTTAGTGGATCAAATGCAGGGAGGGTTACTGATCGAATGACCTCGATCAGCTGTGTAAATAAGAGAGCATAGCAGGTTACTTGTTTCCAAATTTAATTGCCTTGCTCTGGGAAAAAAAAGTCAGAGTGATGTTTGCGGTGGAAGTATTTTGGTTGAAATCTCTTCCTATCTGTCAATCTTCCTCAGTAATACAGGGAGTTTGTTTTTATGAGCTCTGAAATCTGTTTTATTGTTGTAAAATGTAGAAGCAGGGATTACTTAGAGTCTGGTTCCATTTGATTTGATGTGTGGGGTTTTTTTTAAGAAATGAACCCTTTAGCTTTTCATTGCTTTGCGATTGCCTATCTTAACCGAGATCACAAGGATAAATTGATTTAAAAAGGAAATGTATGTAGTTCTGAGGATCTGGGCACTGCTGTGCAGTTGCTTGACCTCATCATCCACAACCTCATCCTTTCCCACAGCCCTTCACCTGTTTTGCCGCTTCCTCCTGCCATCCTTGTCAAGTAGGGTGTAAGAGGAGGACGAGCTTTCTGTCCGCACTCAGAACCATGTGCATCGCAGGACAAGAAGGATCCTTCCTTTCTCTTCTTCCTTCCCTTCTGCCATTTAGTTATTAAACTAACAGGAATGCATCAAGCAGTAAGTACAACAAGGGTAACTGGAATCAAGTTACTACTATGCACTCAGCAAACTTAAGAGGTATATGAGGAATGAAAGCAGAAGCAGACCCATGTAACAAGAGTGGTTTAATTGACTCCTGGAGCCAGATGTGGCCCTACGGCAATTTCATTGAGTTTTGTGATGTTATTCCAGAGTGAACACGGTCTGTAGAGATATCAGCCCTCTAGGAGAAAATTACATCTTCTCATCAGCCCCTATTTTACTTTCTGGAAAACTGGCTATGTCTGGAGAGCATGGAACAGGGCATGAAACAAAAGAAAAAAAAAAGTCATTACCAGTCAAGGTGGATATAATTAGGCCTAAATCAATGTGATAGAAATTAAGTGCCTCATTTTTATAAGATAGAAAACAGTGAAAGACATAAACAAATTAGAGAGTTGGGGTTTTTTTACAGTAATAGAGGCTCCTTGGAAAGTAAACAAACAGCAAGCACTTGGAAGGTTTATGTCACAGCACTAATTAAAATCTCAGCCAAGAAAGAAAAAAATACCTTGGATTTAACAAGAGCAATAAAAACATTTTTAAAAGACCATATGGACAAGCCTTCTGACAAAATGCTTAGATTATTACAGGAAAAAAATATGGAATAAATATGTGTGTGCAGAAGAAGGAAAATATGTCCTAAATGAGAATTTAAAACTGAGGAACAAGGTTGCCAGGACAGTTTTAGCAAATGAAGAATTGAGGATCCCTTAAAGCATTTGGCCACCTCCTAGTCACAGTCTTGGAAACGCTCTCATGGCTCCAGTACAGATCATTAATGGGCCAGATTCTCCACCTTTACGAACCACATCTGGAGCTGACAGCCTGTGGTTCCTCCAGGGGACAGATAAGGAAAAAACATAGCAAATCTCAGTAGAGTTAAAACATAGAATCCCTCAACATACATCTGTTAGCTGAAGTGGAACAAGGGAGGTGCAGATGAATGTTCCGTTCTCCAGCTGTGCAAGAGAGGTGCTACTCTCCAGCAGCAGGATAGTAACAGCTAACTGGCGGGGTGTGGGGCATGCTGACCTCTTCCACCATTTCAGCTGGTTACAAGGATTAACTTGAAGAGCTGAGGGGGAATAAAAGGGGCTAAACACTCACCTATTTAAACCTAAAGCCCCCACAGTTCTTACGAGGCTAAATGTAAGCCAAGCCATTACCATTGAAAAGAAAAAAAAGTGTCACAAAGGAATGCATTTATTTTGATAGTCATGAAATTTGTTAAAAGGCATGATTTTATTAATGAATGGCATTTGTTATTTGAGTTGATTTGCTGAACATCTTTAAAGCTTATTATACATGACTTGAAATTTGGCTATTGGTCTATGCTGTCTCATTGTGACTGTCCAGATGAATCAACCAGTATTATCTTTGGTTGGATGACCATGCAATAAATTATTTGTTTTTATTCACAAATATCAATAGACTTAGTTGCCTCAACACTTCTTATTTTTTGTGAATTCCTGCAAAATCAGTTTTGTGAATGTTCCTGTTTTATGAACACTGAAAAAAACGTGTTCCAATTCAGATTTTTGTCTGTGTATGTGTTGAGTTACTCTCTTGGTTCTAATCTTTAAAGAAGATAAAAACAGAAATTTTGGATAGTTGGATTCTAAATCACATAAACATCAGAAAATAACAAATAGTGGAAATTAATTTGCTTTGGAGAGCAAATACCTCATCATGTTTGGATCACTTTCTCTTTTTTTTTTTTTATCAGAAACCAGTAATTATTAAGTAATATTAACTCTGTATTTATAAGATGAATACATGATTTCTAAAACAGAATTATATTTCAAAACAGAGTAAAAATTATCAAGTATAAGATATGCCAATCAGGGAATTATTTCTCCTTGATACATCAAAATACTTAATAAATTGGTGATTAATAAATGGAAAAAAAAGTATGGTAAATTAAGTAGGTATGATCAGGTAGGGTAAGTACATGAGAAACAAGTAAGAGATGCTTGGAGAACACTTTTTTACATGTACTACCTGAACAATTTTTGGGTTATTCAAAGGAGGAGTCAAAGATTGATGCTACTAGGCTTAGAAAAGAAACTTAGTGGAGGAGGAGATTTATCAGAAGGAAAGAACAGAACTAACTGACAGAGACTTGTACCAATGTCACCAGAACTTACTGAAACTTTCTTTTGTATTCCCCAGTTGCTGGGGAATACACTGGCTACACTGTTCCCCAGATCCAAAGAGTGTTTGCGTCCCATCTTGCATTAACTTTCTTTCTCCCCAAGCTCTCTTAACTTGTTTCAGTTGCCCAAATATAGGCGCGTACTACAGTCTGAAGTATCTTAGGGTATAAAAGGTATCCACATGGGACTAGCAGACATGACACCACTGGAAAATCTACAGCCCTCAGGATGATGACTGGAGGCAAGATATTCAGAGATGGCTGTTTATTTAGCTGAAGCAAGTCAGTTATCCCTATGGTTTTTCAAGGTGTCTACACTAATGTTCTAGGCTTTCTATATTACATGTCTGCTTTTCCTGTTTGCAAAAGTTCTGGTCTCCTTTTGTTATGCTTAAGGGTCATTACCCAGTTTTTACGATGCATTGAGACTTCTTCCTCACACCTTTTCAGCAAATCGTTCAAAAGGTGCTGCATCAGAAAAATGTATGTTGAGTCCACATATAATGAGAATTGCTAGTGATACATCCTAAAGTATATATGTGTATCTCCTGTTCATAAGAGATGCTCAGTACAATGCATCACATTAGGGAGTACAATTTGCTCATGTCACTCAACATAATGTATGTCACTGGGATCACAGAGTGTTAACAGTTAAGTATTTGGAGCCTATACGTTGAAGCTAATTAAAATATCTTCATCAAAAGATTTTTGTTCAAAAAAAAAGAAAGCTTTATTTTCCCAGGGAACTTGTATTTTCCAAAAACTGAAAAATACAGTTCATACAGCTAAAAATTCTTAGTGTTTTTAACAAAAAAAAAAAAAAAAATTAAAGTTTTTACTGGAAAGTAAAGCCGTTTTATTGACAATTAAAAGTGTCAATATTTCCTTTTTTTTTTTCCAATTTAAGTGATTAGAATTAATGAATGTTCATGAAAACTTGGTCTTTTCTTTCCTTTCTATCTCTCCTTTATCCCTTCCCCACCTCTGTGTTCACCAACACAAATTCATCAAAAAGACCATCATTTTAATTTCTAAGCTTTGATTTTGACTGATACTTAGATTTATTTTGCAATTCTTTAATCAAGGTAAAGCTAAACAAAACTGAATACTACAACTGAGAAGCAATGAGTAATACTTTTGTTCCTTTTGTGTATTTCAAAATTTAACTTGTTCCTGGTTCTTTTGCTAGCACTTCAGTCATAGAAGAAAACAAAATCCAAAGTGCTTATGTACAGATTCAGTTTCATAACTACATTCTGAGTGTTTCCTGAGTCAGAAACATGGGAGTTTTTCCCCACTTCTAGCCTGATTTGTGCTGCCATTATCATGTCTTTAACCTTAGTGAAGACAGAGGAACACAAATTAAGGTGAGGATGTCCTGACAATATTTTTTGGTACGCCTCCAAGGGGCTCAACTTTAATCAAACAGTTGCTAGCATGAGGAAACAATACATGACAGCCCACTCTGTAGAACTTCCCATCTCTCAGGTTCAGACCCTGCAAAACACTGAAGTTCTCCAAGCTTCAGACTCCTGGCCATGGGGGCAAGGTCACAATATAGGTCTATGGCCACCACTTCCAGAGCTTCTAGGCTCCCTGCCTGGATGTAGACCAATAAAAGAAATTCTTTTTATTCATTTAATCATCATTATTTTAACTATAGATTTTTAATAGGTTCATCAGATAATTTAGGCTGGAAGGGAGCTATAGGTATCATTTGGGTCAAATCTCATATTTCAAAGCATGGCCAATATCATACAATATATTGCTTTCATAAATAATACCTATTTTAGGCCTCAGCTTTTAAGGACTCTAACCATTACCAATTTTATAAAATTAGAAAGATAAGTTGATCTGATCTATTGTAGTAGAGTTTGAGGGAGAAGAAACAGAAGCCTGTCCTATGAGGACAGGCTGAGAGAGTTGGGGCTGTTCAGCCTGGAGAAGAGGAGGCTCCGGGGAGACCTGATAGCGATCTTCCAATACCTCAAGGGGGCCTACAGGAAAGATGGGGAGAAGCTGTTCAGTAGGGCCTGTTGTGATAGAACAAAGGGTAATGGGTTTAAATTAGAAGGAGGTAGGTTTAGATTAGATATTAGAAAAAAATTTTTTACAATGAGAGTTGTAGAGCACTGGAACAGGTTGCCCAGAGAGGTGGTGGATGCCCCATCCCTGGAATCGTTCAAGGCCAGGCTGGATGAGGCTCTGAGCAACCTGATCTAGTCAGGGATGTCCCTGCTTCTTGCAGGGGGGTTGGACTAGATGACCGTTGAAGGTCCCTTCCAACTCTAACTATTCTATGATTCTATGATTCTATGATTCTAATAATGAAAGCAAATAACACAAAGACAGAGTTTTTGAGAAGGTCTTTTAAGTTCTTGTTTCCCCTGAAATATTTGCTTCTTAATGAAAACTTGCAGCTATTGTAAAGTATTCTGGAGTCTGGTTTTACATTTCCCTTTGGAAGGGACCTTACCACACTGTTGTAATTTAACCACTAAAATTCCCACACCAGGAAGAGGCCAGGGGCAAAGTTGCTCTGATTTTTACACTATCCCAGTACTGTGTTTTATTACTGCATCCCCTCAGGTCCCTAAGCTGCAACAGATATCAAAGTCAACTTGCTAAATCTATTTTTACAATAATTCAAGCTGGTTTAATACTTTTTCTTTTTTTTTACATTTTCCATCTGTAGCACATTTAATGTATTAAGCCAATTACATGTGAAAATGTAAAGTGGCCTGAGTTAATGAAAAAAATAAAGACCACATGTATACACAAGGAGTATAAGCTCTCTGTTATTCTTTGCATTTGTCCTATGCAGTTGAATATAAATATAGGTTTTTTCAGCATATTCAGAAATGTTGTTGGTACTATTTACTGCATTCCCATGTTTCAGCTTTACTTGAAGTAGATGTAAACAATAAATAAAATTATTGTTAAGGTTATTTTAAAAGTGTCTGTTATAATCGGAAGAGAAATGCTATAAAAATTATATCTCAGTGTTTCACATTTATTCTCCCTCAGTGACTTCTTTCTCAAATGTGCTCATTTTGCAAGTCAAAACAAAATTCTTTTCACTGCCAGTACTGCAGCTCCACATGTTACTTGGAAAGTAGACAATATTCTTCTCCTCTCTTCTTCAGTGATAAAGATTTTAGAATAAAAACCACACCCACCCATCTGGATGATGGTTCAGGAGGTAAAATACAAGGCTTTGAGGTTCTACTTTGCAGTGCAGATAGTGGAAAACATGTATTTATAGCTAAATGCATGAAAACTATATAAAACCTGAGGCAGGTACTTGGACTGCCATTTTGTGATTGTCTTTCTGATGGCAGTGCCTTGACTCCGACAGCAGGCCTTGAGGTATGGGAAGCACAGGCACTAATGGAGCAGTGATTCTGTATGAGCCTAGCAATGTTTAAAATAACTGAAATTATATTGAACAATTTTCTTATTAGTCAGCCTCTCCTGCGAGCTAACTGAGAGCTCAAGTCTGGATCTGGTTCAGAGGAGACCCCCTTCCCTCCAGTTAGTAAATGGGAAAGCGGTATACAGAAAAATTAAGTACTGTTATAAAGAGACAAAGGTAAGTTTTGTAGACAGGAGTCAGGTCTTCTATCCACCATAGTTATAACACCAGAAGAAAAGAAAAGCATCCCAGTGACTTTTATGGCATAGTTGCTACCAAACTAGTCAGACTCTTAGAACCCTATTTATCCCTGAGTTCTATTGCAACAGCAACAACTGTAAATGCAAAAGTAGTCAAGCCTGTGTTAAAATTCTGTGTGTTGTTTTGGTTTCCATGTTTTCCAGTGGACTTTTGGCATATGTATAGAAGAACCAAGTGAATCCATGATCAAGGTTGTAGATTGTTTTCCACCTTGAATTGCTTTCTACCTTCTTCAAAGCAGGAGCATGTTTTTTCGGATTTCTTGTTGGTCATTGAAGGTGAAATCATGAGTGCTCCATTGCTACACCTGAAAAAGCATGTTTTGTTTATAGCAGATATGGTGCACAGAGAATGATTGCTGGAACAGAGACAGAATTAAGGCTGCCATTAAAATGCTACTTTGCCTTGCTCTACAATATGTCAGTGCTAGCATTTTTTGGCTTTTAGTGTTGTGTATTTTAAACGTATGTTTATGGTATTAGCTGTTTTGTGATAAGAAATTATGTCTTCCTGTTTTACATGGACAGGACCAGAACTGACTGCTTGTATAAACCTGAAGACTTCTGTTAAAACAGCAAAGGGAAGGGAAAAAAAAAGAATAAAGACAAATTTAGTAGTCTTTGCTTTGGGAATTACACTTTTTTCTCCCTCATAAATTTAACAATAAAAAGCCTGTTTTTACTGTGCATTTAGAAAGCGGAAAATTTAAAAGAGTTACAAATGGCGGGCACATTTGTAAGTTATTTGCTCTAACTTTCTTCCTTTGGATTACTTGGAGCCTTTAAAAAAGTATTCTTTCTGCTACCTATTAGTAATGTAATCGATTGTTTGTTAAGAAGCCAGGCTCAATTTACAAACCTTATGTTTAAACAATCATTAAACAGAATAAATTAATGGCATACAATGTGTTGCTTCTGATAATACAACTAAGAAAACAGCACACATATCTAACAAATATTTTCAAAGTTTCACTGAACTGTCGTTGGAGCAACTGCTATATTGATCATTTTCTTTTTTCTTCTGCACTAAAGAGCTAAATTTATAGGGCTCTAATGTCTATCAAAAGAATAATCTTTTCTTCAATAATCTTTATTTTATCTGAGCTTTCAACATATTTGATGCGCTGTTCCTTAGAGTCCAGACCTAAAGGTATGCATTTATTTAACTATGGAAATTGTCCCAGTGTCTTCCATGGGTCTACCTGTGACTCTGAAATTGTATGTGCTCAAATACTTTGTTGAATGCGTGCCTCAGAGAGAGATGCTAAAGCTGTTAGCAGTGTCAAACTCTGATTATTGCCAAAGGTCTTCTAGGTGTTTGTTTACATACATATCACCCCATCAAGCTTCCTAGTTTTAACTTCTCTTTTATTTACTTTCTCCCATTCCATGCTCTCCACTCAGGTCTAAACCAGCTTTTAGTGAATAAAACACATTGCCCTTTCACAGACATTGATAAAATTCATAGGATTTGCACCAGAATAAGCAACAAACAAACTGTGTTTACAGTGAATGCGTTTCACTTTAGGTGTTCAGCCTTGGGCACTGGCAAGTTACCTTCAGAATCTCCTCCAGCTTGCCCTTTCCTCCATTATTTTTTTCCCCTGCCAGAAACCTCTGAATAAAAATTTCCCTTTACTATTGCTTTTTCTTTCTTTGCAGTTGCCTTTCTCTCTAATATACAGCTCACCCACCATGAATAGCTGTTCTAGTTGTAAATAAAGTAGGCAGACACTGACTTGTAGCCATACATACACTACCCAAATTAGCTGTAGCTTTGAACACATTTCACCTTTCCTGTCTGAAACGAATAGCAGCCAAAACTGGCTGCTATTAAAGTTCTGCAAAGCATATTAAAGGCAAACTCATCAATAAGGTTTTACCATGTTTTTCTGAGCCCTATTTATCTAGTTCATATTACTGGAATTTATGATGCCTGTGTACTGCTGGATCTTTGCCCTCTACTTTCATTTACTTTCCCCATAACTGAAAAGCTAGCCTAGGTTAAACAAAAAACATAACAGCTATAATCAGTAAAAAGAGAAAATCAGATGCAGTGGGAGATATTTGAGTCAAGCAGCACAGCTAGAAACAACCTAGAGGTGCTGTTGATTCAGTTTATGTGGAATGCTGAATAAGGAAGCTGTGCTCAGGATCCTTTGTTTAAAAACTGTGTACCAAAGAAAGAATTTCAGCCAAGTATTGTCCCACAGCAAATGTAAAAGTCATTTCATTGCTTTTTCATTTCCTCAGATTACAGGCAGTCAAGGATCATAAAAAGACAGAAAATCTATTCTTGGATTCACTGGAATGGGTGAATCAGTTCAGATTAAACAAGAAACAGCGCAAATCTTTGACTGAAACTTCAGCCAAACAAATTCAGACAGTCTAGGATACGAAGGAGTTTAATTAGCTTTGTGTTATTCTTTCTAGCTCATCACTTCACCATTTCTAGTGAAATCAGAATTAGAAATACTAAGATAACAGAAAACAATATTCTCTTTTTTTTTTCCAAAACCTAGAGGCTCTTTTTAAACATACACCCAGGTGTATGCAGGATATTTTTTCACGTCTGGCTACCTTTGGAAGCAAATGAATGCATAATAGGAAATTATAAGAAATCATTTCAAAAAGATTTAAAATTGCATGCTGGGGCGGATATGCAAATTAGTCATTTGTAAATGAGCTTCTTGGTTGAGTACTGGTAGATGGATCCTTACCTTCTTCCTTGCTAGAGCTGATGTGCACTGCACATGTCATATTTAAATCCCACTACCTACAGAAAAGCTATTGTTTGAGTGTCAAACAATTCATTCTATTTAGCTTTGAATACAATGTATTATATGTGAAAATCTAGTAAACCACAAAAGCCAGACAAAGCAGAGCAGTGCACAATGTAGGACTGCCCATTCGCAAATGCTTGGGACCTTTCCGAGCTTCTGCCACTAATGATGTTACTGTGTGCTGCTGGAAGCTTTTTTTCCGAAAGCTCCAGGATTAATTTGCTATCAAAATGGATGACAAGTATTCACACACCAATAATGATATTTTTAATTCATAATTTATCATGTTCTGTAATGTCATAAATTAAATAAAGCTATATTAATTCTGAGTGAAAA
This sequence comes from Chlamydotis macqueenii, assembly GCF_036417535.1. Classification (NCBI taxonomy): domain Eukaryota; kingdom Metazoa; phylum Chordata; class Aves; order Otidiformes; family Otididae; genus Chlamydotis; species Chlamydotis macqueenii. The sequence continues at coordinate 115,943,408 of NC_141557.1, read as the reverse complement.
CATCCTTTCGGTGAACACCAATCTGTTCCCACATGACTGCACTTTTCAGAAAAGGACGGGGGGCTGTGCATGAAATATTTCTGCTGTAAGAAAAAAGTGTTTTCAAAACCTAGTGAGGGAGTTTGTGGGAAGAAATGTCTGGAATGACAAACTGAATACAATCACTGTTAAAACAAAAAAGAACACAGCAGATTAAAATGTTTGTTTAAAACATAGAAATAAATCTGACATCACTTTTCAGTTTCCCTCATTCAAACAGGATGATATTTGTTGCCAGCAAGTTTTATTCCAGTGGGGATGGGATAAAAACTGAGGGCCAGACTGCACATCCCTTTTTCTGGTGGAAAACCTGTGGATGAAATCATGTGTGAAAACTGACATAGAGAATTTTTCCACAAAATCCATCTTGTTCCTGCTGGTTCTTTCACTGAAGTCAGAGGGATAGGAAGCAGCATAAGTTAAACAAAATATCAGCAGACTGAACAGGTCTTGAATTTCTTTAAAATGATGGATCCAGAAACCTAACACATAGGCCCTTTAGCATTTGTTGAAAATGCAAAAAGGCACATCAGGCTTCTCATTTACACAAATAGTTTCTCTTCTAACACAAAAGTAACAAACTAGAAACAAACAAGTAACAAACTAGATCTCTCAATAGTTAAAAATTATATCTATTGGGAAAGAGACACTTAAATAAACAGCACGAAGACAGATATAGCACCTGTCCACTAGATCCCACCATAGTAGACATCTTTCCAACCAGTCCTTCTTTCCATTACAGCAGCTCCAAATAGCTTATTGCATCAGGCAAGCTCTGCTCCAACCTTCTGTGATCCTGTAGAGGGGTCTGTCTTTGCTCTCTGCTGCATGTTGGCTCCCTGTACCTCCCAGGGTCTTCAAGGAGGTACTCACACTAGCAAGACTCTTCCTCTTGGGTTTCTCCTTCGTAGCCTCATTCTGCTTTCCAGGCTTTGAAAAGAGTACCTCCATTGTGTTTTTTAATTCAGGGCAGGAGTACACAAAGTTGCTGCCTTGGACCACCTGAACTAACTCTCTTTGGGGTGAAACCAGAAGTTCTCCATGAATGCATCTAATGGGTTCCAAACACCAACAACATTCAGCCCACAGAACTGGCCCACCCTGCTTGCTTAGAGAGACAGACCTTCCTCTGCCCTGGTAAGAAAAAGCAGCCTACTGCCCTGCTTTCACTGAAGTTTCAGTCTGCCTCAAAATATTAGGAAAAAATCAATCAAGTAACCTTCCTCCAGCTGTAACTGTAGAGAGCACAACACATTGCACTTAAGTAGGAAACTGAACAAAAATCAAGCAGTCTTAACATCTCCCAGCTTCTGTTGCACTTGTGAATATCACAGTGCCCTGGAGGGAAAGCATTGCTGTTGGCTAGAGGATTCCTCGAGGAGGTGGGAGTTCTGGCTCTGATCACTCTCTGCAGTTTGCTTTCCCTCCCCTTGCTGACTGTCTTCTTTCTCCTCAGAGAACTCACACTGTATCAGAAGTTGTGAGAGGGAGTATAAAGCATTATTTTCTTCGTTCCAGGAGACAACTGGGAAGTTGGAACTGAGCTGTTTGACTGTATTTTAGGTTATCATGAGCGTACCCAAAAGACCACAGAAGAGAAATTGCTAGCAGAGTTTAAGATGCATCTAGATTTTTAAAGGCTGAAGGGACATCTAAGTGGCAATGAAACACAAAAGGAGATTTAGTCACCTTGTTATTCATCTACACTTTGCAAGAGCCAGATATAAACTCATCAGGCTAACTGTGGTCAGAATTCTACATCCATATATTTTAGTTCAGCACGGTACAAAGACACAACCGAAGTATTGAAAGTAATGCTGTTCTTCTAAGGTGTAGCCCTGACTGTAAACAGTGCCTATTAAGCCAGATACTAATTTTCAAAGAGATGGAAATTTAGCCGTCTAGTCCTAGAGCCAATGCAGCCTTTTCTAGTTTGGGTATTCTAATCATGCTTTGTATGAAGTAGGCACATCTTTGTGAATATAACCTCTAGTATTTGGATTTGATTTCCAGGTCTCTCAAAACAGAGAATTGTAAATGTGCAGGTTGTTACAGATGGAGACAGATCAATACATTCCATGTTCCCAGCTAAAGTGAAGCCAATTTTTCCTTTTTCCCCCCTTACTTGAATTTGATCTTAAGTTTAGTCTTTCTTTTGACATTCTAAGTACCATTAATGTAGACATAATTAGAAGATTTCTGATAGTAGGATGATTTTTAACCTAGCAGGAAAAGGTATTCTATGATCTGAAGGCTGGAACTCTTGTGAGGTGCAGAGAAAACTATTCTGCAGATGAAGCAAGGTAGTACAGTTCATAACTGGGGGTTGCCAGTCACATTTGTACCAACATGGTATATTTGTACCAAAAAAAAAAACAACCCAAAACTTTGGATACATGAATGAATGCATGCTTAAGGCAGTTGAATTCTGCCCAAGGAACTGAACTTCATCTCTGGTTTTGTCAATGAACTCCTGTGTCAGACAAATCAAGTCATTTATATTAAGCTTTTCATAAATGACTCTCCTAATTTCTTATTTTCTAGGTAACGAGCTTGAGAATCTGGGTTCTGTTTTACAGAGATCCTGAGTAATTACAGTGGTAAGTAAAGTCATGGGAAGCACTTACATATAGAAAATGCTTTACATATGTTAAAGGCTTTGAGAAATCAATGTTTTTGTGTTTCAATGTTTGAAAGTTTAAGCTGCAGCTTCTTGGTAAACTTTTTACTCATGCAAATGGAGAATGTCCTCTTACATTACCTAACGGGCATTTTGAAGATGAATTCAATACCTGTATAAAGCAAACATTTTTGCAGTATTTGGCTACCTAAGAAAGCCAGATGGAAGGCTGATAGCATTTTTTTTAAAACACCACATGTCTCTGTGGCTACACATAAACTCCACACTTGCGATCACATGGGTGTATGTGTCACCTTCACATACCATACAAGATCCAGAACTATACCATCTCTACTCCTCCAATTTTTTCCCCTCTTTCTTCCCCTTTTCCTTTATGCACTGGTTTTCACAAGAAAGAAATCTGGTTGAGCTGATCAAACCTGGGCTGATCAAACCAGCCAGCAAAAGTGAATGAAGATTTCAGGCAAGCAAACCAAGGGGAAGAAAACTATTCTGCTACCAGAGAAGAATTACACACAGTGTGGGTAATAGGACATTAAGAGTATACTGAAAATAAACTGTATATTAAATAGCTCAATAGATGCTATCCATCCTCTGCAACGAATGAGAGCAGTACTCTACCAAATCACAGTATGGTAGTAGCAAGACCTGTGGAAAATCAAATGTAATGTGTACAAAGTGGACATGAAATATAGAGAAAAGTTTGCATTTCTTCAGACAATCTTGGTGTTGGCATTTTCTAAATGTTATCACCTTGTATGTGTTTTATATATGTATATACATTAATCTTCATATATTGTTTAATAGTTTTATGTAAGTAGAACACTACTTAGTAAGTCAGGAAAGCATAACGCTTTCCAGTTTCATCAGATCTATGTTCAGGCAGACAATAGCTTGTAGTAAAGAAAAATATGATACTCAAACAAAGAACATTACATTCCGTCCGTATTTCATCTGAAACACTAGCCAAACACATTGCTTATAGCAGTCAATTTGGACATTGCCAGGGCTCTGGAGAGAGATGGGAAAGCTGCTGGGCAGAGCCATCAGGTGTACTAATGAGATAAGGGAGCTGGAGAGCTTCTTTGAAAATAGTTGTTGGTGAAGTTAGGAGGGGGGGAGTTTAGGGGTTTGTTGTTTTTTTTTTCATTTTTGAGCCACACATGCTCAAAGAAAGATTTGTATTGCATATCTCAAAGGAACCCACATAGTACACCTGTAAGAAATACCAAACAATCATAAGCAGTGCCCAGCAACTTCTGCTCTCAGTGGATATATGTACAGAGATGATGAAAAGGAAGCTAAACACCAAATTGAATAACACAGCCTCTAAAATAAATCATAGTATTCAGTTCAAGTGTAACCAACATTCTCAACATTCTTTTGGCAAAACAATAAGAAACTATTGCCAACTCTGCACAGTCTTGTAAATATATTTGATTTTTTTAAAAAATGTTACATTCCTTCACTTCTAGAGAGGAAAATCAGTGTGTGGAGAACATTTAAGAGTATATCTTCTTTCCATATCAGATATTCCAGATATAGCTGATGGACTGCTTATTCTCTTGGAAAAAAATAAATCAACAGAAACAATTAGTTAAGTGGAAATTATATGTTTGATGGTTCAGCAAAGTTCAATTATTTCCAAATGTGGGTATCTTAACCTTTGTTGATGAGTTCAAGTATTTAGATCATTTATGCAAAATAGAAATGACTCAGAAAAAAAAGACTTCTGACTTATAAAATGGTTTCAGCTCTTTTTTTTTTCTCTTATGCTCTCTACTTGCTTAAAAAATGCACAGACTGTTCCAAAATCATACATCACACAGGAAATAGAGATCTGAAGAATTTTCAGTGTTTCCTCTTAATATGCAACTTTTTTGTTACCAGTCACTTTATGCCCCTTAAGCTTTATATGTATTTCCTTCCCTAAAGATGACAGAAAACATGATTCAGAAAAGCTATTGAGCTACATATCTCTTCAGTTTAATGGAATGCTTCCACTTTTTATATAAGAAAGAAACAATATGAATATAAAATTTTCATGTGTATTTATGTTGATTCAAAGTTAATGCTCTTTGGATCTTTTGTCTTGTAAACCCTTGGGATTTTCTGGAAAAAAAAAATCACACAAATAAATACTTTGTATATTTACAAAAATAAAAATAACTCATTATGCTTTTTTTACAAACATGAGATGATCATATCTCTTTTGAAACATCTCTATGCAGGTGTAAACTACAAAATGCTCTCAGATCTTTAGGAGATCAAAAAGCTCATAGCTTTGAAAGTCAGCCTCAGTTAACTGCAGAAACTTCTTCACATTTGGATCTTTTATGGTTGCTAAAATTCTGAATATTTAAAGTCAGGACTAAGACCAACAGAAAGTGGGGTAAAGTACTTCTTGTATGACTTTGTGGTCGTATGAGTTCAAAGGAGGCTACTCAGCAAACATGCTTGTAGAAGAATTAATTTTGGAGGTCTCATTCAGCAAGAACATTAACCTTTTAAGACACTTATATAGATTTTTTCAGAAATTCTATCCCTACTGATCTCACTAAGACTTTGCTTTGACGTAACTTGGGCTTGTGTATTGAGCTGCTGAAGATTACTATATCTGCCCTCATTCTATCTGAGAAAGAACACTTTCTTTTTCCATCCAAATGAGGGCCTCCCAGACCAGTCTCTTATGCAATGAAAGCAAGAATGTTGTCAGCTACACATGCACTGGTCAACTCTAACGCATTACACGAACTTCTTGTCCAGTAGATCTGGTGAACAAAAGGATGCAACAAAGCATGGATGAAGACATTTTATCTTCTTTATTCTCTCTTCTCTTCTCTTCTCTTCTCTTCTCTTCTCTTCTCTTCTCTTCTCTTCTCTTCTCTTCTCTTCTCTTCTCTTCTCTTCTCTTCTCTTCTCTTCTCTTCTCTTCTCTTCTCTCTCTTCTCTTCTCTTCTCTTCTCTTCTCTTCTCTTCTCTTCTCTTCTCTTCTCTTCTCTTCTCTTCTCTTCTCTTCTCTTCTCTTCTCTTCTCTTCTCTTCCCTTCCCTTCCCTTCCCTTCCCTTCTCTTCCCTTCCCTTCCCTTCCCTTCCCTTCCCTTCCCTTCCCTTCCCTTCCCTTCCCTTCCCTTCCCTTCCCTTCCCTTCCCTTCCCTTCCCTTCCCTTCCCTTCCCTTCCCTTCCCTTCCCTTCCCTTCCCTTCCCACACCTTCCCTTCCCTTCCCTTCCCTTCCCTTCCCTTCCCTTCCCTTCCCTTCCCTTCCCTTCCCTTCCCTTCCCTTCCCTTCCCTTCCCTTCCCTTCCCTTCCCTTCCCTTCCCTTCCCTTCCCTTCCCTTCCCTTCCCTTCCCTTCCCTTCCCTTCCCTTCCTTTTTTTTTTTCCTAATGAAAGATTAAGATTCAAGAATTATGAGTTTGAAAAGCAGAGGTGAAATACATGTCTGTCATGTTGTCTCACTATTTTTTGTCACATCTCAAAATTATGTAGTGCATATTTTTATCAAAATTTCAATCAACACTAGGGATTGAGGGCACTATAACCAAGTATCTCAGCAACTAATTGATCTATTTCTTTACTTTCTAAATGCTATCTCCTAAGAAAAAGGAAAACCTTGCGTAAAAGAAAGACAAAATAAAAATGTGGTAATGGGGGGAAGTCAATGGAAAACCAAACTAATCAAAGATCAACACAATATCTTAGAAATATATTTAGGCACACTCAGCTGGGACATGGAGAAGGAGACTAATTATGGAAGTTAGATGGGTCAGAAGTTAGTAAATTAACCTTAGATTTAGAAGCCTTGCACTCAATTCCCTACTGTGCCACAGAGTTTCTAGGTGAAATTGTGGTCAATTCCTTTTACTTCTGCCTTGAATCCAACGTTCCACATGCAAAACTGAGGATAATAACATTCCCCCAACACAACCCATTGATGATTTTCATTATTTGAATATTAGAGTGGCTTAGAGCGTATAGATTTGGACAATAGCAAACAGAAGAACAAAATAAATTGGGTTTCTTGAGAAGCTGAACTGCCTTCAGAATGGAAGTCTCCAAAATAATTATAGCCGTTAAGACAAAATCTGCCTTCAGTGGGTTGCAATTTAGATTGCTGAAATTTATGCTGTAATGTTGGCCTGTGTATTTATTCCCTTAAGTATCCCCTTTTCTTTGTTTAAATCAGAGCCCTAACATTAGTTTGGCCCAGTTTTTGTGCTGCAATAGAGTGATATTTATTAATATGTTGCTCTTTTAGTTTAAGTCTATAATTTAAAGTAACTATGAAAGTCAAGATTCAGTAAAATCTATGTCCAGAAGTTCACAGAAGCCCTAGTAAGGGTGGCACTTTTATTGAAACTAGTACTAAATTATATCAATTACATAGTTTGTGGTAGTATGTAGACTTAACTATCTGGAGTTGTTTCTTTTTCTGCTGCCCGGAGTACAGAACAGTTTGCAAAGACCTAGCTGATGATTGTATGTGTTTCTGTACGTTAGTTTCATTTTAAAAATTATTTTATAGGCCTTATTTTTATTGCTTTCAATGTGAGCTGATGAACTGCTGAGACTGAAACATGTAATGCTGCTCTGAAACCTAGCATGACCAGGACAGTTCTAAATTACATCAAATTGTGAGGTTCTTCCTCAGAGGAGACAGGCCATGAAAAGACATTTCATGGGGAAAATTAACAGTAGCAAAAATGGTGCAGAAGATCAGCCAATAGTTTAATTTATAGGCACACACAGAGTCTCTCTCTCCCCTATAGCAAATACATAGACAGCTCAGCTGCCTGCAGCTTTCCCATGCCTTTTCAATACCTCTTTATATCACTTATTCACATGGGCATTCCATGGGGTACATGTGAGTAAGAGCAATAACTTGTTATTATGTTCCCCTTATTTGCATCACCTGCTCCAATACCACTTCTTAAGAGGCATTTGTAAAATTGCACAGCCCTCCTTCCCACTTGTGCAGGTCATGTTCTTGAGGTGGCCTCTTAGATGGAACAATTTATCCTCAGGAAAGTGAGTCACACTTCACTTAATGATGATGCTAGAGCCAGTAGGGGGCAATGTAAAGGTTAACATGAATATTTTGCCGCTGATATATTAACAGAATCATCCAGTTTTCCTGGGAAGACAATGATTGCTCTCCACCAGCTTGGTCCTGCTCTTTATAAACGACTGTAAAATAAAGAAGAACCAAAGCATGAACTTAACTCAGGCAAGAACTCACTAAATAGTATCCAAAGACAGGAGGAAATATTTCCAAATATTTTTAAATTGGTTTCATCAGCTATAAATGTTGATCTCAACTTGATAAAGTGATCCCTTCATAGCATTCCCAATGACTTCCTAAGTTAGTCAATCAGCTACAATTTACAGCTTGTTCAAGGGTTTAAGCTCCTCTGATAAAGTCTTAGTCCATTGAAATCAATTAAACTGCTTATCAGTAGACTTTAGAGTAGGCTATAAGGACAATGGAACAGTTCTCTGATTTGTTTTCCTTAAAAAGCAAGAATAATCAAACATTGATCAGTAAGTTACTTCCAAATACTCTGAAAATGTCTACACACACAGCATTTACAGTGGTGTAACAGGTAGCATCAAAATGGTATTTTGAACAAAAGAAAAAATATAGAGCGTTTAAAAACACCTGATCAAAGATTTGTATAGTATTACTATATAGAGAGATACAGCAGATTTTCATTATCCTATGAATAAATCTATCAGTATGGATTTATAAAATAAATTCAATCAATTTTCTTAACGGAATTCATGACTCTTACTATATAATAGGAGAGTTTGCAGCTTAAACAAAAATAAACCAAAGAAATTCAACCACATATTGCAGAAACAAGACTTGCATGAAACTCTACAAATGAAGAGTTTAATCTATTATTCTGCATTCTTATTATTCTATTCATTATTATTATGATTCTTATTGATTGCTTCCAGAGTTCACCTGGTGTGATTCAGATCTCAGGATCTTGAGTGACAGCAAACAAACCACTTAGCTTAGTTGAAATAGTGAGAACTAACCAGAATCATAACTCTAGTCAATTCCATGTTGATTCTGCCCTCCAAAGGTCTTATGCACAGAACCAAGAGAACAAAGAACTTAAATAGAACAGATTACATTAAATCTAGCACAATTTTTTTCTAAAAGTATGTGGTAGACTGTATCCTAACCCAAGTGAAACATTGATGGCCACATTAATATGCTATGTGGGCCTCAAAGGACCAAAACCAAAGCCACTAGTGAGTGTAATTTCTTGGGAAAACTTTTAAACATGTTCATTAATTTTACTTCTAGCAGTGGTTCTTCTGTGTAACTGCTGAAACAGCAGCTTGTACTGTAATATCCACAGCTGTGACAGCAGCCATCCATAATAGTAATCGCATACAGCATTTCCTACAACAGAATCACAGTTGTCTACATTTGGCCTTGACATGAAAGCCACTCATAGACACATAAACCATGGTTTAAACAGCACATGAATCAGGAGGAGTAGGAAATGATCCCACTCCCAACTTTACTCCTGCCAGAACCTGGCTGTGTCTCTTGGCAGTTAAACTTGGCTGTGATGGCTGCCACCAAAGGGAAGAGACAGGTTGTGTTGTCCAGTGGCCTGGACAACGGGAGCGCAGTGCTGGGAAGCCCCTTCCAGAAGCAGCAATTGTTCTCCATGATGCCTCTTTGCACCCTATATGCAACGATAGTGCCAGGCCAATTCCCAGAGTAGAGTTCCCTCTGCCCATCCCAACATAAGCTTACTTGCAAAGGGTCCTTGAAGCCATTTCTGAGAAAAACCAATATTCTCTCAGCCTGTTTCTCCTCTTTTCCTTAGTAAAACTCATCTTTCTGAGTTAAAAGGGAACGTGTCTTCTGGTGTAAACAGGAATACAGCCTAACATTTCTCTGAAGGCACTCATAATCAAACAGCATAAATCATACAGTTAACCTTTTGACATAGTAGTTTTAATTAATACATTTTTAATCATACATGACAAGATATATCTGCTAATGAGAGATGACATAAGCTACAGAAAGGAGCATGGTATTGAGCTTCAGGAATTCTGCATTAAGTGTGCCTGTATTACTCACCTGTGTGGATTTCAGCAGCTAGCTTACATAGGTGTTCAGGAAAGTTCCCAAGTTGAAGCTTCAACACAAACATATGAGTTGCCTATAGACATTCTGAAGTAGCTTTTTGAATCAAAGCCTTCACTTCCAGGTAGCTTTGTATCTCAGCCTGGACAATAGGGACTATTTAATCTAATTGTACTCTCACAATAACAGAAGGATAATTTAGAAACTGTTTGGGGCTAAAAGATGTCACTCAGATCCTCACTTTGAGATAGTTTATTTACTAATCTGTTCAGATGAGCTTTTCCTCTTAAACACAGCTAAGAAGACAGAGGAAAAAGGCTTTATTTCTATGTAATGTTATGATGTGTTTGATGGTCCAGTTCAGCAGAAGATCAACAGCACATGAAGATTTCCCCGGAGACCTTCATCATTACTGGTGTAGATCTCATCACAATTCAACACATTTATTGCTCTGGTGCTTTTCACAGATGGCTGCGACACTAGTTTTTCTTCTTGGCTTTTTTTAGCAACTGTACTTTAAAGAAAACAAGCTGGACTAGCAAATCTTGTTAAGATTCTAACATAAAGCACTAAAAGGATAGAAAAAGTCTCAGTTAAGAGCGAAATGTACCATATGTCTTCCAACAACTATGCATCATGTAGAACCACCTTTGTGACTGCCTTATTGTTCCCAGTTGCACCTGGATGTGTGTAAAGATAAAAATTTCACTCCAAGCTGTAAATTTCTTTCTTTTCATTATTTTTTTGTCAGTTCTGAAAAACAATTTTTTTGGCATAGTTTTTTGTGAGAGATTTTATATAGATAAATAGAGATAGGTAATTAATAGCTCCACAGACATCCTCTACTATGAACATTTTTAGTTCAAGAATACAAACCAATTTTAATTAATGGGGCTGAGTTTTTAACCTACTTGCTTTTTATAGGACTTATTAAAGATAAAAGTGATGTATGGAGAGTCACTGTCTTTGAGTGTACTTTATAATCCTTATTTGCATAATAAAAGAGACTATACATAAGCTTAATAGTAATCATAAATGTATATTAGTTAAGACATTTATAGACACATGAAAATGTATACCACATAGGGAAAAAAATCTTAGTTATTAATGTCGACAGATTCAATAGAGATGATGTTATGTATGTTAATATTATTATAAATCCTTATTGTTATTCATAGGCTTATATTAATATTGCCATTATGAATCATATTCTGTCAGTTCCTATGAGAAAATAAAAATACATGATGGCAATATATAGTGGCAAAGTGGTATTGTCGTGTTTATATTAATGTCGAGTTCAAATTAAAATTAGTTCTAAAATTAGTGACAGAGGCATTGTTTGGCATTTAAAAATAATAAGCATTCGTGTTAATGCTGCTAATAAATTGCTATTGAAATAATCAGCTTCAATAACTATACATGGAATGTGTATGTTGTCAAAGTAAACGGAAATAAAATTTTTTGAAGTTGTCATTACTGGCCAATAAATAAGTAAAATTATGTGCAGACACTTTGCCTATGAATGTGATGGTCCTGATTCTTTTTTCTGACTACATTTATTTTGCTCTAGAATCGATCTATGGATTTCATCCTGGTTATTTTTGATCCTTATGCCATTAAATCCTGGTTTGAGGCTTGCTGAAAGGCATGGATAGGCTCTGGGATCCAAACACAGGGTAGTTACTGGGTATCCTAGGGTTCACTGAGCAGTTATGTTCACTGAGCAGCTTCAGTTATGGACCACATGCAATGTTGGATTACCTTTGGTCCAGCCTACTGCTAGAAGAATCGTGATACTTGTTTGCTTAGTTACATTTCCACTCATTATCTTATGAAGGCTTTAAACGAGAACTTACAGATGTACTTAATTCAAGGGTTTTATTAACATCTCTTCTTTAGCACTGCATCAGCATGGACTTACTTATTGCATAAACAGTACACTCAGCATTTTTGTACTGATTTCATCAGGCAATGTAAAGTCCCTCAAGGCTGTTAATCACAGACAGAAGGTTAAGTCTTGCACCATTTTTTCTTCTCTCTCCATTTTATTTTTCTCAAGTCAAAAATATATGGAAAAATCTACGTAGAAATAGGGCTCGGGATTTTATCGTTTCCCAGAGAGAAGATAAAAAGTTTTAATATGCCATAACACATAAGGAGCACCATTCATAAGAATTAGTGTTTGGTTTGAATTATGTTGCTACTCTGAAAAGGATTTAAGAAACCTTAATAGTTGATCCTTTGGGAAATACAATAGCTACATATGGACAGTTTTGTTTTGAAGAAGTTAAGTTGTATATAGATTCTCACAGATGCACTTAACATACTTCCTATAGCGAGTGGCCCAAGCAAATGGACATCTGTGTACACAAAAGATTTTCAAAGAATAGAAGAGTCTCTTCATTCAATCACTTGATTTTCATGTTTACTTGCCATAGATACTTCACAATTTAGGTAGAGCTTTTCATATTAGTCTATCAATAGATCTTGTCCTTAGTTTTTTAAATATTTGGGCTTAACTAAAGATACAAAAATCTATACAATGAGAAATTGTGCACAGGATCTATATATTAAAAGTTACTTCTGTCTTTTTTTTTCTTTTCCCTGAGAGGTTATCCTTCATTTGACCTATGCATTACCAGTGTCATACTGGCCTTGATAAAAGCAGAAAACTTACACAGATAGAGCAACCTTGCCTAGTTGTTATCTCACTTGAGAAGAGAAATCAATTGTCATTCACATTAATACAAACCCACTAGATTAGTACTACTGAGCTGAACTGGGTTATTTTGCAGTCATGCTGGTCAGAATCTGAACTTAATCTACAGGAGAAGTAATTTCAAAATGAAGGTTAGCTAATAGTCTGCACTAGTACCTGTGTGCAGATTTCATAGGTAGTATGTATGCAGAAGGAAAACCGAAAGATGTCAAATCCAGGAAAAGAATCTAACTTTAAACTAAGCAAATTCAAAATGAGAAATAAATATTACATCAAATTCACTCAATCAGAACTGATAATTCTGTCTGCAAAGCCCTAATCTTCTTTTCTGTTCAGGAAAATATGATCTCAGTAATGCATAGGACCCTATTTCAGACAAATACTTCAATGGTGTGATTAATTTTAATATCCCATTAAAATCTATTTACTAAATCAGGGAGTAAAATAGCTCAGAGTTGCATCCTGCAGTCTCCTTTAATAAAACACTTTTTTAGCCTAGAAGCACTGGATTTTACATGGAGGTCTTGGCAGAAAAGTAGGAGAACTGTACTCCACAAAATGTTCGAGAGCTGATGTTTCCACTTAATGTGCAGCATTAAAATCAAGGACTTTCCTTTAGATATATTTTTAGACTCTCTTGATTTGTGTATTGATAGTTTTCACATAAATCAGTGATGGTGCTACACTTGGAACATCTCTTTCTAACACCATCAAAAGTGGAGAAAAAGACATCATTTCCTCCTCTCCTTTTTCTGCCCTCCTGCCTTTCATTTGGGAAGAATGTCTAACCCAAGGAAAGGAATGAAACACAGACAGGCTACATAGCAATCTGCAGCTTAAGCCTGGCATGAGATCAGCCTCTAAAGTGCTCCCTTTCAGAGAAGCAGCTTACCTAACTTCCATAAGTATGTGAAAGTCTGTTTCTTTTCTACGTTTTGTCAACACTTGTTTATCTCATCCTACCAAGTCTCCTTGAATTGAGTTGCATGTCTGCAAAATGAATCCGAGGCTCAAACAAGCTATTGACATTCTCTGCCCCCACCCGAGAAAAGTTTCTGTTTTCTGTTGGCAATGATCCATGACATTTAAATTCTGTCTTCCACAACAGGCTTATAGAAAACTAAAGAAAGAACTACAGTGCCAGTGAAGGAAACATAACTCTATCATTCTCATTTAAACCAACTGGCAAAGACAGTAAGGATAACGTGAATTTGCTTTACTAGCCTATTTCTTGATTTTTTACATAAGTGACTTTCCGACATACTGTAGACATTTTCAAGATCCTACTATGAGTTGCCAGAACAACAATAATCCCCGTGACGGTGAAAGAATAAGGGCCCTGCGACTGTAACTGAGTTTGGCAAGAATCAACATGAAACCCATTTTAACAAGGCTAGCAGCTGCTCTCTTACACAGAAGTGAAAAAGGCAACAAACTCCCCCAATCAGTCCAGGCTCTCAGCTGGCTTCCACCAGGCCATATCCATGCCACTGCTGGTCTGGAGGGACTCCAAACTGGACAGCCTGACTGACTCATAGATTTCTTCTCACTAACTTTTAATGTTAACTCAAGGCAAAGTTTTTCTTTGATATGTGGCCTTAATAAAGCAGCATTACCAGAAACCTTGTCTCTGGGGTCTACAGATATTCAAGCTGTGGGAAAAGTTAAGTCCAGACTTCTAGAAAATGCATTTCTTTGAAGAGATGTCCCATCCAACATCACTTGACAAAGCTCTTACTATTTCATGGCAGAACTTTGGGCACTCAAGCCTACCTCTCACCGACCTTTACCTCACACCTGGCATTCCATATTTTTCCTTTTATTCCTGATTATAAAGAAATTAACTCTAATCATTTAGCAGTCTGATGAGAATCATATAACTACACTTTTCCCATTTTTTCTGCAACTCACTATTCCCCTCCCTCTTGTTCTTAACTGAATATGATTCATAGAGTAACAATAATGACAACGAGAAAGACACGCTAAATGCAGTCTTGTAACTACTAGTGCATGATTGCTCTCTGACTTAGATTTTCCAGTGTTTTCCCCAAGCTTGCTGTAAAAATGATGGCATTCCCATGGGGAAAATGCTTCCATTAAAAAAAAATACGGTGTTTTTATATGCAGCCTATATTTATTTAATCACAATGTCAATCTAAGTTTGGATCATTCTCAACATTTCTTCACCCTGTTTCATAATTATATTTGTCATATATCAGTTCATTTGTTTCCCTATTTGCTGTTTGGCTAAGTAAAATGGCAAGGACCTTTTAACTGTTCCTCATTTTTTACTCCCTCTTTCCACCATTGTAACCCTTTCCTTTCACTTCATTCTCCTGTATTTATTAATTCCTTGCTGTAGATGATAGAACTGAAGGCAGTAGTCCATATGTGATCTCATCAGAGAGGTACAATAACAATGCTGCTGTGCAGAGTGATCATTCCATTGGTTTACTTCACAAAACCACATTGCTTTTAATCGCCACTGTGATGCGTTGCTAACTCTTACCTAGCTATTTGCCTGCTTTCAGCCTCAGATCTCTTTCAGGATGATGCTTCTCACTACTGCCTTCTCCTGGAACATGTGGGCTTTGGAAGCATTTTGATTCTGTTCTCTAAGCAAATTGCATTTTTCTGCCTGGACGTGAGTCAGAGTATCCCCTTATAGGAAAAAATATTTTATTCAGTACATCTAGGGACATAAAAATAGCAGCATTTCCTCTGGCTAGTCCTGGTTTGATGAGATTTACTTACTTTCTCATCATACTGCAGAAGCAGAAAACTATTACACAGACGCAACAATCCAAAGAAGACACATATAGCCCACTTAGTACTCATCAGTTCCTTATGCATGCATGCATTTATTAGCCCTTAAATATGCTTCATATCATAAGAACCTCATGTAAATTAGGCAGCTTTAAATTTGCAGTTACCCTAGTCTTGAGTCCTGTCCACCTTCCAAACTCTTTTTACTTTGCAAATATCTACAGGGTTTTCCTGAGCAGATGGAAAAGAAGAATTGTACCAAGAAACTTGCTGACCGCTTTCTAAATGTCATGCAAGTGATTCGGAACATAGACAAATCTCTTTTCTTTTGGTTCCTATGGAAACATCCACCTCTACTCTTCCTTATCACTGTATAGCTTATTTATCATGTCTTCAGGTATTTTCTTTCTCTGCTTCTCAAAATGCTTGAATTGAGTAAACTTTCCATATTTACTCCTTATGTGATTTGACACCTTCCATATCATTGATGGAAGCATTCAGCCATTCAGCAAGATTTCAAGAGAATCTTTCCCCCACTCCTTGGCAAAATTTCCATAATTACACTAGGGGAAAGGGTGGGCTGTCAGGATTTCTATACAAACCTCTTCCTATTTTAGATGTGGTTCTTCCAAAGAGGCTATCGATGCTCACCACTGAGACAGGTAGACTGGATGGATGAAGATCATATGCAGCCTCTCTTCAGCAATAAAATCACACATTTGTCTGTAAGATTAATAAAGGTAATAACTGTAATGTGAAATGTGAAACACAGGTTGGGCAGGCAATTTTCAACATTTGGCTTCTTTTTCTAGAGCAAAGTGATATTTGTGAAACTGCGCATTAAATCTAATTCCAACTTTAGAGAAAGCATAGTTTCAGAAGAAAACAATACAAACTATAACTGATATTACCTTCAAGCCATGAACAGATCATAGAACAGAATCGTAGAATCGTTTAGGTTAGAAAAGACCGTTAAGATATCAAATCCAACTGTCAACCTAACACTGCTAAGTCCACCATGCTAAGCCATGTCCCTAAGCACCACATCCACATGTCTTCTAAATACTTCCAGGGATAAGGACTCAACCACTTCCCTAGGCAGCCTGTTCCAATGTTTGATAACCCTTTCAGTGAGTAATTTTTTCCTAATATCCAATCTAAACCTCCCCTCGTGCAACTTGAGGCCATTTCCTCTCATCCTATCACTTGTTACTTGGGAAGAGACCAACACTGACTTCGCTACAGTCTCCTTTCAGGTAGTTGTAGGGAGTGATAAGGTCTCCCATGAGCTTCCTTTCCTCCAGACTAAACAACCCGAGTTCCCTTAGCCGCTCCTCATAAGACTTGTGCTCTAGACCCTTCACCAGCTTTGTTGCTCATCTTTGGACACACTCTAGCACCTCAATGTCTTTTTTTGTAGTGCAGGACTCAAAACTGAATACAGTATTTGAGATGCGACCTCATCAGTGCCAAGTACAGCTCATTTTAGTCTTCCTGCATTTCTTAGTGAAGAAAAAGGATGCGAGTATGAGATGAAAGAAGTCCTTTTCTGAACTTCTAAGACCAAGGTCTGGAACAATGTCATGTCATATTTGGGAGTGTGAGTTTTTACATCACCTAGTGAAGAGTAAACTTTTATCTGACCTCTGGATTAATAGTTCTTCATATTTTTACTTATAACAATACTTCTATCTCCCTGAAAAAAAAAAAAAAAAGGGGAGCTGTTTTTAACAAGGATTATATCATCAGTGAAAATTACATTGTGGTCTCATTAACAATTTTATCAGCAAAGTTGGGGTGCAACAATCCTTGAGTGCAAACAGAAATGTACATCTGCGGATCAAGAGAAGGGAGAAATACTTTAAATCAGTTCTAATACCAAAGCTCATTCTAACACCAAGTCATGGAATTACCACTAAACAGCAGCAATGGAACTACATACTGAAGTGTGATCAGAATTCAAGCTAAAGAGCAAGCATTGGGCATATTTCTAAACAAGGAAGGCCCAAATAACCTTTGACTACGAGGGGTTTTTTGCACTCTTTGCATTCTTACTAGATGATCCACAGAGAAGACAGTCACATTTATCATTTTAATACATGAAAGAATATCAGACAGGACTTGCATTTGGGGGCACATAAGTTTCAAGGTTGTCTTTTTGCCAATGTGCTGTAACATTATTGCACTCGGGGTGCACTGCTGACAGTCACTGTTCTGCAAAAATGACAGAAAATAGGGAACAGGAGTAAGCAGTTTCACTTCTTGCACACAAAATGTCAACTTAGCTGTTATCTTATGGCCTAAGTGATTAGCAGAAATACACAATCATTTCTGAAGCTGTTTACTGTATCTGCCACAGAGGCAGCCAAATTCCCAAGCTATCTGAAATCTTTTGCTTCCGATTCTCAGGGTTGCCTGCTTACACTAGAGAGGATGCTTCAATCTCTCACAGTGATTTTGCTGCCAAATTTTTGTGTGCTGTTGTTTTATTTTCTAACTCACTTCCCTTTAAGTAATATTCTCTTTTACCAGAGGAATGAAGTGATCAGGCGTTTTTCAGTACAAAGAAGCCACCAATCAAACATTTGTTGCATAATTTAAACATGTGGTGAGGGAGAGACTACCGGTATAATTCCATTGTGTTGTTTACCCAGCGTACCCAGATAAAGTCCCCGAAGGCATTGTAAGCATATATTTTTAAAAAAAGATGTTGCTTTTTCCGTCTTTCTCTTTCTCTTACTCCTTCATTACACACTGGGCTTTCATCCAAAATACTGGAGGTCAGTCTGAAGGGCTTTTTATAACTTAATCCTTAGAATCTGGGATCTACACTTGGGGTTTTTTCACCTAAAAGAAAAAAGAAAAACAAATTAAAAAAAAAAGATTTATTTCTGGTTTAAACTACTTTTTTTTTTAAAAAGTGGGAGTTGGATTCTCAGCTTTATTGTGAATTACATTTTTGTTTCTTTCTTCTGAATGTTGTAGGCTTTCAAAAGGCCTTTAATTATCTAATATTAAAGTACCTGATTTCTGTGTTCAAATGTCTTACGTAAAGCAGAATGCTTACATCTGCCCCCTCTTCAGTCTTCTTCAGACTGTAGCTGAAGTAATATTTTATTTTCTAATTCTGAGATAATTTATTATGATAAATTACTTTATTATGGGAGTGAATTACATCAGTAATTGCTATTTTATTGGCTTCAGGGCTTGTTAAAAATATGTTTTTGTTGTAATAACAGTTTTGCACTTATCTATAGTAATACTATGCTTTTTAAAAATATATGGTATGATTGCAAAAAAAATACTGAATTTATATATTCTTTTTCACGAAGGAAGATATTAGATCATCTACAATATATACTTGTGATGACATAAAGAGACTACAGAGAATTTTAGCAGGAAAAATGGCATTAATTTTCTTTGGGTGGACATGGAACAAACTCCAGCAGAAGCATTCTGACCCTCTATTCTTTATATGAAATTAGATCCAAACACCAACTGTCTTCCACTAGAAGACTGTTTCGAAATTGCATCATCAAACATTAAAAAGAAACTAGGGACACCACAAGAACAGTGTATGAATATTCCACATTCCAGAGTTTCTCAAACTATGGTCCCTGGAAATCATAGGTCAAAGGCATCACCACACCCTTCTTTGGAGAGCATCTATTTTTACCATTCTTTCATAGCAGGGTTATGATAAAACAGGCAAAAAGTCAAACTTTAAAAATAATATGCTACAGAAGTTAAATGAATTTTCTGTGTGTATTCACATAATGATAAACTGAAAAAAAAAAGAGGTGTCATCCTGCAGAATGCATCTTCTGCAAGTGTGCTTCTCACTCATGAATTTTATGCTGAACCAGATGCAGCTATGAAAAGAAGGAAAAAAAGTACTCTTCCAACTTCTGAGCTTTTTGAGGAAAAGTCTTTAACAGATAGTGTACTACATTTTGCTTCAGTAATGATAGAAGCACAACCTGTGTGCAGGTTTAGCATCAATGCACCACAGTGGTATTTGTTCCAGATTAAATGTGCTTCCTACTGACTTTGATTGACAACTGAAGTCAAAGATGTCTAAGCCTTTGGTTCCCCAAGGGCCTAACCAAAAAACTTTGATATACCTATATTAGACAGCACAATGTCTGTTTTAAAAAACCTATCCCCATAAGCATCATCCAAAATCCAAAGCTATGAGCTACGCTCCCTATATGAGAGAATCAAGTGCCTTAGAAGTATGATTCAAAAGCTCATACACTCATCTCAGGAAAGAATCAGCCAGTCAAACAGACAAATCCAAAGGGGTAAATTCCTGGTTTTCTTTCACATTGATGTCTGTGAGCTAGGACTGCACATAACAAAAGAGGATTCAGGCTTGCATTCCTCACTTCCTAACACTTTTTTTTGAGCATAAGTCTGTAGTTTTGGATGTGAGGAGTTTGGTTTTGGCTGACCAGTTTTCATGTGGACAATAATTTGACATCTCCACTACATGCAGAGTTGTTTAACTGCCTTAGTCAGACAGGGAAACAGAAACAAAACAGTTTCCACAGAATAGTGCTTGGGGTTTACATTGAACCTGCAATGCCAGTTATTTTTCAGTATGCTGTCTAAGATCATGCAATCATAGAATCATAGAATCTTTAAGGTTGGAAAGGAATTCCAAGATCATCAAGTCCAATCGTCAACCTGACACCACCGTGCCTACTAAAACATGTCCCGGAGTGTCACATCTACACATTCTTTGAACACCTCCAGGGATGGTGACTCCACCACTTTCTTGGGCAGCCTGTTCCAGTGCCTGATCACTCTTTCAGTAAAGTGTTTCCTAATATCCAACCTAAACCTCCCCTGACACAACTTGAGGCCATTTCCTCTTGTACTATCACAAGTTATTTGGGAGAAGGGACCAAGATCATAGAATCATAGAATTGTTAGGGTTGGAAGGGACCTTTAAAGGTCATCTAGTCCAAACCCCCTGCAAGGAGCAGGGACATCCCCCACTAGATCAGGTTGCCCAGAGCCCAGTCCAACCTGGCCTTGAACGTTTCCAGCGATGGGGCATCCACCACCTCTCTGGGCAACCTGTGCTAGTGTTCCAGCACCCTCACTGGAAAAAAAAATTCTTCCTAATATCTAACCTAAACCTACCTCGCTCTATTTTGAGACCATTACCCCTTGTCCTTTCACAACAGGCCCTACTGAAGAGTTTCTCCCTGTCTTTCTTGTAGGTTCCCTTTTAGGTACTGGAAGATGATCTGGAAGTCCTTTGGAAATAACTCACATGCAGAAAGCAATGTGAGTCAAAGGAGTATCTTAGTACTTTATCAGTCACCTACTGACCAATGGACCTAATTGAAGAATTGGCAGAGGCCATGCTTTTGTCTTTGCAGGGAGTGCCACTGTATAGTGGTTATGGATTTCTGTATCATGACTATATAGATGACTGGAGGGCATCCTAGCATCATTCTCAAAGTTAAAATAGAATAGAAGATAAAACACATAAAATTATTTATGTTGGAAAAGACCTTTAAGATCATCTAGTCCAACCACAAACTTAACACTGCCAAGACCTCCAAATAAAAGTTAAGCAGCAGCAGCAACAAGCAGGACACACTTGTGCATTGATGGCAAGTTAACTGTGAATTTTTTAAGTGACCGTGTGCAGTGGCTAGGCCATGTTTCCAGTCACCAAAACTCATGAAAAAGCACTTTACAAGTCCTGCTCTGCTGCTGAACAGTTCTCAATGAACTGAGACTGCAGACTGCTGTTTTCTTACCAAGTACATTCAGGAGTGTTCCTCAATTTCCGTCTTAAAAGGCAGCCGTCAGTTCCTGTTGTAAATTCTTCCCTTCCACACATTTGCAGATAATGGTCCGATTTCAACATTGACCTAGAGTTTGTTTAACCATAATAAGAAAGTTCATTCACAAGAGAATGTTGAGCCATCTCTAACTCAGATGATAAAATCACTGCCCTGGCAGTGACAGAAGCATGAGTATGTACAGAAAGTCGGGAGAGTTACTGATGCATTAGCCTTGGATGCTGGGTTTTCGTAATAACACAATGGCTGTTTCCCTACCAGTGCTAGTGATCTTAGAGGAGAAAGGTATTCAACATGATTGCATTGCCAGCAAGAAAATTGATATAGCAAGGCTTTCTGGCTTTCTAAATTATGTTCACTTAGGTAGGTAATCTAGCTGCTATTCTGCTCAAAATTACTTGTTTAGTGGTACTGAGTAGTAACTGATCTCCAATGCAAACATTTGTTGCACTTGTTAGTTTCAATACTTTTCCCATTTGCTTTTGGTGATGGTTTTGTTTGTTGGATTCTTTTGTTATTTCAAAACTTGAGACTCACCAGACCAGACAGTCTCTGGTTAAAAGGAGTTATGACTAGATCTCATCACACCATCATCATCATGCCTCTGCCTTTCTCATGTTGTCAAATGAAAAGATCTCACCCAGAAGCTGACCATCTAAATGAGAGTAGATGGATTATTAGTGCTCTGGTTTTGCAGTTATGAAAGGGTTGAGTTTTTTTCAAAAAAAAAAACCCCAAACAATTCACCTAAATCATATGGTAAGGAAGAGGTTAGTTTTGAATGAAGAAGTGTTTGTTATGACTGGAATTTATAGAATCAGAGCAGTGGAAGAAGAAATATGTTAGCAATACAGATCTGAACAGTTTAACTACCATAAAAAATTCCTTTATGCTGTTTACTTAAATAATGCATGGGCTTAAAAAAAATACTAAATATTTAGAAATAAATGGAAAAGAAGAAATATGTAGCTGGCTAAAGTAATATCTGATTGTGAAACTGTGATTCCTAAACTGTGATTTTACAGTACCATGTGCCACTGAGCCACCAGTACGCATACAGCACTGCTCTCCTTCAAATCCAGGAGATCTCCTTACAGGAGCTCTTCACTATAGCCAGTCTTCTAGAGGGAAATTTTAAGGGAATCATCTCCCGTTCTTATTTCATTCCTTGGATTTTCTGGTAAGTAGCAGTTTTATGCATCAGATATTTGTCTATCAGGAGCTTGATGGACATTACCGTGCTCTTTCACATGTAGCACATAGTTCAAGGCATAGATTTATTTCCTGGCATTTCTGATAGTTACAATGTGCTAAAGCATAAAACAAAGATTTAATGAGATAGAACTGTATTCAAGATAGAACTGTATTCAAGTATTCTCTATTAAGTACCTTTCTTTTATTGCTCTGTGTAGTTAGGGTTAACTTTGAATTCTCTGCAAGGTCAAGTATTTCTGATCAAATTTGGAAAAGAGATTGACAGGGACTACTAGGCTTATTATTAATGTATTGTTCTCTTGGTTTAGTCTGATTCTGGTTTTCTGGGGGTCATTTTTCCCCAGATTTTTGAAACGTTGACATGGAAAAACAGAAAGTAGACAGGCCTTTCTTAAGCTGCTGTAGATATAATTTCCAGCTATGTCAAGGACACCTAAAGTATATTCTGTAAAATACTCTTAGTATAAAATACCTGAAGGGTTTTGGTTTTATGATTAACATTCTGAGTTGGTGCACTACTGGTAAAGAAGTTGGTGGTTGATGTGAGAAGCAATTTCAGCACATGTTGTAAATGTCAATATCACTGAAAGACACAAGAGTATGAATGGGCATCCAGTTTCTGCTTTATAAATAAATAAACTCTACTGATATTGTAGGAAGAAAGTACTGGAATAAATATGTCCTTCCCAGTAGCCCTCCTCTGTCATATATATCCTGATACATTTCTGTGAAACCACAAGACCAGACTATTCTAAAATAGAGAATTTCCATCAGTTGTTTTTCTAAGTGGCTTAGATATTCTTGCAAAATTCTGCTACAAGCCTTGTCTCATTTTAAAATTAAAACCATGCTTGTCTGTCTTTTAAACTGAGATGAAAGCCATTACATCACTTATTAGGCATCTCTGGCCTAAAAAGCACACCTCTGTAGAAAACAAGATAGGTCTTGTAACTGCTGCACCTTATGAAATTTTTATATTT
The DNA here is from genome assembly GCF_036417535.1 of Chlamydotis macqueenii. NCBI lineage: Eukaryota > Metazoa > Chordata > Aves > Otidiformes > Otididae > Chlamydotis > Chlamydotis macqueenii. The sequence continues at coordinate 115,920,107 of NC_141557.1, read as the reverse complement.
TTCTAATTTTGCAAAATAATGGACATTCTTATCTTTAAAAAATCTTTAGTAGTGCAGGAAATTGTTCCTGTAATCTAAACTAGAGGCCAGATTCTCAACTAATGTAAAGCTTTTTAGCTCCATCAAATTCAAAGTAGCTAGCCAGTGTACACTAACTATGGATCCAGTAAAGCTGTATGTTAATCCTCATTGTATTTATTGAAATGAAAGGATGAAAATATTACATAACCAGATTGTTCCTTCCTACCATTGTCAAAATTGTCTTGATGTTGGAAATACCAGTCTGACCAAGCAGCTTAAGAGGAGAGATTTGTGTAAGCCAAGTACATGTGTGCCTTGCAGGCCTGTCTCAGAGAAGGTGGCAATTTCCTCTTGCCCTTTCTCAGTATTCTTTATATATAGCTTTATGAAAAGTTATAATATTCCCAGAGACATAGAAAAGATCCAGCTAGTCTTTCTTACTCAGAACTGAAAGCTTTAAAGGTTAGTCTTGAGGGACACTGTTACACTGCAGGTCAATAATGCCTAGTAAGCTTTGCCATGTCTCCTGAGGGTGAACACACGTTTTACGATACCCCATTCTGCTACAGATGAAAGCCTTTGGAAAGGCTGGCTTAAGGTTAAGAGCCATATGGAAAAATGCCCTGGAGGATGCTCTATAAGGGGACTGAGTGCATGTGGAACAGCAGTACGTTTGCCTCCCCTGCCTCTCACTCTGATATTGCTCTGTCTTGGAAGAAAAGGTACTAAGGGGATTCTTGGCTCTAACAGAAGATGACAAAATATTTTAGATCCATGCTTCCCAGACCAGATATTTTAAATGGACGCATTTGAGACTTAGCTGCTGATTAACACTACATTTCAAACCATGTGAAAGAAGAGACTGGGTGAAGGTTTTGTTTGGGGTGGGGACATCAGTTTAAGTATTTTCAGTTGGTTTTTTTTTAGGATCTGTTCAATTTAAGATTGACTATGCTCTTCTGCACTTACATTTTGAAATTGCTGCTCATTCTTTTCTGTGATTTCTCAGCTAAGCATAAAAATTGCTCCAGGAAATTTTCAGTGGAGAATCATTTGAATTTTGTAATGCATTTGTTTCAACAATCATCGTGGCCCTTATCTTAACCTCCTGAAAAAGAACAAGCATACTAGATTTTGCTTCAGTGACAGGCTATACTGTGATAAACTCAGTTTTTAAGTTAGTCTATCAGATTATAGCAGTGAGGTTAAACATTACCATTTGACTTATTTGAACAATCATAATATCTAAAGGAAACACTTGAAATGTAGAATTTACAGCTATAACTTACGGTACATTTTGGCAAATCAAGAGGTCACATTTCTTTTTCAGTTAAAAGTGATTCTATGATGTTGAAAACTAGAAAGGAGTTTTAAATGGAAATGAACAAAAAAAAATTTCTGCCTTCCCTCAGAAATCAAGGTGTTTGAATTAACATCCTCTGCCTTCTGCTTGTAGCAGAAGACTGGCTGCAAAATTAAGCTCCCTATATAGGCTACATTTCTTAAATTCTAGAATCCTTGCATCGTCAGTCCATTGTTACTGATACAAATCAGAAAAATTAGCAGAGAAAATCATATCTTCAGCTGATATAAATAAACTGCACTTAGATGAAGTCTGTTGTTCTGTACCGATCTAAACACGTTACAGATCTAGTCCTTTAATGCATAGGAGGAAAACTTCAATAGTGCAAGAAGTTCATATTGCAACAAACCTTTCTGTTTTGGTTGCAAGAAACCTGTTTCTGAACCAGCTTAGCCTCCAACTTTCTGTTTTGACATCAAAAGTTAATGCCACAGCACATTTCATTCCCAAAGTAAAGGGTTTAAAAATAGTTCATTACTTTAAAGGAGCACGACTGCTACGGTTTTTGCTTTTGTTTTGTTTTTGCTTTGGTTCTATCCCTTCTACATCCCCTGCCTAAAGACTGGTTTTCAAATTTTGAAGAGGTCCAAAATCCAATCCAGCTTTGGCTGTTTCTGCATTTGCAACGTCCATTTCTTTCTTTGTCTGTTAAGTAAGGTGTAGATTTCATGCTTTCTCTAGAATCAAAGGAAAGCCTTGTCAGCCTCACAGAAATCAACACAATGAGGAGCACAGCTGGAAAACACACACAGTAGAAGCCAAGACCTGTTGATTTGGTGTCGCATTTTCTTATCCAGCTTTCAAGGAGTGACAATTTGCTGTTAACAACATGTCTATTTTCCATTAGGATTAATTACTCTTGTAAATGCATTTTTAGGCTCACACAGGCACATTCTGATTTTCCAGGCTGCTGAGCACTGAACCAGGACTACCACGTCTCTGAGTGCTGAGTGCATGTCACCTAATCAACTGTTCTCCATACACCTCTGGGTGTAGGGGTACACCACATCCATCTCTTTGACAAACACTACAGGGTGTCTTTTGCTCTTCACATCACATACCAGATGCCATCTACAAGCCCCATCTTCAAAACAGTCACCTTGTGTGCCTCACTCCTCAGATCCAGCCAAACACCACAGCCACTGAAAGCAAAGTCTTGCACACCAGAAAAGAAGAAACTCAAGTTTCTTCTATAGTGGCTCAGTGGGATATAGGTAGGCTCAGCACTTCAGAGAAGTGGGCCACTTATTTAATCACCTGAATGTGGATTTAGGTTCCTTTTGTTGAGAATCTAGGTCGCAGCATATGGGCCATTTTCACTGGGACATCCTGGCCGCTTTTTCATTGCTCTAACAAACAAAGTAGTCATAAATCTGGCTGGGTTTATGGCTGTTTTGCATTACTAGAGCAGCAGAAAGCGACCAGAGAACACTGGTGAACCTGTCTATATATATCAAATGCCTCGACATTGTCCTTTTTAACTGTCAGATTTTTCAGAGAAATAAATCCATACCTGTTAAAGTCTGTTGTGTAACGGATAAGGACAGTTAAAGAGCAGATTTCTCTGTTTTCTCAGGCTTTCCACTGCTGAACTCTTAACTTTTCTAGGAAGAATTTATTTTCCCTTCATTTAAACAGAGCTACCTGTCTTGAGCTTCTGGCTGCAAAGCGGTGCCAATATATAAATGATTTCACCTTTAAGTGCTTGTTATGAATAGATAGCTCAATATACACTTTCATTATCACCAGTCAAAGAGCACATAGAGTGTAACACTCTGTACTTTTCCAGCACCAGAAAAGGTGACTGCCTAAGTGAAGGTATCACAAAGCGTTCTGTGATGGAGACAATAAAGCAGGTCTGTTATACAGCTGAAGGTTTAGTCAGCCGTACCTATCATCCTTCCTACGATGAAGGGTGTTCATACACAGTTATATAGGCTATATATATATATATATATATATGGGGTCACATTCCTTCATTTTACACTTGCTTGACCATCTCTTCATCACTCATCTGCAACCATTTAACTATACCTATTTAGTCTGCTCGCACAGGGAAGTCTGATTTGGCAAGTATGTTCACTGCACACACAAAGATTTCAAGTGAAAACTTTTAATCTGAACAGACTTTTACCTTATTGTACATCACAGCTGGCAGACAGCCCTGCCATTGAACATGTCAATTCTGTAGGTAGAAACCGGTTAGGAAGTAAGTCAAATCACAGAGCTATACATTGAAATGCAATAGAAGTAGTCTGACTACATAATAGGTATATTCTGTGCTGGGAACAGTCGCTTCACAGTTACTTCATTTTCCACATTAAGGCAATCCTTCCCTAAAGAGTATTTCAGTGCAAATATGTTTACAATAGAAGAAGGCATAATAAATAATAAGTAGTAATAAATCACATATAAAACACAGAAATCTTATAACAAACTGTATTATTTTCTGGAGGTGTAGTCTCATTACAATATATTGTCGGAGGTATTAAAGAGCTAAAAATCTGTTTATGATAATTATTTCTGTCACTAGCAGAGAAGCCAGTTGGGAATCGTCATAAACATAGATATGGCCTGGGTTTTCTTCCCTGACAAAACTATGCAATAGCCTTCCCACGAGGGCCAGTATGTGAGTCATCATGACTGCTAACAGCAGCCAGCACATACATTGTATGAAAATGTCTATATATATTTAGCTTCAGATCAGAACTGGTGTAGTTGCTTCTGTTGCATACACGATATTTCCATTTGTTTTTACACCATATCTGAGAGTTTAACTATTTAGCAGACTTGAGAATCAACTAAGATTTCACTTCATCAAAAATAAGTCTTTGTGCAAGCATGATAGTGTCACTTTTTGATAATACCTCTACAGTTTTCTGTCCTACTTTTGCAGTTATCCTTCAACTAAGATTTCCTGAACCTCCTTAAGCATACCTCAATTTTCATTCTTTTTTAAGCCCAACTAGCTCTTTCTTTGCAGCTGAAAGAGAGATTGGTGTGAAAATATTTAAAACTCCCTCAGTTGCAGTTATAGTTTAGAGTAGCCTTTTCTTGGGTCATCCACCTCTGACTTAAAGAGCTGAAATCTTTTATTCATGTTTCTTCTCCTGGCCGTGACTTTGACATGTCTTCTCTACCAAAGGCAGCAATAGCTCCCTTTGCAGGAGATGGGAATCCACCAAGGGTAGTAAGAAAAAAAAAAATATTTATTCAAAGCAGACAGTTGGAAATGTGTGAACTTCAATATCAACACATAGCAACCAAATTTCTGGGTAACCAGAAAGTGCTGATATAAATAACCTAGTACTATGTGCCAGCCACATCAGACACCAGTGAAAGGTACTCTACATTGTCCATAAATATCTGTCTAGTGTTCAGTACTGTGAGGTGACAGAATTTGGGTCTGAACTCTAGTTCATTTCTGAAACTGTTATGAGGCAGAGCTAGAACAAAAGGGCATCTATTAATACAAAAGTAGCATTCATGGATTGCACTAGGACCTCTTCATTTATTCAAATATAAAACTAGAAACAGTTCCTTCCCCACAGATACAGTAAATCATGGTCTTGATTTACAGTACATCTGCAGTAAGTGTCCATGTCGGTGCTTTTGTCCTGCTGTAAATATGAAGTTCAGAATGAAAAGGAAGGAAAGATGCATCCTACAATTTCAATACGGGCTATATGATATTCTTCTTCACCTTGAATAATACTTTATTGTTTAAGTAACGCTACTGGAATGCAAATACATTGCTATAATTTGGAGATATATAGATACAGATATATATATATAGTGTGTATATTAACAAGTCTAGCCCCATTGGAACCTTATACTGCATAGGAGAAAAAATTGTGCCAGCTATAATTCCACGAGTTATAGTCAAGATATCTTTGCTATTTTGAGAGCTCAGCTATTAATAGCTATCTGTATATTTAATAATATGCTCCTGTTAGCATATGTTAAAAAATCCAAGTCTTCTTTTTGACAGCAAAATTGACATAAATTTACTTGTTCAACTTTTGTGGAGAAGGATGAGGCCTGAAATAGCAGTGGTGTCACAGGTTAAATCTCTTCCAGCATGTGCCTGCTAGCTAGCTCTGCCCATCATCAGCTGAAATTCTGGGGACAGGATGAACAGTGAATTGAATTTCTCCTTTGCTGTCTTTCCCAAACATAAATGCTGCATCAGTAGACATATTCTGGGTGAGGGATTTGCCATTGCAAGTGTACCAAAAAGATACTGCTGATAAAAAAAAAAAAAAAAAAACCCCTCAGAATGCTTTTTTATTAAAACAAATCCAAACACTTTGGAGGAAGTATTAATTTGGGCTTCGAACATTTTATTTTTAGTCTATGTAAGTTCTTAATTGATTTCACATTGTTTTGTAACACAGCAATTACAAAATTACAATGCACAGTAGGAATAATATATCAAGGTGTAATAAGAACAAAATCATATCATTGCATAATATTTTAAAATTTTCTATTTATCATTTCTTGATTAAGCTTTTACATAGTTTTGATTAAAATATTTGTTTCTGAATCAAAACAGTTTCTTAATTGAGCTTAAAGTTTGTGACAGCATATATAATTTCAACTTTAAAAGGAGAATTTTAGGAGTGAGATGAATATCCATTAATTTTATGGGCACAGTTTATCAAGTGGAAAAAAAATACTGAATATTTAGAATAAATTAAATCAATTTTGTCTTCCCTTTTTCTGCTTAGAATGGAGATTTAGCAAAAACATAATTATACATTCTAATATACTGTCTGTAGCAATCCCAACCTTTGTATAACACATACAGAACACCTACTACACTACAGCTCTAATTTTATGTAAACTGTATTTTCCAGCTCTGATTTGATAGGTACTGACCACTGCTGGGAGATGTTGCCTAAAGGAAAATGCATTTCCTGACAAAATAATCAGAAATTAGTCTGATAAGAAATGGTACATGAAAAGAAAATTTGGAGAAGTGGTCTCTTTGTGACAAATTCAGTTGTTGAAACATCTTGATTAAATGTGATTTTCAGTGAAGTAATCCACAGCCTTCTTCTTAAACATTTATTATTTTATATCAACCCCAACATACCTATAATGGCTCTATTTTTTCCTATACCTGAATATCTTTAATTAGAAGGCATGTCTCTGTTTTTAACACCCACAGCCACTTTTTTCCACAACGTGGGGGAGTTGTCCCACCCTGAAACGTGTGAGTGACAGCATAAATAGATGTTAACATTAAAATCAGATACCATTGTTCCAAATGTTTAAAATGCTAAAAGCTACTTTTAGTTTTCTACTTCACATCTACAGACATTCTATGTCTCCTGTGTGCCAATGTTAATAATGTATATATTTTCTAATCATTAGGTGAGCTCATATAGTGAACTGTCCTTTCCCACAGTAGTAGTTTTGTTGCAATTCTGATGGTCAAATGGTATGAAAGAGAGAAGCTTTGTAGCTTCTATTAGACTAACCGACATCACGAGAAAGCTTTGGAGAATGTAAAACTTTTTAATGTTGTTTTCATTCAAATTAAGCATTGTATTGACAAGTGGAGCATTTTGAGTGGATGTTAGCTAATTAACTACCATGACAGTGAGTCGAAAACAGTGTCTGTGTTTCCTTGAATAAAGAAACTTAAAAAGACCCTGAGTACAGCTTATTGCCTAGAAGAAATGTCTACATCATTTCTAAGTCATCCATCACACACGCATCTGAATGCTAGCCACAGTTCAGCTGACTACATAAAAAATGTTAAACACTGTGATTATACTCATTCCCTAACAGGAACCTTGTTTATTAATATAGAATGAGAGAATGAGAGAATCATAGAATAGTCTGCATTGAAAGGGATCTTCAAAGGTCATCTGGTCCAATCCCCCTGCAAGGAGCAGGGACATCTCCAACTAGATCAGGTTGCTCAGAGCCCCTTCCAACCTGGCCTTGAATGTTTCCAAGGATGAGGCATCCACCACCTCTCTGGGCAACCTGTTCCAGTGTCATCACCCTCATTGTAAAAAAATTTTTCCTTATATCCAGTCTAAATCTACCTCCCTCTATTTCAAAACCTTTACCCCTCATCCTGTCACAATAGGCCCTGCTAAATCTCTGTCCCCATCTTTCTTATAAGCCCCCTTTAAATACTGAAAGACTACTATAAGGTCTCCCTGGAGCTTCCTCTTCTCCAGGCTGAACAGCCCCAACTCTCTCAGCCTGTCCTCTTGGGAGAGGTGCTCCAGCCGTCTTATCATCTTGATGGCCCTCCTCTGGACTCACTCCAACAGGTCCACGTCCTTCTTATGTTGGGGGCTCCACAGCTGGACACAGTACTCCAGATAAGGTCTGCCCAGAACAGAGTAGAGGAGCACCTCCCTTGACCTGCTGGCCATGCTCCCAGGATGGCTGTGCCATGCCAGTGCTGGCTCTGAGGGCAGGCAGCCAGCCAGCCACTGGATGGGGGAAGCTGGCAAAGCCTGATGGCACACTCAGGGCCAAGCACTGGATGCCAAACATTGGGCCATAAACTCCTGGTGTCACATGTTTATGTTATTCAGCTGAGCTCCCTCCTTCCTCTGACCATTCTCATTCATTCCCACCTCTCCGTTCAACTTCTGCCACCCTAAGCCATGCTACTGCAGGGATGTCAGGGTCTCAATCAGGTCCCTGAAGTCTTGCAGGTTAAAAAAAAAATCCCAAACAAAACAACAATAAAAAGTCCCCCTAAATCTTTAAAAGCTCCTCAAGCAGCTATACCTGTAACAGAAATAACTGATGGGAGGACATGGGAACATGGGAACTTCTTAAGTTGCCTTCACTGCCAAAGAAAATATACAATCAAGACAAATTTTCCAGCACAAGAAAGGTCCGCTGTGGATTTTAGCCTCTTAATATGGATAGTTCTTTTCTTGTTGCACTCACTAAATGTGTGTTTAATTTGACAGTACATAACGTGTTCATGTTCTGCATCAACTGTATAGTAAAAGAGCCTTCATCTGCTGAGAAGAAAACTATTATAAAAGCAAAACAAACCAACATAAAATAAAATAAAATAAAGCATAGGCAGGCATTTGCGAGAGATTGCTTCCTCTCTCTGCCTTCAGTGGTGTTTTCAAGCTTATGAAATGTATTGCAGTACTTCAGGTCACTTTGCTTAAGTCACCTTCCATAATGTTGCACTGTTAACGCAGAAGACTAATAATAACATAGACTGACGATTCACAGAGGGATGTACCTTAGAGGGTACATAGAAACAAAGGTGCTTTCCTAGGATTGTGCTCAGGAAAAGATTAATTTGACGTATAAATCTATTACATAACTTAAACGTGCTGCATTATCACCACTAACAGCAAAACCAGCAACAACTTTTACTGCCTAAAGTTTGCTCTGGCACTGCACAGTAATTATCTGACCTATCTCTAAGGTCACTCTATACTGTGGTTGTATTTCAAGTTGCTTGAGACTACTGTAATTATTAAATATAGTATGGCTGCATAGTCTTTTTTAGTAGCAGCTCCCAGAAAAATAAAACCCAAGTACATTTATGGCCTCAATATCTATAAAACTAACAAAATACCTTGGAGTTATGCTATTTTAATCCCAAATATCTGCCAGTGCATAGAGAGAAAGCTCTAGTTTTAACTGTGTCTTGTAGTCCTGAAAAGTTTTCTTCTTCCTCTTATCAAGGCTGCAGAATGCACACAGCAGTAGATTTGCTTGACGTTATCTGTAGGAGGATAAAAGCCCACACAGCAGCTACTCCATGCTGGACAAATTTGAAGCTGTTTGGAACTGTCTCTATCCTTTCAAAGTATAACCACATGCACATCAGGGGCTGTGGTACTTTCTGGCCTAATTTAATCACTGTCATGTGGAAGATAATCTTTCAGACTACCACATAGCGTGGAATTTGGGTCTGGCACCCTTTAGTTTTGAACATCAGTGCTTCAAAACACCACCACTTACAAAAAAAAAACCAAACTGAAATATAAAGAAAGAAATAGAGCTGAATATCATAAATTCAAAACATAAAAGAAATAAAAAGCAAGAGTGACATTGCTCAATATTGAGCTGAACATAGTTCAATATTTTGCCAGTGGAACAGAGAACTTTTCCTTTTCTAAGGCCCACAAAACAGGGAAAGTATTGTCAAATAGTCTGATGAGGCAGCATTAAGGTATCTTATGATTTTCCATCATTTCCTCATCTTCCTCAATAAACAGAAATCTTGAGTTGTAGAGAATAAGACATTCATTGAAGAAAAAATAAAGCTATGTTAGCTAACTAGCGCAGAATAATATAGGTTGATATCCAGTGTAGAAAAATGTATTGTATTTTACTGTGCACAAAGCTTTTAACTTCTGGAGTGGCATTTAAAAATACAGGCCAAGCACAAATACAGGCTGACTGGAGAATGGATTGAGAGCAGCCCTGAGGAGAAGGACCTGGGACTGCTGGTGGATGAGAAGCTCAACGTGAGCAAGCAATGTGTGCTTGCAGCCCAGAAAGCCAACCGCATCCTGGGCTGCATCAAAAGAAGCGTGGCCAGCAGGTCGAGGGAGGTGATTCTCCCCCTCTACTCTGCTGTCGTGAGATCGCATGTGGAGTACTGCATCCAGCTGTGGAGCTCCCAACATAAGAAGGACATAGATTTGTTGAAACAAATCCAGAGCCCAGAGGAGGACCACGAAGATGATCAGTGGGCTGGAGGACCTCTCCTATGAGGACAGGCTGAGAGAGTTGGGGCTGTTCAGCCTGGAGGAGAGAAGGCTCTGGGCAGACCTTATAGCAATCTTCCAGTACCTAAAGGGGGCCTACAAGAAAACTAGAGATGGACTTTTAGCAAGGTTTTGTAGTGATAGGACAAGGGGTAATGGCTTTAAACTGGAAGAGGGTAGGTTTAAATTAGACACAAGGAAGAAATTCTTTGCTGTGAGAGTAGTGAGACACTGGAACAGGTTTCCCAGAGAAGTTGTGGATGCCCCATCCCTGGAAATGTTCAAGACCAGGTTGGATGCGGCTTTGAGTGACTTGGTCCAGAGGAAGGTGTCCCTGCCCATGTCAGAGTGGTTGGAACTAGATGATCTTTAAGGTCCCTTCCAACCTAAACCATTCTATGATTTGATGACAAAGTAAACACTATTTTCCCTTTTTTTTTTCTGCAAAAATCCTTTAATTAAACTTGATCCAAACACATGAACCATTCCAGCCAGTCTTGAAATTATTTTCTGCAGCAAATAAAAATTCCTTTGTTTTTCTGTCTGATTTTTCTGTACTCCAGTGCTGCTGAAATAATCTGCCATGGATACATCCCTCTTAAGAGAGGTCTTCTTCACCATCAGTTGCTGCAGGTGGCATCTGTGTTAAACCACTGGCAAGGACTGTGGTGCACAATTCCTTCCAAAGTAAGCTGAGGAAGTTATTTCCCCAGCCTCTTTCCCCTGCCTCCCCTGAAAAAAGACTGTCTACATTACAGAGGCAGCAGAGTAGGTAGTAGGTCTACTCCTGAGGTATCCATAAACAAGGGCAGTAATTTAATCTATTGTATATAGCTGTTTTGAATTTCAGCCATCAAGCAAACATATCACTTGATGAACTCAGGCAGTAACTTCAGCAGGAGCCAGTAACCAGGGTCATAACCTTTCCAGCCACTGTCCTGAAGTCCAATACAAGTCTGTAGGAAGGGTAGGGCAATCTCAAATTGTCAAGCCAGCTAGTTATAAGAAGTTAATACTCTTCACCTGAGAGAGATGCTGATCATTTGTCTGTTCCTAGCTAGTTTTCAGTGGTGCTCAAGTTAGTCCATTTTATTTTGCATGGCAAGAACTTGGGACCTTCCTAGCCTTTGTGGGCACTCACTAGCCTGTCATCTGAGGTAGTTTAAAGCAGTGTAAACAAGAGTAGACAATAATCTTGTAGCCTCTGGTATGTTAGCATCGTTTCTTGACTGACTGGAGAGTAATCAAACCAGCTCTTTTTAAAAAAATATATATATATTTGGGGTGATTTTATCTCTATGAAATATTTCATTCTGAAGGATATAGGGGTGCCGGTGCCAGCAAAAGAAAAAGAATGTAAGTATCTTTTAGGAGTTTCCAATAAAGGCAGAACCATGGACATGTTGGCTTAGACTGACTGAAACTGTCGCAGGACTGTCCCCTCTGGGGACAGTAGTTTCCAGCTGTAGGCAGTAGTCTCTTAAAAAAAGAGTAGTTCAGTCACTTGTGATTCCGTGACCATAACCTGAGGTTAATGGCTGACATTAACTGTGTCATGGTTAATGTCATAACGTAGCTGGCATTCAGTGTAAATGACAGTAATTTTAGGCAATAGGTGTTTGAGGCAAGTAAACATTTCCAGTCTAGGTCTCGATTAAGTTTCTTGTTTAGCAGCCGTGACAAAACATCCTCTCATATTTATTAATGAGTCTGACAGATATGAGTGCTAGTGAAAATGGACAGGTAGGTAATGAGGGAGGTACAGTCAGAACATAGGATTAAAGTCAGGTACAATTAAAGTTCAACTCCCTAGTCAAACATGGGCTCCTTTGGGGCCCTAGGTAAATAATTTATGCACAGCCTTTCAGTCTTTAAAGAGAGGATAATAGTATTCATTATCTTCACACATACACCTTGAGAGTATGAGCAGTTTTGCTAGATTTTTTTTTTTCTTAATTCTCAGAAGTGCCCAGTAGATTGCCAATATCATGATTACAACACTGGGCAGAGCCAGAGCTAGGCAAATGTTTCTTCACAGACCTCCGTTAACGTATTGCAGACATCTTTACCCCTTATGCTATTCCACTCTAAGCTTAAGACAAGCTGCCAGGAAAATAGCTGCTACCTATAGGAGTGATGCCACATCATGAGACAATCAGTGCTGCTCTAATGTTACTTCCAGCAGAGCTGCCTTTAAACACCGTCTCTCTGGGAGTGACTTGAAAGACTCGGCAGACAACGGCATCACAAATGTCAGGTATCCAGCAAAGGAGAGAGCAAAATACCTGTCCTACCCAAAGGCTGTAAAACAGAACCAAACAATGCAGACAAATTGCAGGGGAAGGAGAGGAGGGAGGGAGTTAGTGAGAGGGAGAGGAACCACTACATCAAGCCGTCTGGATTAAAACCAAATCAGTCATTCTAAATTGGTGCTTGAGCGCTGAGCAAATGAGCTAGAGGAAGAAGAAAATCTGTGTGTTTGTCTAGCTGCATCGTAGGGCATTAAGGAAGTGGTGGTTTACATTTTAAGCAGAGGAAAGTCTGTGCACAATCTATTAGCTCTGGCTGATATTATGAAGCTGTTACTAAGAAGTCAGGTGTATTTTGGGATATCCCCATGCACATGTACTGCTGACCAAAGCCTGCATTACAGCCTTTCCAGAACTGAGGCAGCAGTTAGTAATTAAATCTTAATGGTTATCTGCTGAGATGAAAACACCTGGGACAATGAGAAACTGAAGTTTTAAGAGGCTCACCTCTCTGTAAAGAGGGAGTTTGGAGCCAGGAAGTGTTACTATAGGCAAAACAAAGATATGGAAGACAGGAATAAAAAAAACAAGAAGCAGAGAGATGATGAATGAAGTGAAGAAAGATGAGATGTGTGTACTTGAAAAAAGAATAGTTGACTTACCTGGGGGCAAGCCAAACAGGAGTTAATTCACGAGCTGCAAAAGCAGCTTAGGTTGTCACAGAATGAAAAGAAGTTCACACTGGGAATATAAAGAGGAGTAGTTATTTTAGGCAGGTTTGAAGATTTTCTTGCTCTATTTAGCAGAGAATAAAGATAATTTGTTTACAGCACCACATGCACCTGAGAAATGAGTTGCAGCTCAGCATGCTCATGCTAGCTAAAATTTAGGAAAGAGTAATCTGAAGCAAGGACAAATCTCAAGGACTGAAGCTAATCCTAGGTCTATACAGGCTTAAGGCACACATGTTCTAGTGTCTGGTCAATGTCTAGCCAGGGAGCTTAGCCAGATGTATGACATATGGGTTACATATACATATATATGTGCCTTTAAACGACTGAGCTTGCGCGTTGCCTTGGTATAGGATCAAAAGTAACAGAGTTGCCTCTAGACCATGTTTAATTGTGCATTGAAACCTGTCCAGAAAACAAGTGAATGCATGTAGAGACCAATCTATTTCCCTTGTTCCGTAGCATTTTTCTCCGCAAGTAATCTAGCTTTTGCTGCTAAATCTGCTGGTTGTCTTTTAAAGGCATCAAATGCATTTAAAAAAAAAAAGTTTGTTCTTTTTTGTTTGTTTGTTACATCTTCAACATTATTCCAACTGGTGTGAAACGGCTGAATACTCAAGTGCTTAGACTCACTGTCTGTGAGAAATGGTCTGGCATCGTTCTCAGCTCCAGGAACATGGGGAAAATGGGAGGGGAGGTGCTATTTAAAACCACTCATGAACCATACCTGTCTAAGAATGGAAAGGGAGGTGGATGGAAAGTTTTACCCACAAGCATGCCTGTAAGAAATTGAATAATTGCTGCTATTTGGTCCATCATCCTTCAAATTTTTACTTTACTATCAAATCTGGTAGAAATGGCCAGCAGATTTGAAAGTTACTGGAGAGAACACTGAGAACACTAGTACACACTGTGGCCGTGTAACCTTCATTTCAGCAAGTTGTTTTTTTCTCTTAAAAATCCATAACTTCCTTCAGAAAGCAGCTCTTAAAATCAAAAGAAAAATTGACTTCTAAAATCAAATAGGAGATAGACCATGCTTCTGAATCCGTCAGCTTGCAATATCTCTGAACTGAAACTCCTTGCAGTCCTAGAGTCATCCTATCGTTCTAGCCTGCTTCCCTCTGGAGGCAAGGTTTGAGTGGTTCCGCTGTGTACAGGCGTGTATACACACACCATGGCTCACCTCAACCTTGAAGAAAGGTAGAAATCTAAGATCATTTTCTGTGAGTTTATTATAAACAGGCAGCAGAGAGAAACTCTACATGCTCTGAGCAACCATTTGCATCATGAAAGCTTACTTTATCAGACACCAAGAAATCCACACTGCAGGATCACTGCAGCAAAGATCCCAATCAGAGCTCACTAATAACCAGAAGACACAAACCCATTAGCAAAAGGTCCAGCACTCTCAGAATAACTTGTTAAAAGTCGTATTAGTTCCCTAAATATACAAATACTCTGAGCATCCTCTGCTTCCTTTCCCTTTGCAGTTTGGAGTATTGAAAAATAAAAAAAAAAAATATTAAGAGCAAAAAGGCATCATAAGGACATAAGCAGGGGCCACTTTTGTGCTTTTATGATTTAAAACAATGTGGTTCTCCCAAATGCAGATAAAAATGTTTTTAGCACTGTATGCTTCCTTTACTTCCTCCCAAATATGACATAACAGTATATGGTCAGAGTCTATAAAGTAGATGCAAACTTTGGAACCATAAGAAAGAGCACGGAGCTACTGGAAACTGCTGGCCAAATTACTTTACTGGAAAAATGCATCCCAGACAGATGTATGACTCATATCCACTGCCATCTGTTAGACAGAAATAAGCCATATTTGCCTCATTAAAGTAGAAATGATCCTCTTTTGCAGTCAATGATGACCTACTGACCTGGACCCCAACAGCTCAGATCAAGTAGCTTGAGACAGTTGATGCTATTAAAACCATTTTCTTGTCAGTCTCATAAATGATAATTTGACCAAACTTCCATCCTGTCCATCTGAAATACTTCCTCCAGGTCACACCACTAGGACTCAGCCAACTTCTTCTCCCTTCTGTGCCTGGTTGAAGGCAACTGAATGTCATAAACTGTAGCAGAGCATCCCTAATCATACTAAATCCTCCTCTGTCCCAGAGGTGGTGAAAGTCCCCTGGACGTGGGAGTCACAAGAGGTGGAATTCACAACTTCTGTGCAGCCTAAAGACCAACTCTGTGGGTATTTCCAAGATGTCAGCACCCAGACAGCATGAGAAACTCAGTCATGCCCCATGAAGAACAAAGCCAGAGGATCAGCTGCTTTCCAGCTCTCAGCCAAACTGGGGACTTCCAGGTGCTCCCTGCAGCCCTGGAGCCACAGCAGTGCTTATGAAGGGCTCCTGCCAACATGTGCCTCCTGAAAGAACTGCTGACTATACAGTGCTCAAGGCCATGCAGGGGACCTGACAAGCACAGCGACAGCTTTTGGATCCAAGAATTCATGTTCTGATTCAAACACAGACACATTGCGCTTGCAATCTGTGTGGGTGCATGCAAATTTTTTTGTGTGTGCACCAACTACAAAGGGTTATATTTCTTGACCTTCCTCAATCCCAGAACCACGTTACCATTTTGAGGAAAAAAAAAAGTAAAAGAAGTGCCCTCTTATTTGCACATATCCAACAAAAGAGCTGACAGCAGCTGTAAGCAGGTAGTGACACAAAACTGTCAAATATGTGGAAAAGGGTGAAGTTAAGGTTTTTATTCCAGCATTTCCAGTTGTTTTACAGATCACTTTCCACTCATTTGTGGACTCCAGTTCTGAGCACAGCCTGCAGGCTGAAATACTGGAAGACACAACTGCTGAGCTGGGACTATCCTGAAATTATGGCCTTTTCTATCATCATAGGTACAGCATCCAGTTTTCATAACATCAAACAGCTTCAGAAAGGGAATGTACATTCTGTTGTTGCAAATTCTGTCAATATTACTTCTCCCTGAAGACCAATTTCATAGCCATTGCCACACTATGAAGAAGATCCCTCCTGTCTGATTCCCTAATAAAACAATAGAGGCACTATAAATATAAGGTATCCAAGCTTTTCAACTTGTGACAAATTAAATGCTGGAATATGAATCTTTCTGCTTTTCTCTAAGACTGGTGGATTATGGGATCAAAACATCCCTCTCGTTCCCCCACCACCCCACACCACCTCAGGGGAAAAAAAAAAAAAAGTTTATATCTGTATTTCATAAAGTGCCTGAGCTGTGCTGGATTGTGTCTGACTTGATGCAAGCAAGCAAGCACAGCATGGTGCTTACTTCCTAGCGATGCACAGACTAATTAGATGGAGACCCAAAAGTTCTGAAATATTAGAAGAGATTCTTGTCAACTTGTATACCAGGGGAATTTCCTTCTAGCTCTTCACAAAGTAACATCTGCCCTGCACATCACGAGAACAGTGAATTAGGAACTCCACAAAGTATGGGAAGAACAGCCAAAATGGTTTGGAAAACTCATCATGCAAAGATATTTGAGTACAGCAGGAGTTATAGTGTGATTGTGGGGTTTGGGATTTTCACCTTCAGTAGGCTGGAATTTGGAAAAAAAAAAGTGATGTGGATAGCCCAAAGAAACACAGGTGTTTTTTCAACCTTTTTAAATTGAAAGCTCCGCATAAATGTTTGAAGAACTGCCACAGACAGTTTTTCTGTAGACATTTCCCATAATTGTCTGTCAGAAGGTGAAGGGAAGTGACAGACAAATAAAATACTTAGCACTGTGGTAAACACATTTCTTTGTTTTGTTTTACAAAGTCGTAATTTTATTGTTAGAATTAGCATAATTTTAATTAGGCACTGACAGAAGTCAAAAGCTGGCTCCCAACTGTGCCTGCATGCTCACAGGGACGCGTTATACCTGCAAACCGTGGGGGAGTTGCACATGTGTGTGCTTGGAAATGAACTGCATCCATTTTACAGCTTGCTTTCTCAAATCTGACATCCCTGCAAACAGAGACTGAGTTACCCTGAGCCTGGCAGGACACATCAGTGAGATGGATAAAGGGTCTCTGGGGTTGGATGAAAAATCCATGACTGACAACAGGAGGAGAGTTTTATACGAACTCTTACACCAATGGCCGATACCAATTCTAACACTGCTTTTTACTATTCTTTTCCTTATTAGAAAAGTCCTTATTTTCTTCATATTGTAGTTCTTTGGGTTCACTGTTCCAATGCTGAGTTTTTTTCTTCCATGCAGGCATAAACTGTTACCGGCTGGCTGCAGTCGCAGCTTTAAAGCTCACTTCTGCAACTGCAGAAAAAACTAACAGCTCTGAATACCTGATGTTCACGGGGGTTTAGGCCTAAACTGGTTTTCTAACCCTTTAGGCAAAAACATTTGTTCCTCTGAAAATGTCCTTCTAGTTGAATGATTTTAATATCCTTCTCCTAGAGTTTGAAGTAGATTTCTCTTTTTTTCCTTTTTTTTTTTTTTTAATCATACAGGCACTTTTGTGTCTGTGTCAAACGCTACTGCTGTAGAAAGTGTGACATATAGTCTAGTGCAACTTATCAAATATAGGCTGTCTGGCAGTCAATTTCCAGCACACAATGTTTGTCTCATGAGCTGTGACTAAGGCCCATATAGTTTTGATTTCTAGATCTCACGACTGACCCTGTACAGCTGCTGTTTACAGAGCTGTCATACTCAGGCAGAGGGTGTTAATGCAAACCTTCTTACCCAGTAAAGATTATCTTGCAAGAGATTAATCAGGAGAAATAAAAGAAGGAATAGGCTTGAAAAAAAACTGCCTAGATAGTGCAAAACTGTGTGTTAAAAAAAGCAATAAGCGCATATACAATACACCTACATACACAGCCATGCATAGACAGGTGGGTATATTTATATACTTAAGTATATATAGAAGCACGCTTTTTACGATCATTGAAAAAAAGACTGTAATACTCACAAATTGCATTCAGTAAATGCGTACATATTCAAGTTACAATCTGTCAATTAAGAAACTTGTTCCAATGTATTATGCAGTCAAAAAAAAAAAAATACAAATTTCACTTGGAAACAAATCTCTCTTTTCAAGAAAATCTTTAAAAGCTGCTTCCTTTACTGAACCTTTTTTTTGCAAACTCATTTGTAATAGAAGGGTACAGTAAATATCCTAAACTAACAATTATAGATGACGACATTGTCTTTCATTATCTGGGATAATAAGCAATTTTCATTCTTTGGAAACAAGCAGATTCTACAGCAAGCCTTCAACAAATAAAAAGACGCATAATAGATGGTAGGATCATATAATGTTTCTCTTAATTTCAGGCTTTCTTCTGGATGACAAAGTTACACTGTAGACTGCAGATTATTTGGAATAGAAACCAAGACATCTTGAAAGTAAGATCTTTAACTGGATTTTAGAAATACTATTATGCTTTCAGAAATATTACTGCCTTGCATGTGCTGCCAAAAGAGGTGTTGACATTTGCAGTTCTGGAGGTGTGCATTTGTTTCTTTTTAGCTGACCATAAAAACATTTCTGTCTCTGAGCGAGTCCTCACCTGGGCCGTCACAGGCCTTCTTCCAGCATGGACCATGAAATTAAACAGTTTCTTTAGCAGCCAAATTTGCCAGAACAAAGCAAAATTTAAAAAAAAAAAAAAAAAAAAAAAAAAAAGGAAATGCAAAAAATCCGTGAGAAAATTGCTGACAAACATTAGCAGGAATTAAATAGAAAATCATTCACTGGAATGTGATAGATGAAAGCAGCTAGCATCGATCATTTTTTTAACACTCCTACCCCATGTACAAACTGACCTTAAATGGTAGCTTAGTTAGAGCCAAACTGACAATCTAAGAACGTCAAGACTACAACTCATATTCTGTTACTGCTTTTAGAAGAAGACAGTAACTATTTTTAAGGGGGTACATGTTATACAGACTCTATCTGGTCTGTCTCACAGCTCTGGCTCACTGCTTCTTTCAGCCCACTTCTGACGCAAACCCAAATTCAGAAGGGTTTACAAATAATTTTAAGTAGATGAACAGTGGATCTCTGAAGGATATTTTCAGTTTCATTAAAGGAAGGAGAAGGCTGAACAACTGGGAATGGATTTACTGGTGGACTGAGGCATCAGGTGTATTTCAAGATAGATTGTCACCTAAAGGGGGGCACACAATCCAGCTCCTTGTTTGCATTTCAGAAGAACTCCTGTTCAAATGATATTTGCCTCTTACATGAATGTCCCTGCAGTAAGTGAAGAAACTATGTCCTGTTGCTCCCAATCACACATGTCCACATTACACAGAGACAGTTTGGGGTTTGGTTTGCATTAAGCCTGCCTTACGAGTTTTAATATACTTTGCAGCCTTAAGCAACAGAAGAGATAACAGAGATCATTAAAGAGCTGAAGGCTAGACAGCACCTTTAATTTGGAAACAGGTGTCAGCTCAGATGAAGGAGGAGAAAGAATGGCTTCAGGAACAGGATCTGCAGAGACGAACACCATGGACAAAAATCAGCAAAGACTATAAAAGCTATCAGACCATACTACTGCTAGTGCTGATGAAGATAAAATCAGTGTATGTTCATTTTACATGCATCTTATGGTTGCATCCTTTAAAATCCATCCTTCTATTCATATACACGTCTTTTGGAACATGTGCTAATTTAGAATCATAGAATCATTAGGATTGGAAAGGACCTTTAAAGGTCATCTAGTCCAACCCCTCTGCAAGGAGCAGGGACTTCGGGATTGTCCCAACCCATGTGCAGGACCTTGCACTTGACCTTGTTGAACTTGATGAGATTCACATGAGATCACCTCTCCAGCCTGTCCAGGTCCCTCTGGATGGCACCCCTTCCCTCCAGCGTATCAACAGCACCACACAGCTTGGTGTTATTGGCTAACTTGCTGAGGGTGCACTCTATCCCACTGTCCATGCCGCCAACAAACATGTTAAATAGGGTCAGTCCCCATACCAGCCCCTGAGCAACATCACTCATCACCAGCCTCCACTTGGACATCTAGCCGTTGACCACAACTCTTTGAGTGCAGCCATCCAGCAAATTCCTTATCCACTGAGTGGTCCATCCACCACATCCATGTCTCTCCAGTTAAGAGACAAGGATGCCATGTGGGACAGTGTCAAATGCTTTGCACAAGTCCAGAGAGGTAGAATTTGTGAGAGAACTGTTCTCTACATTTTTCCAAGTAAGCACAAGTCTAAAATGTTTCAGAATGTATGGGAGCTATATAGATGTAGTACTTAACATTGCTATCAAAACAAAATCATTCTTTATTTTTGACATTTCACTAGGTCGTTACCTATCATACAAAAAAGATAAAGAGAGTCTAAAGGTTTTTCCTCAGAAAAAGTTGGTCCTTCCTGGTTTTCAAATAGTGAAGGACACTAATAATGGAGTATTAAAACAAAAAAAACTACAATAAAGAAAATATATACACCTATTTTATCCAAACTCAAGTGTTTCTTGTCATTTAGCTGTAAAAGAAATCACAGCACTCACAAAATATTTTCCTTAGTGACATGATGAAGAACCTTCTTTTCAAAGGCAGATGTCTGGGATAAGTATTCATTCTGGTAAGCCTAGTGTAAAATGCCTTGATTCTTTAGAGAGGCATTAAAAAATTAAATAGACAGAGTCTCTTTTGAATTTGAAAAATTAGAAGATAATTTAGGGTTTGTGGCAAAGCAGCCACAAAGTAAGACTAAGTTGCTTGCAGGCAATAGAATGAAGCTCAAAACAGGAAATCTGTGTGTTTGAAGCCATGGTATTTTTTTAGTCGCTTACACAGCATTCTGCTACTAAATACCACTTAGCACATGCAAAGTATACGGTGGATTTTATAACCCAGAGCTCTGCCTGATTCTGTACAAAGTAGCTGGTTTTTTTATCTTTGAATCATTCCAGCTCTTTCAGCAGCTGCATCAGGTAGGGTGTTGTCTTCAGATCTAGACTAACATCTAAAGGGAACAGGGATCAAATTGCACGTCTGAAAGCAGTACTAATCATTTATGCACACTGTTTGGAAACAATTCTCAGGTTTGAAAAGTGCCTTTCAAATAAATATAGACCAAGGAAATGTAATCATCAAAAACGACTTAGAAATCACCCTCTTCAAAAAGAACAAATTATAATCACGACATGTAATAGCTCTTGAGCAATGTTTCACATCTCTGTCAGGGGTTTTGAAAGATTGTCGAAACGGGATGTGGATATTAAATTTTTTCTTCTAAAAAAAAAATACACATACACGATAACAGTTTCCTGGCAAGCTGAACTTCACAGTTTTTGTCACTTTTTACAGCCTGTCTTGATTTATAGAAAGTGTTACCTCCAGCACACAAAGCTACAGTGCAAGGGGAACTGCTGTCTCTGGCCATGCACAATTGACCCAGTTCTTCATCTGTGGAGATTAAAAGTGAAAAAGCTAACATCCTCTATCACATTTGGGTTCTGGAAGCTCCACAGCACTCCCAGGTTATGAACCTCAGAAGTAAAAGCCTCTTCCCCGGGACTAATCTTTCCCTTTGGTATCCATTAAAACAAGAATGAGGTCGTTTCTGGAGGCCATTTCCTTCATCTCTTGCCCCACAACTGAAGTCCTGGGAGCCCTCGGATGAGCAGCCTGGGGAGAGAGGGAGCTGAGGGAAATCCTCTCCTCCGTCTTCGCAAACCACCCGCACAAGGTTGCCCTACTGATCAGGGGTGGAAAGGCTATGGTTCCCTCTTCTGCCATAAAAGTGTGTCCCAAAAATCATCCAAGCAGCCTCAGAACTGGCCGGTTCCCCTTCCGCAGCTTCAGGCAGCATGGGAGCCAGGCCGCTGATTGCCATGGCCTTCCTTCTCCCAACTTCTTGCTTCTCTTTTCTGTTTGTTTGTTGGGTTTTTTTCCCAGTACCAGGGGTAGGCCTGAGAGGCCAGCACCTCACCACATGAGACACACTTGGAGTTTGCCTCTCCCACTGCCACCCACTCTGGCTTCTGCTCCTCTGTGCTGGATCC